>NC_087130.1:7446011-8066512 GCF_030705265.1 Helicoverpa armigera | reverse complement strand
CCTCTTGCGTTTAAGCGCCAGAAACTTTTCTCCGACGGCGATGAGCGTCTCGTGCGCATGCTCCAGGTGCGCCTGCGTCGTGTTTGCTCGCTCTCGCAGCGCTTCCAAGCGTTTATCTCGCAAACTAATCGCTTGTCTTTGTTCATTGTAAGCTTCTATTAGAGCCTTGTAACGTTTGGATAGCTCTTCGTAGCTAGAACAAATAGGTGCAGCCTTATGGATACGGGACACAAAGCGTTCTTAAGAAAATTCAGTCATCTACAACTTCAAACGCTATGAATTCTGTGTCGATACTCGGGAGTTGAGTGAAATTTGCATTTGAAAGCAAGTCTTGGTGTGAAAATAAGCAGTATTACTTACTTAATACTATTACCTACTTTTATTATAGAATACATACTGGTATTGTAGACAAACGATGCTCATTGAGGACCACGTGTCTGTGTAATCCTCTTGACGCGCCGAAGACTTGCTGTTAAGTGTACCTGCTGAATTAAAAGAACGGGGTACTTACAGTCCGTTTAGTTAGATCTTTTAAATAATTAGCCATTGAGCCATGAATCAAGTCAATAGATTTTAAGTAAGCGACAAGCATTATTAGGTATAGCAAAGAAACAATTATTTCTACCTAGCAAAGCAGTTGGTTGGTAATTTGCAATGCACAACTACATTATACGAGTATCTTTTAAGACAGAGACTTGAAAAGGCTTTAACCAATCATACATCTGCTCGACAATTGTGCGTGGCAGCCAAGAATACTACAGAGTAGAAGAATAGTATAGCAGCAGTGAAATAGATGGCAAGCATATCTCTATCGGTGTCTGTTCCAATATACAGTAGCAGTTATGCACATCTTGGCACATCTGTCAAGGAAGGACTGGCAAACTTTTATAGCAAATAACAAAGATAGAAAGCTTCAGAAACTAACAGGTGGTATTAGAACACTTGAAGCTCTTCTCCTCGGAATGTTCGCTCTCCCACCACTGGTTGACGTCATGCGAGGGCGCATGCGAGTGGGAATGCGAGCCCCTGCACTGCAATAGTTGTTGCTCATATTCGTTGGACTTTAGAAGACTGCGCTCTAAGCAACCGAGGGTGTTGCGAACATTCTGCACGCTGTTTATAAAGTTCTTCTGGTTTGGGTTCGGCTGGGGAGACAGTTTCATTAACATTTAAGAGAATATTTTAAAAACATGACGTAAATAAAATGTTATAGGCACTTTACTGTAGTGATTGACTGATGCGGGACCTTAATAAGATAGGTCCAGTCTGAATACGGCTGAGAAGCATCAATGTTTCAAATGGAGCAACTGCATATCTGACCTTCACAACTAAGTTACTTGTTCCAATCTTCAGTTGATGAAGAATGATTGTAGTTACTCTCCAGATCTTGTAGCTATCGGAAATTATCTACAACTACAAAATGGAGCTAGTCAGACGAATAAAGTAAGAAACTTACCGCAAAGCTATTGACAGCCACATACTTCATATTGCTGGGAGAAAACAGATCGTTTTGTATTTTAACACCTTGCATAGCCAACTATATGCAAAAATTTTAATAATACCTCTAAAATAAGTCAAAATCAGTGCAAAGTTATCAAACGATAAATGAGAAAATATGACAAGAATGTAGGACATTTGACTATGTCAACCAAGAATTTTGGAGTGTAGATACTTCTAGATGTCAATAACATTGTCATTTTTTTTTAAATTCTACCAAACAGTTCGAAACTCTTTTCGTAACCGCCGCAATATGGTAGGGATGGGACACATCAAGTTGTCGAAAGGAGTCGTTTTGCGAATCACACCTTGCTATCCAGTTGATGATTGATCTAGGAAGGCAAAAATTGAGAAATAAAATACCGTAATAATTTATCAGATGGTTTAATCAACTACAACAAAAAGCATAACGTTTTAATAACTAAATCAGTCTAAAAATATTCTCCTGCGTTACAACTACGACTCAAATATTTCATCTAAAAGGTTAAAAATTATACTACGGTTCGTGCATTTTTTGCTTATTGCATAAATCAACGGCTTTACGCGTTAACTCGTTTTGTACTCGCGCAGTTGCAGTAATACTAACATATCTTTTGACAACAGCAAATATAAATAGTTCATTTTAAATAAATGTTAAAATAATAAGTAATATTTAGCTATGTAGTAAAACTTTCAATTCACATTACTGCTCTAAAGTATACAAAACAAGTAAACTGTAAAGAATATTTCCTTGCTTGTTCTTGAATGTCTATGACGAATAAACATTCTTGTAAATTTTCTTATGTACAAAGGAAATAAAACCAATATTCCAAAGATTTGTACACGACGAATAACATGATTAAATTGACGTATAGTCAGTCTGGCCATAACACTGTTTCATACTGTAGGAGTATTACTGATAAAATCTATATTTCGGCAAAACAAGGAACATACCTAAATTATTACAATATTGTTTTCTTTAGTACCTCGAATTGAGGAGAATTTAAATATCATTTACAGTGACGGCCTATTCTGAATTCTGTTAGTGTATAAGTACATATATTTTGAGCAACAATATGTATGGCCAGACTAGTTATATTTTCATGGAAGACATTGTTCAGCCTCGAGCATGAGAAGCTATGTATAACACAAAATAAACATTGAAAACAAGTGATTTAACATTACACAACAATAACAGTAACATTTTGTAGTAAAAAGCTATTTTCACAAGAATTTCGAGTACTTATATAATATTTATGGTCACAGGAACTTTGGTTAATTAATGAACGTAATATATTCAGCGCGAGTTCATTAAATTATTGTAATAATCAAAATCGAGCAACAAGAGATTTATTAGTTGTAGACGACTATATTGAATATATTTTAGCTGCACATTACAGCAAAATAAACAAGTCAGATGAAGCGATTATTGATAAATCAAAAACTTCCCATATTTTACAATATACATTTAAAATAATAAGTAAATAAAATTGAAATAGACTATAAAGGTACTTAGCAATGTGCTATTAACTTGTGTCTGTACATAATTACAAAACAAATACAAAATGAAACCCGATGAGACCGCTTACAGTAAGTATCTGACAGTTCATGAAGAAATCCAAGTGAAACAGAGATAGTATATGTATGACAATAATACTCGAGTACATGATTTGGTAATTAAGTAATGCGAGACCTTTACATATTTACAATTTAACAATATTTTCACTGTTGCATAACAATTTATAATACTGTTTACACTATTGCTGTATTTAGGCACTTTAAAGTATGGTTGCAATACACAACTATTGCAAAAGGCATATAACAATTGATTAATTTAATAGGTTTAAATGTGTAGCTGCAAAGGAGTAAGGTAACAGGTTATTACTTTTGTAAAAATTGTGATGATAACTTTTAATATTCCTACAAGCAGCCATTATTGTTAGCCAGCTGCTTAATGAATTTAACATTAAATAATACGGAGATACTAGAACAATGCTATGCTAGTACATAAAAACTTCAGTAAATAATTTGGCTCATAAAGATTTGGCAAAACTTGTGTAAAACATTTTATGGTACAATAGTCACAAAACAACATGATATTCTTTGGTATAAAATTGCCCCGAATTCGATTTTCAGAAAATATATATTTAACCAAAAACTATAACATTCACTCAACAACAATCTTAAAGAATATTGGTTCAAAGTAACAATGCAAAGAAATTGAGCTTTTGGAAAATTTTTACTTATGATATGACATAACTACTGAGATCCACAATCAACTGTAGATTACTTAACTTTTTTTTAGAATTTTTTATTCTCTTAAGATTAACATTATAGTAGTTCATAAAAATACACAGTATAAAATAGCTGATATATAAATAGCAGCATACATTGTAATAGCCAAAGAACTGACAGCAAAGAGTTACACATTCAAATTAATTGATATTTCCTTAAAAGTTGATAATGAAGGATTATTCATGAATTTCAGTGATACAAGAGATGTATTATGACAACAAACTGTATGATCAGATCAAATATGACAAAATTTTGTTATTGAATTCAGTCAAAACCAGAAGCAACAGGATTAGCATAGATTCAACTCATTCATCATCTCAAAACTACTACCTAATTCAGTTTAATGAGAGAACGATCTGCTTCCTGTAGCCGAAAGTTATGAAGAGGTTTAAATAAAAATTTAGTAAACTACAGATGATTGTGACTTACGCTACCGCCAACTTTTATGTTTCCACATGTTGTTGTTACCGCTTGCTAACTCAGAGGGAGTTGGTGATGTTCTGGAAGAGTCGCTTGCCCCACCATGTCTCCAGGTCGAAGGGCTTGAAGTCGCGCAGCACTGGGCTGGGAGCCTCGTCCTGGTAGTACAGGTTTGATGGAGGAGCGGGCGATGAGCTGCCAGACTCTGTAACATTTGCATAGTGACGATAATTTCATAAAACAACATATAGTATGTTTCATGACTTCATGAGATATGCATGGTTATCAATTTTTTATCATAAATCAAATCAAAAGTTTTGATATCAGATGCTATAGTTAAATCTGTATTTATCTAGACAGATCTATCAACATGACCTACCTTTTTTTGCAAACTGCAATCTCAATGGAGAGGAAATAGTTGCTTAAGTTTTAACTACACAATTCTATGTATATCTATACTAATATTATAAAAAGGAAAACTTTGTTTGTTTGGTTGTAATGAATAGGCTCAAAAACTACTGGACTGTTTTTAAAAATTCTTTCACCATTCGAAAGCTACATTATCCACGAGTAACATAGGCTATATTTTATCCCGGTACGGGCAGTAGTTACCACGGGACGCGGGTAAAACCGCGGGAAAACGGCTAGTAGTACATATATTACAGGGAAAATATTATATACCTATCCTCTTTAATCAAAGCTAATATTGAAGAATAAGAAGAATTGCTTATATTGCATGAAAAATTTGTAATATTCTTGGTGGTGGGTATATGTATAGATTAAAATTATGTCACGGTAATACTGAGTTGTGGATTAAAAACATACTACAAATATACTTTTTCCACTGCACTGCCACAAAATTGCATTATAGTCAAAGCTCTACTTTTTCCAGAAACAGGTAGTAACAAAGTAAAGTGTCTGAGTTTGCCATTGATACATTGATTAGTTCTCATTGCAATGATTCAATGAGGAATGTATCAATTGAAAAGTCAGTTACAATTAACTGCTCAAACCATGCACTATGGACGGCTTTAATTGATTCAAACAGCAACATGCATTGATAACTATGTCACCAAGCAGTTTGTATTGATAGTCAATACTCTTTGAAGGCTTATCTCAATTGCATAAGGTCACAATTTATCATAGAGGTCTCACAAATGAAACCTTATTCTTTTTAATGGTGACTTTTGTGTAATCAAACAAGTTTGTTAAATTCATGAATGAGCTAAATATCAATGAAAGTTTACAATGTTTATGAATTTGTTACACTGGCAAAGTAAGAATATAAATAATAGTGAATATCTAAGCTTATAGATATGATTGAACTCTTCTTAGGATGATCCTTTAATAACTTTGAAAGAATAAAAAATAATAATCAGTGTTATAATACTTAAGAATGATTTCTTACCAGTTGTACTTGTAGGTGTTGTTGGTTCACTCTCACCGTATGCTGACTGTGTCCAGGCTGCAATAATAACATTTATTTCATACTTATGATCTTAATGCTAAATTCAATAAAAATGTATAGAAATGACCACAACTTACTTTCACTGATATATCTAATGATTTCCTCATGTTGCGGTGTAATCACATGGTGTTGTATTCTTTGGTGTACTGTCTTTTTACCATTGGAATGAAATATAGGCTTGGGCATGCTGGAATATCAAATAAACATTAGACTTATAAGAATCATATAGTAATCGTATTATGCCTATTAGTATGCCTTCGACTGAAAAATATATTAGTCTCCAGGTACCACGTATTGTTGTTATGCAAATTCTTATAAAACTACTTAAATAAGTACATATATTCGGCAGAAGAGGTTATGTAAAAACAGTGATGAAATCCTTTACAACACTATGTAACGTGCGCTTTCATAACAACAATAACTTACTTGATAATTTCTCCATTGTCGGACTCAGAAGACTTTCTATTGTGATCTTTACGGCTGTCCAATCTTTCTAAGTTCTGTGAGAGGCCTGAAATTGAAAATAAGTAAACGATATTTTCATCTCACATGATCACTGACAAGTTCGAACTTCATTTTCAAACCAAATTAAATTGTAACATAATAACTACCTCGTCGAGTTTTAGCTACAATTTTGCTGGGTCCCTTAGAAACAGTATACATTTTAAAATTTCACTCAGAAATTAAAAAAATAAACGTAAAAATCACACACGAATTACGAGACCAACTTTAAACAGCGAGTTGCTATACAATTCGGTGCAGAATCTACCATGCTTTGAACTCAGGTTTATTTTATAATGTGAAATTAAACGCATTTGGTTTTTTTATTTGAAATATTTTGTTTTATTGAATAACTTTATGTTCTTATAAAACAATGTCAGAAAAGGATTGTTTTACAATTATTGAAATTGTGGTTTTGTTGCAGCGGACTACGTGGGAGGTTTGTAAAAATATTTATGGCAACACTGACTGGTCCGTCAAATCACGTCACTCGTGGTTACAATCGCACCATCTGGCGTCGTTATGTAACAAAATTACCGCGTGCGTAATGTGTTGTTGTAATTACAGATGTCGCTTTAATCTCATGCGACATTTTTTAAACCGATTCCAAAAAATGAAGACGTTGATTTCACATTTTAGTCAACTATAAATATGTAGCAAAACATGAATGTGAAAGTCACATTTTCTAACACTCTGAAAATGAAACTTGAGAAAAACAACGAGAAGAATAAAAGGCCGACGACATACCGGTGAGTAGGTCCTGTATGTAACCGGTAAGTCCAAACAAAAGCACAAGACAGCCTTCCGGTTACTTTTGCGTTATCACCCCTTAATCAATCATAAATACATATTTGCCTCGTGTTAAGGCGAGGAAGTGGTCAACAATAATTCCATAACCGGCACGCGCATCTAAGGCGCCAAAAGGGGTCGGAGCGTCTGAGCGGGGCGAGGATAACAATACGCGCGCTAGCTTATGACTAAAAGTCGTAAGCGACAAAATGGTTTTGTAATTTTAATATTTAGAAATGATAATTTAATAAAAATTCCTACTACCATTTTAAAGAGTATGTATATACTCAACTACTAAAAAAGTTAAGAGGCTTAAATCGGTCCCGTTTGCCCATAATATGTGAATCTCTTTTTAAAAAGAGGTATGTTTGATATATTTTTCTCTGTTATAAAAGTTACCTAATCATGTTTCTACAACTAACAAAATAAGGCTTATATCATGAACTTTCAGGTAACCAAGTTGTATTTTGATCCGTTTTGTATTTACTGAGAAAAATTGACATCCTTGGCGCCAAAAATTCCAATTCGTCCTCTTAAACATGATAGGTAGATCCTGCTTTAACTTCCGGTCATAACTTAGAATCTACAAATACCGACATGATTAGCTATTCAGCGATCGTGATATATTTCCCCAGGAAGTAAGTACCTACACTTACTCTTACGTAAGCCCATATATCATGGAGGAAGCAACTAAGCAACTGTAAACAACGTTTGATGCTAATTAAGTGCGGCTAACTTTCAATCAATCGCGCTTGAAGGAAGTGCTGGTATGCACGTATAGATTTTCAAATAGGTTTGAAGCGATTCTGTATAAGGCATGTAGGAACCTATCCATCGACTTCTGTGCGTGATTATACAATAGTATATAAATAGTGTACATAGACAATATTTCCTCCTATAATAATACTTTTAATGTGTTTCGATTAAAATATATCGAGCGTTAAGTCATGCAATCATTTCAACTCTTCTATCTATTGTTTTATAACGCACATGTTTTGATTCTGAATATTTTTCTAAATTGCTGGAGGGCTAAATTCAAAATTTTCGATAGGGCTACCATGGCCTGTCTATTTCATCTATATCGGTACCTAAGCCATAGAAACATAAAGTTTACTCGCTAACTTACTAACCTACATACGAATTATCTACAGACTAATAAAACCTAACTCTTATCACATAATAGGCACCTACGAGTATTGCATATGCTATTATGTAGTGTAAGTACAATACCTAGGTATTGTTTCGCACCATTAACAGCTGTGTAAGCGTCGGTGTCACTAAAAATTCATATTCTCGTATACAAAAGGCTGAAAGCCCACGTCAGGCTTTTTATAGGACAGATAATCCAGCAGAATTTTTGTAGGATATTGTTACCTTCTAGGATTTTCTGACCGACTTCTTGTAAGGCACACCCTTGCACAATTACTATCAGTGTGTTCTAAATTCCTCCTACGAATAATAGATCACCGATTTATTGGACTGGGCGAGCAGTCAAAACTACAGTTGGTTGAAATATGCCAGGATCTTTTACTCATACGCTAGTACCTAGATTTTACCACATAGGTAGGTATCTACCTATGTAAATGCCGGTCTTCAATGAATGCAGAGAGTTCGTGTTGTGAATAACACATGTTATTGAGCAGTTCGAATGTTCGGATACCTAGACTTTCACTAAAGCTTTCACTTTGTTACAACGAATTCCCTTTTGCACTTACGCTGCGATACATTTTGGCTGTAGTAAAAGTGAGTGTTCGATGTCCGTGGTTTTGGAACAGTTAAGGTAACTGGCACATGATACGTAAATATATTTAGTTTTTGCTAGCTTCTATTAATCTAATAGCACTCAGGGTCAGTGTGGTTGCTTTCTATTTTGTGATTGTTTTTTAGATTCTACGGTTACTTATCATAAAGTATAAATCTACTTCAGAAAACATCGCATTGCCTATTTGACTTGACTCTTGCGAAGTAGGTACTTACACTTTATTTCAAAAGAGTTTGTATTTTTCTATGATAAATACATAGGTACCTACTTAGAAAGTTATTGAGTTTTGCAAATACTCTTGGCCTACTAACCCTATATCTTGAAATACAACTCAAAAGAAAACACATACCTACTTAGGACATCTTCCACCTCAGAATACATGTGCATTACCTACATAGTGAGAAAGTTACTTTGTCTGTCTGATTATGACCATACGTTTACCAATAAAATAAAAGTTTAAGCTGAAAGCGCCGTTTTTCTCGCAGGCTTCGAGTGAAACCGGGCAAAACTATAGGTATGATCCTTATAAAATAACAACCCAGAATAGTCATACATAAACAAAAGAAGCAGACAAGTCTTTAAACCAGTTTCAACTTAGTTTTAAAATTACACACACGTTGAAGTTGCAGGCTCTTATCGTCATCATCACACGCGTTATGCCCTAGATGCAGTAAACGAGTTGACTGCGCATGAGCCAGATTTAACGACATTTTAATATGGCCGCGCTAACGAGCGCCGACAATGCGTCTGCTCAAATCTGGATCTAGGTTGCACATTTACCTTAATGTAAACTTTGTTGTACTGCTGATAAAAGTATATGTACGTAAGTGTGTTCGAAGTTACTGGCACAGATTTCTACTTTAAATAATTAATGGACTCACTTGGCTTAGATTAGAAAACTAAGTACGCAGTCTGCGTTAAGTTAGATATTCAGGCATTTATCAGTAAGTATTCAGTAGTGATGTGATTACAATTCATTAATTGTCTGGAGAAAATGCTTTGATCGTAATGACATTACTTATCTAGATGCGGTTGCCAAGATGAGTTTTAATTGATTGATCACTTTTAATTAATTGAAGTTTGATCGGTCACTTTTTAATTGATTGATTAGATTGTGTATGGTTGTGCTGTGGTAATAATATTAGGGCGTTACCGGATTCTTCGTTCCCAATGATTTTTTAACAGCTGTTTGTAATCTGAGTGGCTTCTGGCATCGCCTGTAAACAAACGTATTCCCAATTCTATGAGAAGAGCAGGTGCGATGATGTATTAAAAGCCAACAATCCATATCATAGACTCAAACAAAAGCCAACAGATCAAACATTATTCTATTTGGGTACGCAAAGGTTAACGCTCGGCCGATCCTTTAAAGCAAATGTTGGCTAAGTTCAAACCAATTGATATTTAAACCCGGCTGCATTATGATTGAACGTTATGATCACATTATTACATCGTATTGAGATAAATTAAGAAGAGGGATGTATGGTGGGAGTACTGTGAAGCGATAAAAAACGTTGTGGGACTAAAATGGCACGTGTTGGATTATTCAGTAGCAGTTCCGCGAAATCAAGAACATGTGTTTTAAGCATATGTTTGTATGTCTGATTTGACATTGGAACATTGAACTACAGAGGATATAACAAAGATGAGTTAGTTGAATCTCTGAAGTCTGATAGAATATTTGATCATCGGAGCAGAGTAGGAGATAGACTAACTTGGCTCAGAAGTCTGGGCAGTGTAGTCAAGCATAATCTAAGGAAGGAGAAAAAACAGACCATGATATTTCCATGAAGGAACCTACTCATTTGCTGGTAGATAGATATAGTAGTAGATCACAAAAGGGCTTGCCGATGCATTCGCATCTACTGAAACAAAGTTCATAATGACTCATACGCATTTCCATAGCCATTAATGTGCTTGCCAGTCCTGCCAACGCAATATGATGGCAGAAATAGCTTAAACAGGTTCAGTGGGAGTTTATTCCTGGATATAGAGTTTCACAACGATATTAACTTGATATTAAAAGGATAAATTTTAGCGATATTAAGGACGTTTTATTTCATGCTTTGACTTTTCCTCTTTACAAGCATGAGGGTATTCCCAATGTTTTTTACTGTACTCCAAGGCATAAAAACAGACAAATTTTTTACGTCTTTTGGTATGACGAAAATGATTAATTGATTATGTTACTATAGTAACTTTAGCACCAACAAACTGCAGAATGTTATCCGTTAAATATCAAGACGGAGCGGCAAGGAACTTGTTTTGCAGCCAAACAAGTTTTTTGACGATATGAATACGAAATCACTGCGGTCAGGTATAGGCCAAAGTTCTAAGAACTTATTACCTATAAGAGGACGCACTAAAAATAGCAATTTCTTGAAACCTCCGTAAAATCCAAGTACGCAAAATCTAATAATTAGAATCTGAAAACTTATATGTGGATACTTATTATACCTACGAATTAATTTTAATGTGTTTTTATCAGGGTTTCGAGTTAGGTTATAGAGTTAGTTAGGATAAAGAGTTAGGAAATAAAGGTCCAAATTACTTCGTTATCCTTTACATTTCTCTACGGTTTTTGACCATAATTTTTATGTTTACCCTAACCATAGCCTTATCGCTTCATTTTAATTGTAAATGCAACTTTCCTTGTATTATTTTTAACTAACAGAGAAAACATATTTTGTCGATAAGTAAGTAATTGGTAGATTTAAATAAGTATGTTCTTTGTGCAGTCTGGACCCTGGAAAGTTTATTTAAATATGGTTTTTAAATTCAGATAAGTGATTTCAGAAACAAAGAATAATCAACGATTTTCAGCATAAAGTATAGTATAGTAACCTACTTCCAAAGTAACGGTTGTTGATAGAAATAATATCAGTTTACGTCATTTCTAACAATACCAAAGCATTTGTATTGCAAACTGCAACGAAGTGCAAACAAAAAGAAGATAAAATCTTTAAACAATGGCGTTTCGCACCATAGTTGCACGAGCTAACGGAACCCTAATGGGGTCAGATCACTCGACGCGGTTCAACGGGACTCCAGTTTAAACCCTAACTACTCATTATACTTGTATATCCTTTATATTTATATAAATCTGAACCTGAATTTGTGACATAACTGTGGATTTGGTGATACTTTTATGGGTAAAGATAAAGTAGACTAAGATAGTTGTGTTATAGTTATCGGCACGGATATTGAGCTCTCGGCGGAAGAGTGGGGATCGCTTTGCGCACTGTACACATAAGGCAATAAACCAATAAATCGCTTCTGTCAGGTGAAGGTCAGGGCTCAATATCCGTGCCGATAACTATACCTGTAGGTAGCCAAATAAAAACTATGAAAGCAAGACCGCGCAGCACGCGCGAATATCTAATTAATATTTCATAAAATATTACTTTTACATATCTAACTCTCCTACCACGGGTCTGCTGGAAGAGATTTCAATAAATGGTTAAATAAAAAGTAAATAAATTAACATTTGTAGTCTGCTGAAAAATTGTTGAATTATAAACGATGAATTGCCTTCGACACTTCTATAAAACATCAGATGCATATTGTAGATTCACAGAAAATGTTCTTACGCACAATCGATTATTTAGACAAAATGGATGACCGTCCCACGTTAATAAAATGATTTATTAAATGGAACTCGAACGTTTTTCCTCAAAAACTAGTTCAACAATAGGAGAATTTTGTTTTGAAATACAGTTAATATTTTTAAACTATTACGACACCATTTTTGTGAAGTGGGTGACAGTTCAGTGGCCCGTTTGTGTAATCTGTGGCAGCGAGTTTGACGTCACGGGATGAAAGAAGGGCTATTCTATTCTTATATTCGAACCTAATAATAAAATCGAACTCATAAGTACCTACACCTGTTTGATCCAGTTTATAGTTCTAGTTATTAAACTGTAAAGTTCAAAGCGGGTGCGGCAAAGGTTTTCCTTCCATTCACGTAAACACTCGTTGAGTGATCGCCTCGTTTTATTTTAGCGTTACGTTTGTTTCATCTCACCTACATCTAATCACCTATCTTACATACCCACATTGTTTTAATTGCTGTATCGCATGTACTTATTATCTACCTCGTAAATATTGTCACTTTTTGTACTTACCATTAATTAATTGCGAACTGAGAACATAAAATTGCCATTATTGTTTGTATTTTTCTTGAAGGAGAAAGTTTTCTCTAAGTAGATATGTTTATGGATTTTCTAACTTTACGTTAATTGTCACACAATATCTTTCATTTCACAATATCTTTTAACATTGCGGATAATGTATAACTCTGTGTTTAATTCCTTCTTTGCCTTCTGTGAGTAAAAAAAAAATTCCTTGTTGGTAACTTAGTATTAAAGAAAATATTTTTTTTAATTGTTGAGAAATCTTGGTAAATTAATTACATTACTGGGTACCTACGTACACTATCTACACTCAATACAAATCACGGTCTATAACAACTTCACAAGTGAAATAAAGTTCAAGGCAGTAGAAAGGTGCTAGTGTTTACATCTCTGTATGCAGGCCAGCCAGTTCGCTGAAAGCGGATCTCCCGCCAAAATGCTCAGTGCGCGCGTAGTGTCCGCTCGGGCCAGTCCGCCAATCAGATCGGTTCGCGCCTTGGGCCCGCACGCGCGCGGTTATCAAAATGCGAATGGCTCCAGAGCGGCGGGCGGCGGCATTAATTAAACTATAACAAAATAACTTATAGCCGGCCGTAATCGAGCACGGAGTCAAAGCACAAGCGACCTTCGCGCCGCGAACACATCCTGCGTGCATATAGCACAATAACAAAACAAATACAAAGTACACAATAAATAAAACGACAAAAACGTCGCGGTCCGGTTTGGCTCTCTTCGTTTGCTTCGCGTTTATAGCGAAAGAGTTTAATAAAAACAAAATTGCTTGTAAAGTGTCTACTAAGTCTTCAGTTACGTTTAAAATGTATCCATGAATGTGTTGTGATAAAATAAAACTAATAAAATTAAATGCAATTAAAATTTAAGTGCTCTTCTTGTTAGAAGTTTGAATTAAATGTCAAAAAGATAATGTTAATAACAGAACGCGCGAGTGTTGTGTATTAAGTGAAATTATAGTCTTATAAAGTTAAAGTTACAACATAAGTAAATATAAAGTGACCGTGAAATAATTTGCAAGTTTGGTACGGCGGGCGTCCTCTTGATTACCATACGAGTACCTAAGTTGCTTTGCATATTTAATTCAATGCGGTGCGCCTACACAGTTTATGGGTCAATACACTTCACGAATTCAAATAAAGAAGAATAATGCTCGGTTCACTGTTTATTTTATTTTACTGGGTGATGATTAACTTATGTACTTATGCAACTATGACATAGGTACATGTATATGGCAAATGAATGTAGTAGAGCAACAATTAATTTTATTTTACAAAACAGCCTTTATTAACGATTCCTTAACTTATATTTTTGTTAGTTAAATAACACACAATTCACACGGTAAAAATTTAATATCTAAAAAGCTGTCCAAATAAATGCCGACGGTGACTTACAAACTTCTTGCACATAAACAAAGCGTTTTCTTAAATAGTCTTTGAAACCGGAAACAAAAGAAAGTGGAGATTATCTATGAAAGACAACCCTTTTCCGATGCGAATCTTATCCTAGTTGCTGTCTAATTGTAAACTGTTGTAAGTGCTATCAACAACTTATTGTTACATGGTATACTCGTT
Source organism: Helicoverpa armigera (assembly GCF_030705265.1). NCBI lineage: Eukaryota > Metazoa > Arthropoda > Insecta > Lepidoptera > Noctuidae > Helicoverpa > Helicoverpa armigera. Next base: position 8,052,082 of record NC_087130.1, on the reverse strand, counting down.
TATCTGGCGTACTATCTGCCAGTTATCTTTTGTTTTTAAAGTATAAAGATGGGTCAGGCCATCGTGAGTGGTTAGTCAGTGTAGAACCTCATTCTGTATTTGTTGTCCAATTAATTTTGACTCTGTGGTGTTTATTTTTTGTGGTAAGTGGCCATTTATTTTTGCATTTTTTTATCTTCGTTGCTGAAATTACATAGTCAGAAGTTTATAGAACAAGAAATTCAATGGAACAGTAGATTTTATTGTTTAGACTTAATGCTTGATTTCCCTCTACCAAAACAAGAAAGCTTCGTAAACCTGTAAGGCCGAAGTTCACTGAAAACATAAACGTCAGTTTTCTTAAAACAATGTACGCATGTACCTATAGTATAGTAAAAAAAAACATTAGTAGTAAATCTCTAATGTATCTTTTGTTTTCAAAACAGTTGTTAACAGCGGCAGATGTAAGCAAATTGTAAACAGACGTTGTTTATGAAGTGAAATTATCTGCTTTCACACATCATTTGATCTAGCGGCTTAATTAACTTCGATAGTAAACACACCTATTTAGAAAACATAACTTACAACATAATAATGTGCTAGCAGATGGTCGATCTATAAAATCAAATAATTTGAATCTTCGTAAAGTTCCCATACCTACATCATTAAATGAATATCGACATAGAAATAGCTATTCAAAATCTACCAAAACTCTACTATTTAGTTCAAAGTAAATTATGTACTATTTGACCTAATTAAACCAGGCCTAATTAAGTCTTCCGGATAGTAAAGTAACCGAGTTAATTGTGAACATAGGTTAATTAGTAATGTAGGTGAACGTTACAAATTCTTCTAGGTTGCATATTGCATTGTGTGTGACCTTCAAAGAACAACAATATCTAACTAACTATAAAAACTAGCAAAAAAGGCTTGCGAAATATACCTACGTCTAGGTAATTAACAAACTGGGATTTCCGTAGTCGTGTATGATACAGGCAATTAATTTTATGCATCTATAACAAGAAAGAAAAATATTAAAAATTCACGTTCATAAAAATAATTTTAGGAACAGTTATAATCGACCTAGTAGGGCATGACGGAGAAGAATGTGAAAACCATTCAATAATTATTAGAATACAAAATTACATAAACAAATAAATATAGTAAGAAATAACCCTCTGACCTCAACCTCAAAATTCTATTTAATAATATAAAATTACAAATCCTTGAGCACAATGGATGTGTCATGTGTTTAGCGTAACTATTTATTAATCTTTGGTGTCGCGCTTATAATTTTTAATTTTCCGCTTATTATTACTGCAGCATGACTAAAGAGTCTGCAGTTTTTGCTTTGTTTCCTACATACTATTTGGCGGTTATAATTAAATTTAGTAATTAGTTTGACCGCCATTTAACTTTCAAACTGATGAGCAAGTAAAACCCGGCCTCTGACATTGAATTAATAATGACAACGTCTATAGGAAACAGGCATGATTTCTATACCTTTTCTTTAGGTAATGTTATGTATTTTTATGGGCCTTAGTTGCCTGAATTAAAGGAATAAATAAAAAAGTTGGTAAATTATTAAAAAAAAAATGAATTTAATATACCTATGTAATTGAAATAACAAACAGGCTCGCATGTTCGGAAGTGCCCCACTGAGGCGTATAGTTCCGACGGAATCCATAGTTGTCTGAGTACGTACCGTTAGTCACACGCGATATTGCCACTAATATGGGCAATGAGACGACTGCGTCAATATTAATGCTATGTACATACATACACGCTACTACGTATATCATAGTCACCATTATTGAAACGCTCAATTACAGTTGGTTTCGGTCAACGGGTCGAAATTATGGAGATAACATCTAAATGATACGAAGTATTTAACCACCTTTAGGTATTTCTGCTAACTTTGCTGGCAATTTTATGGAAACGTCCTACTATTGAATTTATCGTACCGATAGGACCACTAGGACCAACGAGTTGGGGCGTATTTTTGCGTAATTTTACACACAAGTGTCAGTCGTTTCACAAAATTATGTAAATGTGAACATACGAAAAGTGGCCGGGTCAGCTAGTTTACAATGAAAAATAAGGGAACTCTGGACATGCGGGTATAATTCCCCCAATAAGCATTATTTAGTTCATCAATTGACATTATGAACTTATAAAATGAGGGACATTCGAACACTTAATAGATACTTTAGTCACAGTGAACAAAAAAACAGGAGTCCTCGTCTATGTCTTTGCCTAATTACGGAAAAAAATCAAGAGTTAGAATTTATTCATGTCATGTGTGCTATTCCTCAATTAATATGCGAACATTCTGCTTTACCTGATGTTCAGAAAAAAGACTGAAACACTTTATGTACTCAGAAAGCGTAAATAGGAACAAAGTTTTTTAGCTTTAATTCATAGATTGCTTGTGTTTCAGCTATGGCGGGTAGCTGCCGGTGGCTCTTTTGGGCCTTAGCACTATGTGCAGTGCAGCTCGTGCTGTGTTCTAACCAGGAAGCAGTTGAAGATACAGTCGCACACGCCTATGTGTAAGTTCCTGCTTCTTCTTTCTTTCCTGCCATTCCAAGTTGTTGGGAGTCGGCGCATTCCTCTACTTCTCCATCCATCCACGCATAACAAACTCCTTCTCGTTACAAGTTCCTACTACATAGATACATACAATTTTTTTTCTGATGTTAGATAAAATACAAAAACCAGTCAATGTAAAAAAAAAAAACTACTACTAACTGAACTGTGAATTCTGAACTCATTTCTCAGAGGAAACCGCTTCCAGAAACAGTGTTAATGGTTTTGATGTTGCTACTACTGTCTTTTTAAAAGCTTGTAAAAATATGAGTCAGCCGGTAATGAAAATTTATTATTTAAACGTTAGTGTCCTTATAATATTATGTCATCGTTACTTATAGAGCAACTAACTAAGCAACTTGCGAATACAAGGCTAAATAGTTTTTTATGAAACAATTGACTGGTATGTATGTAACACTTAATGAATATGACATAGTTATAGTCAGATATCCTGCGATATAAGTTCCGAGGACAAATATCACGGAGATAAGTGACGTCACACTTTATCCAGCTGTCGAGTTTAGTAGACCGTTTCGTTCCGTTAGGAGTTAGGATGTACGCTGATAAAATAATATGTCAGATGAAACCTGAGAGAATCTATGAAATTGGATTTTTCATAGAGCGGCATTCACTGAATAAAATGACCAAACTTCTCTATATGCCAATTAGTAGGTTTGATAAAAAATATATATTCTACTGACTGGATTATAAGACACAATAAGAGTGCCATTGATTCAAAATGACAACTGCAAGAAGGGCATACATTTTTATATTGTTACTTCTCACTAGCTTCATGATACACACAAAGCCGAACTCTTGATGCCTAAACTACTCATTTCAAAAATGTTAGTCACTATCTATGCTAATCATCGTCTTGTATTTGTATCAGGCCATCATGGATGTACAAGTGTATACCAGAAGAGGGTTGCGAGAGGACCACGCACCCTCAACACGAGACCTTGAGGAACGTCTCCACAATGATGTTCAACAGCCTGGATGTCTGCCGAACTGTTTGCGGCCGGTTCGGGGGACTCTGGCCACGGCCCGTCACGGCCGCCATTGGAATGCAGACTGTTAAGATACATCCTAATTATATCAGGTATGTGAAATACTTTTTAGTTTTAGGTAGCTGTGGAAAATTGACTGAAATATCGATTTGTTAACCTTTGGAAGGTAATGTAGAAGTTGAAACGATAAATACGCTACACATCTTCAAGATCTTCAAAAACTATCGGTGTATAGTCGGTAGAAACTAAAAGCACTCAATAAAACATGTTTTATTTTGACCGTCTTCAGAAGTGAATGAGTTAATTTTGCCCAGTAAGGAAGGAACTGCAGGTATTTTGGAAGCTTTGTTCTTCCGAAAAAGCAGTAAGCACCTACATAGTAAATAGTTCAGCGTAATCGGCGTAATATAGGGATTAAGGCGAGGAAGTGGTCAACAATAATTCCATAACCGGCACGCGCATCTAAGGCGCCAAAAGGGGTCGGAGCGTCTGAGCGGGGCGAGGATAACAATACGCGCGCTAGCTTATAACTAAAAGTCGTAAGCGACAAAATGGTTTTGTAATTTTAATATTTAGAAATGATAATTTAATAAAAATTCCTACTACCATTTTAAAGAGTATGTATATACTCAACTACTAAAAAAGTTAAGAGGCTTAAATCGGTCCCGTTTGCCCATAATATGTGAATCTCTTTTTAAAAAGAGGTATGTTTGATATATTTTTCTCTTATATAAAGTTACCTAATCATGTTTCTACAACTAACAAAATAAGGCTTATATCATGAACTTTCAGGTAACCAAGTTGTATTTTGATCCGTTTTGTATTTACTGAGAAAAATTGACATCCTTGGCGCCAAAAATTCCAATTCGTCCTCTTAAGTTCCATGAATGGCGACTGTCACTGGGTCAATAGGCGTACTATTGTTATATTGTTGAGATCATAAAACTACTAATCCGATTGTTGTAGTGTTCTACGAATGTTTTCGATGATCTTTACACTTGCTTTAAGTAAGACTGTTTTAAAATTTTAGGATAAGCATACAATAGCTAAGTTAATGACATTTCAAGTATTTTTTGAACTAGTACATGGTATTTAGTTTTAAACTGTTCAGGTATATTTCCTAGTTTTTTTGCCAGTTCAATCCGGATTGCCTCACTTGATTTGGCGCAATGTGTGCCTTGAAGGACATTGGGTCGATAGCGACATATTATTAACATACAAAATTCTGTCACTCAATACTTAAGCAGTCCAAGTGATGTACTTATTCTACATATAACATTTGTGACTTCTAACAATGATTTATTTTATCATCACCGTCTAATGGTGAAACCATTTGTGGTTTCAGTTTTAGGAACTACGCACAATTTATCTTTAAAATTATTAAGTTGAGTACACATTCATTTTCCTACGCACACATCTATGTTTTTAAGGCCCGTAACATGCATTTAAGGCCCATATAGGTATGTAAGATACGTCCTCGTGGCTACGCTCTTACCGAAGATATTAAAAAAAGTCCTTGTTACACAGGTCCACTCAATCGTTTGTTATTGATTTATCGATCAATAAACATGTTGAAACAATAGACGGCAAATGTCACTAAGTGTAATTAGTAATCAAATATGGTTCCCGGTCGTTTCACGATGCGTATCATTGATTTATCGAGGGTCATCTGTGAGGTTAATGATCATCGTTATGTCAATAAGATGCGATTGCTTTTACGTAAATAAGTACTCTACGTAATAAGTACTTACCTACCTTTATTTACAGCAGTTATCTGAAGAATTGTGTCCCTAAAATGATACTTAGTACAGAATCAGTTGATCGCCAAATATGTTACCGTATTAAAAATATGTATACTTAATTCTTTCTTTATCTCTAAGTTAACACAACATGATAGGTACTGCGACATTTGGCCACAAACTTCGCATGTAAAATTATTAATATCGCTGTGTCGAACAGGAAAAATATATCGGAAACTCCCCCGTGTTATCGGGACTGGGCCAAATAATATTGTTCTACATAGTAGGTATTTTAAGTAGACTTTTGTCTTTATTTAATAACTAGCTTCTGCCAGCGGTTTCACCCGCATCCCGTGGAAACCTCTGCACGAACCCGGATAAAAAGTATAGCCTATAGCCTTCCTCGATAAATGGGCTATCTAACACTGAAAGAATTTTTCAAATCGGACCAGTAAGTAGTTCCTGAGATTAGAGCGTTCAAACAAACTCTTCAGCTTTATAATATTAGTATAGATGTGTGAAATCTGTGGTACACGGCGAGTGAAACCGTGCGTTTCACGGTTGCATAGTGACGATTGCAATAATTGCTTGTGCACCGATTCGCATTGTAACATTATGTGTAACTGCTGCACATAGTTTCCCCAACATTGTGATCACGAGATAAGAACAGCAAACAAGCAAAACGCAATCAATACACAATTTAATAATATTTATTTATATATCAGTCATGTTTGTTAATAAACACGGGAAAGATTCTTAAATTAATAAACAATATTTTGTTGTGCTTTATAAGATGTTGAGTAAATAATAATAATTGTTGTTGGTTGCAAAATATTTGCTATGCAAAATTAATAATATGAAAAAATGCTTTCATTTACAAATGATAAATGTTGTCATAAACATTTAATAAAACATTTGTGTGCCATTAATTTTTGAAATTCTATTTGCCATGCTTGCTGTTAGCTACGCTGCGTATATTTTACGAGGCACTAACTTTTGGGATGAACTCCGCTAAACCACGCTCAGCCGACACCCGCATACGTCATTTTATAGCGGTAGTGCGTACCTACAGACAACATAGTAAACAGAGTAAAGATTGCCAAATCCTATGTATAATGTATCATATTTTTTGACTGGAGTGAACCCGAGAAAGTGATCATAAGAAGATGATGGTGATAAAAAGATTTTTTAAACAATAACGTGGTCTACCGGCCCGCTACTTGGTCTGCTGAGGAGATACGATTTGACACATTATGATTATGATACTATATGATTATGATTATTACTCAGATCAAATTATGATAATGTGTAAAATATTAGATATTTATTCATAGGTGGGTAAGTACCTATACTTCTTTGAGTTCATTGGAAACTACTAAAATAAAACATGACGTAAATATTAATAAATTCGTGTCAGGAAAGAAAGTGGTTAGCTGTATTTTTGTCTAGGCGAAGTCAAAAAAGCCATTCATAGTCCATTTATTTCCATGCCGATACAGAACTGAAGAAAAACAACGAGCGGCTGTTCACAAACATCACGTGAACGATGAAGGAAAAGCGCTGAAACATATAAAAACACGTTACATAATGACAGGTTCATTGAAATCGACGATACACTTTCTTTTCTTTTTTATAACTTCCCAAAGTTATATAAAGCATGTTTTCTTGTTAACGAAAAGTTAAAGAAGTTGCATCCTCATAGCACGTTAACCCCGCTTGCATTTTAGCTGAAAGTCTGACAAATGTGACAGAGAGAAAGTGACTAGATCAGTCTTGTTTTTCAAGTAAAGTATACGGTACATTGTACGTCGTTGTCACATCACAACACGCAGGTGTCTCGCGGGCGTCTAACTCGGCGGATCTATTCCGGGCACGGGTGACACTGGTTGCGTCAGAGTCGCGCGTCACAACACTAACGCATCGACATTATCACCTGCGACACTTATTACAGTGTACACTGCGCCTAAGAATAGTCAAACTCAGTAGGTGTCGTAACACTTTGGATAGAACATCAAGGGGATCGGTGATCGTAGCCAAATATCGTCTACCACTTACGCTTTCAACGAGTTATGTGTTTGTGATTCTTCACATTTTTATCAAATAGAAATAGTTTTTGATTTGCCAAAAAACTCGATCACATGTTCCTTGGCTGACGTATGCCAGTATTCATCATTGTAGTTGTGCTTTGCATTGTAATGTCTTTCCATTTAAAACATAAGTAAGTTTCTATGTTTTTGGCGGATATCGCACCTACATGGGGCCGCATGCATTTATCGTTATCGGTAAATGGAACAAACACTTTTTTTCTTATCGAATATTGACCCATATAACAAACTTATAGTTCACTCTTTCAAAATCCGGTTAGATACTAGCGTAGGCTACGCGGTTAGACTGCCCGATACCCACATTGTCCAGTTATTGTTTAAAGTAGCCAATTCCTACTTCAGCTGGAATAATCTTACCGTAAGCCACTTCAGTCATAAAAATATGCTTCTTGATATTCAACAACCCACGTTTTCCTTTTTTATCTGCGGCTAGTAAAGGCGAGTACCTAGTTACATCTATTGTTAGTTACAACTTATGAACTAAGTTCTGTTGCGATAAGAAAAAATGTTGTATTGTTACATATTTATCCCATTTATTTAGAAAGGTTTTTTTCCGGGTGTGCGAAGTAGTAGTAGAAGGAAAGAGTAGTTCCCACTGGGACGCGGGTAAATGCGGGAAATAGGCTAGTTTTACGATAATACTACGACGACGTTAACGAATAAGTATGGCATTTAGGATGTAATGGAATGACATATTTACAGTAAGTTTAAATAAACTTTATTCTCAACAAAAACATACAATGCTACTAGCTTGAGAACAATACAAAAAAAATCATACACGTTAGCTTAGCATATGAATTTGAAACAGGAAAATCTCTCATATGCTTACTTATAACAATGATAACTTTAAAACATTATGTTGCCATTTTCAATTAAAGTGCATGTAATTTTAATAACATCAGTAAGTTATTATTGTGAATAATTATTTCTTCAACGGTCCGATCAACCTTGGCCGTGATAACCTCTATCCGAGAATAACGCCTTTTAAAAATGTATAAATCATGAATACTGCTTGACAATAGGATGGCGTTCCCACGTTCGAAGCCACATAGTAATGTAATGACAAATATAATTATACTGGACAAGTTATAGGAAGGTTACCTTTTAGTTCTACAAGACTTCAACCATGTGATAAACACAGCTGCACATAAAACAATAAATTATAAGAATTGAATTGGAAATTAATATTCTTCGAATTCTTTGGGTATATTGCAGACTTATGTTGAAAAGAAAAACACAGGTGCAATTCAGGTCTTGAAAAAAAATTCCTACATATTCACAAAACATTAGTACGTAATATTATTTTGTTAGTTTAATAAAACACATGTTTTGCTATCTTATGCATGATATGGCAATAAAACACAATTATATCTTACTTATTGGTAAAATGAAAACGCGTGTAACAAACTAAAATATTTGATGAACATTCAAAACGGAAACTGCCATTAAATCAATTGAAACACGTTATGAATGATATCCGTGCACTACACATTAATATCGTAAATAGGAAGGGCTAACCAGAATAAATCTGTTCTGGGTGCCATCCAACAGTTTGACAGACTACGCTCTAAAATTATCCGGGGACCACTTCTAGATACTTTATAACTTTGTGTCTAAACCATGTTATGTTATTATATTCTTATAATACCTACCTGTATTAGTTACAAAACCGGTAGTACAGTAGACCGCACATCAGTGGTAACTGTCATGCACCTTAACTCAATAGTAATAAGTACGATTTTCCTATAAAACTGTTACCACCGACCTGAAGTTGACTGTACCTATGTATCGTTAATTTTTGCATTTTTATCTCACGATTGCAAAACCAATTATTTTTGATAATTCTCGTACGTACAGGATTTGTATCCTGAACGTGCATTCATTTACGTTATTTGGGCATAGTTAATCCAATGTAATTTTGGTAGAGTCGTAGAATTGACACTTTATGGCGTATTTCAAATACGTCTGTCTTCTACAATTTGAACTAGCTCACACTGACATTCTTACTACGTTAATCGTTCAAAATACATAGAGCATATTTTAGTACAGATAATATCGCGATAAGACTAGTAAATTCTACCGAGATAAAGAAGATTATAATCCTGAACATTATATATGTACACAGTTTTTTTAGGATGTCATATCTGTAGGTTCAATTCGTCAGATAACCAGGCAAGTTGCAGTTAATTGACCATCCTATATTTAATAGGCCGCAACAATATCTGCTGTGATAAATATTCCGCTGTAAGTGACTTTGACATCAAACTGTATCACATTCAATTGAGGACGATCGTAATCTACGAATAAATATTGTACACGATGACATGTTATACAACGATCGATATGAGATACTAACAAGTTCATATAAGGTCGCCGACCAGGGGTCAACAACCTTGGGATCTTTACATAGACACGATAAATGTTTATCTTGCATTCAAAGTGTGCAAACTCGGATAATGAATGTGCTACATTGGATAACGGTTTTAGGTGATACATTTAATGAATGCTTAGCGACAGTCACTCGATACCTATTCGAAATAGGGGGAGGGTTGTATTTCCCCGAAAACGATGACTCGTTCAGTGTTCGTGTATCCTTGCTGAGCCGCTGTTTAAACTGTTCAATAGAAAATATTTAAGTACTTAGTTGCCTTTTAGCTAAATCATTATAGTAGGTGTAAAATTAGCCAAAGTTAGAAGAATTTAATTAGTTTCTCAATATCGAATTCGATTACATAGGTACTGTAATTTATTATTAAATCTGACCGTGAAGGAGAATATGAAGTTCATGTTAGGTTATGAATAGGTACATGCACAATGCTCGTCATTCTACATAAACGGGAATAATTGTGAGATTTCTTTGTTTACAACAAGACTGGCGGCAACTCGGGTAATGTGATTCGTCACAGCTGTTAAAGGGTGAACAACCTGTCTTAAACACAAACGGTACTTCGACCTACGACCTTAACGTCGCTCATTTAGCAGTCATGATCGCTAACTTTGGTACCCATGTGAATATCCGCCCACTATAGTACTATTTTGCCATGCGAACGATCGCTTTATACACTAGCTGTTATGTCGCGGATTCACTTTTGTTCCGGGGGAACTTCTGCTCGTACCTGGATGAAATATAGCCTACATTACTCAGAAATAGCTTTTCAACCGTAAAAGTCAAATCAGTTCAGTCGTTACGGAGCCTTTGGGGTACAAACAAAAAAATATTCCTCTTCATTTTATTATTATCGATTAAGTTTATACTGATTTAAAACACTACAACTATTTAACCATTTTATGGATCTATGTAAATTTCTTTATTACTCTTTAAGATTAGAATATATAGAATTGATGGATTTCTTGGAAGAGAATAAATTTTCTAATTTAATACGTTCCACGATGAATATCGATTTGACGGTTTCAGGGAATATGTAGATATTATCCTGGTTCTAAAAACAATAGCATTGTTAAAATGACCGTTTCTATCTAAAACAATTGCCTAGTATCCCGAATTTAGTTCACATTATCCTGTATATATGAATTTAATAATACTCTCATACAACATTAAGTTAATTAAATAAAATTGCCAAAGTTGATAAGAAAATATCAAAAAGGTTCTCTCTTATCCTGTAAATGACTCCATAGCACAATTCTCTAATCAGAAATTCAATTGGGTTTTTCTTCAATTCCTAGTAACATTGGCTCCAGAAAAAATATCTGTTTTGTGTTTATTTTATAACGCTAGACAGGCACGTCGAATTGATGTGTCGATGCGAATACCGTAGGAAATGATAATGCAATGGAATTGTTCTGTAAAACTTTTTTGTATTCTGTATTTACTACATCGCTGTTTGTAGCGGATGTGGCAGATGATTAGTCGTGTCTATGGCTGTGTCATTTCCGTTTTATTGACGACCTTCGCTTGAAATCGTTTTGGCGTGAATAGGTTTTAGTTTTTTAAGTGAGGAAAATAATAATAGTGTCATGTAGGTTTATTTTATGATTACAGTAAATGAATTATGAATCTGAGATATTCTGGGCTGATAGAGATTGTTAAATTTTTTAATAAAATTTAGGAAATGATGCAGTAATGTCAGGGATTAAGCACCTACTTCTACCGCAAACTCTGAATTTTCTTTATTTTTCTTTTAATTAAGAAAAAAACATCGCTCATTCCGCACCTTCCGTAAGATTTCAATATTACATAAACAAAAATTAATAAGCTACTCCTAATACCATGAGTGAATAAAAGTAAATACCTAAATAGTCCATGTTTTAGATAAACCCTAAAATAATCGTCCCTCTGCTGGGCCTCCTCTCACACGAAGAAGAATTGAGCGATTATCACCACCACCTTTTTTTGCAGATTCGACTTACAAAGCGTGCCAACAGAAGCTCTGTCGCTGATGGTGGAAATGACGAAGCTGGTGGCTCCAGCACTAGTGGCCGAGTGTGATGGAGAGGTGACAGACATAGTGGAGACTCCCGTCATGGTCTACCTCAACGTGAAGAGTAGCAACACCTCGCTAACTTGGAGCACTAGTGAGGAGTATAAGCTGGATGTGCAGACTAAAGGTTTGTTGACAGAAGACAAAGTAAATATGATGATGTATCTGTAGGTGAAAAATTACAGTTCAAAATTTCTTGAGGTCTTATTTAAAGGACTGAATTTTTGTACTATATTTTACAATAAACTACTAACGGAATGCTAAATAAGGTACTTATTTTTATCTTTAACAACTCCAATGTTTATATTACAGAAGACCAGATCTTAGTTCACGTGAATGCCGAAACGATATACGGCGCGCGCCACGCTTTGGAAACCTTCACCCAACTGGTAGCATCTGACAAACCCACCTTCTCCGACCAGCATGAATGCAGCCTCCGTCTTGTGTCTGGTGCTAAGATCCGAGACAGACCGGTCTACCCTCACAGAGGTCTTCTACTTGATAGCAGTAGACATTTTATACCCATGGAAGATGTGAAAAGAACTATAGATGGAATGGCGATGAATAAACTGAATGTATTCCACTGGCATGTTACTGATACGCACAGTTTTCCTTTGGAGTCTACTAGGGTGCCGCAGTTTACAAGGTGAGGATCCTAATTAAGTCGTTTTTGTTAATCAATCAGAGGGAATTTCACTAGAGTAAATCAGGTTCCATTAGCCCTTGGTAGTCTATAATGGTAGACATAGTTTGATGATGTAATCACTAAAGCAAAATTTTTAAGTAAATCTGATAGAATAATTATACAAATTGGACGACAAAATGCGGCATATAGGTATTAGGTACCTTCGGCTGACCTAACTTAAACTACATAATTTTTAAAACGAATCCAAAAATGGCTCGGCAAAGAAAGTCTTTTTTAATACACAGACGATATCTCGTTTTTTTACTGTTGGTAACTTACCCAGACTTTTGCATTTCAAGGTATGGTGCATACTCAGCGAAAGAGATCTACACGGCTGAAGAAGTTCGGGAGCTGATCAAGTATGCTCAAGTGCGCGGTATTCGCGTGGTCATAGAAATCGACTCGCCCGCACACGCTGGTAACGGTTGGCAGTGGGGACCCGTGAGTACAACACTACAGTTTATTTATTGTCTTTTAGGAAACATACTTAATAAGAAATAGCCACATAACAAAAGAAAACATTAAAAATATTGATGGATAAAATGTTTATTCGTTTTAGCGCTGGCCCTTAAGAACTCTTTCCTCCAAGTCTTTCCCTTCTATGTAGATTTCGTTGTGAAGCCCAAAATAATTGTTTAGACCCTGTACCTTTTTTAGTTCTTCTGCTAATTTCTCCTCAGTGGTCAACTCATAAACATTCATTAGTCAAATATTTATGTCTTGAAACTTCGCAATAAGTCTACCAATAAGAATAAACCACTGCACTTACAGGAAATTTATCATGTACTTATTCACCTTAATCACCAATGGTCATAGTATAAGACTAATAATTTGTATTAATGTCTGTCCTTCCGCAATTCGTTGGGCACGGTTCCAAACCTGAGCTACTACTAAGAAGTGTGTAGTAGGCGCATTGATACACTGTGTTGATGAACTTTACTTGCTGCTATTCCAGGATTGGATCATGTGATACTTTGTGGCAGGTGTACTGTTTCGAAATGTCGAAGTGCTCATAAGATATGCATCAAAATGACCAATTCCTGATCTAGTGAGCACCTTTAAGAAAATTTGAAGAGTTTCTTACCGGCTTTTTACCATAGGGACATACAGTCTTACTTTTCGGAACCTCAACATCTCACGACTGATTTTTCATAATGTGAAATTTAAGTAGATTCCTATGCTACCAGCGGCGTTGCTTCGTTATTTATGAACATGAAAGCAACTACAAAGCATTTTTATGATTGAAGCGTTTTTTCCTCTTTTCTCTGGCAATGTTATTTACTTAACAAAAACCAGAAGTTACTTCAAAACAACACCTTAAAACAAACCTTCTATCCTTCCTAAAACATTTTTTTCTACTTTTCAGGAATACGGTCTAGGGAACCTAGCAGTTTGCGTGAACAAGTGGCCTTGGCGCAGCTTATGCGTGCAGCCGCCGTGTGGACAGATGAACCCCGCCAACCCGGCACTGTACCGGGTGCTCGGAGACTTGTACAAGGACATCGCTGAGGCTTTACCGGCGCCGGCGCTGCTTCACGTCGGAGGTGACGAGGTAAGGATGTAGTGGTGTTAAAGATTCTTAAGCTTTTTACAATTCTGGAATGGACTGAAGAAGGAAGTTAGTCAGTGAGAGCGAACAGAGATAGAGTTGGATAACTTTTCAAGGCTTTAGAAGGCACGAGTAGTTTAGAATCATTCTTTGAAACAACTTCAAAATTTTATGTTGACACATACTTAACGGATGATAATCGGTGATTGATGGCAAGTTTTTTCAGATTTAGTGAACATTCCTCCTTAGGAAGATTGATAAGTTAAATATATTTTCAGATATAGTTACTTTTTAACCTTCAAATTATTTTTCCAGGTATACGTCGAATGCTGGAACACAACAGAGGAGATCACAGACTACATGAAAGAGCAGAACTATGACCCGAACACTGACGGTTTCTTCAAGCTGTGGGCGGAGTTCCATCAGAAAGCCTTGAAAGCTTGGGACGAGGCACTTGAGTCTGTCGGAACCCCTAAACAACCCGTCATGCTGTGGTCTTCTGAACTCACGCAGGCACATAGGATCTTCAAACATCTTGATAAAGATAGGTGAGGTTTCCGATCCTTAAGATATGTCCTTTCATGGAACCAGGGCAAATTCTTGTAGGTTTCCCTTTCGGAACGAGATTAACTATAATCGTAAAATTTTCTAATCCCCGAATTCCTGGATGACACAAGCCAGCATGCTTTCGTACATTGTTAAAAGATCGTCAAGTGATTGTATTTTCTGATTCCAATCAACTAAATCCATATCTTAGCTTAAAATATCAAATCTATTTTCTATTTTCCCCATTCCAGATACGTAATTGAAGTCTGGGAGCCTGTCAGCAGTCCCCTACTGCACCAGCTGATAAAAATGGGGTACAAAACGGTGTCCATTCCTAAGGACATCTGGTACTTAGACCGAGGTTTCTGGGGGAACACCAAGTATAACAATTGGAGGAGCATGTATTCACATACCCTGCCCAGAGGTGATAAGTTCCTGGGAGGAGAAGTCGCTATGTGGACTGAATATATTGATGAACAGGGTCTAGGTGAGTTTTGATTCGTTTTTTGGTAGATTATACGTCCACATCAAAGTAAGATTGTAGTTTTGTGTTGGTTGACATAATATTGATATACATAGATTGTCTTTGAGGCAAAATATTGGCTGTCTTTAACTTTGAGGAACGAAATAGCTTTATTTTTATCTGCTTCGTGTAAAAATATGTTATCAAAATGACATGTTGCTGTAACCTCTTGTCAGATTAGATTAGATTAATTTGTTTGCGAAGACTGTCCCAAAAGATAGGCATGAAAATATAACTTTTTCTAACGATGACAACATGTCATGCAGGTCATTAGGTTTTCGCTTTTATATTCTTGAACTACTTCATGAAGTGAAGCTTTTATCATTTCCTACGTTCTTTCCGAATCCTCTGTTACCTAGTAGCAAATAAATCAAGTCTCACCTAACCCTTTTATGGCGGCTTCACGCAACTGCCGTGCATTCACGGCTGTTTTCCGATCAGTGTCGGTATTCAATCGTGCGACAAAGGGTTTGCGCTGCTTTTACGCATTCCGGACTACAGATAATTATAGATATATTGCCACTGCAAAGTTATTGCAGCAACAGCTTCTACGTCGATGTTGCGTCAGGTTTTCTCGAACGATTGAGAGCATCCCGTTAACGTGATGGGCACAACTTATGCCGTGAATTCACGCAAGAATTTTCGCCTTATGGAGACTTATGTGGCTAAACTTAACAATATAGCGTCATTAACTTGTGCAGACACTCGCATCTGGCCCCGCGCGGCGGCGGTGGCGGAGCGGCTGTGGACGGACCCCACGGCCAGCGTGTACGTGGCCGAGCCGCGCATGCAGCGCCAGCGCGCCCGCCTCATCAAGCGCGGCCTCAGCGCCGACGCCATCTCGCCCGCCTGGTGCACGCAGCACGACGGTAAGTGCTTCTAGGAACATTGCCGCACTGGAGACAAAGAGACACGCCTTGATAGATAGATGATATTGTATTAAAAAGTCAGGTGCCAGCCTTTTTAAACTGGCAGATTTTCTGAAGTCATTTCTGAAGTCATTTCAGCTTTTGAAAATTCATACTATACCCCTATAAAACAATTGCAATGATTAATTGAAGATCTGTAATATATTTTGAATAACCACAAAACTGATCCGGCCTTTTTAGCCATTTACCAAGATTCAAGATTTGTCTCAGATTTGTCTCAGGCATGCCCAAAAATTTTTTTGTGTAGGCACACAGTCACTACAAAATTCGGCTCTTACCATCTGTATTAAATGTATACGTAGAATTTATGGAACTGTGTACCTACCTACTAATTGTATACTATTGTGCCTTAGTCATATTCTAAAATCACCAGCATTATATTAGGTATGCAAGCAACGTCAATTCCATAGGAAATATATTGTTTTTGATAAATATTGAATGGTATATTACTGGTAAAGCAATTTTCGCCATTTTTTGTAGTTAAATTATCTGAACAAAATAATTCATCAATTTTCTATGTAACTACGATGATGGTAAGACTTATATTATGTCTTGTATCGATCTCGACTATAGGAACTCTCAAAACAAATATTTTTCAATTTAATTCATAATCTAAAATTATGAACAAATGCAAAAAAAGACTTAAAACGCAATTTACAAAACGAGGGTTCCTATTATCTTTTATATAAATATTTCTATATATTTATGAAGCTTAAAATTTATTATAAGTGTACTTATTAATTTTTATAAACGCAGGGCATTTTGTAAGCAGTGTAAGAACTTACTAAAATGTTATTGTACATTTTCATAATAATAGCTCTAGTGTTAGTATGCGTAATTTATTCCCCTTTAATTCCATATATTATTACAAATAGTCTTATGTACTGTAATGACCAACGTGCATTACAACTATATACTGCCATTTTAATATATTATTCAGTCATATAATAATTATATACCTGTTTACACATTTATATAAAAAATTGGTGCTATGAAATTGTTAAAATTGTATATAATCTTTTTGAATAAGTCTAGGTATTTGAGGGGCCATTATAAAATATCGGCTGTACCGACCGATATCTTACGTATATATTAAACTTTACTGTTTATTAATATAAACGTAACTAGCATAATATACTAGACTACTTGAAATAGCAATGCAAATTAATGCAAGTGACTAATTAGCTATTAACACTAATAATTAGGTTGTAATATTTCTGCAAGTACCTAAGTCATATCCTATTTTGTTTGTTATTTTCCATTTTGGATTGTTTTTTTTTTTATATTGTAGAACCAGTTCTTATATTACGAAGCTACAATTGTTTATTTCATTATTATTGGCAGAATATAAGGCCTCTGGGTGTAAATATTCCTTTGTTAACACTGTTATAATAAATGTACACGTAAAATTCTGAAATATACCGAATTTATTGTGATATATTATAATTTAGATTTATTATACTTAGTAATACTGATCTATGACAATTATATAATAAAATTGCTACTGTATACAGATTTGGCTTATTATTTCAAGAAACTTAAAAGTAACCTTCCTTTACCTAATAGGTAATCCTGACCGAATACCTTCTAGTTGATGAAAAGTTAGATTTCAGGCTTGAAAACGTCTTGACAACGTCTTGACAACGCAATATTACAGAAAGAAAACATTTTTATCTTTTTTTTGAGATACGTCACATTGTTATAGGACGTGGGGCAATTTTGATCCATCTTCTTTAAAATTACTTTCCTTATGTGTATTTCAAGTGAAGTCGATCCCAAAATTAAAATATAAATAAAAAGATGACAGCTTCGTCAGTTTTCTGAAATGATGTCACAGCACTTTTTTACAAGAACCTACCTTGATTATTATAGAAAGCCATGAAGTTATAATTGGCATCAAAGGTTTCACAGTTTCTCAATACTATAAACAGTTTTTAAGTTCGGCAATGAGGAGCTCAATGAGCCTGATTTAAAATAAAATACAACAGTAACTAAATTCTAAGTACAAGAGCAACTAATTAGAAAACTTATTTACATACAGATCCAGGTAACAAATATTTAAATCTACATGTACAGTTTTAACTATGACTATCTAATACATTTGAAATGGTCTTAGAAAATACTGCTAGTAGTTACAGATATTGCCTACCGATTTAATTACATACTTAAGAATATAATCAATAATTACGAAACCTAGTTAAAATATTGTCCTCGAAAGTAATAAGTTAAAGTTAACATTGACTAGAAGAAAATCACGATAGGTAAGTACTAAACATGTTACCATTCACTGTCTAAAACATTCAAATGCTGGTTTGAAAATCCAAACGTCTTTGGAAATCCACATTTTTCTATTGCAAAAATTACATCCATAAAAATAATTAGATGACGACTACTCACACAAATCATAAAATATTCTACCATTCTTCTATTTTATAGAAACTGATAAAATAAAAATGAACAGAAATACTTTTAGTACCAAACAGAAATTGTCCAATTAAATCGAAACATTATTTCTTACTCTATCATTGCCATTCTTAGCTCCTAAACTGAGATCATTGGGCATCATATCATGAAGAACTGTGTCGCTTCTAAAAATGCTGGTAGCGATCCTACTGGCCAGTCTTTCCGATTCCCTTATATCATCATCTTTGGAATGTGACGTCAGATCTATTTCTGTGTCAGTGTCACTGTCGCTGGTCTCCTTCTCACGTCTTGGGGGACGGTAAGCAAGGTTCTGCGGTTCGTCCATGTCTTGAACTGAAGTTCCACAAGGGCAGTTAGGTTTAGACATTACTCTGAGATCAGTTGGGATTTCTGATTCCATTTGCTGGGGCATCATTAGAGGTGGGAAGGAGAAAGGCTGTTGCATCATCCTTCCATCATCATTGTATGGCATCTGTGGCATTTCGTGAACATTCGCATTGACCGGTGGGATTGGCTCTATGTTTGTGTTGTGGAGGTAAGGGTCTTGGCGCGGTGACTTTAGCTCGCGATTCTCGAGTGTTCCAGGCGGCTCCGGGGAATCTTTGCCGTTTGGTGATTCTGGCCCTTCTGGTGAAGAATCTGGTTTGCCGTGACCTGAAAATATGACAGAACCGTATTTAATTGAGAGCAAGTTACCAAAGTCATGAATAGTTGGACAAAGGTAGAAGATAGAGATAAATTTTGAACGTTTTCAAGTCACAACTAATTATTGATTTATTATACTGTAAAACTTTTATAATTAAGCCGTAAGTACCCAGTGTTCTCTATTATTTTAACAGTTTCCTATCCAAATTCAACTACCGTACTCGCTCGACAACTTCCTTGATAAAACTACTATCTCGTCCGCTGCATTGTAATCGTAAAGAACTTTTACCATCGCGACTTTTACAAATATTAAATTAAACAGAATGTGATGGTTATTGAATAGGAAATCAGAGGGTACGGCTCTGCCTCAGCCAAGTCTCCAGCAAAGCGGGAGAGGCCGTATTATCCTTTTCTCGAAAAGATTTGCGGCTATTGCTCCCCTTACATCTCTAGTGTGAACAAAGCTAGGGGTAAAAATTTTCGGCTTGAACTTGCTGTCAAATCTAAGATTTTACTAGACATAATGAAAATCCTAGCTTCCAATATGTGACTTTCCGGCCAAAATCCCAATCCATTTATTTTTGGGATAAAACAGAAAGAAGCAATTGTATGCTTGAACTTTATGTCTATAGTATAAATATTTTTTCATTTGGTTAAAAGTCACAAACTGTGTATCTAATGTTGAACCACGACAGATGTATATTTCACGTTCATTGGTCAATAGAGGAATTTACCTTTTCTGCTCCTACTAAAATTGACCGAATCATGGACTTAAGTAGTCATAAAATAATCTCGTACTATTCAAGTTAAATCCAAGCTCATATGTCGTAAAGTCAATTCTAAGTTTCAAAGGATTTCATACATAGATGCGATGAATATCTAATTCACATTTCGTAACGATAATTTTAAAATTAAGCACGAGAAATTGTGGCTCTGATATTCTCAGTTTGGCAATATGTCGTTACAAAATATCTCACATTCAACAAAATAGTAGCCGTCTGGATATGCGAAAATATCTGGATTCCCGCGGGGCCGGAGAAGTAACATCTTGGTGATATTTGCTTGTGTCCTTGCCCGGCGTATAAAAATACGTCTTAATCGGTGAAGCTGTTTTGCCGAAAACTTAAAAAAAAAAAACACACACACTACTACTATTAGCTTGACGAGGTCATAGATTTTTCTGCAGGGGCGGACCCAACAGCATTTTCACACCTGCGAATTAAGGCACACGTAAAAACGGAAAGCCGCGTGATTTTTCCGCACGGAAAATCCAAGAGTATGAAAATGCTGTAACTGTTATAGGATAAAAAAGTGAGTATCCTTCTAAATACCTGATAACGGCAATGGAGGAGAGCCAAGCCCGAGGCACCTCATCCGCCACGCATCCTGCAGGAGTTGCAGTCGCGCTTGCTTGCGCCACTTCGCGCGACGGTTCTGGAACCACACCTGGAAAAATGCCTTGTTTTCTTACATGTTCACCTACTATGGAATAGGTACTTTGTTCATATTTTCGAGTAAGTATTTATGTATTTGCATCGTGTCTGGCTTCATGAAAGTAGTGGTAATCTTTGGATAACAATAACCATCAAATTTAATTAAAATAACAATGCGGCACATATCCTTGCAATTGCTGCAATTTAAACGTAGGAAAATGTCAAAAGTTTGCAGTTTACAAAACAGCGCAATTCATGGTTTCTGACAACTTCAGTCTACATTGGTATTTTTAACTTAATTCTTTCATTCATATAAACGCCTAAATGAAACACCAGCACATGAAGTACATAGGTACATTAATGTAAAGGAAATCACATTTTAAACAATAATAAAATTATTTAATTTTAAAAAATTACCTCATAATATAGATAGTTCGCAGTAAAACCGATATCGAACATCTTTTTAGGTGCGTAAACTCTAAGTTTACAACTGAATGAAGAAAATAGATATGGCTTTTTCCCATGTGCTAGTTTAGTTTCAAATTTCAATTTATTCTAAACTAATTTATATCTTGAATTGCAATATGCGTTTATTAACCATATTGGAAATCATTCAATGGGGTTGGGTTACTGGTGTGAGTTTAAATGCTTTTAAAGATGCTCATAGTTTAGGTACTTAAGTAGTTGGGCGGCAATATTAAGAGCGAATTTCTTTCCAATCCTATATCCTTTATTATAAAATGTTCCGTTAAAGTAAGATAGTGTAATTTATTAAATTAACGTAAGCAGTGTTGCTTATGTTGTTTAGAATCAAGTATTCGAGGATGTAACGATTATTTATTTTAACTTCATCTTTTTGGTCTTGTTTCTAAGTTCCGTAACGGGTAGATGGGAAAATGTGCTGAAAAGTTTTAGGTACCTATGATGATCCGCTCATTTTGAATATTTCTAACTTACTAAACTAGCTTTTTCTTACTTTAAGTAGTTCTGAATAATTAAATCATCACTTTCAAAAATTATATTCAATAACTCTACTTCCCTTACCTATGCATGTTCAATCGCACATAAATTAATTTGAAAGATTAAAAAAGGTTCAAAAAGTTATCCGTATTGAAGTACGAACAATAAAAGACGTCCATTCAACCCCAACGCTTTTATAAGTTTTGATTTCGAATTATTGACATCCCCTAAAGTAAGGGTTGTGGATTGATCGGAACTTCTGAGAAAATATTGCGCTTAAAATATTTTGTTTCATCGGGTGCGTAGAATATTAAATTGATTAAATAAATATAGGTATTATTTTCAATATTTTATATAATTAATTGTGTATAAAAGGATTATCTAAAAACAATCAGTGTTTGTTTGAACGCACTATCTTAAATTATATTGGTGCGATTTGAAAACGTGTTTCAGTGAGAGATGAGAATATTATATAATATTCTAATATAAAATATATAGAAATCTTATATCTATGGATAGATAGCTTATTTACTAGGAAACTTTTATCCAAGCGTGTGAAGTAGTTTCCACGGGACGCCTGTGAAAATTCTTGTAGCAATTTTGTTTGTAGTTGCTCTAGTGATCGCATCACACCTGCCGCTTTTGGGATCTTAGTTTCTATAAGCGATCCGAAGCGAAGCGACTTTAAATAAATATGGAATCAGTTTTTGCATCCTTTATGCACCATAATCCGTCCTTCCTTGTTGGTAACAGGATTAAGATTTAAGATTCCTTATTCTGATTTAAGATTCCTTGACAGTAACAGGATTTGAAGAAACTCAATAACCAAATACCTAACTAATACGTCGCCTTAGGCTGGCAAACATGCAGGCTACAAGATATAAAGAAGATGAGAAACTGAATAAGTCTTCTAACGAGGTCCTCGTAGCGTTCATATAATTGTTTCAATTTTGAAAGCTCATATCAACAGCGTAACATCACATTATCATACCAATTCTCCTGTCCTATTAAATCAAACACAGTTAGGATTCAAAAAGTAAGTAGTTGACTACCTACTTGAAAGAAGTAAATGAGATTAAAACCTACTTGCACTCTAGCCTCAGAAAGACTGATCCTCAGCGCTACTTCTTCTCTCAGGAACACGTCAGGGTAATGTGTCTTCTGGAAAAGGGACTCCAGCTCGCTTAGCTGCTGAGGAGTGAAGGTCGTGCGGTTCCGACGCTGGCGGCGACGCCCGAACATGTATTCCGTGAGGAGGTCCCCAGGCAAGGGTGATAGGTAAGGACCAGCCATCTTGACTGTCTGATTGAATTCTTTACTCTTTGCACTGTAGTCTACAAAAATTCTTTTTTTAAACTTCTGTCATTATTTATTCTGGCCAGTAATTGGGGCGCTTTTCATTCTTGTTTGACTAGTGATGATTTTTCTGCTGCGGTCGTAGAACAGCGTACGTTGCAGATCATAGACTTCCAGAACTTTTCTTTTTAACACTTATTTAATTTATTTAATTAGACAAGTAAAAAAAAAACAAATGATGAATAGTTCATTAGGATGATTATTTATTTATTTTCGATTATTTCAATTTATTAATATTATTTTTTGTACATAAAGACACCAAACTAAAGTTAGGCAAACTTATCGTCTGCGACAAACGCACGAAACTTTAGGTTACTCAAAGAAGTCGCATCCGAGATGATCCGAGCAGTACTGTTTGATTTCGCGAAAATCTCGTCATGAAAACCACCCTGACTCCACCCCCTTGGTACAGAAAGATCGCCTGTGATTGGCGGATTGACGCAGGGGTTGGAAATTCCAGCCAATCAGAGGCTGCAATGGGGGTTGTATTTAATAGGTGTAGATTAAGTTATAGCATATCTGTAAATATAAATGTTGTATAAGTGCGATCAACTTTGATGTGGATGCTGTTAATGAAATATTTAATACGGTGAACGACGGCTTTTTATAGTGCTGATTAGTTTCCTGATTAACGTCGCTGTTAAATAGTTTGTTTAAATAAAACATGGTCTCGTTAAAATGTTATATTTGGAGTCTTCATAATGTTTTGAAAAGTGAAATTTTCGGGATTTTCTAAGAATTATATTAAAGTAATTAAAAAAAATTATAAACAAAAGAATACGGCACTATGTTAACAAGAAATTAAACTAATAATGAATCATGAGATTTTTTGATGATTTGGTATAACATAAGTAGCTTTAAAAAGATGTAAGAAAAAAAACACAAATCCGGAAAAAATACATTATGACATTAGGTTTCTTAAGCATTAAGTATAATATGATGACAAGAATATAACATCATGCATTTATCATAATGCACTAACGCATAATTATTTTAGTAAAATTATTTCTAGTTTCAATAAAAAAAAATATTGTTAGGTAGTTGTATTATGTGCAGCATGCATTCTAGCAGTTCTAGTCTTGGATATTTTTATTTCAATTTATGTATTTTCTTTGATTAACAAGCATTTTGAGTTGCTATTGCTACGATGCATACAGCATACATGAGCGGGTCATGATACTTTCCTTGCAGCAATCCCATATTGTTAGGTTTCAGAGATTCACAATAAATTTAAAAAAACAATAAAAGACAATAAACTATTTATCAATTTTGCTATTTCATTTCAAATTGTACTACTCCTGTAAATTATATCAGTGAACTGCCACAACAACTGTACAACTTTTAAGTATTGCATTTAAGAACTATGTTTCTAAAAGGAGGTATTTCAAGTACCTAAAGCTTGTAAATTATACCTATAAGCATCGAGAAGGCCACCAACGCTACTAACTCGTCCGTGGCTAAAAATCTTAGCTGTAAAGTGATAAGTTCTACGGCACTATGTTCATCAGTAAATAAGGTGCTACGAGGGCTACGTGGCTACGTAGCTGCGTGGCTACGTGGCCGGTGTGTTGTTGTGTGTTGGTGTTAATATTTGATAGGCATTGTGTAGGTAAGATCTAACTAAATTAAAATAAAATAGTGGATTTATGAGATAAGGATAATGAAAAACTAATTACCGACACTACTTTAATATAAAACGAATAGTTCGGATTTCATAAAAATATTAATTTAATTTTAGGTTAGATCCTCTAATTTCGTTACAGCCTTCCGCTTACGATATTGTTTGTGCCAATGGTTACATTGTTTACCTATATCTTTTGATTTTCATACTTGGCTATTGGCCTAGGCACTTAAATTGAATCTACTTGTACTATATGTACATTATCGTTAGTTATCTGTTCCTAACCAGTAGTTAACTAATGTATATTCCTCCAAGCAATTATTGGTACCTAAAATCAAAGTCATATATCTTCATACTAAACGTCTGTTTGTGTAGGTAAATTAAGTCTGCTAAGTGGGTTGTAGATAGCGGAAGCAGCGATTACGAGGAGTAAATGAACGTTCCCGCCCGTCGCTCCCGTCACGCAGGGTTGTCAAAAACATCTTTAATGAGTTTGTCATTTTAGCCCGTGGAGGATCTGCCCACAATTTAGGGGATTCAGAGAAAATAGAGGATACAGTATCATATAAATCATAAGCACTGTCTTCAGTAAAGCATGAAGCAGTATTCAGCAAGTGTGAACTGTGATTGACACAAAACAATGATTTTATAATAATCTCCACGAGTGGTGATGATACAACATACGTTTAACCATTCCAAACCATTACATTCTCTCTAGGCACCAGAAGCAGATGCCCTATTGTTCAAGTTATGACGCATCGATATTCAGTAGAATTTCTCTGAATAAATCTATCAAGAAGCTGATAGCACGCATTGGAAGAACATGTTATTTATAACTTTATAAATCCGAAAATTGTTATTAATGTATGAGAATAAGTCGATACATTTCTTAACGACTTGATGACGTCTGAAACGAAATAATTTAAAATCTAATTAAGGTAGCAACCCTGCGACTAGTGCGCGGCCGCCCGCCGCAACGGCGCTAAACGAGTTTCCGCAAACATTTTAATGAATAACACCTCCCGCACCCCCGCACCCCTCCCCTCACACCTCCACCCCCTCGCCTCACTCCCCTGCACCCCCCCTCGGAGCCTGCAATGCGCTAATTAAACATTGGAGCCATATTGTCTCTCTTACCATGTTGCGGTATTTCGTACTAACTCACAATGCCTGAAAGATACGTTTCGCGTTTGTTATTATTTGCATTTCAATTAGTTTTGTTTTTGATGTATCACAGTAACAGCACTGATGATTCATGATAATAACGTTAGGAGTAAAAACTTGACTCCCCACTAAAATGTTGAAATCAGTATTAGGTATCTAATCGAAAAATTCACCTTTACTTTAATCCCTTATATTAGGTACGAAAGAACTTATTTTGGTTTCTCGCAACGATTAGGTAATTATTTCCACTTTCAGCATGTAATTCATACATCTTCATTTATTCACTTTAAATAACAATTTCTAATAACGGGCTCAAAAAAACCTAATTACCACTTCATTATAACTTAATAAGTAAACAGACCTTCCCATGAACTTATCACATACATAAATTGTTAAAATAAGCTTCAGTCAAAAGTTACATGAATTAAAAAATGGGTTTGAAAACATTCATACGTCCCGCTGTCATATCCAGCAATCATCTTAATTAGTCGCATGAAAAAAGCTTAAAAAAGAGCACGGGGCGGTCCGACGGCTCAATTAGTTAATTAATCTTTTTTTCCGCGTTAAAATAGCATTTATAAGCGAGGCGCAAACCGGTGGGAACGACTCCCTCCTCCTAAGAGTTAGGGCTGGTCACTGTCACGGGAAACTTCTAGTTAATTTTGAAGAAGAAGGTCGATTTTTGGGATTCAATATACTTAACTGCAATATAACTGAAATGGACAAACACTTGCAGTTTTGTTTCATCAATTAGCAGCCAAAAGCCGATAACAGACACGATACCTTTTCCATATTTATTCATATTCATTGTTTGGGAAAAAGTTACCTTTTATCAAGCAAACAAAAGCTATAGAGTAAATAATAAAGTAGGTATAGAGCGATGGCCCACTGATTCCAGAGTATGTAATTAAGTACCTATAATGTAAATCAAGAAGACACCTTTAACATCAAAATTAAGAGAAACAGAACAGTGCATTTGGTCACTCCAGCTTTATTTAGCTATGTAAGTTAGATCCATTCCAATTTGGAACTGACGATAACGATATTATGACCTAAACTGATGAATATTAGTGACTAAGAATACAGATTATTTTTCTCATTTTCACTACAGATGCATAACAATTCAAAATAAGAACTGAACTCAGTATTGCCAGCCCTAACAGAACGTTAACAGCGTTTACTTATTTGCAGGCAGCCGACGGACAATACGGTCGCCCGCGCAGAGCGCACACTGGTCTAATTAATGCGCTTTCAAGCCTGTAGCTAGCTGATTAACTAGATAGGTAATTAGATGACGACTGTGGTTGCGCTGGCAATACCTGAGTTCTACATACGTGTGTAAAGTGCCATGTGTGTGTGAGTGATTGATTGTTTGCTCTTGTGACTGTGTGCGTGTGTTTCAGGACTCTGTTGTGTTTGGGCATAGATGAGCTAATGACTGTGGAATTGGTCGGATTGGTTATCAGATTAATTAAAGTTGTTTGTGTGTGGGTTAATGAGATTTTGGTACTTGTCTCGTGTTGTAATTTGCATCATCCCTAATAGTTAGGTATGCTAAATGTAGCAGTAACAGTAGCAGTAACTTTCAGCCTTTTATAGGGCCTATACTGTACATGATCCTAACGTCTTAAAATAGGCTTTCTTCATAATTGTCCAGTTAATCAGCTGGTACAAACAACGCTAACATGTTAATTGATTATGTAATGCAGTGAGTTTTTTTATCAACTTCTATTATATGAATAGCATATAAGCAAGCATACGAATTCAACCGCAAAACAAAAATACCTGCTAACTTTAGCTTTAAAAACTCTTTACTTTGGCATTTCAAACAAATACCTATGCACGTCTAACTGAACCAAAAAATAAAATAAAAAACAAAAAAATCTTCAAAGACAATACCCATAAGGGTGCGAGTACCTACGTGACAAAAACATTCATTAATCAAAATATGTTAGGTATCCCATTGCTTACAAATGGTGATATCAAAAGCTTTAATACGAGAAGAGAGTCGCTTCCTTCCTTTGTCCGAGCTCATCCGTTTTGTCTTAACACCCCTTTTAACTTTCATACACTCATACGTGCTTCCTTCGTCGCCCTTGAGCGAGGTGCAGGCTGCCGAGCAAATATTATTTAAAAACTAGAAAATAATTTTACTAGGCATTTTTTTTGAGGGGAAGTAAGTTTAAGATATTAATGATAGGAAACTGGAAGATAGGTACACTGTAAATTTTGGTAAATACGGCAATTTCGATAGAGCAAACTTTGAAAGTATTATTTACTTTTTAAGACTGTCTAGTAATTGAAATTCTTCAATCTCAATCAGACGTACTTGGCAATTTTTTTAGATCTAAGGTAATTGTCAGACATTGAAATTGTTTGAAAGAGTAACCGTGGTCCTGGAAAGCTAAAGGGTCATTGGAGGAGATCGTTATACCAAAAGTAGGAAAATGTACACAACAGAACAAAAAAAATGTCCATTTACTTATTAGTATTTAAACATCAAACAGCAGAGTCTGCATAATCAAATAGTACCCAAATTAACTTTTCAAACTTCACATATGACTCAAAAACTTCTAATTCATGCCGTACCGCATGTGTGTTCAAGCCGTACCGCGCCTCCAGTTGATATATTTATGATTAAGCGTGTCGTCCAAAGCTCGACATTGTCTTTGCGAGCCCTTCTGTGGCACCCCATCCGTCTTGCTTTCACGCCACTACCCCCTTTCTTTGCAAGCACGAGATTTTTTTAATTATGACGTTGAGCCTTTTTGTCTTTGGTGAAACATGAGCCGCTATGGATGCTTGGTTAGAAGCTAGGAAGATGTTGCTGGTTCGATTCTGTTTAAATGTAAAGACATATATATTTGGATTGCTATAAATAAGTGTAAGTTAATTATACTGCTATAATTTAGTCAACAGTTTAACGTGACGTGACATCTTGTCCTGATTCAAAATACAGGCTTACATTTGGCACGTCCATATTCGATAGATGTTAAGTTCTTCATTTTGCAGTGATAAATTATCAGGAATTCATGTGTTCATTTTCGGTAACCTACATGCAGATTTATGCAGCTTCTATTAGAATCCTTTGATATTCAGTATTTAGCCTTTGACTTAAATCATACTTGTCAGTTGACCATTAATTGCGAATTTATCCTTTGATGTGAGTATTTAACACTTTGACTCAAATCATAGTTACAGGTTGTAAGTCGATCATATTTGTTGATTGCAAAAGCACATAACCTATGTCATAATTTCAAACCATATTTTAAATAAAACCAATAAAGAACCAATCTAAAATAATCCCAACGCAAGTGCACAGTCAGCATCAATATTTTCAATAATATTTGCGGAGTGAAGCTACGCGACCGGGGCGGCGCGAGCGGCGCGCGGTGCTCGGAAGTCCTGATTATGTAGAGGAATTAATTTTCAGACGCGACGAAACTGTTCTGTAGTGCAGCTAGTGGGGGCGGGTGGGGCGAGGTGGGGTGAAACAAAACTACATCGTCAGCCGCACCTGTACAACGTACTCGGCTCGTAAATCAGTTTGCGAGTTGTTTGTAAGCCTTTGAGGGCGCTCATCACTGCACAGATTCATTTTGTATTTTTTTAATTGTTGTTGTAGTAAAATATAAGCTATTAAAAATAAAAGAGTTTCGTCAGTAGCAAAACATATTTTAAAATATTTTTTCCTCATGTATCATTGAAAGTGGCAATTATAACCCGTAACTCAATCCTCAAATAAGTTATATGTAAATCCTCTTATAGAAGACACTTGCGTATGTCGACGAGTGATTAAATGGTCATAAACAACATATTTAGGCAAGGGTTGGCCTATTGTTGGCGTACCTCTCGACATGCTATTAATATGAAAACAATTCGTCCCTTGCCGGTCGCGTGCGTACACTCGGGGACAGACGAAGGGACACAGTTTATACAGCAAATATTTTGAAACAATGCCATGTAAAAACTCACCATGTGAATTAAATTAAAAAGGTTATAGGGTACGTAGGACTATTGACTGACTATAAAACTTTTGGAACTCTGAGCCCCACGACATTACCTTTGGTTTGGATTTCGTAGCTGAAATGTGCAAAATTTAATTCTCTCGGTGACCTAATCGTCGAATTCACTATACGTCAAACATTTAACCAAAAATATGCCAATAAAAATTGCTACAAAACTTATCTACCTATCGAAGCCATCGGTAAAAATCAAAAGAGTAATAGACTATATTTTAATCCCCTCACAAAATCGCGCGCTGTGTACATATTTCGCTCTTCCAGTGTACACTAAGCGATCCCCAAAGACTATGCATATGCGCGCGCTTGCAATCAGCGATTGCCGCCATTGTGGCGCAGATTAAAATTTTAGGGTTCACCCGCTAATGTGATTGCACTCTTTCTCACTACGGAACCCGCGGGTTCATGTAATCGGCCTATTATAGGGGCGGTGTGTTATTTTTAATCACATTTCTGATTTATTCAGTGCCTTTTATGAGTTGTTGAGCGTAATCTCATTGATTGGGTTGTGAGATTAATCTGCGTTTGTAGTTCAATGTAGTGTTTGAATGTAGTATGGTGATTAGTGCGAATTGTTTGTTACAAGGCATTAACTAAGTATCTATCTATAGCCACACTATTAAATAGAAAAGGAGTTGCTAAACTTACATACGTTAGATACTTACTTGAATTAAACCAAATCACAAAAGAAAACTATACCCAAATGATGATATTACTTAACTTAACTTAACTTATTATGTCAATTACCTAGGCAAAAATCTTGATTAAAACCTCATAAGATTACCTTATTTTCAAATTTACCTACCTAACCATATCATAATTAAAAAAAAAAACAACCATCCCAAAACACCGCCATATTTCGATAAAGGCTCTCTCAATTAAGGTTTTCATATTTCAATCAAGTGGAGAGAGAGAGAGATGATTGAATACACAAATTGATTGCTCCGTGCATTGTCGGTGCCTATCATGGAGAACAAAGCGCCGGGCGGAGGTGCCATAACGGAAAATCTCCTAAGAAAGTAGCGCGCCAAATGCGGGTGTGCGAGGGACGAGTAACGTTACTGTCTTTGCCCTTACCTATAAGTACGCAGATGTCTCTAAGAACCCAAAAGCCTCGTCAATTCACTCGTACCCAAGTCATAGTTTTGATCATGCCGAATTTGACCTACACGAAGACGCGTGACCTATCTGCTTTGTGGTATCTCCGCCCATCTTTTTACTCCGTGGTGCTATCGTCGACTGTACATACGTACACTCGCGCACAAAGTTGATTAGTTCGCAGATGCAGATTGGTACAATGAAATCATCGGATTGATTGAGATAACGTGTTATTATGCTGTCTAATGTGACTTGCAATGCACTCTTGTGTTATGGTTTTTGAGAGAGTCATTTATTTATGAGATTTGATTGATTAATTTATAGGTGGGTACTTTCATTTAAAACTTATTTTTAAGCAATAGAGGAGGATGAGCAAAAAACTAAACTACCTCTAGATTTGGTTTTGGGGATACCTACTATGTTTTTTAATTTGTCATCAAATTAGTCATGTGCCATTGGTACCTAAGATATTTTTAAGAGGAAGACAACCGGCTGTCTGCAGTAAGATTTAGATGGACCTTTTTTAAGTTGGAGAGTACCTACCTGACAGCTAAATCAGTGGGTACTGAATAACGTTTTTACCAAACCAAGATACTTACTTATTAATAACACAACTTTACATGAAAGCGAATAATGGATTTATTAATAATGATTAATGTGAATCCCGAGCATCGCGTTTCAAATAAAATCTCCGGGGATTTTTTGCTGATTTCCATTCGGATCTCGTTTTAGCGGTGTATTCATTCAATATTTTTATATAATGTATTCAATATTCGATATTAATGTATTCAGCGGCGCCGGCCCGCAATTTTCATTTTGTAATTTTTACAGAGTGCGCATTCGGGCCGACAGCGATACTCAACGTTTATGTAGCCGTAGCAAATATTATTATATTTCTTTTGCAAGGCTTTAGTTTAGCAAAGAACGTGCAAAACTAAAATAAGACTGATGATGATAACTCACAACATAATGTCTTTACTGTTGTCCCATGTTTTAGTTCTTCTGGCCTCACTCGCCCGCCCACTCCTGAGAAAATGTGAAAATGCTTTCAAATTGTTAAAACAAATGACATGTTAATGATGTCACGCGTGAAATGATAGAGACAACAATAACCAACAACGCGCTGTCTCTCTCACTCGTTCTGAATATTCTTTCAAATTTTTAAAAACAAATGACATGCCAATGACGTCACGCACAAAATGACGAAGACAACAATAATTAATTATGCGCTGTCTCTTTCACTTCCGTCTAAAAAGTTTTTCAATTGTTTAATAAAAAAACAAATGACACGTCAATGACGTCATACACGAAATGACAAAGACAACCATATTCAATTATTAGCTGTCTCTCTCGCTCACTTCTGAAAATGCTTTCAAGTATTTTTAAACAATTGACACGTCAATGACGTCACGCGCGAAATGATAAAGACAACAATATTTTATTATGCGCGGTCTCTTTCACTCAATAATAAAAAGCTTTTCAATTGTTAAAAACAAATGACATGTCAATGACGTCATGCACGAAATGACAGGGACAAAAATATTCATAGGTGTTCTGTCTCTGTCTCTTAGTCCTGAAAATCCTTTTCTGTTGCCTTTTTTGATTTACAACAATTTTCAAATACCTATCTTCTCGTCGGATTATTTCTATTTTTTCAGTTTATTTTTATTTTATTTAACTTTGTAGGTGCAAATTCCTTGTATAAGCTAAATTCTAAACTTTGAGACCTCGCGCTATTCACGGACAGAGCGCGGACAATGTTCGATCATATAATTTTATAGAAGCTAAAGAGTGGGCTGGGAAATCCAATGAAAAGTCCAGTACTGGCAAAGCGATTGAAATAAGCCCCTCCTTTTCGACACAAAATTAATTTACTGTTTCCTATTATATTAATTGCATTAACTACGTAATAATTGTACCAAGGAAATACTTGCCAACGTCTTTCCAGCCAAGCATGGGAAGCAAATTATGGTAATCAAATAAGCATACACTCAACTTGAAGCTTGAAGAAATACTTGGGTAAGAAAGACGAAAGCTGTCAGTAGTTATTTAATAGAACAGCAAAGGGCAGATGATGATCCCTTGATTTTCGATTAGAGATTAAAGACATTTAAAAATTTTTCGTCGTTCGTTTTACCACAAAAACTTTTAAAAATCAGTTTAAGACTTGTCTAAAAAAATGTCAGATTATGACGTTGACATATGGTTCATTTTGCAGCCACAATTTTTTTAGACAAGTGTAAAACAGACGTTTAAGTTTTTATAGTAAGGCCAATAATAATTACTTACCTATATGAAGTTTTTGTCAAAATTCAATCTTCAATCGCTAAACAGCGGACACAAGCTTCATATAAATTATGTCAAACAATATCTAATCGGCAACAACGAGCAGTAAAAATTAAGAGTAGATAGATACACATAATAACTGACAGTAACCAATCCAATTAACTGATGAACCCATAATTAATTGAATATTCATAATCACGATCAAATAGTTGCGTCATTGCACTCATTATTTCAGTAATTGATTGAATTAATTAGCTTATCAACATTTTGATCAACCCTGTGGTAATCGTATTAAAATACATAGTAGATCCTAACTGATATCTCTTTCATTAATTCTATGCCTTGCCTACTGCTTTTTTATAGTGTTCTCTCACAGTAAATAATGATAGAAATGTTACCTGCCAAAATTTATTTAAGCCCATTTAAAAACACATTGTGTAGTTACTTGCTTATTATATTTTAGCAGTTTGTCATCAAAGATCTAAGTACAAAGATCGTCATCAATCGTCAGATTTATCTATTTGCGAGACGGGATTCTAACTTCCTACTATAACAATGAAAATTATATATTTCTAGACTTTGAAAAATGTACCCATATCTTCACAGCCTATAAGAAAACAATATCCAACCAAGTTTCCTCACACAGCACAATCACAGGACTTCATAAGAGGGATGCTCCCGGTGTCGTCGACTCCGTTAATTAGTAAGGTGCGTGCTACACGGAGAAGTAATCAGTCTTGCACCTCTGTAGCAGGAGTTAGATAGTTTGGAAATGGTATGAGATGTTTATTACACCTTATTCTTACACCGTAACTATGAGTCTATGTCAAGACAGTTGAGATTTCTCTTAATACGTGGATCGGCGTATTTATGCCAATACCTACTAGAATTAAGATCATAACTTAGATCCATAAATATAAAAATAATGTTGCAAGATTGAATTCCTTATATAAATATCTTCCTTAAAGGAAACCTAAAAAAATTTGGAATTCACCACTCACATTTCATGATTTTTAAGAAAGTCACCCTGAAAGCCATCTACATACTTATGATGTAGTTGTAGTTCTGTATCATGGAAAATCCTTGGGAAATCAAGTGGACTGTTCGTGTGACAGTAGGTTATAAATACTCCTGTTAAGCTTGAATTTTATTATCTTCTGCATAAAGCCTCTTCCAGTACCCCGACCTCTGCATCGGTTTCTCGCGGCGCGGGCGGCGACCTCACCTGCGACATGATCTACGTGTAGTGCATTAGTTGATGACGTCACGCACTGCCGCCTAGCCGTCACCTCAGCATTGTCACCACAGCCACCTTCCTAATTCCTCTAAAAGATTGAAAGTACCATTTACACGGGAAAAGGCGAAGAACCGTAAAATACGCTTCCTTTTGTTGCTATTTTTTTAACCCTACTGCTACACTTCTCAGATAACACAGGGGTTTACCACACAATAAGTAAACACTACCAAGTAATTTCACATTGACAAACAAAAAACCGTTATTTCACTTATCAGTTCTCGGTGCTTATTAATATCAGCTGTTTTTCTGACCTCAACAGATCAGACGAGGTCCGAACAGATAACCCGAACATCGACCAGAATAACAAAGTCCACGTAATTGTGTGACTCATAGCAACCAACAATGAAAGATATTACCCAAATGAAAGGTACGTAGACGTACAGACGTACAATTGTACAGACTTGAGAAGAATGGGAAAAAAAAATTATAATACCTAAAACGAATGAATGTGCAAGCCATTGTTGTTCCAACAAAATATCCCAATTACGTTGCGGGAGGGAATATAATCAAAAGTGATCTCGCTCCTGTAAGGACGGAGGCTGAGGACTCGGGGGAGGGCGCAGAATGAAAAATTTTAATTTCGAATGCAGTTTGTTAAAGAGCGCACAATAACGAGGAATATTCGCCGAGAAGATAACACACAAAAGGGTTCTGCTTTTTGTTTCGTTCATTAATTACTTGTTTCAGTGGCTTCGGTTATGCAGTTCGCTTCACGTTCTGCTATTGAAATACTGCTGTATAACTGATAGCTTTGTTTTTATTACCAATATTGTTTCCGTCTGTTATCGGCTTTTGTCGATGTGAGTTCCATGATAACCTCACTTTATGTGTGAGATTAAAAGAGAGGATTGCGATATTGGCAGCCTAATGAAGTACATATATAGTAATCATGATGGAAATCTAGTTCTGTCCATATTTTGGAGAGTAGAAAACATAATTATTTCATTTAAAAATGGTTTTTCACGAGTTTTCCGAATCACGTCTGGTACCTCATACATATCTAAGCTGAAGCTACCCAAGTCAAAAGTTTCCGTCATTCATTTAGTCAGAATAAATCTCCGTGAAAATATCGTGTTCGCATTCATTTGACGGTTCGGGGCAAAAAGTCCAAAAAGTCTGACGCTTCAGCGGCACACCTCAGTCTAACCGAATCCGACTGGAGTCCATTTGATCTGGATAATTATACCCCTACGAAGCACGACGTATGGGGCTCTAGGGTTAAAAACGAGTTGGATACTTTTATTATTTTTTATGTTTTGCATGAATTTATTTATTTACTCAATAATTCAAACTTAAGCTTAGAATATTTACTTGCTGGTTAAGTTGGTTAAGTTATTTATAACAGGCCAGTTCCTATTTCATTGACAATTAAAATAGCTAGTAAATTCACGCTATTCGATATAAAATAAGACGTTAAGAAAATATTAAGTAAATTAAAAGTACATTGTGGTGTTCAGCTATGGTTTTATGTCATGTTTCAAACAAAATTTCTTGACCGTTCATAATAAATAGTTCCTTAATTTATAATTCGGGTGTCTTTGGGTGTCACATTGACTTACCTCAGCTCTACATTAGTTAAACTTTTAGTTTCGTGAAATTCGTCAATGGCCACACTGGCTTTGCTTTCTGTGATCTATCTCCGGTTCGTGTCCGTCCCGGAGCGTGTGGAAAAACGGCCAATCCTTTAATTAAAGCTCGGCCTAGTGGTTACTGCCAAAGATACGTAGTCACTCGACATTTTGACGGAATTTGGGACAAACTTATTTGACAGTCATGCTACCTTTCAGAAATGCTGCCTACAAAATTACAAAAAATATAAAAGCTGAAGTCAAAATGCTGAAAGATATAACTATGTAATAGCGATTTTTTGCATAAAGAGCAATTAAAGTTAATTAAAGCAAGGAAACCAACTATTTTTGAAAATCAACCACTTTTGTTCTATAACTCTAGTCATATTTTCTGAACTACTTTCTGGGCAAGTAATTTGTTTACCATCTTGATCAAAGCTCCTTAAATTAAATGTATTTATTTCCACTGAAGTTAATGTTATCTTCTAATTCTTAGAAATTATTATCGTAAGAAGAAATCCCGGGTACTTAATATGTAAATAAAGTTGTTTTTATTAGATAGTAATAAGTCTAAGCTGTGTTAGTTTATTTTAGGAATTTATGTTGTTTGCTGAACTTATGTATGTTTAATGCTGAGCTGAAGGCAGATTGACAGTATCCTAGAAAGCAAGTATTAGATAATTGTAATCCGTTATGAAGATATATTAATGTTAATAGGTTACTTAATTATTTTCTAACATGACATGATAATACGAGAAGACCGGGTTAATTATCATGTCATAATAATCCAGTAACCCTATAAATTACCTGATGACCTCTGATGCCAATAATTACCTAGTAATTTCTATTTATCAGTAACCTTAGGTGACAACGTGTTAACTTGTTCTAGATTGTTTGCATCGTCCTTTCAACATCATAATTAATTTCAAAGTCAAAGTGTAGATCTTAAAATTAAAATAGTGCGCTATGTTCTGTCTATGGTGAGACGTACAAATACGGTTTGGACTACAATAATAAGTGTTAAAAATTCCCTTAAAAAGATACTATAGAATTAAAATAAGAAATTATAACAATTATAACCTAGAATTAAATATTTCTTATTTCACAAATTGAATGACGAAATTAGCAAGAAAACTGTAACATTCAAAAATTCTAAGTGCCCCTTTCAGACCCAATCTCAGAAAATTACATTAAACGTTTTAAATAAAACAGTGAGTAGACCATTAATCGAATTGAATGTATGAAAGCAGGTGGTGTGGAGAATCGGATAGCTTTCACCAACCGGTAATGAATTGACGTCCGGCGCGACCGCAAATCCACTAAACCATCGTGACAGTAGCCTTTTAATTGTTCATTACTCATTAATGTCATCAAAAGGCTGCAAAGTTAATTAAAATATTCAATTAAGGACTTAAGCGGTGAATTGATAATCATTTTATGCTTTGTAAATGTTATATAGGATTGAAAAAGCTTTTATAAATTGTAATTTTCATACCTGAATGTATGTACCCATTTACTTAATTTTCACTGAAACTTATGCTTTATATGTGTTGCTTCTTGAAAGAGTTATCATGGTTTGTATTCAATAGAGTCACGCAGGATTTGAAAGTATAACAATGTTTTGCAGAGTTTTGCTGACTTTAAGAGCTGCTTAGCAGTACCTAAATTGAATTTAAGAAAAAAAAAACAAATGTCTAAATATCTATTAGGCTTGAATTCTAATGAACCGATCGATTCTTTTCCATATAAGGTTAGTACTTATTCCGTTACGTGAAAAATGAAAAAAGAATGTGAAATTGTTGTGTATTTTGGCAAAAAAGACCATTTGAAACTCTGTTAAGTACCAAACCTATAAAGAATACCTAGGTACTTAATAAAATACCTAAGTAAATATTCTATAAAGACTTTCTCCTAAATTCTAGACGTTACATAAACAAATAGGTAACTAAGTGGATTGTTGCGGGGTTGTTCGGGTGCGGGTGCAGGGTGCGGGTGCGGGGTGCGAGGTGCGGGGTGCGGGGTGCAATTATTGAGCAAATGTAATAGCGGCATTGTGATAGAGAGCGCCGCACAGACGTAGCGTTGATTAGTGCACAGAAGTGGCAAGGAGTCGATGTTAGTGCTAAATATATTTTGGTTTAACACCTAGGTAATTATGTTAAGGAACAAAGAATATGGCACATATTTAAAAAGGAGTTCTTCAAATAAAAGTGCTAATCAGGGTCAATTTCATCTGGGGAATTGTCCTCTTGCCTCGTCTAAATGCAATGTTGTTTAGTACACGAATGAATATCCGTACCTGAGAATTGTGCAAACTGACATGCAGGTAAATCATGCATCTACTGAACAACTAAATAAGTTAGGAAATTGAACAAAATCATCAAATCTTCATTCTTTATTCTATGTGGTAGGTACTAGGTACACAATGCCCACCTACTTATTGTGCATTATTTTTTTTTAACAATAATTAAAAATCAATAATTGCTGATGAAAACGCTCATCATTTTTGACCTCCAACTTGCTACCTTCCTACTGGAACTCCAACTCCAAGATATCCCTCATTTATAAAATACAATGACGTCACAACATCGTCTCCACAGCTCTATCAGTTCTTGATTATATTTGCGTCGGGCTACAGCCACGCCCCCTTCCATCCCCTATTATATTCGCACTCAATCCCGTTACGCCCTAACTTAATTAATAACACAAACGACTATCTACCCTACGGCTTAAGTAATAAAGTTTATTTTTCGTGGGTGCTGAGTATTTTATATAAGCACATAGTCCCGTTCTGTTTCGATTTGTCTATAAAATAATACACTTTGAGCTTTGTCTGAGAATCATTGGAAAGCAAGTGATGTTTTAGCATTGAATGAATTTAATTAATTAAAATCGGCTCTTTGTTGCTGAAAATATTTTAATTTTAATGCTTACTTTAAATTGGTATCTATGTTTTCTATTGGATAAATTATGCAGAGTATTCAATTCATAGAAAAACATTTTATCAATAAATAGAAATGGTTGGACGATTGCCGCTAAAAGAAATAAACTGATTCCTAACAGTTTTATTTAGACTTAAGTGATATAAATAATAATGTAGGTTTTGAAAGTATATTAGTCAATCACCTAGTATTTAGATTTGTTAAGTAGGTGCAAATTAATTATCATGAGAGACTAACAAATAAAACTAATTAGATAATGACAGTTCATGAAAGAATAAATTTATTAAACTAAACTAAGTAGGTACTTGGTATATTGAGCATGACAAATTGACAAAAGTATTCAAACACAATGGGCACTAAACTATGCCTGTAGCCCTGTTTAGCTATGAACATAATCTCCGTACAAAAGTTTAGACAAACAGCGAGCACAAACAAAACATCTCGTCCAAATCATGCTGTACAAAAACAGTTTCGTCGTGTTGTGTTTTTGAGGGAAACAATATCTCGATTTTTTATTGTCCGAGCATGCAAGCACAAACTTACGGACGTTCACCATTTGTGTGGCGAACAATGCGAGGCGCGTTACTTGTATTGCTAAGAGGTTCTATTGTTTAATGCCACAATTAGCCACGAATTCGCCCAGATGAAAGAAACTGACCAAGTCGCCGACCACTGTGTAGCGCGACGCTGATCACTTGATCTTTGTATCTTTGCAAGCTCACAGTTTCAAAATGGCGTCGTTTTAGTTTAACGATATGGAAGTTTAAAAGCCAGTCTAAAGAGTGACGCTGCTAGATCCATTATCTTCTATTTAACATAAAAGTAATATTTCTTTTTTATCGTTTTTGTAGCATGTTTTACCTAACTTGGGATCTAACGTAACACGTGGCTTTACGTTCCGTCGCATTAGGAACGTGAATGTAACCACACCACATGTTTAAACCTACATACTGTTTTTTCAATTCGGCTCGAGAATAGTCAGCTTCGCTTAGGTAAACCAAAACAACAAAAAGGTGTTCCATATTATCAATTACAGTTAGGTGATGAATAAAACTTCAAAACGTGTTCTTTTTATATTACGACTATTGTAGGCTAAATCAAAAGAACTCTTTTGCTACCTTTCCTTATGCCTTGCGTTGAGTTCATGTGTGTCAAGTGTATTT
The DNA here is from genome assembly GCF_030705265.1 of Helicoverpa armigera. Taxonomy (NCBI): domain Eukaryota; kingdom Metazoa; phylum Arthropoda; class Insecta; order Lepidoptera; family Noctuidae; genus Helicoverpa; species Helicoverpa armigera. The sequence continues at coordinate 8,012,013 of NC_087130.1, read as the reverse complement.
CAACAAGCTGTCTTAGTAAATTGGTTGTATCGACGTTGGTATGTACGATGAGTTCGAAGATCTTCAGTTGTTCTAGAGCTTTCCATTCGTCTCTGTGTTTAACTGCCACGTTGAATAACTCATTTAAAACGTCTCGTGACTTCTTGATGAGGCTTAACACAAAACCAGCTCTGTATGGGCCTTGGTCTCTGTACTTGTTTTTTAATGTTTCAATGCTTGTCATTTTCCGTTGAGTGTCGTGCATGGTCTGATTTACAAGGGTTGATATTTTGCTTTTCAAATTAGCATCAGCCTCGTCTTCATAGTTAGGAGCAGTCCGGCCAGCCATCGCTTTGAAGGCAATATCATCGTCATTGTTCTCGTTCAATAACCAATATCTACGGGCAACAGTTTTTGTTACCCGGTGTCTTGGATACGGTTCATACATATCCGATTGTTTTAATAAAACTTTGTTAACTCTTCGACGTTCTGTATTTTGAGGTAAATCAATTAAATTGAGACCATCGGAAAGTGTCAGTATAAAATCTAAAATCAAAATTAAACGTTTGAACTTTTGTTGAATTGTAAATAAAATATTATTATTTTATTGAAATTATATGTTATATAATAAAAGCATGTTTAAAATACCAAAAATACTTACATAAAATTGTGGAAAGTATTATGATCATGTTACCATTCTTGTAAAAACCATTGCATTATCGCAAACTTTGAAATGAAACTGATGTCCACCATCATAATTATCAGCATTTAATTAAAAATAATACTAAAAAATCTTAATGTACGGGATAAATTATTATGCGATAAATAATCATAGATACTTAAGTGAATAATTTAGATATTAGCTGGTTCTATTTTTAGCCTTTAATTAACCAGTTAATCATAGACTTGTGTACCTAAGTATACAATAATTTAGGTAAATTGCAAATAGGCTATCTAAATTGATTGACATCTTACTAATAAACCATACCTCAATAAAAGTGATTTATGACGTGCATATAGACAAAATCTGATTTAAGATACGTAAATGTTACTTCAACAAAATACATTTTTCATTATAGATCAAGATTGCTCGATCGCAGTATCGGCCATTTTGGGCGAGCGTCGGATGGGCGCGCACGACGCAACGTGGTGCATTCGACAAGAAAATGTGAATAGGACAAGCAACCCTTTTTTAATGTCATTTTATTTTAATTATTATAGGATACTACTAAATATTTATGTAGTAATAAATAAGTAAAATACGTAAGCATGTAAAAGCTTGATAAAATTGTAATTGTAATTAATAAATAAAATTGGATTGTAATAAAAAGTCTATGGAGGACTTTTCCGCGAACGTAGCTGCGTCAGTTAGTTCAATCGTAGATTTAACAACCTTTGTGTTTCGTTTTTCTCACATTCCTCATATATACCACTATGGATGATTTACATAATACCTAATAGAATCGTTTATTTGCTAGGAGCTCTTGGTCCGATTAGAGATATATCGCATATCGATTAGAGATATATAGGTACTTATCGCATTTATCGAGGTGGCTTAAGCTACTTTTTATCCCGATGCGAGAAGTAGTTTCCACTGGCAGAAGCTACTTAGGCAGTGTTAATGTACGATCAGCATCAAAATCATTCCTCCCTGGCCTACAGAACAGCCCTTTAGCCAAACTACATCTATTTCACGTTTACCCACACACCATTGTTTATTTAAGCCAAAAAAGTTTTTAGTTTTCCATTGTTTGCCTTTTGTTTGATACAATACCTAAAAGCTTTTGTTTTATCGCGATGTGGGGAAAGGGTTCAGTTTGGTGGATCTAATCAATCATTGTGGAAACTAGAATTATTTTATTATTTTACCAGTCAATTAGGCTGATCGCCAAAATGGGATTCCAAAGTTGTATATTTATAACTCGTGTAACTTGCTTTGCAATGTTATAGATGAGATGCCTATGCTTTGTAGGCAAAGGACAATAAAGATCACATTAAATTAAGCATTTGTTAATTCCCACAAAACATGGAACAATGGCAAAAATTAACAGTTAACCCCTACAAAAATGTCAGAGCAGAACACCAACAGCGTTTAAGTTTCCTTGTTGTGTCTGCGTCGAAGCATGACGTCATCAACTAATGCACTAGCGCCGACCTCATCAAGGCGTAGGTGTGGGGTGGCTGTGGCGTGGCGCCGCACACCTGAGAAATAATTACCGCGCGGAAAAGATGGGATGCGCCTCCTCATTATTTAAGATGGTACACGTGTGTTTCGAAATACCTCTGTATTGTCTAGTGAATATAGTGCACAGCATTTTTTGCTTCGAACGCGGCTGGAAATGGAACAAAACATTTTTGTGAGAGCTAAATGGAAATCAAAATCAGGCTGGTTGAATTTTTAAATCTGAATGTGGAAACAGGTGAAAATGTTTTGCCTTTTGTATCATATATGGTCTTGTTTTAGCAACGATGACTTAAAAAAATCATGACAGATTGCCTGATGTTGACTGTAGTAGGTATTGCACCAGGGGTCCGATGTCACGGTAATTTTTCTTTGGGTTCAATATCATATTGTTCAGAATAAAGCTTTGATGGCGATATTCTTTATGTACCTCTACATACTAAAAGGAAAATTACCTACCATTTCATGAGCTGTATAATTAATATCTAAGTAAACCTATATTTACTAATCGAAGTAGGTACACAATATACAAACTGAATTTAAAGTAAAATGATTCTCTTTTTATCACTGGTCGCGTTCAAATGTTTGACATGAACTTCAAGTAGCTGCCTCAACAGATTGGTCGTGTCGACGTTCGTATGCACGATCAGCTCGAAGATCTTCAGTTGTTCTAGAGCCGCCCATTCGTCCCTGTGCTTCACTGCGACGTTGAACAACTCGTCGAGGACATTCTTGGACTTCTTAACCATGCTTAAAATAAAGCCCGCCTTATAAGGTGCTTCCTCGCGGTGTTTGAGTCTCAACTCATCAGTTAATTTCAGCTTTCTCTGAGTGTCGTTCATAGTTTGATCCACAAGCATTGTTATTTTCTGCTTTATATTAGCATCTTTTTCATCCTCATAACCTCGTTGTATTGGGGGGTCTTCTGCATTCTGGTTGTTGTTCAGTAGCCAGTATCTGCGAATAGCCTTCGGAGGACGCTTTATGGGTCTGTATTCTTCGTACTTGATTGGAGCTCTTTCCCGAGACTTTGGAGGAAGCTCTACATCTGATAAGTCAACTAACTCTAAACATCTACATACTTGAATAAGCATTTTCATTGCACCTAGAAAAACAAAGACTGTGAGTTTTTTCGTAAATTTCGATAATAAATATTAATATTATTTGTAAGATTTTGCGTATACTTACATACTATTAAAGCAAGTTTTAGAAACAATATTTTCATTATCCTAAAGACCAAACTACATTACCGAATTTTAAATAAACGCAGCACCTACGTCACGGTATTCATGGTTGCCGGTTGGAAATTATTAAACGTTATCAAGGTACATCAATAAAATTAATTAAACATTTCAGGGATCGTAAATTCGGGCATTTAATTTAATGTTTTGCGGATTATGTTTCATTCACGTGTTATTAATATACACACTTCCAAATAAAATATTTATCTTTAGTTCGTTGTCGTTAATGTGAATCTGCTGTTAGATTTTAACCACTTTGACCATGTACAACATGCTTATTGATCTTTTTGCTGCAGATAAGAAGTTTCCAACCCCGGGTAGTTGTAATTCTATTATCTTACAAAACAATACCGATTAAACTAAGCTTTGGCATATTGTGCAAAGGCAAACATTACAAATCTATCAATAAAGGTTCTAGAGAAAGGAGTATTTAGGTAGTCCCACATATTTTGCTACTGGCCATCTGAAGTTTTAGAACTCTGTCAAGAGTTGAGGTGAAAGATCTGTCATCGGAGCGGCATAGTTTGGAGCCAAACTTTGGTGCGATTCTGTTAAAAATTCTCGTTATGTTTCGTTTAATGATAACAAAATTAGGACCGCCGTCTTTAATAAAGCATGTTGTACAAACTTCCCATATTAAACAATGTCACAGTGTGTTTGGAATCATGGACTTAATTCACCAAGAGAAGGTATTAAGAGGAGTCGTTAGTATCCACCATTTAGGGATTGTTCACACCAAACGTATTGTCCGCCGCTGACTGTGAGTATACTCACAGTCGGCCTCAGTGTGAACGTCGACTCAATCTGCAGTACGCGTACTCACCAAGCCGACAATAGGCTATAGCGTACGATGCGCTACATGTGTGAACAAAAGAATACGCTCGTGTAGGTTCACACTAGATGCGTACGCTGAGCGGCCGACTATTCTACACATAAAAGAGCTCTGGCATCACTGCGCGGCGGTGCGGACGCGGCGGAGCGGCGGTGCGTACGCGGCGGAGCGGCGCTATTCGGCAACTGCGTCCGCGTAGCCAATCCGCGTCCGCCGTGCATAGTCGCGTAGTAAAATAATCGGCTACTGAGAGTCAGCTACAACAGACGACGTAACAGCGTATAGTCGGTTCGGTGTGAACGACAATTTCAATATATATGGAAAAGCAATAAACTGCGTAACGCGCGCTCACAGTCAGCGGCGGACAATACGTTTGGTGTGAACGATGCCTTAGGACAGCCCATAATGTGGTGTTGTAGGTCAATTCATAAAGGTTGTACGCTGAATTTGGTTGCTTACAGTCATCGAGCATCACTTAGGTTCTCCCTTCACTATGAAGCTAATCCCTGTCTGTTCGCCACGGTTCCACACAGCTAACGATCTTACAAAAAGTAGCTTATAGTTTTTCGTGTAAGTCGAACTGTCAAACTTACTTTCGCATTCATTATATTAAAAAGAACATTGTAATTATTCTAGCCGGAGCACTTCGCACTATCGCAAGTGACGAGCGAGAACCATGACATCGCGATACACGTGATCAAGCGGTACTTCCTGAGCGAGCACGTGCTAGTCCGCTCCAGGAACATGGATATCTCCAACGACTGCGCACTTGACGAATACCTCATTAGTTTACTCAAACAAGGTACTATCACTAGCTTCACTACAAGCATTTTTTTACTGTCCCACTGATCAGCAAGTGGGCACTTGCCTCCTCTCACACAGAGGATTGAGCGTTGATCACCACGCTTGTTCAATGCGGGTTGGTACCTACAGACTAGCTTATACGAATCCAAATCTGTGGTATACTTCAGTTGGTGCATGTTTTTATCTTCTGTACGATATATTTAGCAGTCCAGTCTACAAAATAATCGAAATATTCCCTTTACGATGCTACCTGGGATAATTTTATATGTGACCACCTTTTACGTGATATACATAGGTGTCCACCGTGTCCAAGTTCTTGTATTTTTACCCGTCTGACAAGAATTGTTATTTTCTAAAATAAGTATAGGTATTATATTTCCATGAATACTTACGTGAACGCTCTTTGCAGTATTTTTAGTTGTTATTGTAGTATTTTAAGCTGACTGAAGGAATTGTTATTTACCTACTATTGATTTATCGGCAGGAAATTCATTATTCGCGAAAGCTGAAGACGGTACAGTAGCGGGCCTATGCGTCAGTTTTGCCAGTAGCCCCGTTGACCCTAAGAACCTCAGAAACTATGCCTTCTATCGACAGGTACGTATAGGTATCTAATTAACAAATACCTTAAAACAGATTATAATATATTTCTCACGCTGCCAAAGAAAAACAAGTCTTCAAAGTTCCAGTTTCAAAAATATTAAGATATATCAAATAACTTATGACTAATCTAATAAAAAAAATTTGAAACTACTCTTTGATTTATTACTCAGGATCCCAACACCAAAGATTTTCTATACTTCACGGCAAAACTGCAGGAGACACCAAATCTTTGGGACGTTTTCAAACAAAAGAAAATTTTTGAGGTAAGTACTTAAATATAAAAATTTTTAGCCATTTTCTTTATTCTCTTTTCACTGTCACTCTTCTTGTTTTCACTTGGATTTTTAACGATAGTTTTATAATTTCTCTATACTATACCTACATACCTACTCAGAGCCAGTTTTAACTCTATCAGCGCCATTGGCGAAATTTCTACGGCGCCCTCTATTTACTTTTCTTATGTACTCCCCTTATGAACTCTCTTATGTACTCATATGTACTCCCCTTATGTACTCTCTTATGTACTCCGCTTATGTACTCCTCTTAAATACTCACAAATTTCAGCCCTCTATTTCATCGCCCTCTCGAATCATCCGTATCTATGATGCTTCACTATTTATGTAATTGAAAGCGTAAAATAATCATGGGTCTTTATAAGGCCGGCAGCACACATCCGGTTTCCGGATACGGATTCCTGATCAGGAATTCATATTCGGGATTCCGTGACACTAGCGCACACATTCGGTTTTTTTCATTCTGAATTTACATGGCCAGTACGTATAGAGCCACTTAAGTGAAAACACGCATCATGGAGGATGACGAGTTAATTGCGATTGCACTCTTACTTTCGTTAAAAAAGAAAAAAATTAAACGGCGTTACTGGGTACACCCGTTAAATACACGGAGATTGGCCGAAAGTCAATTCTACATTAAAGAGCCATGTTACGGGCGTACCCGAAGAATTTTTAAATACTATCGGATGTCCATCAAATCATTTGATGAACTCCATCAAGCCATTCGAGATAAAATAATAAAGAACAATTTTTAAAGCACTTTTTCGTATGAAGGTGTAAAAAATTAAGTTAGAGAGTACATAATATAAGTACCATATTGTTTTTAAAAATTTTATCTTTTTTCTGAGATACGTCACTTTGTTATAGGACATGGGGCAATTTTGTATGGATTGTGATCCGCCTTCTTTAAACTATTTATCTTTTATGTATGCAAATATGTATATACTAGCTTCTGCCAGCGGTTTCACCCGCATCCCGTGGGAACTACTTCCCGTACTGGGATAAAAAGCCGATAAGTAGCCTATAGCCTTCCTCGATAAATGGGCTATCTAACACTGAAAGAAATTTTCAAATCGGACCAGTAGTACCTGAGATTAGCGCGTTCAAACAAACAAACAAACTCTTCAGCTTTATAATATTAATATAGATTTGTTAATTGTTTAATAAACTGGATATCATCTCTCAAAAAAAAAATATACAAAAATAAAAACAAATATAAAAAAGCAAGTGACAAGCGGGCTCTGATACACGTCCATTCGGAACAGGGCTACCTTGATTCAGAATGAAAATTTCCGTATGTGTGCGGCGGTCAAACCAAATTGTTCGCGAGCGCTGCGTTCGGAATGACGTCATCAGGTTTTATTCCGTTCTGAGTACCCGAACGCACGGAGAAAATTTTAAACCGAATGTCAGGTTTTTTTCCGTCCGGAAAAAGTAAGAACGTGTGCGCTCTTGTGAACATTTTGTATGAAAAAAGAGCATTCCGGTTTCCGAATCTGAATTCCTGATCAGGAAACCGGATCAGGAAACCGGATGTGTGCTGCCGGCCTTATCAGGAAAAGATTATTGCTTAAGATTTTTAATCTTTGCACAGACAAGTAAAGTCCTAATAGGTTTTTGACTTATTTCAGATCAAAATGATAACAGTTTTACCAGAATTTCGAAGACAGGGCTTAGCAGTATTCATGGCAGAGAAGAGCAAAGAACTAGCACGCGATCAAGGTTACAACGTGATCCGAATGGACTGCATCAATCCATATGAGTAAGTTCTGATGTTTATTTTTTTTAAAGTAAGGAAAAGATCACTGTGAGGACTGGTTTTCGGATAACACCTGAGTAATAAATGAATATTGCGACTTAATATTCTGGGCGACGTATTTTAGTTTCTGTTTTAACTTTTATGAAGGAAAAACATATGAATTCGATTGGTTTTCTCAGACCTACTAGATACAAGCCCTCACCAGTTATCAAGTTTTCTTACAATTTAAAACTAAACAAATAAAAACAATTTGAACTTTGTTTTTGAAAAACCGCAGAGATTTTGCGATCCAGAAGTGGTCCTATAGGTAGTTAAGTAGATAGATATCCAAAGCAGAAATACCTACTGGTAAAGCATGGGTTAAGGAACATAGTACCTACTTCTTCTTTTGATGCTAATCCAAATCCCTCATATACCTACATATACCTATCCAGTTTCAGATAAAGCACGCACCAAATGACAATACATTTTCTTCTTCCCACAGTTACAAAATAGCCGAACGCTGTATGCTACAATGCCTCGTAAAATTCCCTCTGCACAAAGTTCGGGGGGCAAACGCGCCATTTATTAAACGCAGTTCAGAATTCAACCGTTGCGTACGAGTGTACGTGGAGGCGCGCTCACTGCCCGATGTGGACCGCACCACCGTCAGAAGCCGGCAGCAAGACCTAGAAAGTCTTATAGAATGAACCAGCGAGTAGGTTTTGACGCAAAAAGGCTGAATAGAATGATTGAGTATGGTATTTGTTGTTTTATTTTTGTGAACTTTGCCTGCCCTTTTTTGCAGTACTTAAATGTAGGTATGTACCCTATGGCCTAGTCAAGTTTACAGAAAATTCTTCTGAATTGTAGGTTGGGAAGTCGAAGGTAGTAAAAAAGATGGACAGCGCTGATGTGATCAGGGAGGACCCTGATCACATCAGCGCTGTCCATCTTTTCTGTCATCTTTTTTTATGGACAGACAGGAGTCTGTCACTTTTTAAAGCATAAGCCGCTGTTTGCCATTCAAAGAGGCTTGACTTTTTATTACAATCATGATGTCATATTATGTCGATGTCGCAAGCGTACCTTTACTTCCGCATATGAAAATAAACTTCTTGGTAATAAGAAAAAAACTCAAATCTTCTTATAAACTTTATTAAAATCAATCTTGATATCACAATGTTATTGCTCCGAGATTCTTATGACTATAATATAAAGCATCGCACTGGTATCATAACCTAAGTATTCTATAATAATATCATTATCTTTGTTTACACTAAATAATAATGAGATTATAGTTAGTAACAAAAAATATATTGATCAGCCATTTTGATTCTTCTAACTAAAAATACAGATTCCTGTCAGACTTTCATCTTTATCAGAAAAATTAAAGCACTATTAGACTTATTGCATAGAAACTTCTAGATCTTAGATTAATGAATATTAACTCATTAGCACGCGTTAATGGGAGTTAATCTCGTAATAGTTAATTAAGGAGATAAGGCTTGAGAATGTTGTCGATAAACCATGTGTCTGAGAAACGCAAGTGATCTCCTACAGTTGATAGGAGAATCAACTTTCCTTCTTTGTCCATCTTCTTTAAACCCAAGCGATCCTGAAACAGAGAATAAAGCTTCTATTTATTGTTCTTATTTTTTACCTTAAACAATTAAATTAAAACTGAAAATTAATAGATAAATTCTCTAGTCTTTAGTCTGAAATTTTCGTAACTAATGCTGTAAATATGCAGATAATTTTTTGTGTCGTAGTGTCTTTGATTTTACTCTTTGTAAACGAGAAAATCTTGGCCTAGTGGTGGCGTAAAGGAGCCCATTACATATACACTACTGTGACTATCAATATTACCTACAAATGTAGTCCACAATAAACAGAACTTTATGGACAAGTAAATATATACCAACTAAATTAATGGTATCAAATGAATTTTAACCAAAACAAACCTCAGTATAAAGCTTCGTCTCCCTCAAAGGCAGCAACTTCTTCGACTGTCCAGGTTCATAATACCCAAACCACTCGGTCTCTCTAGGCTGAACAATAGTATCATTGTCAAACTTCACCAATACGAGGTGGTCCAAATTATTCAAGTTCTGTATGTAAGTCTTATTCGCCATGATTTCGTTGTTGATGTCCGAAAGGAAAATGCTTTTGTGGATGTAGGTCTCATCGTCTAGCGGGTCGTGCCAGTATGTAGCTTGGACTAGAGCGTTTTGGACCCAGCTGAAATAAGTCATGCGTTAGTAGATGTTCACATATTACGGCTTTGGAGATACCTAAGAGGAGCAATATATCTAAAACTTTCTTTTTTATACAAAATCCTTCCTCAAAGAAGGTAGGAAGTAGGAACAAATGTTTTGTTATGTTGTGAAAGTTAGGTAAGTTAGAGAAATTGCTATTGCGTTTGTGGGCATTTTCCTGTTAAGAAAGCGGAACATATATAAAATATACTGTTACAAATGGTGGAAATCTAGATTTCCGTAATTCACTAGGATTTGTATGTCGACTGTAGACTTCTAAAGAGGAAACATTTTTTATTGCTTTCTACTTATTAAATTTTATCGCTTTTAGGAAGCTACATTATGCCCGAGTAGCATGTGCAGCATTTTATCATTGTATGGACAGTAGTTTCCACGGGGCGAAAGGAAAACCGTGGGAAAATAGATACTTGGTATTCTAATTGCGTGTAACAATGTTTACCATTTGTAAAACTAAAGAGTTTGTTTCATTCTCTGGAAATACTGGAACGATTTGTATAAAAAAAAACGCTGGTAAAACCGCGAGTGGAAGCTGAATGATAAACGGAACGAGCAATAATGTTGCCCTCTACAATTTGCCGCAAGGTTTAAACATTAACGTCGACCTTCAATATTCCGGTCCTTATTTGCTCTGAAGCTGTGATGTACAAGTTGAAGGTGCGACGCGGTAAGCATACAGAAATGGCACGCACTTGTATGTATTGTTTGTTTACCTGTAAAAACAATACGTCATTCTGAACCATAAGAATTCTTTAGTCTATAGCATGTTTCTGATTAATCCCTCGTTATGTAGGTTGATATATGTTGTACCTATAGCACCTATACCTATTATAAGTCCGAACATACCTACGCATCTTGATTAATAAGGTTGCGTGCCCGTCGAATAAGTATCAGGCGATTGACCTTTCAAAGGATGTTCCTCAATTAATAAATCGGACTGTCAGTCCATCAGGATATTTACGATGAAAATAAGGGTCAATTCACACTGAAAGAGCAGCGGCCGGCAGCGGCCGTAAGAGCACGGAAAATGTAAGAGCGCGGCGCGATGCGGCGCCGCGCGGCGCCGCGCGGCCCGCCGCGCTCACGCTCAATCCCTTGCAATTACGGCCGCTGCCGGCCGCTGCCGGCCGCTGCTCTTTCAGTGTGAATTGACCCTAAACCAATTATAATTGTGTGCATTGTTTACTGCGGGTTCACTCGCACATGGGATAGGAATAAAGTTGATTATTTTGGTCATCCATTCCCAGGGGCCCGATAAAAAGAAATTAACTTTTAGGGCTGGGAGCCCTGAACAATTACTAACTATCATCACCTTGTTAGCTTGAATTTCTTACTTAAAAAAAAAAACGCAATAAGTCCAAAGCAAATAGGTCTTATTCCAAGCTATAAATAAAGACTTACTTCTCATAAGCAGCATAGTTGAGGAGCTGTCGGATGTAGTCACAAGTAGGATGCATCAGAGCTCCACAGTGGGGCAGACCATATACTCCTTGATGCTGACCACCAAGAGATATCAAGTTCTTGATCTTAGGTAGTACATGACCACAGCGCTGGACAACGGCTCGCCTTAAAATTTTATATTCATGAAAAATTATGCAAAATCTCTAATTTATTCTGGTATGAGGTATTAAGGTATACAATATCACTGACTTGGCATTACAACATTTATGTTTTATTTTCTGTATATGAAAGAGTAATTTGTGATGCATAAAAGTGCAATACTTGAGATAAATTAAGAATTAAAATTCTAATATTCATACAATTTAACCATGAACTATCTTCCTTTCTAAGCATTGCAACATCATGAACAAAACAGATCTATACTAATATTATAAAGCTGAAGAGTTTGTTTGTTTGTTTGAACACGCTAATCTCAGGAACTACTGGTCCGATTTGAACAATTCTTTCGGTGTTAGATAGCCAATTTATCGAGGAAAGCTATAGGCTACTTTTTATCCGGGTTCGTGCAGAGGTTCCCACGGGATGCGGGTGAAGCCGCTGGCAGAAGCTAGTCTTAAATAAAATGTCTTACAGAAACTGGCTCCCTTGAGAGAATCCAATAGCATTGAAACCATCTTTCAACTGGGGGTCTGCGGCCAGTAGACCACAGACATATTCCACCTGCTTGTTAGGATTCATGAAGTACCCATTCTCCAGGTCTTCGATGGAGGAGTTGCCAACCTTCAAGGAGTTTACATACACTCCCGGTATATTTTTTTCTAGAAATACTTTTATTCCCCCCAAACTAAAGCTTAGGCAGCATGTGTCACCTGTGTACACAATAATTATTTGATAACCAAATTCTTTTTTAATATTGCAGAGTTAGCAGACATAGCTTAAGTTTATTAACTTTATTAATTAATGATGTTTATGTCTATTGCAATATTCCAGCCCTATTAATTAATGCAAGATATATACTGATAGCTGGTCCAATTAAATTATTCCTATTTTCCTGTTTACATCAAGATCTGTGTAGCTACACATTTGTATGTTAAAATTAACTCAGTCTTACATTCAGTGTGTTTAAATTGTTTTATATTTATACTGGATGGGTACTTATTTATTGAAATACATAAATTATATAAATATATATATAAATATATATAAATTGTATAAATTATAAAATTACCTATAGTTATAGACCATTTATTGATCATGGACGTTCCAAACATCAACTCAAAGTTGGCTTAGAACGGGAATAAAAACTTTGAATTTTATCAGACTGGGAACTACTCAAGTTTTGTCAAAAAATTCATCACTCTTTATCCAAGAGTAGATATCTACCTACTCTTTATAAATTAAAAAAGGTATCCTAGAACATTCTAGGATATTGGTAATGTCTGATATTAAGAAATATGGAGTCCAGTCTGTTTGAAGGCCAGCGCTGTTCATTTACTTGCTGATTAATTCATGTTATGTCTATTCTATTGAGGGCAACAATCAACGCAATTATCGAGTCAATTATAATTCACGATATATTTTTACAAGCGAGCCGGAGATTATGCTATATATGGGAGAGTAACAAGGACTGATTATGATTAATTTAATTTCAAAATTGTAGATTCCGAACTGTAAACTGTTGTTCTTTATTTAAAAACTTACCCATTCCATGCCACATTACAATGGGTGTAGGTGTTCCAGAAATTAATTTAATTACGCAGAGCAAAATAAATAGTGTCTTCATTTTAGTTTGTTACGACACAAAAGTTAAATATTGCGCTAACACTTCAGTTTAAAGGTTGTGAACTTTTTGAAACACTTTGCGGTAAAACGTTCGAAATAACAATGAAATTGAAGTCGTGTTGTAAACAAACAAATGTCAAACTAATGTCAATGATAAGTGAAGTGTCTGTGCTGTGCAATGTTTCGCCAAAATGTTGATGAATGAAGCCATCTATCGACCTTTGACGTGAAGCTATCATCTACATTCATCAATAAAATTCTCAGATTGAGGACGATAGATAGATTGAAGACGACGTGCAATTTAGAATTAATCAACTAAAAACTTGGTAAGTTTTTTTTATTGTATAGCACAATGCAACGAGATGTTTCTTTGTTTATTTCTTCGTTGTAAAACTAGATGTCACTAGTAGTCCTGCTACGGCACTCCGGTCTACGCTACGATATGGAAGCCGCTGAATCTCGTAGCTATCGTAGCATTGCAAAAAACGCCGCCCAATGAACACAGCAGATGGCGCTACCTGTTATAGTGATAAGAAAAACCGTGGAAAAACTTACGTTTATTGCAGTTTTTAAAGATTTATGATTATGGCTCTTGATGAATTGACCTAATCTTTAAATTATGTATAAGTGTCTTAAGACAAGTATATGTATTATAATGAATAATTCAACCATGATCGTGCACCTTTTTAGGGAGAACCATTTAGTCCGATGCACATTTTACGTGTTTTCCCTTAGGTAGGTACCTATATGCTTTGGCGACAAAGAAAGATGTTAAAAAACGAATGTCTGGTAATAGGGTCAAACGTGGATTCCTTGTTAGCGGCAGCATCAGGTCATGGTCACAGCCTTAACGTGATATCTAATGTTGTGTCACCGAGCTTACACATATCATTATTATGGCTACGATTGCCCAACTAATGTGTTTATATGTACCTATGTAGGTTGATAATATGAATTTACCTACCACTCTTCTAGGTATAGATAAAGAACTTTCCATAAATCAAGCGTATTGTCTCTTCTCTGACGTCAATTGTCTATTGTTGTGTGGCCAATTACATTGAGCTTGCCAACTCACCCCAATCCCGAAAGTAGGTAATGAGAGTTCGTTCAAGGTAGTTAACTACATAGATAGGTACTCAATTCTTTAAAATAAACATCGTTTATCATAGGTCGTTTAGGAATAATAGATGAAAAATTAAACAAAATGTAAGTTTCTTTAGGAATTTCCTTTGTTTATTGACATTCATCACGGTTCAATATTATGTAATAAATAACAATGTTATAGATATTTTAACTGCTACTTATCACATTCGTAAAATTGAAGGCCTATATCCCTGCTCTCTGATATCATTTCTAATCACATTTTTTACAAAATCCATTTTCTATCGATACTTTTGGTCCAGAGATAGCGAAATAAGCCAAAATACTCAAAACTTAAACCTACATTTGTATTGTCAACTTCCACATCACTATTTTAACAAAACAAAAAAAGTTTGCTGCACAAGACATTATTTTAAAAATAGAATTTTCCTGGTTAAAAATACTTGACAAATCAAGTCGAAAATTCTTTCTTGACTTGGATATTAGCTTCAGTGTTTACTTTTAGCTCAGTATATGAGTAGACTGTCAACATTTGTCTACCCACTTTTGTCACAATTTTCCACTGTCATGTCAGAACTAAATCAAATAAAGGCTTCAGTTTTAATAGCAATTCAAATAACACTGAACTCTATATCAAAATATTAGGTACATATTTGCTGTTCTAGAAACATCACTACATATGCAACATCTGTTCTCGATTGAGTCTTTCGTTCTTAACAAACTGGGCCTGAACCAATCAGTTATGTTCTGACAGATTTACCTATCTAGTGCTTCTACAGACTAGTGTTTCAGCATTATAGGTACTTTAGATATGGCCACATTAAGAGCTTTGCGGTCCTACCATCGAGTATCACCACAGGGTCGAATTAGTAGGTAATCTTGATAAGTATATAAACGTGAAAATGTCGTAGTTTGATTTGTGATTATTTTATTATTTTCAATCTGTTTATCGATTTTATGTTTTTGTTAAATGTTCCCACAATTTGAATCCTTATTAAATTAATAATAGGTAAATTGGTGGTTTTTAGAAGTTCAACCCTGTGGTTATTGATATGAAAAGTATTCAATAATTCTATACATTTGTCGTAGAAAACATTCGCCAGCATCACATCTCTCGCCCTCGTCATACGTCTCATAGACACTGACACAAAATTGACAATGAAAATTAACTTAAAACTAATAATTACAACTAAATAGTTATCATAACCGTTAACCTACTTCATCACAGTCTCATAAAGGAAATCACTATAGTCTGTTATATCGCTGAATCACGTTGGGATTATACATCTTTGGGATCGACAGATTATTCGACGTACAAGATCAAATTATGCACTACAGCAAATCAGATTGCCAAAGTCTATTTTACAATTCGGCAGTCATACATAAACAGTGACAATGCCATGTTTAGTCTTGCCTACGATAACATTACCACCTGAAAATATAAATCGTCGCTAAAATTATGAAACGAACAATCATTGAATCCAAAGTTCCTTCAATCGCAAGAACGTCCCAATTAAATTGAAATCTGATTATTCTTAGAACCGACGGCAACCCGACGTGATTCCGATCTAGTCGACAACTAGATTGTACAGCCTCATTTATTAATTTAAATCAGATCTCTTAGGACTGCATTACAGTATTCTCATGGAGTCTGTGTGTTTCATGATGTTGTGGCCCAAACTCGTGATTTTCTTGGGTGAGTCGAAGTAGTCGCTGGAGTCGGACGAGTCGAGCTGCAGGTGCCGGTTGTGCGACCGGATCCGGCGCGCCCGCGTGTCCGAGTCGTACATGAGCGTGTGCGTGCTGCCCTTCCGGGACCGGAACGGGATCCGGTACGGCGTGCTACTCTGAACATCCGACATTGATCTGATGTGCCGTCTGTGTTTTGATTCCTTTGTGAGTGGCGCGAATGTGATCACCATGTTCTCTGCTTTAGGCTCCGGTGACCTGGAAAAAGGAAACAATTCGGTTAATACTCGTACTGCTGACACAAGTTCCCTTAGCCTATTGACATAATAATTTATCAAGAAACATTGTTTCTCGTATCGAGTAATGAGTAAACTTATTAGATAATAATGTTTGCTAGGAATTCACGTGGAACTGAAAATTGGTTCGATAACTCGTGACGCTAGACATAACATGTAATTCATTCTGTACATTCTGTATTATTTACATCGTACACATAGTGTCGGTAATGCCTATAAATAGCTCCTTTTATCACCATAATTGCACAATTTCTCAAATATTTTATCTGTTGAACGATATCAGATTTTGTATGCTTAGTCTGACGATGCATTTGTTTTAACTAATATACGGTGTCATTGTTTGAACTCCATTCAAATGAGATGACACCTTGCGTAGAATCAGTAGAATCAAAACAAATTAATTTATTGTCTGCAGTAATATACAACCCGTGGCTAGTGTGAACATTACACTTATATATATACCTACATATAGACACATACGATCAGCCGGACATGCTATATACAGTGAATTAAATATAGCATTTTCCGATTTGACACAGATAAATAACAGCGATTAGCCGTGGTTTTACGAATTCACCTTATTTACTGACCTTTATACGTAGAATTTTAATGACAAAGAATCAAAGTAAATTAGGCTTCGTTGAAATCGAGGTGAATCGATGTCTAACGACTATGGGCATCATTTGAAATGTGCCATTGAACCTCTTTACAAATTATTCTCATATCAACGACAATCAAATATTGTTCAGTCTACTCGAAGCACTTATCACCTCGCTATGTACATATTCAGTGATTTTCTTTGAAACACAAACAATGCAGAGGTCACATAGAGCAAGCCGGTGTAATTGAACGAGTGCCCCTCGTGGATAAAGTGCGGATAGCGGACGTCTTTAGTTTATTCAACAATTTCTAAAACGTTTATCTTCCTATTACACGACCATAGACTAGTAAGACCACAGAATGGGAATATGTAGGTATGCGAGTTTGAATAAAATGTTGTTGATTTCAAACAAATATCATTGTTCTAATAATACGCCTCATTGTATTTCAACAGCTAAATTAGTTAGTTACTAATGGTTATTTAAACAATGTATCTTTTGTTAGACATTAATAGTCCTTGATAACGCATCTGTCTGATCTTTCTGAACACATGCATCTTATCATTCTAATAAAACCTTTGTGTTGATCAACGTGACTTTGTATGCCCGTTAGCCGCCATATTGGTTATTGTTATTTTACATTGTCACACGTTTTAATTGGATTCGTTTAACAATTACTGCTTCGTTAAACGATCGTATATTATACTAGCTAATGTACAAATATCATGACTTTGATGACAGGGAAAAAATGTGGTTAATCTATTATTGGAATGTTACTCGTATACCAAGAGTAGAGATAATTTGTATAGAACCTCATTGGCACGGTAACAATGGTGTTGGATTTGAAAAAGGAATGCAAGATAATGCTGGCAACCCTTCCTGCATTTAACGATAAGGTCAAGGTTCTAATTATCTCTAAAACGAGAGATAAAATTCTTGGGCCGTGACATCATTGTAAAATGATAATACTAGAATTTTCCTCCGGTCAAACCGGTAAATAAGTGAGCACGTTGTTTTAAAAAGGAACATTTGTCGCTGTGTCCTTTTGGAATGATGCAATGTACCTGATTTCCATAATAAGTTTAGTTACATAAACATGCAAGGATTTGTCATGGATTGACTTGTATTTGCGGTTGTTATTACGTAAACATTTACTAACACGTTAAGTAACAGGCGTTCAAATGCCATAAAAATAGCCAAACCGCAGTTCAAATTGGCTTTAAAACCTAAATTGGCTTGACATTCAAGTAAATTAAAACATTTGTACGAAAATAAATCATATTAGTTGTAAATAAAAACTATTTCTTAATTGGGTACCTAATTTTCCTAATTTATTAGTTTAACGACGAATTTAGAAGTAATTTGAAATTAAATAATTAAGTAGGTAAAGAACTATGTTATTGTAAGGTTATAAGCTCCAATTATAGACAATTCAATTACAGTATCTATGGTGTAATTAGACCAATGGTTACCTTACATTAAAAGCGATAAAATATGGGTATGGTTACATGACGGCCGATCGCGTGTCTGTCGTCCTATGGGACATTTAAAAACGTTTTAGTAACTAGAAAAAAAATACTAAAAGGCATAGAAGTAAATTTTCAACGTTTTAGCCTCTAAACGTTATTCGATCCTAGTACAGTAAGTACCTATATTAAATTGGTTTCGCTGAAGTCAATTTCAGTAAAAGCCTCGGGGGATTTGGTCGTAATGACGTATGACATTAAAACATTAGGTAGAACGGGGTATTTTATATTAGGTACCTACATGGATACAATCATTTTAAGGAGATAGGTACGATTGATCATACATTCAGATGCAGCTGGCCACCAGGGAATTTCCTCTTAACAGTTTTTTATGGCTTTTCAACGCTATTTATATGAGCATAAGGTTCAAATTGACCTGCCTACAAGTGCAACGGCCCACGTGGGCTGCACATACGACTTCTACATTAAACCTGCGTAGGCGCATGTTTAAATCCCTGCCTTAAACACGATCATTCAACCACCATTGCATTGAATGACGTCATCCTACACTATGAGTAAAATAATAAATTGAAATATTTTTCTTTACCAATGTTCTGCAGCTTGAAACATCTGTTTTCTGTTTCCTTTGTACTCTAGATAAGAAAATAAACATCGGAATAAATTTTTTACATTCCATGTTTTTAATAACATCATACAAACTGCATATTTTCAGTTATCTCGATACAAAGTCACTCCAATATTGCTACATTTCAAAGCGTATTAAAAAATCTTTGGTAGGTACTACCCATAAAGTTTTATAGTCTTTGGTACTACCGGACCACATTAATAATTTCACGAGGTACCCATGTGTAATAGGTAATAGAGGTAAGTAGTACCTACCTAGTTAACTTCCTGATCAACTAAATTGATATTCAATAACCTCTCTTCCTTACCCTACTATAATAAGTTAAAAGGGTATAAATGAATGCGTGTCTTTATGACAAGCAGGTTTCAGGAACCTGTATTCATAGCTCGTCTAAAGCAAACGTGTGCTTAGGATAGACATGCGTGGGTAGTGTACCTACCAACAGGTAGGGAGGCGTGTGAAATGATAAGGTCCTATAAAAACCAGCAAATAGCGAATAACTTTAGCACCTAAAGTGATAAAATGTATTTAAATACGACGTTCATTGATATGTGGGCAGCATACTTAGGTAATTTTATCTCTGCATGGATTTTCTGTATCAGAAATTATAAGTTTAATCTTTGTTACGTAGAATTTATGCAATCGTCAAGCGTCATTTGTTTTTAAAGATAACTTGTGTTCTTATTATTATTTGGAACGTGTTATTTCTTGGAATCAATACTTTTGTTTATCGCCGGATATTAATTGAGTTAAATATTCAATGAAAATTAATGAATCATAACTACATAGGTACATACCTAAATGCATTGGCAGTATCATACAATTTACTTAGTTGAATGAAAATAGCAGGTAAGTAGGTAATGCCACCAATCAAATTATGTAGATATAGATACTTAGGTAGGTTACCTACCCACTATAATTGTCACTATTTTGGATAATCAATAGATAGAACAGGGCTATGTAGGCACCTACACGTATGAGCCTATGAGAGGTACAGTTTTATAGCAGGTTGGTAGTTATTGGTAGATTAGTTAATGTAGTACAATTGTAGATGAAATCTTTAATTTATGCTATCAGAAATTAGGTTTTCTACGAAAAAAAGCGTTTACAAGTTGGAAAGCTAATTTGATGTTATCTGATAACCTGTAGAACCAAAAACAACTTTTGTAGGTTGACTCACATAAGACATGCTATATTTACTGAAATTAGGGCTATTCTAAAAATTACCCACTAAAAGTTTACCTTACAAACATTAACCTAATTTGAACCAATAGGGAGTGTCGACACTATATTTATTTTCACTTGAAAAATTAATACCTGTCGAGTGCTCCGTTTTCCTACTATATTAAACTCATGAAAAATGCAAACTAATCTATTCTTTGGATTTTAGGTCATTGAAAACTTACAAAAGTGCTAATAACATTCAATGTGATTTGGCGTATCACCAGAGTAAACAGTTTTTTTTCCATTATGTGAAAAGAGACAGACATTTGGTTCGTTTCTTATTGAAAAATACAAATAATTTCTAACAAATTTTTGAATAAACGTACTAAGAGTTCATGAAACATGATTGCAATACAATAAGGAAGTGTCTATTCCGAGAAAATACGTAATTATAATCTACTAATTAAATTATAGGGGAGAGCGGGGCTGAAAGTGCCGATTTTGACAAATCCTTTTAGGATTCGGATAAAAAAAGTACTATGTCTGAAAGTAGTGGTTCATCCTAAGCCAAATTTAATCTATTTTACGAATTTAACTTCAGATTTTGCACATTTTTAATAGTTTTTATGAAAATGCGATTTTTTTATACGGAGGCGGCAAGGCACTACCAACCCCAATCTGGGGCAAGTTGTGCCGTAGCTGAGGTCGGTTGTGCCGTTGATAATGCTGGGAGTTTTATATGAATGAAAATTAATTAGGAAATTAAAACACATCAGTTTTATAATAATATATTTATTCGTTATATTTTTTAATATAAATCAACAGTTTTTAAAATTTAATTGTATAATACTAAGTATTATAATAAAAAAAAAACAAGGAAGCTTCTTATGTAATTATTCAAACATAAAAATGTATTTTTAATCAATAGTTTGTACTTATTTCTATGCGAATGAGATCAATTATTAATATGTTCCAAAATTATTAACTTTTTAATCAGTCTCGAGTCTTTTTAAGAAAGAAAAAATATACCAAAACTAGTTACTCTCCAGGTGATTGATCAGAATAACAATTAGGACATACAAATGCTTGGTTTTCTTCATCTTCAATACATTGCAAATGGGCCCAATACTTACATTCTCTGTTTTCAATCCATTGTTCTCCAGGGGCAGAGTTAGAATAGGCATCACAACAAATGATACAGAACCATTCTTGTTCGTCATCAGAACTGTCGTCATCTTGCAATACCTACTCTTCTCTTAGCGGGGTTTTTAGTCGGCTTTTTTGTTTGTTTACCCTTTCCTTTGCATTTTCCCGTCCCTTTTCCCTTAACCTGCTTTTTAGTTTCGCTTTCTTTTTTCTTCTTTTTACTAGCCTGTTCTTCTGCTAAAGCATTTTTCTCTGGAGTGTCCGTAAGAACAGCTGTCTTTCTTTTACGTGCTTTAGTATGTCCAATTAGTCGGGGAGGTGCTTTAGGCAGTGGTCTTATTAGCTCTGGTGAGAAAACTGCTGCATTTTTATCTCCTGTGTCAACTGATTGAGGAGGCTGGAAACAATATAGGTTGGTTAGGGGCTGGTTGTGCCGCGGCACAAGCAACCCCACATGAACGGCACATTTTACCCCGTTTATCATAGTGTGATATTTTGTCTCACATTTAAAAATCACTGTACACAAAGCATTAAAATTACACTGCATAACAAACTAGGATAAATAACAAACATTTTACAAAAACTCACATATTAAAAGCACGAAAAATGCTAGCTTGAGACCAAAAAGTATTGAAACGAAAATATTTACTTACGTGGCGCTGGAGGACCCTCACATGCAGTACGACTCGGTCCGCGTCGCTGACGCAACTAAAATGGCAGCCGCGTGTGCGCGACTGTTAGGCCTTACGCGACACAATACGATCGTATATCTAACTCTTTCTGTTTTTGAGATATTCGCGTCGGAACAATTTACCCCCGGCACTTTCAGCCCCGCTCTCCCCTACTAAGTAACGATGACAATCAGTGTTATGTCTAGGTATAAGCAAGTTTTAATAGCTTGTTTATCCAGTTTATTGAATAGCCAACACACTGAATCGACACAAAACTTTGAACAACAGACCGGTATGTAAATACGAGACGTAGAGGCCACCATTAAAAGATTATCACACTTGCCATATTTCCCGCCACAAACACAACTTCGACGCTCATTATAAACCAGATATTCGCAAGATGACGTGAATCTTATTCGCAGATCCACTCGCTTGTATAAATAAATGTAAATTGTCGAAAACAAAGCCCGCAGTGATGTGCCAAATTGACCAAACGATGCTTTGATTGATATTCTATAGAAATAGACCGCGGTTTAGAGACAACGATATGTCTTCATAGAAAATACATTACTGATTGAGCTCAACATCTACCTATCTAGCATTTTTTAATAAGTCAGAAGAAGATAGATGTACATACAATATGTATCTTCTTCTTATATTAGTCGAAAAGTTTAGCATATTATTGAGGATATTGAGCCCACCATCTTTAAAATTTGAAAAATTTTGTGCATCACATTTTGTTCGAGTCATAACTCAGTTGTCTGCTATTCAATGTATCAACAATAGCATACATTCTTTCTCGACTAACATGCTACCGATTATGCTAAGCATCATTTGCTAGTCGTCTCAAATTAGCATCAATATTCTAGTCAAACCCCTTGGGCTAGACTTCTACAGCCTTATTATTATGTATAATGTCGTACGTGGAAAATACGTAGGCTAGAACCTCATATCTTTTATGTCCATTCGTAACTTTTTTTATGCTTGTTTTATTCAGTTACACATCGATAAATATCTAACTAGACTTGACCGTTGAGATCTTAGGTAACGTCAAATGCAAATAATTTTGTAGATTTGAAAAAATAACATGTTGACATTTAGATAGTTTTTGTACTGGCATTTGTGCGTCCAGAAACTAGACATTTAGAAGAAATAATCTTGTCTGTGGAAAGGTCAAATATTAATAGATAAATGGTGGTCGTTTTGTTAGTATGTTATTTAAACGATTACGTGAACAAACAAATTGTTATGATCAACATTGTAGGATTACGTCAATATACATCATGCTACTTACAGTGATTCCTCTTGTTTGCTATCTTATTATCATTATTAGATTTACAGGGACTAGTGTCAATGAACTCTGTTCGTTACGATTACGCGTTTAAAGTTTATAATGAATGCGGGTTCCTATTATGCTTACAATCTATTTATCTTCTAATATTCAGTTTAAAAATAAGCTGATTAATATGCACGGATCATTTAATTTCAAATTAGGTACCTACTTATTGCTTTTCTACACCTACAACTAATTCATAAACGATATGATATGATATTTCTGTGATTATGAATTAGGTATAGGTGCAAAAATGACTTATCGTTAATACACCTAAAGTAATGATTCAATATTCATTAACTAATATTTTATTACCGTCATTGTTTTTAACATGACTAAAGCTACCTACGTAGATACTTATTCAATATAACGAGCGTGTACCTATATTGTTATTATCATTTATAAATGAACGTCTACTCAGAAATATGTGACAATATGTGTTAATCAAAGAGTTTATTTTTAGTCACAAATCAGGTTCCATTAATGGCTTATGTTTTTATGTCGTATTGGCTTGAATCACTGTTCGTCTCAATAAGGCGAGATAGCGATGACTCAGTGCATTCAATGTTCAAAGGTTGAAATAAGGTCCCTTTCAATATTTATATCAACGTCAACATTTATAAAATTAAGCAGTGTCCTTTCTACTGATTAAATTTTCCATAGTTCCAAATTCAAACTCCGACACGCTTGCTATTTCTTCCCGCCTAGACCCATAGATACTTATAGAGACTTGTGTCGTTACCATTCAATATTCGTGAATTCCTAGATATTCCCTACGTAATGGAACTGTCCGCGATTATGATGCCAAACATACCTGTCAGTATTGCCAACCTTCTAATATTAGTCCACTTTCTTAGCGCTTACGAATTGATATAAAAACATATAAAACCTCTATGGTCTATCGAACTGTGTACTTTGACCGCTCGTGCGTTTTTTGGCACTGGCTTACACGCGCTAGATATCTAATTCATCGAATGGCGTCATACAATTTCATGCAACCTCGGTAATGGACTAACTGCTCAATTTATAGGTTTTTGTATGAATATATGATGGTATAGATGCATTTGTAATTGGTCACGAACTTCGCTGACATAGATGCATGTAAGGACGCGTGTTTTGTATTCAACAGCATCAAGGATTTTTGTAGTTTTAAACAAAAGTCGTGAAATGTTTCTAAATTCAGTTTATTAGGAAGACAGCTGGGAATTGCTTTCTGCAATAGATATACCTAAATTATTTGTCTATTCTTAGAATTGACTGAATCGGCGTCTAGACTGCACAGATGTTCAATGTATTTGACGAGGCCATTAAAAACTAGGTACCTACTTCTATTTATCGGTTTTTGATACATATATTATTTGTAGGTGCTTATATAAATACATAAACATAGATGTAGGTTCCTATGTACACTTCAGTTTGAACTAAGTTCAAGTTTAGTGCACGAGGCTTATCATACGAGGTTTATCAATAATAATCAACCTGTAACAATCGTTATACATTACATATCTGATAAGCAATCAGATAAACAACGACACAGCCAATATTGTTAATGTTAGATAGCTTACAAAAGCCAAAAAAAGGGAAATTACAGACTTACTTATAGCTTTTTCTACATTCATACTGAAATCTGTTACCATAAAGGTACCACAACATACCTACAGATACATTACTATAAACAAATGTACCATAGGTATGGATACAAGGACTGACAGGCTATTTACATTAATAAATTTATCCGGACTACTTTACCCCTAATTAAGCCTATCGTTGTCAATCAAAAACAAAAGGCGATCGAGGAACTACATACAATCCATTATAGCAGAGTTAGGGCATACCTACTGAGAACCTTTAGTCGGCCGATAGTTTGTTTGTTTGGGCTAATGAATCAGCAAGAGGATGAATGGATTACGCATAGTACAAAGATCAGGTATTGAGGCGTTATCAGACCGACTGAAAACATTGATTGGAACTTGGTACCAAGATAAAAAAATGACAACCATCGTGTCAACTGTCGCCCGACTAAAAGTTTGCAGTTTGCTGGTTCAGTAACGGGTCCCCTACGTCATAGTTTTATGCAGTTACGCCTGCATAACAGACCGTACGTCCCTGCAGTTTGTAGAAAGCGAAACTGGCAGCACAAATACGGTGCAATTACGGTATAATGTCATGATGTGCACGCTTCCTTGCGACATAACGCTAAGGTCATTGTGACGTCATGGGTGCACCTGATGTACATAGTAAACTGTACCTGGTCTATTGTCTGTGGTACCTTATGCGCAGTGAAGAAAAAAAATAGAGATGGCCAGTGAGACAGTTCGAAAATTAAATCTGTAGGATTGTTAATCAATTTGTGCAAATGTGTTCAGTTACCAGCTTTTATATTTTAATTTATTATGGACAGTTTAATTTGCTGTAATAAACAATAATAGTTTATAGTTTTTCTAAGTAAATAGTGGCTCTGGGAACACAAAACTGAATTAAAATGAAGGTTGAATATTACTAAGGGATTAACCTAAAGATGACGTTTTCAATTTATCAGCTAAAAGAAATTGTAATTCTGATTAAAGTATGAATGATAACATCGCATTATCATTGTGTTTTTATTCGTTATTTCTGTTCGATTACTTCATTATCTGTGTCGAGGATAATTGGTCGGCCATAATCGTGTATTTATAATACAAAAAGGTAGGTATTCATTATTAAACCAATTATGAAAGGGTAAAAATAACGAATAAACACTGTTTATGTAACCTACCAACGTACATATTAATATAATTTTATTTACCTACCTGAGGATAAAGTGTTCGTCTAAATTAATATTCATGTATCTGCGCAAATAGAACATAGACATATGATTAAATCCTCTTTCGAATTTAATTTAAAAAAAAACACTCAATCCTATCTCGTTCCACAGACCACAGATAGGCACACAGGCCATTTTAAAATAAGAACTACCTAATAGTGACGTGTCTTTAAAAATACATTCTGTGTTTGCTCCTTCGTCGACATTCAAGACGATTCGCATATTGAAATTTTAAAAAAGTTTTTTTTTATAATGTTTTGCACACTGCAGATTGTTAGCCGGCTGCGTCTTTTTTATAGAAAATCGTGAAATCAATCAAAGTGTTTAACTGGTCTGATATCCGCAGCATAGGTACCCTATTCTTGTTAGGTGCGGACTAATATTCGTTACGTATTTATTCTGATTTTCAGCGTTCTTTGTTACACATCATCTATAAAAATTTCAACTATCAGTCTATCTGTATCAGTGTATCTGTATCTATAGATAGAGAATATAGAAGAGCCTGTAGAGCCTATATAGCCAAGAGGCTATAGCCTGATGACATTCAGACAGATGGACTGACGGACAGCGAAGTCTTAGAAACATGGTACCCAGTTCTAAGACTTTGTTTTATCCTTCGGGCACGGAACCCTAAAACCGGTATTGTTAGCAATTTCATCACCTTCGAGAGTTCAGCCTCAAATGTTTACCCATGGGAAAATTTGAGCTGCAACTGTTTATTATTCAGTGCACACTGCGAGTCACGTTGCAACCGATGTGCTCTTTATGTTACCATTCACTTCATTACGAAAGTGCAAATATCTGCGTTATATTGAGATTAAATGCCAGTAGGTTATGCTAGAATTCGCCATTCTCTAACAAATACATTAATTTAATACTGAGCAGGAATAATACGTAACATTAAGAATATATTGCAGATTTTAGTTGGCCGATAGTTTGATTGGGCGCTTGATAAGTACGAAAATGATTGGGCTCCCATATACAATAAATGTGACTTTTGACAGACATTGGAATTGAACCCTCTGTACACGAGTCCGACTTACCCAGTTTTTCTCAATAATTTCGTAGCTAATTAATTATAACGTCAAACTAATGAATGCGACAGTTTCTTATCTAATTTACGTGGCTATTCATTATTTCGGTCATGGCTCATTGGCTTCATTAACAAAGAAACATGACGACAATTACTTAAGTGACTCTTATTTGAATTAGAAGTGGTTAGCAGTTTTTGATAAGCACTTCTCTCTTATTACCTTTAAAGATATTATAAATTGTCAGCTATAGGTTAACAAGCTTTTCAGACATCACTCAAAAGATTTAATAAAAAAAAAGCTTTTACATAATATATATATATGACGGTTTGCTCTCACACAATTATAATTTTGTTTTCACACAAGGCATAATATTTTTCTGAAAAAGAGATGCACATAAGTACCTAGGTAGTTGAATATTGACTGGGTATGTTTTGAAAAAATTCTGTTTTTATTCGCATTCGCACAAGATGCTCTTTTCATTAATCATGATCTCAGAAAATTCTTCCGGCATTTGTTTCATTAAAAAAGTAACGACTTAATTTGTATCTTATTGTAAAAAAAATAGATCCAGTTTTAGGTATGTGATATGTTAATACACACCTCTTCGAGTCTTTGTTTGTGAAATGGACACAAATTTCGAAGAAATAATAATAAATAGATACTGTATTTTTTTCTTGGAGTACCTATATCCGGCTGTTATGTATAAGCCCACTAGATTAGATATCGTACTGAATTGATATCTCTTCTATTATCTTCTAAATAGCATCCAATAACAATTGACGACAAAGACAAGACACAATTTAACTACAAAACAAAAAATATGTATTTAAAACAACGTCGCCCAACCCGGAAGACAAAACACAGTCAATACACGTAATTGAGATAGCATACATTATAGCTCATTAGAAAACATTCAATGAATAATATATACGCTGGTTAATTAAAGAAACTAATGATTATTATACTAAACGATTGTTTCCATAGGAATATCGCCGTATTAACTAATAAACTAATAAGTACCTACCTAATTAATAAATGAGACTATAATATGCCTAGTAAGGTAAATAAGTCCCATTTTAAAGCATTCATTAACAAATAGAAGATAATATCGATAACTGATAACATTAAATTAAGTATGAAATTCCAAAAACATTAAACTTTTCCACAAAAGCATCTATGTATGGTTCCTACAAAGTATAGTCCTAGTGCTAAATTCAGCTTATGCAATTCTGGCAGCCTTGAACATGACACAAACTATGCTAAAACGGGGAAATAACGATAGCAATAATGAAAACAAACTTATATCTCTGAGGCTGAACCACGCAACCAGTTTGAACATAATCTTGGCACCGGGAGCCGGGTTCATAACCTTCATGAAACATTACGACTAAATAGTTGCTACGGTGTGTTATTAATGCAGTTTGAAAACATCAACATTAGCAGGTGAAATAAAATAGGAAATCATAAAAAAGAAATTGGCTCAAAGCCACAGTTTGTTGAAAAGATGCTGGTACGGTCAACAGAAAACGATCCCCCATATATTCTAATACAGCGTATCATTGACGTTTCTTGAGGGTGGCCACAGTGGCCATCAGGGTCTCATAAAAATCTTCGTAGCAATGAACGGAATACTATGATTTATGGGGGTTTAACTCGAGAACATAATAGTAAAGATTAACGGTTTCACGGTGTTACAAAACGAGTACCTGAATACCTAGGTACTTCCTTTTGGCACCGCGATATGTAATCGACTGCCAATCAGTACTGACCATCATACTCAATTTACTTTTCGCGGAAGTTGATTAGAAATACTACGTTTTTTTTCTTTAGAAGACATGCATTTCTATTTTCAAAATTTCAAATTATCCCCTGATTTATTGTCTCCAGAGGGTTATAAAAAAGAAGTGAGCATCATGAAGATAGAAATACGAGTTGCCAAGTGAAAAAAAAACAATATTTTTAAAATCGGGCAGGAATCAGCTGCCATCCACATGTTCAGTGACAGTGTTGTGTATTTTTGTCGATATTTTTATTTTTACCTTACGATGCCAAATTAAGGGTGTTTTGGTAAACGTAGTGCATGAAATGTGGTTCGTAAAGGTTTATCTACATACCTACCTAGTTGTTCGTTTTAATGAGTTTATGAGTTTTGCTCGTCATTTCAGGTTTTTACGCAACTTTTTGCCTGTTTAAGTTTTGTATAAATAATTAACAGGCAAGTAACAAATAGCTACAGATGAATAATATCAAGGATTTCAACGCTTAGTCTCACGACTTTGATCTTTGATTTTATTAAGATTATCTACGTAAACTAGGTATAAGGTAATCATACCTACAACATACGCACCTACCTGAATTCGTTAATGATTTCATTCAATTACATTGTAAGTAATCATATAATAAAGGAGCTTAGGTAATCTTATCATCCAAATGAAATTAATTGTTAATCAACTAATACGCTAATACATCAATATTTTCTATGAATTGGAAGGCCAGATAAAGAACTAGAGGAAATAAATCCCCAGTACCAAATCCGGTTAGCAGCTAGTTTCGACAGAATGTTATGTAGTCACTGTCAGTATTTACACTACCTAGCACTAGATTATCAAAACATTTTTCGGTGTTTACATAATACCTTATTGGATGGCTTAAAAACTTTCTAGCGTCCCAATGGCACATGTTTATCGGTTCAGAATGTTAATCACTGATATGTTCCCAACTCTAAGCATAAGAGATAAGTGGTGTACTCACTTTCCGGTCAAGTAATCGGACAGCTGGCTCACTTTCCAGAATATCTGGAAGAGCAGCATGAGCACCGTGTGGTTGATCCAAGTGTACAGCTTGTAGCAGCTGTCCATTGCGCCCGCGCCTCCCGACTCGCGCTCCCACAACACCTTCGGAAACGAAAACTCACTCATCCGTCACACGTCTATTTGCAAGGATAATTCCCAAATTCAAATTCACGATTGGACGGCGCAAATACGAATAATGTTTAAATTGTGAACGTGAAACTGTAACGATTCCCTCCGGCGGTGAGGTGCGTGCGGCGCGATCGAAGCACTAGGGTAGTTTGGCGCTTATCAATCGAGCGGCTCTCGACCGAAAATAGCGACGATAATAGAGCGAGCGACGATAAGTTTGACCGCGCTCGAACACCGGTGCACGCGAACTGGTGGCCATGAGAATTCCACTACAACTCGCTCGTCGAATGACGAAAGATGACTCAGTTGTATCACGTTGTAGATATCGGGTATTTGTTTCTTTGCTCGGTTAGCGTGGAATGCAAGGCAACACCCGACCCGACCGACACAATATGTCAAAACAATAAAGCACATTGTATTTTTTTTCGTGTCCCAAAAGGGCAGTGACTGGGGCCCGCTGTACCTGGGGTTTTTATGTAACTTGAATTATTTCGAACAATCTGGATGCATGTGTGCAATGCAGATGCACATCAGGATCCTGACTATTAGTTTCACTGAAATAAGTGCTTCGAGTTTAAAATAAATTACCTTCATTAAGAGTAAAATAACGATAAACAGTAAGATCGAAAGCGGAAATGAACGAGGTCTCTGAAAATAATGAAGCAAACTGTTAACCCACGCTTGTTATTTTTACTATTATGTAGTTCACATCATAAACGCTCGCTGGCGGCTCACTATTGGTTACTGATATAAATCATATTTATTTCAAGCCTTATTGCATTTCATAAGCCATATCTCTAGCTGAAATATATGTATATTATACCCCAATAATATAATTGTGAATTTCAAATTTCGATTTTTGAAACAGTGTAAGAATCAGGGATCAGACGTCAGAAACAAGAAACCTAAGTCATACCTACCTACAGTCCTCATATTTTCCCTAACACAACGGTAATACCCGAACGTCAAAGGCGCATCTTACTCATACAAATGTAACGACAATAATGAGGACAAAACCTACAAAACTCGAGTAAGGAAGGCAAAAATGTCATTCATAAAATTTATTACATGTTTAAATGAATAATAGTTGGAATAAAGCGCACTTATGTTGATAATACACGTGAGGCCACGGTAACTGGGTGCGCCATGAAAGTGCCACATGTATGTATAAGGCCGTCCCGAGGGCCGGTCAACGCTCCTTCCGCTTCCGAACTACACCTGCAAACATTATCAATACCATTCACTTATTTATAGACACATCACTAAACATTACTACTACTGGATTAGCTCGAGCTATTGAATTCAGCTCGAGAAAAAAATAATGAAGTTCAAACTCGAATCCATCCCAAAGAAATTAATACCCTGAAAACACTATTGAATTCTGAATTACAGGAAGTACTGATCATTCTCATAACTGAAAAAAACGTCCGTATTTCACTCTATGAAAACTCAGGTGGGATCCATTGATTCGAGAAAAGTAAAACAAGATGCTGTTACCAATGAAAGAGAATAGATAGTGCAAGTGTACAAGACTCCATTCATCACGTGGGAAAATTTAGATTACAATTTGATATCCATTGTATCTTTAGATGTACACTGTGAAACAAAAGCAGCTGGGTAGATTAACAAACCAAATGGTAGTCATGCAGGTGTAGTGTATTAATGAACGATGAACCTACCACAAGAGATTTCAGTCCATTCGGTAGAAAGTCAGTGGAAATGTTTTTACAAAACAGTTGTACACATTTCCACGCCTAATAAAAGATTCTTGGCACTTCTCCTGTATTTTCGCTAGGTAATAGGTAATTCTTTTATAGTTCACGGTCGACATTGCAAATGTTACACGATTACAAGAAAATACTTTATCAAACCTGTCATTTCTAGAAGGTCCATCAAGACTTCTTGCCGTCCAGATAGTTCGCAAAATGAATCACTTGAGATAAGTAAATGTTTATTAGGTTACGACCGGATTTTCTACCTATGTATGTGTAAACACATTAATTCTTGGACTTGTTAATAAGAGACCTTAAGACCTTTGTGGAAAAGAGGAAGTGCTCATAATTAATCAATATCAAACCTGCTATATCTTCCGTCTATTAACGTTATGTTACGTATAAAGTTCTTGACTCGTTTCATTCAAATGAATTTGCCCCATACACAATCTTTTTGTTTATTAATTGTCACTTGATACCTGATACCATATTCGTCATCAATTGTGAGTTCGTCGTGTTTTGTTTTGATGAAACCATGAATTATGGAGTCGTAGCCTTGCTCCAGGTGTCTTTCAATTACAAAGTCACCTTCGGGCTTATCGTTCTCACCATAAAAGCCTACAAATCACAGTTAGCATGGTGCGTGCCTATTGTACCCAAATTAGGCCTACAAAAATATTCTTACTTTTCCTGGTCCGTTCATTGGCGACCGAAAATATTATTTAACAGATATCAAACTAAGAAAGCGTCGATAGCTATGATTTCGTAATGTGGCTTGGCGTTCGGTGAATTAATGATAATTATGTTCTATTCAAGTAAAGGTCATGTGTGGTGTGATATAAGGGGGATATTATCTATGTGTTTAAGTGTTTGTGTTACATGTTAGAGTTAATGCATATGTAATGTATCCGACATGTTGACCGAGTATCAAGTGCAGCGGTGGACCTGGTTGCGTAATAATTATCTTGTTTCCGATTTGTTTAATGACTGCTCAGACTACAGTTGCCAATTTAGTTACGAACACATAAACCAGAGATCTGTTTTATCAGCTGAGTGAAAGTTTAATTGTATCAGTTATATTTTTGCTTATAAAACCAGTCCACAGTCCTTCGTCATGAGTCATGTCTTATTGAAACTGTACATTCGTGTATTGGAGGTCCATAATATCTCTATTGGAACATTGGACACTGAACTCTGTACAAGTTCGCTCACAGCCGTAAATAGATATTATCCAACAAGCGGAGATAGCCGGTCGTCAATACACTGAATAATATTATGTAAGCTAATGGAACGATTACCTACATTTGGCTGTCCATTATCGTGCTCAATCGTAGCATTCACAGGCTCTCCCACAAAGCTTGTTTTTATTTATACCGTGTCTATAATAGTATGAGTGGTTCCGCTCATAATTCCAGCGTCAGTCGGCCATATGTTCTAATTTTATTGGTCCGTAAAACTGAGCATTTGATCTAAGAAGTCGTAACGGAAAATTTTTAAACCTTCATTAGTCCTGGCTTAAATTAGCTATATACGCTTTAAGTTCAGCGTATTTACTATTCAAATCAATACCCATGATTTTATTGTGATTGTAGTACGATTAGTACATTAGCTGTATGTTGTTTGATGAATATTTATGAGTCGTCCTTGGGTCAACAATTGGATCTATTCAATATGAACATGAACACTAGACTAATATGAGTTTTATGATCGAGGCTTAAATTGTACCGAGCATTTACCTTTTAGTAGGCCGTGATAAAATATGTGACGTCAATGCCTTTTATTGGTATCGTGAACTTTTGTAGACCCTGGATCAATATTCCTAATTTAAACTTGCAGAAAATGCGCAGGATTATTGTTTTTTTTGTTTTCAAATATTTATCAAACATATTTCACATATTTATATTGTCTCTGTTGATTCTTATTAGGTACATATTGCACTATAAGATTAGAACAAGGATATGGTAAGTTTGTGAATTTGTACAGATTTTTGCCCAGAAATTACAAAGATTTCCTTATTACAGCCTCCGTCGAACCTATGTAAATACCTTAGGTTAACTACTTATGCTCAAAATATTGTCATACTATGTACGTGCCATCTGCGTATTAAACGATGGAATTATTAGTATTAATCGAGAGACAGCCGCGTCCGAGGGGCGCTCGAAGGCGCCGTCTAACAAGGAAGCAATCGACGCCTACGCACCCGTGACCTCAGAACGAGACTACACTTAAGCGAATACAAGTTTTTTTAAATAGTAAATGGCTTTATTCATCTATTTTTCTACTATGTCATTAAAATGTCTGGTTAACAAAATTCAAATAGGCAAAATTCAAGTAACCTTTACCTTCTTCATTCAAAAGCCTTAAACCAGTTTCTCCTGGCTTGCTTATCGTTCGCTTATTGCTTGTCTTTCTTTGCTAGGATTACCTTCATGCCCTTAGAGAAAAGCGAATCGCCTTTATCCATGTTACCGAATTTATTGAAATAAGCAGACACAGATGGTCTAGAAGAAATTGCGTTACTTTAAGTATCTTAGTGTCTATTCTAAATCTTACTCTTATAATTGAATCTTAAAAACTATTGGCCTGCCCATTGAATACTCTTTAGTGACGTCACACCTTACCTTTCTTTCCTCATCCATTATCGTATAGACTAGGACAGTTGCTTTATAAGGTCGTTAAACCCGGAACCACAAAAATCATCTATGTTCTTCTAGAAGACTATTTAAGCTGTGTTGTCTTTGAATAGTATAATTTGCAGTAATTATTTGGCATTGTTTTGTTTAATTCTTTTTCTTAGAAGTTAATGATTATTCATAGACCATATTCACTAACGACTGCTTCTCCTTAGAATCCATCAATGTTTAAGTTCTGTCTTTGTAAGAACATTTGACTCCAATTTATTGTGCAGTTAGCTACTGCTAACAAAAGTATGTTTAACATAAAACAAAGTATTCATCGGCAGTTTACGTCAACACTATACACGAATGATGACGTAAACTATTTACGTGCTTTGTCTCGATATTTTATGAACAAGGCAACATTTATTGCCAAAAGCCGTCTTAATACTTTAACCCGTTTGGATATTAAAATGAGCTTCTCAGGAAACCAAAAGATTTACATGTGTGGTTAAAGCGCAAAAGATGTTTCTTTAGAAGTAACACAGCGAATTCATATATCTGGGAAATTTAAAAGACTGAAACTGCTTAAAGTATATCTACAAATACAAGATGAGTACTTACTATGTCTATACAATAGGTGATTGTAAAACATCTCGGATCGCATTTATCTCGACAGTCTATCTTTCAACTAAGCTAGAATTGTAGGATTACGAGCATACAACACGTCACAAAGCAATAAAAAAAATCGCCGGTAACTTGGTTCGCTCTGACTGAACCGATCCAAGGGTGATGATGTGATAACTGGCTCGGTGCGATCTGAGTGCACGAGCACTCAATGAGTCACTCATTGTCGACCATCGTATAAACGTAGCTAATAAAATGATCGTTCAACGTGTTAGTCTGATTTAAGTGAATGGATTTATGTTTTAATATTCAACAATTTAGTGTTTGTTGGCATGTTTTGTTGCTCAATTAGTTACATATTAGTCATGTCTTTGTGTGTGGTAATCTTCGCTAAACAAAGGCGTTTACAATCGATGCATAACAATGCTCCCGTTACTTGTCTTGTGTTACTGATAGCACAATACTATTGTAGCTACTGTTGCATCTGCTCTCACCTGGCCCTGTGTTACAAGATTTTGTTATCAGTGTTTCAGAAATAATATCTCAGGGATACCTACCTTCAGGGGGGACCTACCTTCGCGGTCGCCATAAGTTGGTAAAAGGGTAAAGAACTACCTATGATTTCTCTGCAAATGCAGACTACTTATCGTTCAAAGCCGAAGGTGATCGACGACGACGACGAATATGAATATTGCCTTCGTAATCGACCTGTGATTAAAAGTTGATAATTTACTAGGAACTTTGTTAACGTAGTAACAACTCAATTGAAGCGAATTCCAATTAGTTTAATTACTAGGGACGTCACACACTTGAACAATATTGTGACAATCTGCACGTTAGCAAATATCATACGAAATGCAAACATCACGTTTCATTAGAAATACACATCATTGCGATTGCTTGATAAACAACGATAAAAGCACTTGATAAAGTACCTACGCACTGATCAAAATAAATAAGTAACATAATGGCATAAAATAGTTCTGTACACATATGTATAAAATTACCATTTTATATTGACATTTAGTAATGGCGCTGATTGTAAAGAAAGCTGTCAAAGAACTGTCAAATTTGATACATTAAAATCTAGTTCTGAATGTTGTCACCTGTCTTCTTATATTAGTCGGTTAATATTATCAGATAATTCGCCGTGAGGATTACGAAAGGTGTGAAGTGTTGTGACATCTTCAGCTCTTACGACATGTCTTCACCGAGCGACATTGTAGAAGTCCTTGCGACGGTTTAGCGACGATCATCGGTAATTTGTAGTCAGTCTAGCTGCGTAGGAGTGCATTGGACGCCTTAATAGTTTGGTTTGAAGATAGGCAACTGATTGTATTGGATTTAGGCTCTTTTATGGAAAATCGGTTAAAAGTCTAGTCTGTCTTAAAGTTTAGTTAGATGTTAGTAGACTGACGTCAAAAGTTGAGGAATAGGATAAATAACAGATCTAAAAACATAGCAAAATACTTCTCAACTTGGAAAAGCTAATAATATAAGAGAGTAATTAGGTATATTAATTTGAAAAATAAAGGATAATTTTCCTCTGTGCTTTTTTAAACCTATTCACTCATACTCACAAAAGTAGTCTAACATTTTCACCAATATTTTCTTTCCCACTAAAATTCATTCCAGATAAACATTGTAGGTAGAACAATAGTTTTTATATCTGCCTCAAATAGACAATGCTCAGCCTTGATCATCATGTACTGCGCAGACGTCGAGTTCAATGTCAGACGGAAGGTTACTCGTAACGCCATAGCTGCTAATTCTCATGAGCATTTCATTATTCCTTTATTAATTAGATCATTTTCGGTACATGTGTTACTGAATCATTAATTTGTAGTTAACAATTTAGCTTCCGCATGTGGGTTCTCTTAATTGTCTCCCATGTGTCCCGTGTGAATTACTTACGTACCTATAAAATGTAGCCTTCCTTGATAAATGAGCATCATTATCATTGTAGAAACAAAGAAACTCTTCAGCTGTATAATGTTAGATAGATTATATATTTTATCCGTGTTTATCCCTCAACATAACTCATACTTAGTGTCAGAACAAAAAGCCATATTATTCTTAATGACACGTCTTTTTAGCTTATTTACAAACGAGAAAAAGACAGATCCTAATTACCACCAAGGTTTAGTGCGATACTAAACAAGGAAAATAGAATTATCATTTAAAGGTACGAAGCTTAGTGCATTTAGTGCAAACTAAGTACGAATTTCAACAATTGTACCAAAGAGGTGGTGTAGATAATATGGTACTTATGGTTTTATCGAACGGGTAACTGGTTAAGTGCATGCGCCATAACAATTAATCAGAGGTTGATAAATGGTCGGTATTATAGTTCCTAAACAGGAAGCTATGAGTACGCTAAATACATGAACAAATGCGGATTATTCATCAGCTTGAGTCAGAAGAAACTGAACAACAATGACGTAATCCTATAGTTTTAAGTTAGGTAGAACTTTAGACTTGAAACCATTCAAACACAAAATTGTATTCTTTTCGATGTAGGTAAAGAATTCATTTTAAATTCGCTGAAGTAACAAGTATGATACTTATGATGATAATATTTAACATAGATTTATGATGTCCAAGGTGGACAGACGACCTTATAAAGGTCGCCGGAAGACGCTGGATGCAGGTCGCCTCCAACAGGTATCTGTGGAGATCTAAGGGGGAGGCCTATGTTCAGCAGTGGACGTCCCATATCTGAGATGATGATGAAAGCACCTACAGCTATTTTCATCAAAAAACTTGAAGAATTGTGACTTTTAGCTACGACAACCACAATTGACTTTTGTTTGCTGTTAAATGATCTCTGTTCGCATGACAACAAATGGCTATAGATCATAATTTAAGACTGTGAACTCTTGCGAGCTAGTTTATATTGGTGGACCGACAATTTGAGTGGCGCCTGCTCTAATTGTAGCTTAAGCAAACTAAACAAAGGAGCCGCAAACATTTCTTAACTAAGCTATGAAGAAACATTCACTTGGCTTCTTAATAACCCTCTGATGGTCCTTCCTGAAAATAGAATTGTATGTAACTTTATTCCCTTGAAATAACAGACAGACAACGTCTTTCCAGACGCAGTTTAACCTTATAATACTATTCGATAAAATTAATAAAAATCTATTGACACTTGCAGAACACAATATGTATCCCAAACCACTTGTAACGGTACAGGTGACACATTGTATAAACATGTTCGAATCACTGAATCATTTGAATGAAGCAAGTGACTCAAAATATAAGGATTCTTGTAAATAGGAGGAAATATTCTAATAATAACAGATTGACATAACGGTATTTAAGAAGTTACTCGACAACCGCAAGTTAATGATGTGGGTACCAATTATAAGAAGAGGAAAATCCTACAGAATAAACATGAGCTCATACCGGTTTTCTAAGACTCTTACCTTAACACCTTTTTACCTCAAAAGAGTTATAGGAATTCCATTTTTTGAGATTGAAAGTTCACTAAGAAGACATATCTTTGCAAGATCTGGAAGAAGATAGAGAAACGAGCTTATGATGGCATAAATGTTAAATAGTGGGAACTACTGCCCGTACCGATATGATAGGTACACTGAGTCCACGCCATGAGTGTAGCTTTCCAACAGTGAAAGAATTTTTCAAATCGGTTCAGTAGTTTCGGAGTCATTAAGAAAAAAAAAACTAGCTTTGTTTTGGAATAAGTATTGTAGTATGATCAGACTACTTTTAGTTACTTACATAGCTGTTTAGTTACTTGCCATTAACAATTGTGGAACTTTGTGGATAATGGCCATTAGCAATCTGCCTAAACAACTTGGTGGAATTTTAGCCACAAATGCAGTCACAAAATCAATCCGTGATTTTCCATCTCAAGAAGGTGATCTAATTAAACCTATGAGTTACGCAATTAACACCAAGATTACATGGTGTTAATACTGGCAGAGTCATGTGAACTGGATTAGTAAGATTATGACAATGTTACGCAAAGCATCGAGTGCCCAACTGACCGTAATCTCCTATGATTAGAACTAGGCTAGAATGTGACAGCCATAGGTAAGAACTAGGTATTACAAAAGCATGAAATAAATAGCCAACCCTTGCAAAATGTCAAGTCTTTGAAAAGTAATCAATGTAGATTTTACTTATAACAGAAGGGTAGGAAGGGTGACACATGTTTTAATAGTTGTGTACAGTTCCTGGTTCCAGTTATAACGATCGATTGGGGAATTATATTGGGATATACTCATTAATGTGGTGCAAAATTTCATACGCCTTTGTCATCATTAATCTAGCTCATCAAGTAATCAGTACTTTCTAAAGCCTTTCTAAAGCCTACGTCATGCAAATTGTTGCCTTCCGATATTGCATTACAATACACTGAGTCAAACTATTATTTCAATCGACATCAATAATGATAAAGAAAACGAGTCAAAAACCCTCGATTAAAACAATCACCCAAAAATGTATTTTCATAGTGGCTTTATAACGAAAACAGTTTTCATGTAGTTTCACAGGAAAATCAGGAAATCAATTAAAATCTGAAAGTGAAGTAATACATAATTGTTGTAATTGGGTAACCTCACGGCTCGGCTTACATTACACAAACCACCCGTGAGAACTAATAGGATTTCAATGGCTTGTTTCTACTTACTTGTGAACTCAAACATTTATTATATTAATCTATGTATCTCTGTAACTCGGACATAATTGTAAATATATACATACATACATCATCATCAAATATTATACACACAGACTTGCCAGTATTTTTAAGACACCATATATTTTTTAGAAAGGCACAATAGAGAAGGTTCCACAGATATTAGGAACATCTAAACGTTTCGACCTACTTACTTCATACGACTGCTACCGCAGACCGCACCCTAAGGTGTCGCCCTTGGCCATGGGCCATTTGCAATACTCTATTA
The DNA here is from genome assembly GCF_030705265.1 of Helicoverpa armigera. Classification (NCBI taxonomy): domain Eukaryota; kingdom Metazoa; phylum Arthropoda; class Insecta; order Lepidoptera; family Noctuidae; genus Helicoverpa; species Helicoverpa armigera. The sequence goes on along the minus strand of NC_087130.1, from coordinate 7,972,125 downwards.
AGAGCCCTAACCTTGGCCCCACCGTCATGCCACGTGGAATGCCAAGATAAAGGCATTCCATATTCCCGAGATCCGCAATAAGATAACAAGCTCATAACTCTTTCGTCAAAACCTTTGTAGATATTTCTGTTTCCAATTTCAATGAATTCCAATTTCTGCTCATCTTGAATGAGCCGTTATCATAATATCCGATAAGTTTCCACGTGGTGTGCGCACGTGTTTTGATAAACGCCGACACCTTCCTAAATACGATGATGGAGAGCTCGCATTAGGTATCATATCGTATGTCCAACGTGCACCGAATGTGCACTGATGATCTCTCAAATACAGCGAAGTAAATGTGAATGAATGCGTGTGGAGTGAAAATTATACACGACTATCTGAAGTGATGGATTTCAGAGCTTGTTTCTTTGAGCACATCAATACTACAGTACTACAAAATTCTTAATAGATCTTTCTCTGGCTACCAGGGTGTCATACGAAGTTGCAAAAAAGTAAGATGATTTGCGTGTATTTTGGGCAATATTTAAAAAGGAAACGTTTGTTTATACGTAAACAAACTGCGCATCCTTTTTTAGTAGAACAATAAGCAACATTATTAAAGGATGACTTGGAGGCAGTAGACATCTTCGCATAGCTATTTGAACAGGTGCGTCCTGACTGACTCACGACTGCATATTGCCTAACAACAGACCAGCAACAGTGTTGTTACAGACCCAGCTCGATCTATTGCACAAGTAGGTACAGCACTGGAGGTGTATAATATCCATTGTAACACACATCTTTGCATAATTTCTAGTAGATTAACACTTTGCTCATTTACAACAAAGTATTAGATAGTGAAAATTCTCTTTTATTTTCTTTGACTACGGGTACGGTGATCCCAAGTTACCGTTGAAAGGAAAATTCGGTCAGGCGCTACTTTTGAGGATGTCCCCTCGGTCAAACAAAAACAACGGAAAGTTTTCTGGTGTCCATCCATTTTCATGGATTCAGAATAGAATCTCGTGATTTTGGAAAAATATCTTGAGGTCATATTGTGTTAATAAATGATTCATGACCATATTATAGGACTCACCTAAGATAGTCTAACTTGCAGTTTAAACAATGTTTTATATGAAGGAACTATTAAGGTAATCTGTGGTTCTCTGCTATACGTAACAGAAATACTGCCTAATCATTCTCCTAAAGCGAGTAAGCTGTCCAGTGTATTGATAGTAAACTAAAAGCTACCGACGGCAGACAAAGTTTGAACTTGTGGCGGTCGCGCCCTTGCCTACCTGGGTGCGGCATGGTAGCAGACTGGTGGGGGGGGGAGAAGGAGGGGGCTGACCACGCCGCGATTATGTCGTTACACAAAACTGGCCCTTCCGGTGCACAGTGGGTACGGCTGTCCGCAAATAATTGGCCCACACGAGGCAAATAACGTGTATTGCTGAGGATATGAGATGAAGCTGAAATCTATGATCAGAAGAAGTAAATAAGAGTAACACAGAGCGTCATTCACACTAAATTATAAACTATAAGGTTTCGATATGACTTGGGCCTGTGAAATATACTTAAGGATTTTTTGAGGTAGGTAATAGTAAAACAGGTACTTATTGAAAAATTTACTACTTCGGGTGCGACAAGTTCTCTCTCAAAACTCGGGTGAAACCGCGGGGAACAGCTAGTGTTTCACATAGGTCTTGGTCTCTTGGGTTATGTTTTACTGCATAAAGTGTGAATTACAGACACAAAGTGCCTTGATGGTGCTAATGAGTCGAGAATTATGGAAAGAATGTTAGCCTATGTATGAGAGTTCAACGTACTTACAATATAACATCACTTCTTTACTTTTTGAGAGGATTTTTGTATGTAAGTAATGCTAAGATAATTAAGAAATGATACTTACTCGATGTTTGGGGAAAGATAGAAAAGGTCCTTAGATTTGGGCCCAACTACACTTTCTTACCCCTTTTGTAATAATAAAAATAAATAAAATAAAAATCGTTTATTTTGAGACAAAACAGTCCATAATGAAAATTATGATTATTTATTATTAAATAAATGTGATCATAAAATACACGAAAACTGCCGTCAATACAATGTGCGAATACAGTTTTTCTGACTGTAGGAGTTCGGCAGAAAACTGTTTAATTTACGATTAATGGTTGACGTAAGTAGGTAATTAATCGATTTTCATAGACTATGACTGCAACTTACATAATTAAACTCGATTATGTTCAGTTTAAAGCAAAAAAGTATTATCTAAACCTAACTGTTTTTGAAATACTCTTTAGATAAGTAAGTAAGCATTATCTTCACTCAAAATTGTTAGCATTTCCTGTAGATATAATACACTGTGTTTATGTTGAAATGACTAGTATACTGGATTACCAAGTTACCTATTTCTACTGATGATTGCATCTAGCTTCGTGTTTAAAAATCAGATTTGATTGCTCCGCAAACTAGTTTCCGGATAATGTCTACAAGATTAGTATTTACATAGGTACAGAAACACTTAGATCTAAATATATATAGCTAGGTAAATAAGTCTTGCACTAAAGTAGTTTTTGCGTCGAACAAGATAAATAATTGACAAGTTATTTTTATACGAGAGTTTATTAATTATAATGTCAGGAACAAGATCTTGACCGTGTCGGCAATTATTATTATGAGTTCACAATATAGATACCTAGGTATTATGGACACTTATACAGTATACTCATACAAGGTTAGAACATTGCTGATAAAAATGCTATCAATTTCTTGACCATTGACCATACTGTCTGAAGAAAATCCTTAATAATATATTAAACTCAAAAGTAAAACAAAAGTGCCAAGATGCTGTGAAAAGACATGAAATATCTATTTTTTATGCGAGTGCTGGAAGTAGGCATCAGGACGTGATTTTAGGTTTTTTTTTCCTTGGGAGTAACCATGACAGAACACAAAAATACATAACCATAACTTGTCTGTAAAATTAACTACAAGGAAAAACAATGCAACAGGAAAACAGTTATCACTACCTATCTATTCACGTTCCCTCTTACATGCTTCTGGGAATAAATCTTATCAATACTTAATTATTATAAGTTTAAACTATCTCTAAATAGGTATAGTTATACCTAGATTATTGTCAATAATAATAATCAGTGAGCCTTTTTTCTTCCACCCACTGTGCAGGTGTGGAAAAAACCGTTAATTATACTCCGATAAGCAATACCTAACAACAGTCTAAATTCGGATTTGCTGAGAAGTTCAAATCCGTCATGATATGTTCATTCATTAATAAAATATTTTCCAATACCACCTAAGTACCTACTAGGTACCACTTGTAAGGTAGGTCTTTAAGATATTGAATGCGTTCAAAACAAGTTTTAGTTGCATGAGTATACATTTCACCTGATTATGAAATTATACCTAATACGACACTCATTCATTTGATTCCATATCACGATACCTATTTCATTAAAAACATCGCGGTTTCATTGAAGTTCGAGCCTACTAGAATTTTGTAGAACGAATCGTCGATATATTACAACAAAGGTTGCTATTTTATCTCTCAGTCAGCTGTTTTGAAATTACTTGTTATAAACAATGCTTGATTTATCACACAGCTGTTTATAAGTAACTTGTGTAGATATTCGAACAATAGCAATACTGTTTGAGATCTAAACATACGGCGATTCTACGTCTTCAGTCTCAGTCCATTCAAAGTTCAGTAGCTGGGAATCCGAACCATTTGGAACTAGATATTGCTATTACTATGTGCTAACCTATACATATTGCTACAGATTACCAAAGAAATGCTCAAAATTACAAAGATTGAGAATTCATTGCACAAATGTTAGTAAATTGTAAATAGGTAGGTATAGTACCTACCTACCTATGCGTAAAAAAAATGTATGACTTTCTTCCAATCTTTCATCATCTTTTCTCGAATTTCGCAATTCCTCTGATGTCTGACGGCCTCTGGAATATTCATTTTGCCTGGCGAGTCTACGTTTGCTAGACTACCTAGCAAACGTAGACTCGCCAGTCTACGTTTGCTAGGTAGTCTAGCAAACGTAGACTCGTAGACGTAGACTTTTTCAAAATAAAACCGAGTCTACTTACTTAGGTACCTATTCAAAATGATAATATTACATTAGCAGAACGATAATAAAAACCACTATGTGCCACATAATTTATTAAACGTAGGTGATTTTTATAGGTAGGTAACTAATCTTTCTTTGTGGAATTCCCATTTGATTGTATTTAGGCGAGATAAGCTATAACTGTCTTTTTCACTGATACAGAAATATTTGTGACTTATTGTTTTGGGCAGCTAATGACTCCTCACTACTTAACTCGATAACAATTCAATCTGATAACACGTAAAAGTACTTAATACTTACTGTATTTCCTAAAGCATTAGGGTTTTCCCAGACTTTATTCATATTATTCGTGGTAAGTTATCTATTTTTATAAGATAAACAGTTATATTTAGATGCAGCTTTCTGCTTTACGGACCGTTAAACTAAACGTTTCATAAAATATTCATAGACAATCCAACATGTTTCTACGCAGATAGACATTTACGCACAATTTTCTGATTCCCCAGGCACTTGTGTTTCTGTAATCAATTCAATGTAAATTATAGCAACCATTCTTTGCTACATTTTTATGTACAGTCCGAGAAATAAATTCACACCTGAATACCAAAAATGTGGTATGTAGGTATAAGGAATTTTTCAAAAAGGTTTTGTAGCTCCAATTTAAGTCTCCAAATATGTATTGTAGTTAGTTGAAACAAACGCTGTAAAATACCATTATAATCAAATGCTACGAGTAATTCTGTCTGATATTTCCTAAAACAAATCTCAAATCAATAAAAGTATTGTTCAACAGAGCTAGAGGTGCAAACCTTCTGCCAAACGTGAAATCCTCCAAGTTGTTATAGTTGATCAGTGAGTCTCACATGATATTAGTACTAAGATGTATTAGTATGAGCATCACGCTCAGCTCCACTACAAACGAAGAATAAGTTATTGTCTCACTTGGCTAAGTATGTACCAGTGGGAAACTGCGTTCTTTCTCAAATGATTGATATCTATCGGGTTATGTGCTGTTTATATACCTATGACGTTGTGCTTATAAACAACAGATGTTAAAGCAATGCTAGATACTATTAACTCATTTTGTAATGAAATCCATATGTGGGTTTATTTACTACTGTTTATCCAAGTTTTGCAGGAATTATTTTCCAATAGTTCTTCTTTGGGTATTTAGCTAAGTACCTACTTAGGTAGGTAGCTCTAGTGTTCCAGTGTCCCCGATACGGAAAAGGGCGCAGCATTTTATATTTATTTACCAAAGTCATTAGGGGGTGATTGACTCGCCCCCAATAGGTGCCAAAGGCAATACAACTTATAGGTAACAATTACATAGGCAGGTCACTGGATACAATATAAAATACTGAAATACATTAGTACGAGCTCTCTTTCAAGGCAAAAAATATAGTCAATAACAACTGCAACCTTGTTTACAAAATTTCATGAAGTCACGTTTCAAAAAGAAACTGCATTTTCAATGTTGTTTAAATGCATTATTTATTTTTTTCCAGTACATATATGGAATAAGTCATAAGTTTTTTTGTTGTTGTTTAACGAAGTTATTAATAGCCACCTGATGAATGTTATTTATTGTTAAGGTCGATGTATCTTCTGCTTTCTTAAGGACACTAGGGAAGTAAACAAGGGAGTATATGAGTGAGTACATAATGGTATTACATACATAAGGCAGCTTATAGAGGGAGAGATCATAATGGAGTAAATAGGGAATCTACGTACTGAAATGAGAATCATTTCTAGCCTTATCAATCTCGGTAGCATCTCTTGCAGAATAATTTAATGACATTCATGCGCCACTGAGAAAATAAATAAACTTCCAACACATTCCGGGGAACTTCTTCCTATACCGGGATAAGATTCAGCTATGTTACTCGAGGATTGTGTAGCTTTCAACAGTGAAATACCCAATATTTCAAATAGCTTTCAATACTCAATAACTTTATTGCATTCCATAATGTGTACAGGCTGGTGGGTAAAATTAAAAAAACAATTATGGACCCTGTCGGGCACAGCAAAATTAGTTTTTAGAGGAGAGGACGAAGAGCGCTTTTTAAACATAATAATATTGAATTAAATGTAGAAAATCTAATATTTAGATATTTGAGTAGGTATTATTTCTGTGTAGATTTATTTAAATTTTACTTATTTATTATTTATTAAATTTATATTCGTTTATTTATATATTATTAATTTATATTATAAATATTTTATATTATGTATTAATCGTTATTAATTATTTTATTTATTTATAAATTAGCTGTAGTTTATTTTATTTTTTATTTATGACTAAATAGTAAGAATCTAATTAAAGGTAAGTATTGCACGGTAAGTAAGGTAAATAAATTAATATATTAAGTACTGCTTGTTTATTCCAGTTAGAGCTTTTGAAGTTTCGAGGCATTTACGGTACAAAAACAAAACAAAAAGTTTTGTGATTATTATATTTTTATTAGTAGGTATAAAAGTATAGATTACCTACTTAACACTAAATACTAATTCAAAAACATTAATTTAAATTAATTATCAACACGTGTGTGTCCTTTTTGATCGCCATCTCAAATCCGATCTGTTTTCACGTTTACGTAAACGTGAATACAGCCTGATTGGGTAATAAGTTTTTTTACCACGGCGCAGTTTTAGAATAGCGACCATCTTGAGGCCAGTGACTGGCAATTTGATTAACAAATGAAGCACGAATTGGCTGCGTATTGATAGCTGGCAGCTGAAAGTGCGAACCTAACTCATAAATAAAACAATAAGCATAAATCTTGTGACAAAGCTAGATTTTTCACTTTTTATAAACTTGTTTCATTTTCTGTTTGCTTTTTCTTCGATTAGGATTTAAATTTTAATACATGCTTAGGTATATTGGAAGTATCTAAGTTTGTTTGCTCTAGCTCTAAAGCGGCTAGATACCTGTTCCCTGGCGACTGTATTGAGTAGGCGAAGTAACTACGTACTTAATAATGTCCCATGAAAGGCAGCAAGAAATTACTTCTTATTTGAAGAGATTTCATAAAAGAATAGCTATGTAGGTAGGTATTTACTACCTAATTAGTTCTAGACTAGAAAATAACAGCTTTTCTTTTGTAATGAAAGAAATAAGTAGCCAGTCGTGAGGCACCCGTAGTAAGGTACGAGGTAGGAAGATACTCGAACTTGTGGACATAAACTACCAGTCGTTTAGTAAATGTTTTCTAATTAAAACAAACGAGTACTTAAAGACTACATAACAATAATGTGTTCATTAGGTATAATTATCTTAGTCTTAATTAGCAACATCAACGGTACCTAAGTAGGTACCTTATTACAGTGTTATAGGTATCAATGTGTGAACTACTGGAAAAACACATTATGTGCCAGTTGAATTTTCTGATTGCCTACAATATAGGTACCTACCTATTAGATAGATCTAACTGAGGTTCTATACGAACCCGACAGTAATAAAAACTTCGATCATATGATCATATGATTCAGTCATTCATTGCTAATTAGAAGCCAGTTATTTTTAATTTAATGTATAAAATGTAACTAAGTTTTCTTTTTATAATCAGCACATCAACTAATTGTCATCCACTGATGAAAAAAATCTTCAATGAGCGCCACCTGGCGTCATCCCATAAAATATCTACACAGATAAAACAATCCGAACAGAACGAAACTGCTAGTGCCATCTTTGATTTAATTACGGAACTAACTAAGCCATAATAATAAATTCGCACTGCATTGGCTATGGCAATTTATATCTCTCTACGTACCTATGTTAACTGATTAATGTTCGTTTTACGCGATTGAAAACGGTCGACAGGTGGCGCTAGTTGGGCGGTGAATTGGTGATTGTTGTAACTTTCATGAGTACCTAAATTTTAAAATATATAGAAATAAGCAAGTAGCACCAACCTCACAAGTATGAGTGTGTTGGTTTATTCTATACCTACCTACCTAGCAATAGAGACTTTGAATTTGATTAAGGGTGACGTAAAACATGTCGAGGATTCCTGGGCTGTAGGTGATCTTCACACTGCCCCGCATCACGCTGCATATTGCGTGTTGACGCACCTACGCGCGTTCCTGCGGGAGTCCAGATCTGCATCGTCGTGCGGGTTTTTTGCGCACTCACGCCTCACGCGCGTAGTTGCGTTTAGTAGATTCACGCACGGCGGCTCTCATCGAGATCCATTTTCAAATATACAGGTCACGCCCATTCAAAATCACGCGCGGCACTGCCGGATTCGGTGTGCCATACCTTCCGTCTCGCCCCGCACCTACGCGCGGGGTGCATGTTTCTCCGCGTGTATGCCCGTGATCCGCATGAACGCGCGTGGATGCATTTTCAGTGGACTGTGCGTTTTCCATACAAACGGAGATATTTACAAGCGACGGAAGAAAACGCATCCACGCGCTACGCTGCATCATGCGGGGCAGTGTGAGAATCGCCGAAAAGTCTGATATTACTAACCCGTATTGATCAAGGATGGTGTTTAACGCTCAGTCCTTCTTGAGAGAAGAGGCCTGAGCCCAAGAGCGGGATGATAAAAAAGGCTGATGAAGGCTGAGACGAAGTAAAACCACCAAAAGTGAGAAAATAAATTTATCTTAACATCACTGAACATAACAATACGCGATACATAAGTATCATTAATGAGATAATTGGTAAGTATGCATTATTTTGAAAAACTTAATACTGAATATGAAAGTGAGGACAAAGAAAATTACAATTTCATAATTCAATTTTCGATTCCAAACATTAATGGTTATGAGATATTAACATATTTTATTCTAAGCTTAAAATAAACAATTACCTTCTTAAAACTAAAACTAAGGAAAAATATTAACTAAGTTTAAAATGCTGTACTGTTGATATCATGGTAGGCTACTTTGAGCTTTTTATCAACAACATGAAAATTTTACTAAAGATCGACGTCACAAAATTACAATATCATGCTCATTCACAAGGAATAGGATATTTTTACTATTTGAAGTATGTATTGAATCTTCTAAAACTTCTTGGTGAAGTGAAGTAAAGACATTAAATCGGCCTAAAACTAGATCATTGCCTAACAATTTTAAGTGCTTAATATTTTCAACATTTAACAACCGAAAATAGACACCTATTCACATTTAATGAAGCTAGCAAGCCAAGCCACCACCCTCGTTGCGTTCCAACTCCCTTCTTACATACTCCGCCTGCTTCTCTGTCAGACCTAGGCGTTGGACTTCTTGTTCAAACTGTGTTCTGCCGCCGACACCCACTAGGTAACCGTTCAGTCTGGCTGCCAAGTGGGAAGTCTGAAGCTTGGAGGAATCCAGGCCCAGGCTACGGCAAAGATCCTTGTGACCTTGGAGTCTGTATTTCTGGTGGTAGCTGTGGAAGGAAAGAGGTCGGTTATTGTCTGGCTATTGCTGGCAACTTCGTATATTATCAAGATCTTTTTATTCGGCAAACTTTTTAACATTATGTGTAGAAACCATTTTCAGGTATCGGCTGGCAAGGACGTACCCAGGGGGGGGGTCCAAGGGGTCCGGACCCCTCCCGAAAATAGATGCAACCCATAAAATAAATCCCTCAGTAGTAAGTACAGTACCAAATATGACTCTATAAATTATAATACTGTCTTATATTACCGAGATATGCATTAAATAATTTGTGAAAACAATTTTCTTTCAATTTTAAGTATCCATTTACGCGATATCTTAATCATTTGCCTGGACCCCCCCCGACAAAAAATTCTGGGTACGTGCTTGTCGGCTGGTAGGGGTGGTATAGTGCCGCTCAGAATTTAGGTGCCAACCGTCATTGACTTTCAGAAAACTGTAAGTATCTATTTGAGAAGTAGGTATATCCTTAGGTATTAGGAGCATAGAAGCATCTATGTATTTACCACATTGATATAAAATAGTTTTTGTGCATGAATGTTTTACCTACATTGACTAATGAAAGTAAATGAGTAAAATAAAACCTTCACGTGTCAAAAATGGTGACGGCACTGATAGTGTGCTCAGTCAATTGAGCTACAATAAAATCAATTCAGGGGTGTCGTGACCGGCACAACGGACTCGACGATTGCTTATATTGATATGAACTCAAGTTCAAACACTTAATATTTTAAATAGGCTACCAATAATTTTGCGGTTTGTCACATTATTTTTAATTTGTAGTTCATAAATCAAAAAGGCGTCTAGGCAACCTTAATCAAAGAAGTTGAGACCTACTTTAAAATTAAATACCTAATTAATATAGAAAAAGGGGCCTTCTAGTTCGGACTATAAAAAGACCCATATTTTTCGTTAAGGTCGTGAATACCTATATTATCTATACTAATATAATGGGGATTTTTTTAAATCGATTTGAAATTTTTTAACACCAGTGGTCGTGAACATTTTATATAAGGTTGAGTGATAGATACTTACAGTGACACTAAAACACGTGACATTCAATTGGGTACCAAACGCCAACTATATTTAGACTAGCCAATATCAATATTGATTGTTTTGATTGAGAGGAAAACTGATGTGCGGAATTGAAAGGACACGCGATTCACCATCGGAGCCCGGACGTTTAATACAAGTGGACCCTGGCCTGATTATTGCAATAATCGTCACTTATTTATGTATGCTAGACATGTGTAAAATATTCAAAGGTTGTTGCTAGATGCTTAAACAAGGTTAATTTTGATTGTCGCTGATAACCGTTACTATGTTGCAGGATTAGCTATATATGTAGTTCTGTAAATAGAACAGAAAGCTATTTATATTTATCGAGGTAAGGAAAATAAAGTATACTGGAATCTTATGTAAAAATACCACAGTGTAGGTACATAAGTTACAGATACCTATTTCTGGACACCAAGCAAAAACTTATTGTTCACATTTTATTACCTACGTTTTCGATGTGCGCCAAGAGCGGCTGAATTAAAATGGAACTAGGCTGAGCACGTCAGCCGAATGCATCCAGACAGGTGGGCCAACATCGTCACCCAGTGGCTACCACAGGATGGCCATCGCAGGAGGGGTAGGCCCCAGAAGAGATGGCTGGGAGACCTGGACGCCCACAACCCTGATTGGTGGGCATGCTCAAAAGATCGAGCAGTGTGGAGATAAAATGGGGACGTCTGCCCAGCAGAGGGGCTTTTCATTATAGGCTAAGAAAAAAAACCTACCTATACTTTACAACATATATTTTTTTTAATGTTTGTTAAGAAATGTGAATACTCACTCTTCAGCGGGGTAGAAAGTCCCGGCGGGCGCGATCTCAGTGCGCAGCGGCTCCTTGCAGCGCTCCTGCATCTGCTTGTACGACGCCTCCGCTGACGCGCGCTGCTCCTCGTCGTGGTATAGGATCATTGACTGGTACTGGAATACGACGAAATTGTTTTTTAGAGAATACTTAAGTATATTATAAATGGGGAAGTTTGATTGTAGGTGTTGATGGTTGTCACTCAATCACGTCGTCGTTTCAGCCTAAAGAAATCCACTGCCTGATAAAAGCCTCCTCAAAGGTTTAGGTACCACGAATGAAACGAAATAAATTCGGACGTATATACCTAGATTGGGGTTCAACTTAAGTCATAGGAATATAGAGTGATGAGTGATGGAGGATGAGTAGGTACGGAGATAAGTATTTAGTTAGATGTTACCGCGGTAATTGGGTGCGGGAGGCACTTCAAACTAGGGTTGCAGTTCAAACCAGGGTGCATGAGGTGAAACATTTTGAAGTTATAAATCCCGTCTACATTTTTTACCGTTTTTGACTGTGGCATTTGAATAAAGTATCTGAGACTAGGTTATGAGTTTATTAATAAATCAGTCGTAGATAATATTTGGACACAAACACAGTTTTGTCTCTGCACGTGTGATAATTATCTTTCCATTCTGTGTGCGTAGGTATGGTACACCTACATCATTGGCTCATGAGTTTGTTTACCAAAAACTATTTCTGATTTATCTTTGTTTGAACGAAGCCAACTAGGCTTTTTTACATTCAAAATTATCCCATCAGGCGACTTTCTAATTCAAAAATGAAAAGTAACATTAAACTATGTTTTTGACATATCGCCAATTTTTTTGGGATATTCTATAAAAATCATGAGATGAGAGCATTATTCCTAACCTAATAGACCATGACCTACATTAAGACGGAACCAAATACTTTAAAAAGCTCTCCCGACTGTTTCGATTACATTTGTCTTCTTTAATAGTTCATGTACCTACACAGCTAGGTACTCTAGAATTAAACAATTGCACATCAGCCAGGTAATTAAATTCTTGAGATCTAGATATGGGTACCTAGCCTCATCTTGGCTTAATGTGCATCGCCTTTGCGATGACTAATTTGTTGATGAAACATTTACCAACCTGTCTTTTTAGCTTAGTAGTAAGTCCATACTCGTGGTTCGCCCAGAACATATCAAGGAGATCCTCGTAGGTGACTGTTTTAGGGTCAAAGTCCAGCTCGATCACCTCTGTGTGGTCACCACTGGAAATAAAAAGAATTATCATCAAACAACTTTTCTAAAAATATGTATAACAAAAATACATAAATGATTACAATAAGTTAATTAAAAACTACTTATTTAGGAAGCCATTTAATCAAAATAAAAAAAAAATGTCTGCTTCGTGAATGCATGGATAACAACTTTAACTCATTCATTTATTTTTGACTACCGATGTCGGTAAGAAATTGAAGATTGCCTATTATTTCTGAATCACGCCAGCCGCACCTATCAAACTCAAACACCTCAGCATGACTGCCAATTTGCACGTGGAACACGTGATAATAATTTGTATAAGTCAGTTGAACTTCAGTTTGTTTTCCCAAAATCTCTACGCACGTGTTCGTTATTATTATAACGTCTCAATAGCGTGTAAAGAAACGCAAATGTTAACTAGTTTAGTGTGTAGCACGCGAGTGACGCGAGGCGCCTTGGCCTTGCGCACGCGCCGGCCGACAACCTTGGCTGATATCATCAAATTAGGCACAACTATTATGGGACACAATTTTTAAATGTAGGTTCAATGACAATGCAGATTATCGAAATAATTAGCCGATTAGGTGATCCCGTGATAATCACGCGAAATAATATGACGTAATTGCATTGGAATTTATTAATTTGTTTTTAAATAAAAACGATTAGAAGCTTGGGAATGAATTGAAATGTCATCGTGTTGGTTCTTATCTCGTAGGCATCTATTTATGGCTGCTTAACAGCTTTAATTTATTTATGAGTATTTTATGAATTTTCAGCTGCAATGATAATAATAAAAAAAGAAAACAAAACCCCATTTTCAAAATTATTCTTGACTCGTATAGATACCTCGTTTGTGTAGAGAAACATTTTGGCAAGACAGAATAATACCCATACTTGCTCCTAACTTATTTAATAAGAAATTGGAAAGTATGTTTATTAAGTAGCTCAAATTACTTTAACCTTTCAAAACCGTTAAAGGTGTAGACCGTGGGAAATCGGGAGGTGACAAGAAATACATAAAAGACAGCTGTTATTGCCTCCTGTGTATAATTTCCCAAACAACTTCCCATCTCTTATTACGTTTTCCTTTCCATTCAAGTTTAAAAACAAAGTATTGCACAATATTTCTTAATCCGAAGAAAACATAGCTTGTCATTTGTATGGTTTACATCTTGTCTTGCAAGTCATTCTTACTGAGCGTAGGATTAATCGCCTTTATGTTATTTCTCCCTATCAAGGCCGGCACGCTTTCGCAACTCATTCATGAAATGATAAGGAGACTAGGTATATTCGTTCTTATAATAAACATAGGAATGTAAGATCACACGTGATTTTAAATAATGTTATGTAAGCGTGCATAACTTTCAGTTTCAGTTTTCAGTGCTGATATTTTTTAGACCTTATATTACTTCTAATAGGTATTATTTACATATTTTTTACGATTTTGTAGGTCCACTAAATAAAAGAAATAAACCTATAACAGATGCTACGTACTTTCTTTTTTCTCGACCTTAACTAGCATTGGGTTGTACCTATCGATCGGTCGCGTCCTTCAGACGTAAAGCCAGACAAACGTTTGTTCTACCTATATTTTTGAATCGTAGGTGTAGACAAAAATTAATAACCTTGTTCAATACATTTTAGCCAAGTGGTAAAAAGCAAAAGAACGAGAGATACCTACTCCTTCATTTTTATCTACAAAAAAGCCTTTTAGGCCCTATTTCTTAAAACAATTACTAATTTTGACGTTGATTTTTTAAGCAAATAGCTGTTTTAAGAAAACAGACGTCTATTTTATCGGTCAAAATAGACTTTACCATAATTAAGGGTCTTATCAATCTGATCACACATAGTCAGCGTGATCAGACTGACACAAAAAATAAAGACGGATAAAACTGATGAAAAGACCTACTACCTACTTTATTATCATATCACTGATCTATCACTGAAAAAGTGATGACGATGACAAACGGTTTACGTAATTACGTTGTAAACAAATGAGCATTTATCGACATATTTTATTACAATAGTAAAAGTAACACGTGTTAAGATAACAGTTATTTGAGACGCACATCGACTATTTTATAGGAACTAAAAAAAAGACGAATGTGCTGCCCATTGTAAAAAAAGTATTGTCATCACTTCTTTGACGCAAACCTTTTTGAATTAACTAGACAATTATAACTTAGGTACAAGTAACTTGGTTCCACAGGGAAAATGGAATTTCCATCAGTCATACCGACCTAACCCACATACTTTAATAAATTGAAAGTTTCCTCGAATATGTAGAAATTAACTGCATCAATTACTTAAATTCTGTCACGTTCTTCAATTCGAAAAGTTTTTCCATTAGCCACTTTGATAGTAAAGAAAATAAAATGCAAGTCATTTATCATTTTATGATAATAAACAATCTTGTTCCAATGAGTTATCGCTGAACAGATACAGAAAAATGTGTAGAGTAAGCTCTAAATTTTGACCTTGATTTTTTTGATAGTCTGATAAGATTTTTGGCAACTGACCGACCTCGTTTAGTACTTCCGCAATTTCTTGAAATAATCAAGGCTTAGATGAATACCGAAACATAATAAATCTATTTCCAATGAAGAAAAAAAAATATTTTAGAAGTTGAGAAAGTATGAAAGAAAATAAACATCATTTAGGCAGAGGAATCCATGACACAGCTTCAACATGATGAAAGGTAAAATAAAGTCTTCGTCTTTCTTTATTGTGCGTACCTAATAAATAAAGCATAAAATACCTAAATTAACATGAAATGTTATAGACAAGTCAGTACTTTCTTGGCTAATCCCTTTCAACCCAGACCACTTCAGTAAGCATTACATTCAATTTATTGAGTACACAGCCATTTCTCCGACTCCCTAATCCTTTGATCCCACATTAATAACTTAACAATGCTTTCTACAATTACCAATACTTAACTACGTGATTATTTGGTACTTAACGAACATAAAGTGTGCTTCACTTAATCATCATAGATAATGGCTAATCTATGATAGCACAAGAGCATAAGCCGCATAGAAAGGGGACCATAAAGTATTGTAATAGAATTCTATGGAATTATACCTTAAGGGCTCTATAAAAATAACTTTTCATTCTTTCATTAATAAGTACTCAAAGTAGGAAGTATTTATTATTTTACAGAAACAACTGCTATGTATACAAATTAAGGTAGGACCTCGGATTGTCTATTGCCTGTCAATTTGCAGAATCGACAAGGGCGAAACACAATAGTTTCCTCATAAAACACCTTTATGGCCAGAGCTCCTATATTAATTAGACAATGACAATTGAAGCTTGTTTTTGAAGACTCGCTTCAACTTGTCTTTAAGGCTTCTACATTTCAAATTAATGTAGGTAGGACCCCTAATACTTAATCAGCTGAATCTTCCCATCATTTAAAAATGGACAAGTCCAAAATAACAACTTATTTTATAATTTTTACAATGCAGGCATCGCTAACAGGGGTGACTATTTACCATGGACTTCAATCCTCCTTTGACGGATTTCGGTAAAAAAAAATGGGAACAAATATAATGACCACCATAAAATGCTTTGATACCCTAAGTTTTGTAACCAGAAATATCTACTGAACACCAGAAAAATAAAGTCTAAAAATGTAATAGTACCAGCTATTTTAGTCACGACTTCACTTTAAATTGTCTTCGACCACCAAATTTAGTAAATGATCACCAACTCTTGACGACCAAATTAATTCATTATTTTTGCCTAAATAAGTCACTGTGATTGCCATAAAATGTAGGCTTATTACCAAATAAAGTATTATGATGCCATATTATGTGTCCGGCTTGCAATGCATGCGTGAGTGTCAGTATGACGAGTGACAGGGGAAAATGGAAGAAAATGACATATTGCGCCGACCCCAAGTAAAATTGGGAACAGGGCAGGAGAAAGAAGAAGAAGAATGTGTTTCTCAATACACTCCCTCGAAAACACGCTCTTATCGCACTGTTTAGAGGCATGCAATAGACAATTTTCCACCCTAGTGCAGGAAAAGGGTCCCCATAATGTTATAACTCTTTATTGTATCAGGCCGAACTTATTTTTTTGGAGTCAGTTTACTTAAACAGGGTAGCAAGATATAAAAACTTTGATTTTCATTTTATATTAAAACGCTGGTATAATTTTGATGATCATTTACTACTTTTGGTGATCATTTACTATTTTTGGGATAACAATGATTTATTTGGACTCATTTTGCTTAAATATTTGGTTAAAATCTTACTTTAAAATGGTGGTATAATTTTGGTGATCATTTACTATTTTTGGCTTACACATGATTTATTTTGGAGTAATTTCACTTAAATAGGATAGCAAAGTGTTAAAACTTTGGTGATAGTTTTACATTAAAATGCGAGTTTCATTTTGGTGATCATTTACTATTTTTGTCTGCTATTTGTTACTATATCTGGTGATCAGTTAAACATAAGCCAAAAAAAATTACACGTTAACTTACATGCTCCTATAATGTGGGTTCTTAGTGGTGCCTCCAGAATACCCGACTCTTGTCCGGATCACGCCAAGCGTGGCTCCGAACAGTGAGTCGTTGGACCAGAAGCACCCCATGCCGAAGGTCGCCTTCTTCGTCGGGATGTCCACATCGTGAAGGAGAGCGGCCTAGGAAATTATATACCTGATTAATATTAAGAAAATTTACAAATATTTCAGAGAATTTATTACTCGACAGGATCTAGAGTTCTATAAAAGAATAGCAAAGAGTTGCAATAAAAATGCAGTCTGGTAGCCGGTAGGTACCTAAGCAAAAAGATGAATAATTGAATTTAAATATTTGAATGTTAATTTTAAAACACTCGGGTCATAAGAGTGACATTGTGTCCGCTAAATGTTTTTGACTTTAGGTATTTGGTATACCTAAAGTTCTAGCATTTTCGACATTGGTAATGTCAGGTCATTGCAACTTGTTTCGCACTGGACCCTCTCTGACAAATTCAAGAAATAGAACTAAGTCTACAAACAAAGACGTAACTTTAAGACCACATGGGACAGTTGTTTCATAACATAACATTTTATCAGTAGTCAAAAGGTCATCATTAACAAGGATGACCATTCAAACACGATACGATACGCTAACTGCGTCGTACGTTATCTCCGGACCCCAAGGAACAACGGAATTGTCTGTTAATTAAGCGCCGCGGGTGATGCCATCAGTCAATACACGCGATAAATTCATTACTAATTAGCGATACGAACACATTAGGAGGCCTGTCAACTTGTTCAATGGAAATAAAAGTCGGAGAAAACGGAGTTTCTTGCCGGCTCTTCTCCATGAGAGCACCTTTTCGGAACCGTGCAACTAGTGTGACGTTTTGTAGAAGCCTGCAAAGGCTAATTTGAAATAAAAACATTTAACTTTGACTTTGAAGAAATTATGAAGAAGAGAAGTTAAAAGACCTAGAATTGCACAAGGTTTCTACGTGAACTTAAACTTCTTTAATTAAGCCTGATATTGCCATGATAGATCGACTAAATAATTAAGATTGAGATTGCAGACACTAATTCTGTGGTGTTAAGGCAAAAGGGGATAAGTCAGAAATTGTGAAAAATGAGTTAATTACACAGTTGGGTAGAAAATTTTACGAACTATCATGGTAAAAAGGAGATAAGTGAATATCATGTATTTTATTTCGTGAATCTCCAATAAAAAATACGAGTCTAGTCATAAATAGCAAAACCTAAAAAGTAAAAAGGAGTTTTGTCCAGTTATCTTCTTATTGCATACGTGATCCTTTACTTATAAAATTAGGTATAATGAGATAAGTCGACTTGTGCCTAAATTCATATTCGTCGTTCCGCGTTAGTTGCATTTCGCGCGCGAAGTTGACGTCTTTTTACTAGTGCAACGGTGCAAAAAATCCTAAAATTATGGTTTACGTGGGTAATTTGAGTGTTGAAACCTACAGAACTGAATAGAATTAACAAGTTCGATTTAACGTAAGTATGATGGATTTAAAAACTTTAAATTATGAGCTGATTCGGATCTGGAGGACTACTAGTATGGTTTCCGTAAAGGGCGTTCAACAGTTGACGCTATACTGCTTCCTCCACGCATGCGCGTGAGGGTCCTGGCGGTCCTGGCGGAGGAAGCAGTCGACCGGGGCGAGGTGGTTTTGGCGGTGTCGCATGACATTGCTAACGCGTTCAACACCCTGCCCTGGAATATCATAAAGGAGGCGCTCCGTTATCATGTAGTGCCAGGGTACCTCCGTCGCATAATCGGGGCCTATTTATCCGAAAGAGCTGTCGTGTACCCGGGTCGAGAAGGATGGGGTCGTCAGAACATCTCTTCCTCAGGGGTCGGTTCTCAGCCCTCTCCTGTGGAACATTGGCTACGATTGGGTCCTGCGCGGTGCGCTTCTCCACGGCGTCAGCGTGATATGCTACGCTGATGACACGCTAGTCACAGCACATGGGTAGACGTACCGGCAGGCGGCCATTCGGGCCACAGCCAGTGTCGCGCAGGTCGTGGGTAGGTCTTGGCCTCGAAGTGGCCTTGCACAAATCCGAGGCCCTTTGCTTCCATGGGCCAAGGAAGAAGCCAGCTCCGGGGTCCAGTATCGTGGTGGGAGGGATTACCATTGCTGTGGAGCCGACAATGAAATACCTGGGACTCGTTCTCGAAAGTCGTTGGGACTTCGGGCCACACTTCCAGCGGCTCGCTCCTCGGTTGTTGGTCGCAGCTTCAGCGCTCTCACGCTTGTTGCCCAACCTCAGGTGACCCAATACCTCCTGCTGGAGGCTCTATATGGGAGTCGTGCGGGCGATGGCGCTTTACGCCGCGCCAGTATGGGCGAACACCCTGACGGCACGCAACCTTGCAGTGCTGCGAAGACCACAGCGAGCGATGGCCATCAGGGTTATAAGAGGATACCGCACGATCTCCTTCGAAGCTGCATGCCTGCCGGATCCCGGGACTTCGAGACCGACAGCCCTCGCGTCACTCTATACATGGCGCGAGGAAGCGGTGGGGCGGGCCGAGCGCCTCGTGCCTCAGCAAGTTGAGGTGCGCAGGGCAGAGCTCCGCCAAGACCTCATTGCGGAATGGGAGCAGCGACTTGCGCGACCCACGGCAGGGCACGCCGCTCTCGCGGCGGTAAGGCCCATACTGAAGGAGTGGCTGGAGGGTCGCCACGGCGCCCTCAGCTTACGGCTGACACAGGTCCTTACCGGACATGGGTGTTTCGGAAAGTTCCTGTGTCGCATCGGTCGGGAGCCCACGCCCGAATGCCACCACTGTGGCATCTGGGGCAATGCAGCGCCGTGACCTAGCGGCAGCAGTAGACGCTGCGGGCTGTCGTGTCCTGCATGGTCGGCAGCGAAGATGGATGGAACGCCGTCGCCTCCTTTTGTGAGGATGTTATGGTTTTAAAGGAGGCGGCGGAAAGGGAGAGAGAAGCTGCTTCCTCTCTCCCCGCCCGCAGCAGACGTGGAGGACATCGCAGGCTGACTGATCTCCGGCCACCATAGGGCGCGGCCTGCGGGCGACAGACTAGGGGCGTCTTCGTCCGATCAGAAACAGGCCTCGAAACGGTGGCGTTGTGTTGCGAGCGCCTCTTTTAGTGGAGCTTGCTGTGGCCGCTGAGTTACGGCCACAGCGGATGACGGGGCCCGCCTTTGAACATCTGGGGGGCCAATACCTGTCGGGGGTGCGGAAGAATGCTTTGGCGATACCCGTGCCCTCGACAATAGGTAATTGAAGGCAACACTGGGTGGGTTTTTAGCCGGTAAGAGTTCGGCACACCCCCTCCACCGACCCCAGGTGGAGGGAAGTCCATGAGGATTTGCCCCCTGCCAAAAAAAAAGGTATATACGTAAATAATAATAGCAAATAAAGAGACGAGTCGTTCTAGGATTTTTTTTTAATTTGTACCGTGTTATGGAAAAAGGAGATATGTCAGTTATTTTAATAATTAAGAAATAAAAATAATTTTCAGGTACATAGAAAAGACGACTAAATTAATAAATGAAAATTAAAACAGAGTTGTGTTAATTATTTCTATACACTTTTGATTAAACTGCATTTTTATTACAAAACAAACACGCATTTTTTTGATTAGCCTCTGGTGAAAAGTTGTGTTTTTTGACTCATCCCCTTTTGCCTTAACACCACAGAATTATCTTGTACGCGATTGACCCAGAAACCTATATCCGACTTCGGAGTGAAATATAAGTGAAATTATACTGGTTTTGGTAATATAATAGGTATTGTCAAAAATACCAGATTCGTACAAGTAAGAAAAAGTTTTCCTAGCCATAAAATAACTAGATCAATTACTAACGAATCCAAAGAAAAATTACCCAAAAAATATACCTGACATTAGCATTGTAAATAAAGCAACAATATACTAATTTACAGTTACAGTAATGGAGCAATTTCATTCTAAAGGGGCAATTCAGGGTCGTCGACTTATCGATCGCAATTTCCATGTGATGCGAACTGTAAAAACTTCCATGTGAGTTGATTACACTTATTCCGACGAGACCAAAGGTCCAGGTACTGGTTTTTGCTTCAGTAAAAAAACTGTAATCAACTCTTTGGTTGTAGTACCGTTATAATGTTACCTATAGGTATGCTGTAGCCTGTCATCATTGAATATTGTCTAGTGTAAGCCTAGTAATCACTCATTGATGATAGGTACCGCTTCTCTATATTAAAATACATTAATTCAAAAATTCTGACGAATACCTATTAGACTTTTGTATATTAGGTATGTTTCTAGGCAAATATTTTTTTTTCCACTATATACCTCTAGCGTTTATTGAAATATTCCTAGCTATATTGAGCGTTTCATTGTATGCTTTAAATCTAGCTTGAAAATACTCAAAACTAAGTTTTGTGCACTAGGACCACACTTTGACGGTTTGATAAAAATTTCAGATTCAATAAAGTATCACTGCAACTAAATAATGAAAGCTAAAGGCAAATTAAACTAAGTAACAGAATAATTGAGCAAAATATTAAAGTTGAAAATTACAATTCAGACTAGGACAATTCGGAAGTACCTAACAACTGCAATATTCATAGAAAATCCAGAAGATTAATCATTAAAATAGTTGCGTAAAATATAAAATAGTGTCAATTTACATTTGCTATTATGGGACCAAAATACAGACATCAGAAAACAATTATCATGCAGTGAATAGCACCTGTTAACAATCTAATCTTTATATTGGGCTCTGCTAAAATAGCAACCAAATAAAATTACTATTTTATAAAAATATAAATAATAACACAGAATGACTCACATTTACTGGTGGCTTCATGGTGCAGAAAGTTCTTATAAATCTCAACATGCACGAGGGAAACCCAGTGGGCTAAATGTGCAACTTGCTGAGGACCTGTGATATAATATAACAAATATTTTAGTTGATGATAATTTTAGTTTTTAGATTTCCGCGTGATATATATCGCTGCGAGGTTAGGAGTGAGGCCGCGACGCGTCGGCGGGTTGTGGCGGTCCGGCGAACACTGCCGCAGCCAACACTCGCATTACTTGCAAACGTTCACCTTGTCGCCGCAATCCGACGATGGTTTTCCAACAACGCACCGTGTCGCACTGTGTTTTAGATTTCTGTCGTAAAAATGTATCATATCCTTAGCAGCAACAGGCTGAAGACACTGCTACTAATATAAAAATAAACCATTTTTTTTTCAAAGATAAAGATTCAGTAGGAATCTATTTTGGGCGTTGGTTATCTTCAAACGCGTGAGATAATTTCGTGTGCGCTAGTTTCGCGACGCACACGTTGGGTAACCTTGCCCGTGAGGCGGCCGCGTGTCTGTCTCGAACCCGGCGGATAGCCCGACGCACGATAAATCAATAACATAAATTAAACTACAATAGGTCCTGAGTTTTCCTACTTCCAGTGCCCGAAAATATTTATTGAATATGTCACCCTAACCTATATTTTTTTCTGAAACTAAGGGTGTAAAAAAATTCTATACTTACAAAGTTTTTTCTTTCAATATTTGAGCAATAATTTTGGGACCTCCTGTAAAATAATGTATGTATAGTAAAATATTGATCACATTTTCAGCGACATTCTAGAAGATAATAAGAGCATACGAATGAATTTCTGACAGGTATTTGATGTTGATATTGTTTATCACTCCGATGACATAAAGCTTAGAATAGAAGGTTAAGGACACAAGAAATAAAACGAGATAGGTATTTGATTTAAACAAACGATTTATTAATGTTCCAGATAATTTAATTTTACACTACTGTTTATAGGGCTTAGAAAAATCGAATAATCTTCATAAATTAAGAATAAGAAACAAAAAGAAGCAAAATATGTATCTTACTTTTTAAACAAACGAAAATCTTGCATTGTCTTTGCATTATCATTATTGTACATTAGTCGAGCCGGCGGGATCAAGTCCCAATCTTGGCGGGATTACTTGTAGACTTAATACTGTTTGTTAACAAAAGACTGGAAATATTTTTAGTTGGTCAAGAATCAGCAATATGAGGTATTAATCTTGTCTTATAATACGAATACAAAATAATTGAGCACATAAAACCGTCAAGGGTTTAAGACTTGTCCCCGCCAATCCGCCGCGAATCACATTGTACCTTTAAATCATGATATCCTTTGAACAGTAGTGTCTATCACCAGCTTAAGTACAACGTTTAACCATAGACCTTGGAATAAAGACTGTTTAGAGCATGGTACCCCATAAAAATATAAGAGAGCAGTAAAGATGTAAAAGTAGTTTTGTCACTTTGTAACTAATTATTCTTTGTTCCAATAATTGCTGGATACTTTATTTTTATTGGTCATACGACAATCTGACAGTCTTTACCTAGCAAGATTGTAACACATATTATATGCCACTGAATAACGACACAAAAACAAGTAAAGGTAATACAGTAGATCACATTGAACACCCTACATCAATTGAATATATTAAATGTACGTACTTATCGATTATATAGCTATAAATTTATCACTACCAATCAGTTATAAGAATCTTGGGTCTTGATATGAAAAATATTTGGAAATTGACTAATTGATTCACAAGGAATTTATTCAATAAAGACTGAAGATGTTATTATATAAAGTTCTTCAATTCCAAAATCCTACTTTACTTTTAATAAACGTTATATTTTTTTAATGTGAAACGTGAACCATTTTTTCAGAGGGCAAGACAAAAAAGGCAAGTTCACACATTTGACAAGTTATTAAGTAATATACCGCATTATATCTAGGTCTTTTGAAAATTTACTAATTTCTTTCGCATTTGTATTAAAATACTTAACTATGTGTATCCAAATACCTAGGCGGAAATATATATTTTTTGTTCTGAAAAAACTTACATCAATTGATATTTCTATAAAAATCAACACTGTGTAATGTGATGCTGGTTTTAATTTTCTAAATAACATGATAGAACACTTGTATGACGTAACAGTTGTGACGTTACTCCTATATACACAGCGTAACAGTGACTAACTATATAACTAAAGAGGTCGTTATATACATAGGTTTGCGGATCAGCTGCCACTCGATATAAATAATCATATAATATAAGTTTATTCGACGATATATATGTAAAGTATCATATATGACGAATATTCTACAATTTATGTACATAGGATCACGTGATGATAACAATAAGGATTCAACAGAGGAGAAGGTTACACTTTACTAAGGCAAGACACAACAGGCACTGTTCAGTATTCCTACTGCAAACATTAAATGATCACACAGAGTTTACTTCTTAAGAATCTTCATAATATATTATATCTAAACTTTTCACTTTGAAGAAAAATGTGTTATACGATTCGGCAAGAAGTGATTGTATAATAAATCGATGTCCTGCTAAATTATTTTCTATTTTATTGTGTAATGGGACAGTCTATTTCTAGTACATTTTGTAATATTTGAGAATTTACTATGTAACTTTATAACGTTTTAGTAAACATAAAACCCCTAGTGTAAAGCTGCCAAAAATAACTTTAAGAAAGATAATCACTAATTCAATCCTTGGTATCCTATTCACTGTTGTCGGCAAGACAAGCTGCCATCACAACCCACATGTAGGTACTTACGAAAATGATCATCAAATACAACTAACACAGAGCACAACAAATTTGAAAACAAAATATAATAATAAAAAAAAACTATGTTCATATAATAAGTATTTGTTCCGTCAAAAATTTATCAAATACTAATAAGTATCACAAAATGCCGTCCGTAAAATGCTTTAAAAAAATAATACTGTTTACAAAATAAAAATGAAATGTATTGTGCTTACTTATAAGGCCATTTCAGTATTGCTTTGTTTGTATGTCTATATTAATATATTTTCAGTTTACATTATATATTTGATATATTCACGACAGTTCCGTGTTACACATAAAGTACACATATTTTAAGTACTTTTTAAGTACTGAAGATATAATCGATCTACCAAATAGCTACACTAATGACTAAGATATGGACGAATGAATTGCTACTGGATGGGAACTAATGATGACGCCTACTCATGATAAATACGACTCCAAAAGCTTAATAATTATATTACATTGTATAAATATAAAATTTAACAAGACGATATACAACGGAATGTCAATCTGCTACATTCACCTAACAAGAATACCACAGACAATGAACACTGGATTTTTATAGAACATAATTCCACGAACATTTGCTACAGGTTAGATATAAAAGTTAAAATTTTAGTTACTAGGACTTTTTTTTCTAAATAGGGGGTTACCACTTTACACAACGAAAGGGTGAAACTAATCAACACGTACAGTGTTACCACGAATATTATATTAAAGTATATAATTATGCGGTAAACATTTAACGGTAAATCAATTGTTGTGCTGCATTCGAACAACATTTATTTATAGGTTTGCGCTGGTTACAAAATTCAATATGAAACTAAAATATGTTTCAAATCACGTTGGAGAGCATACTAAGTATTCGCGGTAACAATGTAATACAATATTTTTATCTAAAAGTAAATTGTGCTTGCAATTTAAACATATAAAAATATTGGCACAAATTGAGTATTTAGCTCTAATAAAGAAGAAAAAGGCACTCGACTATACAGTATACATCCATATATTACATGTCATGCAGATAAATCGCCTTAAGATTAAATAGTTCACCTGGTCGCCCGAACTTCGAGGTGAATAACAACAGGTATATATTTATTACTGACCACTGGTATATTGCATCGTTACAAGGATTTTATCAACTTTTAGTTGAAATACAACATGTCCAGTGCTCAACAGTAAATATTAATATATTTAGGAAGGTATTGGCGATAAACTGGTAACAGTAGGTGCATTAATGTAACACATGGGTAGTGAAACAAATCTACCAGCACGAATGCCGTGGCCCCCTCGCTCTGTCAACAGTCAGCTGTACATATTTTGAATTTAAACACAACACCGATATGCATGTGCCATTACTAATTACGAGTATCTCATAAACATTCAGTTTCGATTTATAAAATTGGGTATAGTGTAAATTTTAATACCGTTGTTGCATTGTTTTTATAAATACTGTTGAAAAATCTGTAAATCAATAATACAAAAAAAATACTTAAGTGTAAAAAAATAATACAGTTAATATACCAAATTCCAGAAAATTGTACTCAATTAGCGTCCTATCGAGATATTTTGGACTATTTTGCTACGTTATTGTATAAATGAATAAAAGTCTAACTCTACAAACATTTTTATATTGACTGTGACTGCACATTTAACTTTCATAAATGTCTTATTGTTAACGAGACCTGTAATTTGCGTACTGTTTTGGACGCAAGTGCAAAATATACTCAGTCTCTTTTATTCAATTCCTGGTAACACTAAAATAAATTGACAGCGACACACAACACTGTACTTAGGGCCTAAACCATGTTTTTTCAAAGTCGCATATAACAACATAAGTGTAGTTATAACTGTAATTGTAATGGCACATGCAATCAGCTGTATACTACTAATAAATGTAAATCCTACATAAAAAATCCAGTCTTTGGGTCAATATTGAACTTGTAACTCAAAATACTTCAATCTTGCTAAAATGTTAGTATAAAAGTAATCAATTTTCAATATTATACATAGATAGTTTAAATTGTTAACATTTTAGTAGATAAGGAACAAAAATTGTAGATTTATATAGATTAAGCAATATTAGAATTTTGTAAATATTTCAATCTAATATTGAATGAATAGTAACTACGATTTTAAATATTTTTGAATGTTATTATGGCATATCTAATAGGTAGTTAAAATTGTGAAATTACTATACGTTTATAGAAGTACATATATCCATTTTAAGTACTATGTTTGTATGAGTTACAATTCTAGTGATATTAGTTTATTGCCATAGAGTGGTCCGATGAAACTAAGGCAGTTATCGCAGTTATGTTCAGTAATCAGCAACACTCCATCTGTGCTACAACTTTATATAAGGTTTCACTTCCGTCTCGTTATAGTGTATATTTTTTACTTATATTATTAAAATAATTTATTAGTTTGTTTAAATAAATCGTAGTTTAGGAATTAAATTATACTATGTTATACATAGATCAGCATTATAAGACCAATGTTTGAGGCACTTCCGAACAATCGATACGATTATTATGTATTATTGCGAATTATGGTTTGTTCTGTTTAAAATGCTTATTATGCATTTTATGTACCATTAAAATAATTGGAAACATTTTCACTCAATGAATACTGCAACATTCAAATTAACAATGAAATTAAATTATTTACAATAAAATAAAATATTTCAACAAATATATTTAAATAATAATGGAATGTTCAGGAATAATAAGACAAGAACTATTTTACAATACAATACTTAAATATTTGACAATAACTGCAATATAGGATTCACTTCTAACACTACATAAAATATTAGCAACCGTATAGTTTCCTTAACGCTAAGAATACAATAGTTGTTGAGCTCTTATATATCTATCACACTGTTTTCCAGCCATTGGCAAGCCCTTGCTTTGTGAGCAAACATGGCAATACTCCATCGGCAACATTCAACATATTACTTTATTTCTCTATACCTGACCAACAACCCGTCGATTGACTTTTTGACGTGCAACAACATTTCAGTCGCGGCAAATAATAATAAAATAAAAATCAATCTTTTCTTTTCATAATCTTCAGAGCCAAAATCACAAGGCTAGCTAACGCAAAAAGTCAACCGTCGTTGCGGTCTAAAAGCCGATCAAAAACTATTTTGGAATGACAATCAGACTTGTACGCTTACCACCATGACACGTTCGGTACGCTTCGACTATGTTCGGCAAGGTTCGTGCTCACATGATGATGCAGCAGCGGCGCGAGCGCGTGTCGCCGACCACGTCGCTGGTGTTGCCGGAGAAGCGCGGCACCGTGCCGGCGCTGGGCGACAGGCTCAGCGGGTTCAGCTGCACCGGCATGTCCTGCTTAGACACCTCCGACAGCGAGTTCATGCTGTGGTTGTTCGTCGACGTCAGGCTGCTCTCCACCGGACTGCCGTTCGTTCTGATCTGAGCGCGCTGCTTCTTCAAATCTGCGAGAGTGCCTGGAACACCCACTACTGATTACTATTCTTAATTTTAAACTTTTTCATGCTCACTACAAATCATTTCATGAGATAAGCATAGCTATTACATTTCAAGTTTCAAAATTACGTTACTCAATCGACATTGCAGTGCATTACTTTAATTAAACTATTCGTAAAAAATAAATGCTTATCTCCTTTTGAGCATTTCTACAAATAACGTAAATAACGTGACATAAAGAAACCGTAACATCTTGGAAAATAAATAGTGCAATGAACAGAACAGATAGGTAACAGAACATTAAATAGGTGATAGTCTCAGAGAATACGTGCACTCAAACAAATCGACATGTACTAAGTAAACGAGCCCCATTAACGACTACACAACAAAAGAAACAATGAACGCCCACACGGTACTACCAGCATGCAACTACAATGAGAGACTGCTTGCCTCATATGCATCCTCGAGAGTGAATCAATTCTGGAAACCGGCACACAGTCCCAACCGTCATTTATATTTATATACCATCACTGTGCAAAACTGTTAGATTAACTTTACAGATAAAATTGTTATAAACTGTGCTATGAATTACGTATGTATATTAGATGTGCTTGTTACGGTCAATTTGAGTTCGTAAGGATGCATATAATTACCTGCGTTAATCATGACGGTGACATGAACATTGATTTTACCATTATTGTCTGTGGTGTAGGTCGCGGTGCCGCCTTCAGTGATCGCGATCTGGTTGGGGTTCACTATCACCTCTTTCCTACCGTCTAAGGCGTCCTCGTTTTTGATAACGTCATTGTCCTGGCCCTCGGGCGCCTTTCTGACGCCGTTCGGTAAGCTCGTTCTTTCGTAGTGTTTGTTTTGTTCGTTGACGGCTTCGTGGTGCGAGGCGGGCAGGGCGCCGGGCGCGTAGTGCGAGGCCGCGTTCACTCCGAACAGAGGGTTGGAGGTCTTCTGAGGGCCGTAGGGCAGCAGGTCGGAGTGGTCGCTGACGTCGCTGGCGCGCTGGCTGTACGAGTGCTTGGGCACCGCGTACTCCACCGTCGAGTCGTAACTCTGGTTGGACGTGGTGGAACTGTTCGACAGCCGCTTGTGTGACAACTCGCCCGGTTGTAAGTTTGCGGTATTCTGGTCGTTTTCCACGCCATTTGATAGGCCCTGGAACAAAATGAACGGAATCTAAGCGGACATCCTTTAAAGCGGTGCAATCGGGTGGAAGAACTAATGATATAATCGTCGACGGATACATTCCTCGCAATTATTGGCTAATCCAGTTATCGCAGCAGATGTTTCTACTTTACGTAAGTATGTATAGTATATTTAATTATGCTGTTATTTTTCTATTGGTCTACCATCCAGCAGGAGGTCAACGACCAGTAACGTCAACTAATGGCTACTGATAAAAATACTGCCTATTATCCGAATTAACATTATAAACGCTAATGTGAGGTTGTCACGCATTCGCAAGGCAAAACAGGTACATCGGTATACCACCATATACTGGTAGGCCATAATAATCGGAAGGACGAGCCACGGATCGGGGTACATGCAGGGAAGATTCGAGTCAGGTGCGTAATGTAGCCTCCTCAAGATACGGATAAAACCTAGTCAACAATGTTTAAAAAATAAATATAGGTATGTGCACTAAATATCTACTACCATAATAGTGTGCAATTTGATTAGGGTCAGAAAACTAGCCAGCATCAATTTTAGAGTTAAATATGAACTAAATGGAACTGATAGAATATTATCTTAAAATTGTATATTAGCTGTTTCTCACGTCATCCAAGGATAGTGTAGCTCTCAACAATTAATATTTTTTGAAATCGGCTCTGTAGTTTCGAAGTATATTGTAAACAAACAGTCAATTAATGTTTTCTCTTTTCAAAATTATTATTATAGGTTCATGCCTCAGACTACTGTAAATTATAACCAGCATTAGACTGTAACTAGATTAGGTAAATATTTCTGAAAAATACAGAAAACTGAAAATTATTGCTCAAGCTTTTTAAAGCTAAATCTATAAGCTTCAATTTTCAGTATCAAGAATTTTTCAAAAACTAGAGTATTCGGCCGAATGTCGCGCAGTCTCAACAAAAATATTATTTCAGCAGTAAAATATAACCAAATAATTGACATTAAATACGTTTATAATAATTCATAATAAAATACACCATACCCTATATCGGAGTCCTAGGACCTGCGGCTCCTTGCGCATACGGCGCAAGTTGTCGTTGGTCAAAAACATTATATCCAAAGACATGATTACAATCCGTAGTCAGTAACACATAACACACACTGTATCACATAGCCACATAATAATATCCTTTGAGAGAACAATGGTCAACACTTTATGAAACACCATAAAGGAAGAATTGAAGTTCGAAGGAAGATTTTTGTATATCAAAATGCATCGTCGAAAGAAAAAATAATGAACAATGAGCGGTGCGTGTTAGCTCGCTGACCACACGGAGTGACGGCGCGCGCGCGGCCGCCGGCGGCCTAGGGAAATCGCGGGAAAACTGAGTCGCCCGTGGCGTCAATCAACGCGCTCGCCGGAACGGGATGCCTGCGCTAATCACGACGCCTGATTCATGATGCACTAACTGACGCTCCAAGCTGATTGATTGCGTCTTACAATGACATCTACACTAAACATTCTGAAATATATGAAATACGGGGCACCTGCACATCAATTCTGTATTTGATGTCACGCGTCATAATAAATTTAGTTTATTATATCTATACGTCTCTTAAAGATTGTAGCAAAATAAAATATGTTCAATTTTTTAAGGATATTACATAACTTACATATTGAAGGTTTTGTACTATTTTTTAAGCGATAAATCATAATTATTTATCAACAGTTTCTTAGAAGCTATTATAAAGAGTGCACAAGCGAGAAGCGAGTGCAAATCAATCGCTCTAGTAAGTATCAAACTGGGCAGGAACTAATGTTATTAGCATTTCTCACGACAAGTCCACTCGCATGTGCATGGTCATTGCAATTTTGCATACACAAAAACTGAATTATGTGGAAGAAAACATAGCAATATAAACTACATTCTCAAGTCATGTTCTGGAAATTAAAATACATTGTTTGAAACGACAACGGAGCAAGATCTTGGCACACATTTTTATGTTTAATATATTTTGAAATTACCAGACATTACAACAATATTTTGTTTTTATATTATTTTTTGTAGATTTTGCACATGATTATGATCAGTAAGTTACTTCTACGTCACGGCGTTGGTCCAACTGTAATGTAAGTAATAAATTATTCGAGTGCAGTTAATTACGAGCCGCGTCGAGATGAAAGCAGAGAAAGTGCGCCACACGGGTAACGTAAAAACAACGGCCTGTGTTCAAATCGTTCACTTAGCAGATACCGATAGGCGTGGTGAACATTGCAACTATTTTTTGTTTATATACCTTGTACACATTGTATGGGCTAATTATGAATAAAAATATTGATGAACATACAAGCATCAAGCAACTACTCATATCATGCAAGTCTGCTCTTTTACCTTGGTTGTTGGTGAGATCCATCCTACTCATTGAAAAGTCTGTAAGAACTATCTTTTTGAAGAAAAGATATCGACTTATTCAGTACAGAGCATTGAGACAAAAGTTATTATGAACAGCAATAAAACGAAGAACAAAAAAAATAATTTGAGTCCATTATAACTGCACCCTAACAAAATAATTAAGTAGTTACACCTATAAATTAATTATCATTTCTTCTGCAAACTGACTAGGTATTTCAGTGTTTATTCTGCAGCCGCCGATGTGTTCTCAGCTGAAACAGTGCTGACATATTTCGCGAACATAACTTACGTTTAGCAATGCTGTTTGTAAACAGTAATAAAAGTAACGTTAGCCGAACTCATTTAGAGCAACACGCTCGTAAAATGAAAATTAAATTCTGTAAAGAATTTTTCTTACGAAATCAATTAGGTTTGTAAGTTTGTAGAGTAACTTTTAAATCAGATAAGAGATTTATTAAAACTGCTAATACAATTCTATCTAGAATGTATTTTCATGGTCTCAGAAGGTTACGAATAATTTTAAAAGAGCCAAGACTCAGAAAAATATGGTGATCAATCCTTGGTCTAAACATATCAAGCGTATATCCTGGCTGCTTCTTTGTTTCTTAAAACCCACAAAGCAATTTCGCCCCGGCTCTGATAATACTTTGTTCCATTTAAGGGTGACAGAATGCTTATCGGACTAAAGGTATAGGTAGTTTGTTGACGCAATTCCTATGGCATTCTGCAGCAAATTTTTAGAAAGGCTACAAATCCGACCTATAAGCCGAATGCCAAAATCATAAAAACGAATGACCGCGCCCGTACAGTTTCTGCTATAATTGCAAACAATTTCCGATTAGTTGTAAAGATAGCGTGAGACGATTGCAGTTTTTTTGACTAACATATCTTCCGTTCTTTCATGCGATACGTTAATAAAATCTTCGCGGTCATAAAATTGATATAAAATCCGTCAAGTTTATAGAATACATAAATAGTGAATATTGAACAACGGTACTTTTTTGCAATGCTTTATTGTAAACGCGAATGAGTTTGGTTAATTGTTTCAAGTCCAGATATTGAACCAGTAACATCGTATAGATTCCGATTAACAGTGCAATGGGCTCACTGTAGAACGAAGAATGTAACTTACTAGCTAAATACATAGTTAACATACGTTAGCTTGTTCAAAAATGTCGTTTTGCTATATACCTACAGGTGTATAGTATACCTGTCTATCAGTGCCCCGAAAGCTCGTCAATGTGGGATTTCTACTCAGATAGACCTTACACAAGTTACATGTGACCTAGACTGTAGCAAATATGCATCGCAACAGGACTTATTGCCTCTTCTTCTTCTTTAGTCGGTCCCTCACTCGTTGAGGATCGTGACCCCATCTCCTACGCCGACTATTAGCTGTCGCCAGCGTTCTCTGTCCTGTGCCAGCCTGTATGCCTCCTGGAATGGTTTCTTATTGCCTAGTATGCAATAATTACTGCTCCAGTCTAATACAGCGGCCAGAGAATGCACAATGAAGAAATGTCTAGATTAGATCCAGTACGGAGCTGGTTGCGCCACATACCTTCTGCTAATACGAACGTAAAAGCGTGCATTATTGCTTCCCATCTAATTGGTGGCCAATTACGCACTCGAGCTAAACTGTATACGTGCACAAACGATTGATTTGTACTACATACACAACAGGAACCGTAAATGCTTGTTTGCAAATGTATAATTTGCTTACTTTTCTACGATCTAAAAATTATCTCTCATTTGTTTTTTTTCTTCAACTTTTTCTTGTGATCGCAAAGCGATTAAAGAAAGGAAACGTTATAACTTTTAAATATTATTTTAAGAATGAACAATAGACTGTAAGAACAGGCTTAGTTTTTTTTTGTCTAGACTTGATCTTATTTTAGAGTTCAAGCATAAAGTTATTAATCTGATTACAGGCTGGAATATTAATTTGAAACATGAGCCAGGTTAATAAACTGTTTTAAGTATCTACAGTGTAACTTTACGCAACATGCAGATACAAAATGGCGATAACCTCAAAATCCATCCGCATATTAAAATATACGCAACTGGTTTATTATCATAGCGAACAAGTCTTTTCATTGCAGGTTTTATATTCATTTGATACACTTCTTAAATGGGTGATAATAACTATAATGATTAGCTTATTGTCACACTCCTTTGATATATACATTCTGCCTGTAAAGCAATATAAGAGAAATAACGTTGGAGCATTTTCTAATTTAATTTCAATTTATTTTTCCGTAATATAATTTTCTACATTTATTGTTTCGACGTGAAACTGTATTGTTAGCAGCATAATAAGCGTGGTAAATAGATTCAC
The DNA here is from genome assembly GCF_030705265.1 of Helicoverpa armigera. Taxonomy (NCBI): domain Eukaryota; kingdom Metazoa; phylum Arthropoda; class Insecta; order Lepidoptera; family Noctuidae; genus Helicoverpa; species Helicoverpa armigera. The sequence goes on along the minus strand of NC_087130.1, from coordinate 7,938,073 downwards.
TTGATAGGAAAAGCACATTTAATTAATCTACATAGAAATAAAACGTTATAAGTTGTTTACTTCGTTGTAAGGAAAATGTATATGAACATAATAGATTATGTTAGATAAGGTTTAATTTTCGCAGCCGGAATATAATTAACTGTTTTCGCAGATTGTTTAGCTTTAGGTAGGTACACGGTTGGTTACCATAGAACACATAATTATGCAATATATTCACAAATTATGTACTTAATTATAACCATGTAGGAAGTGACCGCTGGAGAGCTCTCCGACAGCTACAAATAATTGTATAACGGTAACAATTACACAATAATACGCGAAACTGTGTACATTAACAATGCGAATACATGGCGTGGCGTGTCGCCACTCGGTTTCCCTTTCACAGTAAACCACCGACGTATTTGGGTTCTGTCCAACGACTCTTGAAAATATTTTTTTCGGATTTAATCTACTTAGAGAGTCATCGAGATAAAAATGGGAGGATGTGTTAATTTTCTAGCTTTATGTTTTTTGGAAATCTAGTATAAAAATGAGGTTACAAATTGCAAAATCTCAAACCACTTTGTAAATTCTTCAGAGGAAACCTTACCGTATCGAAGGCGCTAATCATAATTATTTAACAGCAGCTAATTATTCCGGCGGCATCATTATTATAACGCGTATCTACGGAACACAGTGCGTGCAACTAACACGTATGTTCATTATAAATACGCCTTAATTCGTTTTGTCGGTTTTTCATATTTTTCCTTCGCGAAAGTCGAAAGCGGAATATTAATTTGGACGGACAATGACGTGGCCATTTAAATTGCAGCGAGCACGAGATCTTAGCTCATTATGATAATATTAATAGCATATCTTCAATGTTGCGTGGCACGTGCTATGGATACATAATTGTACAATATGAAGGTTCAGAATTTTTTAATAGTCGAGTGATTAAGTTTTCTTTTGACGTATGTCTTGTTGAGATTGATTTGTAGCAATCGGTATGTTTCTAATTAGACGTCTTTAATATATTTTTTTTGTGCAAAACATCGTGATTAGGAGTAGTCTATCATTCGTTAATCGGTATTAATTACTCTCAAGACTAATTGAAATAATTTAAAAGTGGTGCATTATGTTTGAAGTTTAGTCAAAATTCAGTAGTCACTGAGATCATGGCACACATGAACGACACGGCACGGCGCAGGTCCAACCCAGTGATTATTGTCATTTGAATTTGACTATTAAAATGTATCTCATAGGCATAAAACATTTTATAACCTCAATATACTTAAATACTTCATTACATGGTGACAGAACTTGCAGCTATCTAACAATAGTAACGCCGTGCCGTTCGTGTGCATAACCTTTAATGTTGGGATGCTCACAAAGGACAGCGAAAATATTAAGTTTATAACGAATTGACGGTCGCATAGAGCATTCCTTGTTCTTTGTAAATAATATAAGTATCTATAACTGTTTAACATCAGTCAAAAATAAGGGATCAGTATTTTATCCTTCCCAATAATGGAGAGCAAAATTACTATCGGAGATGTCATAACGTAAAATCTTTTACAAAGGCGCCTGACCGATCTGCCTTACATCTCTGATCTGGCATCTCCGCTTTCTGGCTTTCTTTCATGCTGTGATAACTTTATTGACCTTTAAAAGCTGTTTCTGAAAATGTTTAAGAGTAAGTTTTGCAGTGTATGTACGTACCTGCAGTCATTACGGGTAGTCAGAAGCCAGTAAGCCTGACACCAGTCTAGCCAGGGGTATCGGGTTGCCCGGGTAACTGGGTTGAGGAGGTCAGATAGGCAGTCGCTTCTTGTAAAGCACTGGTACTCAGCTGAATCCGGTTAGACTGGAAGCCGATCCCAACAAGGTTCGGAGGATGGATGGTACGTACCTGCAGCTCATCATCGACGGCGGAGTCGAAGGTCTCGCGCAGCCTGGCCTCGCCGCGCACGTCGGCCTTGGCCGTCAGCTGCTTCTCGCGCAGCGACGTACGCCGCACCGACCGCACCCTGCTGGGGGGATACACTTCAATGTTATACGATATGAGGGACAAGCACATCACATTTATGGACAAATACATACACGGAACATGTCGTGGAGTCATTTGGCCCTGATAGTATAGGTCGTCAAATAACTTTGGCCCATCTAAAGTTACTAATTGACAATTCACGCAATGCAGTAGTGTTTTCTTTAAGTATTTTGTCTATCATGAAATATGATGACAAGATGTCATGAATAGAGTGAAACATAAAAACAATGCAAGCTGACCTCACCACGATGTTGGATATATAGCATGAAAAAAGTGAAGTCAGCACTAGCAAACTTTGGAGCGGCTAAGTTATTTGATGAGAACCGCAAAGAGGCATCTTTGGCAGTAGCTCCATGTCACCACCCATTTCCAAACTATGTGAGTTTCTAGCTGCCCGTCTTTCAATATTTAGTCACCGATTTCTTGTAGGACAAAAATAGAACACCCATATAACAAAAGAGCAACGTGCGCCGGTCAGAAAATCCTTAGTTAGAACGACCTCGCAAAAATCGGTGCGCTTTTCGTTCCTACAAACGATCGTGAGTGGGCAGTCTAAAATCCTTGATCTTGTGCACAGCAGCACTAGACCAATGGGGACAAAGGTAAGTAGTTCGTATGGTTCGTGGTACCGGCTAGTGGAGGCGCTGGATGAAGACCGCCGCGCTGTCCTCAGGCGGTCGGCGGCGGCGTGACGACGTAACTCCTCCTGGTCGGCCGCCAGGCGTAGGATACGGGCCCGTAGCTCACCTTCCTCGCAGATATCTGTCAACAAACAATATAGTTAAGAATCTGATAAGTATACTAAGAAGAGAAAGCAAAAAAAAATGTTTCCACCCCAATCTATATGTATTTATACTAATTTAATAAAGAGGAAACTTTATTTGGCTCCTTGTACCCTGAAGACACCGAAAGTACAGAACCGATTTGAAAAATTATTTCACTATTCGGTTCATTAAGTTCCCCAGGCAGGCAGATGAAACCGCGGGTTATGAAGCCAAAAAAATTTCCAACCCTTTCGTAAGGGGAAATAGCCAAACATATTATGTGACATCACCTACCCTTGATAGTGTAAGTGAAAAGATGTTTTAAGGCGCGAATGATAGATCTCTAAAGCTAGAGCTTAGCGCCTGGTGCATTTGCCAGCGCAACAGACTGCAACGCTTATTGATGCTATAGCTCACTGAAGCCTTTTCACGATCTTTAAACAACTCGGTTAAGTGTACCTGTATTATTTTAAGTAACCTTCTTAGTAATAAATAGAAAATGTTTTGTATTTACCCGCTGGCGTCTCGTCGTGTTTATTCCTGACATTGAGATCAGCTCCATATTGTACTAATAGTTCTAGAACTTCTAGCTGTAACAAAACAAAGATACATTACAATTTATCTTTTCCATAATATTGTGAGTCAATAACGTAGTTAGCATGGTGTTTACAGTTAAGGTCTTGTATACATTTAGTTAAATGATTATGTACAATACATATCTGTCTTTCGGTATTACTAACTAGTTACAGAACATATGCTTTGATTACAACAGATATTCTGTGTTTTAAAATATTCACCAAATCCAGTCATTCTTCGCGTGCAAACGTCTTAGCGGATTTTGATGAATCTTGGCAATAATATTCGAACTAATACATAAAAATTAAAATATGCTTAATACGGCTACTTTATATACAAAAGCGGAGAGTAAATCCTTCAGGAAGCGAGTGAATCCCGATCCTGAAAAGAATCCTTGGGGGATTTCACGAGATGGAGACGATCATATATCTTTGCGTCTAGTATGCATAATCACGGTACATACATGTCCCCAGCAGGCGGCGGCGTGGACGGGCTGCCACATGTCGTGGTCCACCACGTCGGTGGAGGCGCGGTGCTCCAGCAGGTACTCCACCACCTTCAGGTAGCCGTTCGCTGATGCTATGTGTAGCTATAAATAGAATAGGTTGGTTAATCTTCTACATTAGTTTTAGGACCTTTTATTTTAGGCGATTCCTTAACCCCTTGTATACCGGCGGTACGGATCCACGCAGACACAATTGATTTTCTCGATTAGCATTCGAGCAATTATGCGATTTTGCGAATATTACGGTGCTTTTAACTCCTTAAGGTTGGAATTTCACACATAAGGAATGACAAAGGTTGTAAGAAAGCACGTCATAATATCATCAATACACACAGCTGAAATCGAGAGGCAAAGTATATTCTGATGATAAAGATATGTATTATTGAGATTGCTAAGTACTGGAAATCATCAGTTGTAATCTATAGTTTTAGCAGTAGGAATAGCATTTTTAACATTGTTTACCTAATGTTTTTTTCTACATAGCAACTGTAATATAAAATTTTACTCATGCCAGGAGGCAGTTATAGTTTAAAATAGATTCTTCATAATTAATTTAGAGTTGTACTAAGTGACCTTGGACATTATATTAGACACCATGAACATATAAAAACTGACTATTTAATAAATAAACCATGAAATTTAACGTTTCACATGAGAATGTTAATGAATTCAACATGTTAACATCACAATGGAATCTATTGACATTACTTTTGTTTCACGAAGTCACGTACATACATGGTATCCCATTCTGGCATAGAATTATAACTTGAATAGTAGCGAATTACCTCTTTATATCATTTAATACTTTATTGCATATTTATTTTCAAATCAATACTCACAAGCGTGGCACCCTGATTATCCCTCGGCTCATCTAAATCCATGCCCGCCTTCACTAAATCATCGACATCCCTTAACATTCTCATTTCTGTGGACGCTCGGGTGTCGTCTATCAGTCGCTGCGTCACTCCACGGGCTGCCATCTCGCTCTCAATAGCATCCAGTGTACGTTCTTCTTCGCAAATGTCGTAAGGCATGTTACCATCTCCATTGACAGCGAGAAGATTCGCACCCCGTTGTATAAGGATTCTCACTAAGTTGAGGTTCCCGCAAGTGGCTGCGGCGTGTAAAGGCGTCCATTTCTCGCTGTCTTCGGCATTGACGTTAGCCCCGTGGTCGAGTAGCAACCTCATCATTGCCTCGTTGTTGTCTATGCAGCACTGGTGGAGGGCGGTCAGCCCGTCTTCGTTCGTCGCGTCCGGCGTCACGCCGCGAGACAATAACCGCCGCACTGCAATACAAATATCGAAATGATTCTTTAAATAAAATGATTTTAAAGATGGAATTACGTTAAGAGAGGTTGTTACGCTTTCACGGTGAAATAGTTAAAGTAATTAAGTTAAGGTGGCATTCGTCACGGCGAAATTGTAAATTATATTTAGGTGCAGGTAGAAAAATTAGGGACCTACTTAACACGCCCACGTACAGCCTGATGAATTAAGCTACAACCATGGTGTTACCCAATCGGAACATTTTTTTGAAAACAGCAGTTATTATTTGATTACTGTTAAAGTACTATTATTTATTGACACTATTCAGTGGGTATAAATATTGTATACCTACTTACAAATAATTATCATGGACAATATACTATAAAGATAGGTACAACTGTTGTCATTATTGCATCTATAGGTAATATCAATTATGCTGTCATACTCGTAAGTCGAATGGCGTCACAACAGCCTTTCAAGAACATGAACTACGCAATTCGAGCCAGTAGTAAGTAATATGAAACAAAACATAGAAATACTTACAAACAATCGAAATTACAATAACAATGAAAGTAACGAGTTAAGGTACAATATGTAACTTACTAGTTCTAGTCATTAGGCTGCACTAACAATCTCGTTATGGCACATAGAGCCTAATTGAGGGAGCAATAACGCCAATAATGTCGCTTTTATTGACTTTATTTATGAAGCCATCAGGCTGTCACCTGACCAATCAAGCCCAGATGTTTGTAATTATACAGCAGCTACTTCACAAGGTATTATGTTTCCAGCGTGTCTGTTATTAATATAAATTTATTGCTTTCCCTAACAAACCATGCCAGCAAAGTTCCTATTAAATTACGCTGATACGTTGAGGCCACGTAATCCCCCCTAGACTACAAATTTACTTGAGTACCTCAACAAATTGATTATTAATGGCAAGTATTCCGTATTATTCAGCGCAGTCATACCTTTACTGACCTTTCCAAGTTCTCATTCACTTATCAGTACTAAGATGTCGTAATCGGCACAGGTGCGGACCTTGTGCGATTCAAAACATTCATTAAAGAGACGTGCGAAACCTGGCTTAAGTTCCACAAATTACTGCGGATAACAACATAATTGCTTGTCACTTTGTGAGCGTATAAAATGTTAAAATGCTGCTAAATAGCCACGAGAGTCATGCGATAACGGAGAAAATTTATAGTAGCGGATTTAAGTGGAACTTTCCGATTACTACTACTGTAGGCCAGCTGGCAGCATTTAATGAGTGGCTAAATGTCAGTATCGAACTGAGCTACTGAGATTTGGCCTTATGTCTAGAAATTAAAGCAAGTTTTCAATCCACTTTTATGGTTAAGTCATTCAAAAAGGTCGGCTATGCCCAAAGCTGGAGGACACGAATTTACCATAATTAACTCCTGGACTTTACGTCATCAAGTATGTAGTTATCTCATACCTTCGTCTATATCGTTCCTGGCTGCGGCTTCCAGCAACATAACGCTATCACTAAAGTATATGCTCCGCTTGTTGCTTTTCTCCCGTTTCGCCCGCGATCGCAGCCATTCCTTTTCTCGTTGCTGCCATAGTTTTAGCTGCTGCATGCGTCGTCTGAAACGAATAACTTTTACATGAGGATTCCGACGCATTGTTATTCTTTATTGTCCCAGTCACTCCACTAGACAATATTAGGAAATACTTTTTTATGACACTGTTATTTCCTCATAGATGAAAACAGACATAGAGCGTGCGTAATATGATAATTATGTCGGTACAAACTTTTATCGTGTAGGGAAGAAATTAATTAGGTACTTTGTTAATCTTTTATAATCCACAGATAAGTGTTGTTGTTAGAGCAAAGACGTGCTCAGTGTTTAATGTGCAATGGACATATACCTACATAAAAGGGTATCTGAGAGATGAATGTGTATCTAATTTCGCCATTTATTTAGCGATGTCATTTATTAGCGCTTTTATTATGAATTTGTAAAGTGGTTCATTGTCGTGTTTAGTCCATATACGTTGAACGATCGACCTCCGTGCCTTGCCGGCGCCTGACGCCCACTTGACGCGAAATTCTATATACGCGAATATGGATTTGTTCTCAGTCGATTGGCAATAGCATTTTGAGATTTTTTCATAACTTGATGGCACCGTCAGCCTAAGTATACCAGTTTACGGCCTCCACGCATTTGCGAAGTAAAGGGTCGTGACGGAAGAATGTGACAGGCAGGAAACATAACTGCAAGGATATGCACAAGGACATGGCTCTAAGAGGCCCCTTATGTGTAATATTTTGCGTGTCACTGTTGCATAAATGTAAAAAAAAAAAACAAAAGTAATGCCTTGCAGTTTGAAAGCGTTAAGTTATGTGCGTCTGCGTATTTATGTGTGCGCATGCGTTTTATTTTTGGTTGGGTTCTTGACATGGACTATATTTCAAAATGATAGCGATGTACGAACCGCCACGAAACCGTGGCTTATTTTCGTAATCCACTTCATGTGCTACGCCTATTCCCACACGGGTTCATATTTTAAACTGGCATGCAATCGTAAAAAGTGAAAACAAGGTTTCACTTTACATTATAATGCGTTTCATAATAATAATATTGTGCAGAATTGGCAAAGGAACACTTTCCGAGTTTTAATGAAGCAGTAATTAAGTTCGTAAAGTTGCCTTAATCCGTTTATTGATCGGCGTTAAGCTCGACTGACAACGAACCGTAGACAGAGGATGCATAAATATTCCTCGCTGAATCATGTCTAAGATAAAAAAGTTTAAAATAAGAACAAAGAAGCGAAAGCCATAAATCACTGTCTGTTTATGAAGATACTGTGCAAAGAATGTAATAAAAGCATATCAAAAGCGCGAGCTGCTTTATTTTTTTAAACGAGGCGTATAATCGAAAGTAGGCGCTCACGTTTGTTTCTGATATCTGTTATCACACGTGAACTAACTCCGTTAATCTGTGTGACGTCGCCGGTAGGTACAGGATTAACGACACACGTAGTGCAAGGCAAACAGAACTGTGTGCTTATGCTGTATCTCGTGTTGACACAAATCCATATATAGAACCTATCAAGCGATATGTGCTAAACATCTTGTACACACAACAATATTGTGTATGGGTACATCATGCTATTATCAGTGACATATCATACAATAGCTGTCAATAGTAGATCCTAAAAACTGGAGATAAATAAGATTGCAAGAGTACTGATCACAAAAAAGTTACCAATAAGAATATAGTTTCTAAAAATATATGTTTGGATACTATGTATATTTTATATCTACAGTATGAGAAAATAACAATATTTTAAGTTATTTTCCATAGCACACTGTGTACACAATTATTCACAATGGAAAGTGAAACACTTAAAGTGTGTCATTTTTAATGCACACTTTCCAATATTTGTTTTAGTACCTACTCTGACATAAAATTAATTTAACTTTATGTTCATTTTATAGTCCACATACAGGCATGCAGCTTTTATGAAACACAATATAGTGTTGTAAAATCAATTGGACAGTAATCATTTTGTATTTCATTTGTTCGAAGGGACCATTAGCAACTATTAAAATAAAATATGTTTGAACCCAAGTATCTGAAATGTTTTTATCACAATAATCTAACATGAACGCTTCTATCAACCCAGCTCAATCCATACATCAACTTTTATCTATAACAGGCATCTCCAATGATAAAAAATATTAGATATAATTCTATCAATGTTTGTAACCAAATCTACATTCATACAAAAATATAGTGGCAATGTTACTTATTTTAATCACCTTGTCTGTTATCTAGATAATGAATAAGCACCTTCACATTCAAATTACGACTTATCATTTTAGTATAATTTATCCTTCGTGGAAATAATCATAATTATTGGTTTTCCAGTTCATACAAACATTAATAAAGACTTGTTTATTGTCTAGTAACTTCCTGTAACATAAATTTCAATCTTGATGGTTCAACAATTGTATGAAGTGTTGTCTTTCAAAGTCCCAGAACATGCTATAAACACCAGGAATGCTTTCCACTACATTAATCTTACTTTCATGCCATTTGTGCAGCAGTTTCAATCATTCTTAAACATAATAGTTGTTGTTTGCAAATACTGGCTTTTATTTTGATGTTTACAAGCAGCTTTTACACTTTTGTAGAAAGTTTAAGTCAATGCCTTCTATACAGCTGCTCATTACGTATTTTTTTTTATTTGTTATAAAAAAATCTTTTCATACAAATTAAAGCAAATTAGGAACATGTCATGATAGACTTAAGCATTAAAATACAATCAAAGTTAGGTAATCCCACTTTAGATAATCAACTCCTAATAGCTGAGATATATTTTATTCTTAGTATCTATGTAGTGTGTAGTCATTATTTATACATATGAACATCAGATTATATGGTTGAGCAGTTTTCCTCAAGGCAAGTTCAAGACCAGTGATCACATGGTCAATATGGTACAGATTTAAATTTCAAGAATCAACAGAAATATACAGCTGCTATTTAATAAACATGAAGGTGAAAAATTGCATCTATAATAGAATCAATACTAATATAATAAAGGCTAAACATGTTTTTTTTTATACCCTCAACTCCTCAAAACAATTGATCCAACTTGAAAACTGTTTTCACTGTTGGGAAACTAGATTATTTCCAAATAACATAGGCTATATTTTGTCCAGATGTAAGGAGTTCCCCTAGGACACGGGTGAATCCGTAGGTAACAGGTAGTGTGATAAGCAAAATGTATATAAATAGCAAGCCCTAACAGACAACCTCTGTGCAGATTAATGAGAAGGAAAATTAATGTACCTATAGATGTCAGATGATCTGATCATCTTATACCAACAAAAACTTTTCAACAGCATGTATCTAATGTTTAATTTATTACATTCAAGTTTAACAAGTTTTTGAACAGACAGTTCATGGAATCAGATTGAACCTTCAAAATTTGAGTTGTAGTATAAAAGAGTAGAATATAAGTGAACTTACCTGCGGGCTAGATGGAGCCTCTCCTGCGTGGTGAGGTGTTCCACCTGGGCCATCTCAGACACCAAGTCTGAGTGCTCCATCTTGATCCAAATCTGCAAAGTTTCACACTATGTCATTGTTTCTATATATTGTTTCAAGTTATGACTGTAGTTACTGTCATTTTGCTTGTCTGTGTAAATTATTTAATTACTAAGATTTTTTTATTCAAAAAATGTATACTTTCATTTTTTAATGAGTGTCTAAGTAAGAAATAAGAAGACATACCAAATATTATTAAGATTCTCACAAAGTTATCAAACAAAGAATATATTCTGGTCATTTTATCATCTTTATCTACATCTTTTTAATTAACATTTGACATTTACATTCTTTACTTAAGTTTTAAGTTGAATGTATTTGTTTATGAATTGGCTTAAATGTTTCCAATATTATAATCACAAGAACAGCAATAGATTACAATAAAACTAAAAGTGTCTCAGTTTGTAAATATTATCTACAATAAGAAACAGTGCAGTACACCTATACAACATCAAACTTATTGATATCTGACACAAGTCTGATAAGATAACACAGCCCTATAAGCATTTCAAACCATTCTATTGGGAAATTGGAAAATTTCGACAGAATTCTGAAGTTTTCAATACTTTCCCGCAAAATCTGTTTATATGAATCTCAGCTACAACAAATAATTCAGTTTTAAAAACAAACTGACAGTTTAGAAAGGCACTTGGTTTCTACAACCTAAATCAACTTTGCAGGTCAACATGATATTCTAAGAACATTTGCGGGAGAAACTATACACTATACATATTTATTCTAAAATATTTTTCACGCTACTTACCGCTGTTCTAGTTTATTACAAAACGTAAGTATGTTTCATTCTTTTATTGATGTATTTGCCACACATGATAAACAGATTGAAGAAAAGGGAGTCATTAACACATATACATATTGATACTTGGAGCTAATTGAAATCCATTGTGTGAGAGAAATTTACAGTTACATTCTATTTTCCGTTATTTTTCATGAAAATAAGAAACAAGGAGAAAAATCACAAGACGGCGAGCGAACGAGCGGATGGGTTTACTTTTTTGGTGAGTTGAAAACCTTGACTTGAATACTTGGCCTTTGGCGCGGAGTCCAAAAGCAAAAAAATTTAAGTAGAAAATATTTTTTGAAATAGACTAATGAAATTAAATAAGAAACGGAAATAAAGTGTATTATTTGTAATTTTATAAAAATACTTCTTTTTTACTATTCAATAACTTAGCTTTTAACATAGGATGTTTATGAATAATACCTTTGCTTCAAGTTCGAGTAGGATTTAAAAAACGAGACATACATGATACTTTTGCGCGCCATTTTTAAACGTGTAGTGCAGTGTTGTGTGTGATAGATAATTTATTTACAGATGCGTAAGTGTTGTTCTTTTATTAATTAATCTGAAATTAAATAGTAGAATAAATAAAAGGTGGCTCTACGCGTGTAACTTCTGTTTTGTAGTTGAGCTAAATATCTTTGTTTTATAGAATTATCATCCTACTAATATTATAAAAATAAAATATATATTTTTTTAACTACTACCTAAATCGATTTGAGAAATTATTTCACTGTTGTGAAGCACTATCCCGGAGTAAAACTGGGTGTATCTATTTGGAAAATTATTTATCGACCACAATCATAATATTCCTTCCGTTAATTGAAGGTTGGGTTGGTCTGATTTATTTAAGTTACCAGAAGGTTAGAAGAAGAACCTGTACGTCTTAATTTGCACGTTGACAAAGGATTTTAGTCAGCTTTTCTTATTTCAGTAATATTCCTTTACTTTACAGTGTAGGTACTTAATAGGGAACAAGGAACAAGGCAACAAAGGCAAGTTCGAAATCAATACACAATTATGGTAACTCTCAAATGTGATCTTTTTATTCAGTTTATATCTATTGTACTACTATAATACAGTTTTAACAATAATTTTAGTATAAAAGAAAACCACAATATCATCAATTAATGAGCGGTGTAGATTTTCTACGCTAGGCACTATTATTTTTTATCAATTGACACACCATAATCCCATTTATACAAAGCTTGCTTATTATAGAATACCTAGAGTTGTTTTTTTTTATTATTTAAATATAGCTAACGGTATTCGCACATTCTTATTTACATAGCGTTATTGAAATTATGTCAATGATAAGAGAATTTTCGTGACACAAAAACGGCTTCAACGGACTCAAATAAAGGAGGATATTAAAATGTCGTGTTTCCTTATTTTTTTATTTAAACATGTCTAGATAAAACATTATGGCGCCTATATTTATAAGAAATGCGATTACTTTTAGCATGGTAACACAGCCACAAACAACAAAACAGAACAATTATGTAATAATTAGGGGATATTAATTTACCTATCTACGCTTACTTTCTGTGGAAAGTCATCTAAATTGCAAAAACAAAAATGACCGACAACAAGATACTTGCGGTTATAAAACAAGTAAACTTCTAATTAGGTACCCATGCTAAGCTTTTAACAGGGTGTTTACAAATTGTAACAAACTAATTTTACTGTTATGTCATAATAAATTACTGTTACGAAATTAAAATGACATTTTACATTTTTTGCACATTCGTGCTGTTTTATTTTGAGTTCGACTGTTAATCAAATAGGTAAAGAACCATGGAATTCAGGTAGGTTTTCGAGCCAGACATTTTACTATTACTCTACAAAAATTCCAAAGTCGTAGAAAATAGGTTGGGAATACTTCCTATGTATGGTGATTTCTGTTATACATAAGGCAATAATGATTTTATTTTGGAATAAGGTGAAAATGTCGACGTGAAATGTCGATATAATAAAGGACAAAACTGAGGGAATCCACCGGACAGAAGCAATTTATGACAGTTATATAAAACTGAAATAATAATGTCAAAACGAATTTGGTACTTTCATCTATACTACTTCGGAGCTTTCTTTTGTAAAACATGTATTTACTAAAATTATCTACCTAATGTCTGTTAATTATTCAATTATTTAACAAAATTTCATTTCAAATTGTTTATCTACACAAGTTATTATGATACACTTTGTCTAATACTACAGCTATTATTGTTCTAAATTAGTCTATTCATCATAAACAAAGTTATACAGGTTGACACCTATATTCTAGTTTATCTAATAACAATTTAACATTTTCATTGCGCCGATGTTTCATTAAATAATAACGATTTATACAAGTTGAAATTATTTTGTAATGACCACAAATTGCCAATGACATGGGTAAACATATACATTTATCAATAAGAATAAAACCATCCGTTTGTCATCAACTAAGGTAATTTGGGTTATAATTTGTTTTAAGCTTCCAAGAGCTTGACTTTTTCCATTCAACTTGAACGATATGGAAATAAGTGCACTGGCAAGTACCTCGGTATTTCAGTCAACTTTTCTAGATTTAAACAACGTGTCATGTTTCATTATAAAACACAGGCATTAATTAGGTAACTAGAGCACATCACAAATAATCATTTCTACGTAAGCTAATGATATTGTCATTGGCAACAAGTACAATGTTTGAACTCATTAATATCTTTACGTAAATAGGAATAATTATTATAAAACGATTACTTTAAATACAGTGCTGTGTGTAATTACATGATATTTTACAAAGAGCATACAAAAATACACTTCAAACAACTATAAAATTGGTTTAGATATTTGTACTTAAAGCAATATTAATTCTTGATTAACAGCTAGTTTCCCATTACTGTATCACTATATAGGGAGCTCTTCGATCGATATAACAAAAAGGCAAGATTGATATAGGAAGGTATTGTTTATTTAAAACACTTATGCGTACCTACCAGTCGTTGCATGATGCGCTCATTGCAACGCGACTTATTTACAACTTACAATCTACAGTAACCGTGTTATAGCTACCTTTTACCAAAATATCTCGAAAGCCTCAGATCAGACTGCAAGCAATTTTACCATAGAATTTTACGTTTTATATTATAACTCTATCGCATGTTATATTATTTCGCTTTTAATGTGCGTATCATGATTATTGACAGACAATAACAACGCATCCTATTCAAGTAGGTAAGTAATTTTTAGTCGCATAGGTATGGATACCTTGACGGCTATATTTTAGTCAAAATCCCAATACTATGTTTATCACAGGAAATCAGTATAGCGAAGCCTTTAGAATTGATTCTGTTTTGCCAAAGACGTTTAATATTTGCGTAAAATACAGATTTCAAAGTTATTGAATAAAATTCGTTACAGGATATTAATTAACACATTTCTTTTTATTCAATGCTCGTACTTATGATTACACCACAGATTCACAGCACTTTTTTAGAAAGTTTATGTATCCTTGATTTTCACAATATCACCGTCCGCATAAGCTCATTACTCTAGCGTCCTGTACTTCAACAGTGGTAACCTGTCAGGGTCACCACGGCGGGGCACTCAGGTGTTCTCGTCTGAGGAGTCGTCAGACGAAGAGCTGGTGTGGAGCGTGGAGGCCATGGTCAGCTGCCGGATGAAGGGTTCCCTGGGGAGACTCTGCTGGCCCAGAGGCAACCGCCTAACCCCCATACGCTCACTCTCTGGCAGTGATTTGCTGCATTTCTCTTCTGTGATGGCATCACGAGATAATGATCTGAAATGGTTTAAATTTCCAATTAGAGAAAATTTTATATATCTTTCTTAATTTTTATTTAAATTATTTCAAGCTATAGTTACGTCAATTTTGTTATTTTCACATCGTAAGTTTTCTTGGAAAAATACAGAAACCTTTCTTTTTTTTATTGTACCCTCTAAGTACCTACTTAATTTATCCAAATAGTGAAGACGACATACCCAGTTAACTCCAACATAGATCCTCTTCGGCATTGTCCTCTGTGTGGTCCCTGCATGATGCTGGCTGGTCTACTAGACGCGCCAAGCGGGTCCGAGTGCGCCACATCTTCCATCAATAGCACCGAAGGACCTCCAAGGCTTGTGCTTCTCTTAGACAGTAAACTTGGTCCTTGTCTTCCTACAGGGTCCTTAGAAGTGCCTTCTTTACTCCAGCAGTCTCTGTTCCCCTCCGAGTCAGATACAACTACATTCTCGCCAGCACCTTGGGTTGAGCTAGAGCTCTCTCTTCGGAACAGACCTATGATAGATTTTGGATGTTTTGGCTTCTCTATGCCTCCTAATAGAGGAAAGGTTATGAGAATGGATGTGTTGTACAACGGAGAGGATAGGGGAACAAAAGAAAACAAACGTGTCAGATTATGTTCATACAATGTTCTAATAGTGCAAGATATATCACTACTATAAATACATTGAATACTTATATAAAAAGCTAAAGTAGATATATGTTAGGTATTTTTTTAAATTAAGTTATTTTAAACTAGGTCTATACAAGCTGTTGATTTGCATCCGTGCCATATTCAAGGACGTAATTATGCTAATGATTCTCGACCCAAATCAACAAAAAAATTGGTAGGTTTTTTTTTTTTCGGAATTCCGTCAATTTCATCTAGCCGTATTTAAACTTGGCGCGTGTGTTACTGGCCTTAAAACCGTGCTGCCCCCTCACACAAACGCAAACACAAAGATTATTCATAATTTTCATTCATAAAATTGGATTACTTCTAAAATACTACGACATTACAATGACAAAAAAGCAGTGCATATTACCTATTTCCCGTCTGTACAGTAATTCCAATCAATTATTTAGGTATTTTATGTCCTCCTCCTGAAGTATGGCACAAATGCAAATCAACACCTTGTATTTTCTTAACTGCAATTTTTATTTGCCACATATTAACTTTGGTTACGGGTTTAAATAAAATGGAATTCATATTTCAATTGCTGTGCTTAGCAGTGCCACAGCTACGAGTAAAACTATCGAAGCAAAGGTTATTTAAAAGCTAACATGCACGATGATGTAAAGGAATATCTAAGTCACAGGTTTTTAAATAACTAATTAAATTCCTAAGAAATGTTATTACAAAACTATACGCAAATTAAATGATATCGGAAACCAAATATGGGCTTTACTCGATATTAATCTAACTAAATGATAAAATGTGTTAAAAAAATAGTGTTTGATAAATCGATGTACCTACAATTTTCATAACTTACGCAATACCTACTCCTAGGTAGTGAAAAAAATTAACTATGCTCGATTAAAAAAAACAAACGTTAAAAATATACTTGAATGCATTTGGTGCTGCAAGTAAATAATTTAGCAGTTCTTGTGCATTTTATTTTATTTTCATTTATTACATACTTGCCAATTGCTTGCTGTAATATGGTCCGGTATACAGTGGCCTACGCGCTACGTAGATTCAATTTGCTACGTGCCTACGCTGCTAAGCAAAGACTACGGAGTATTTTGCTCTCAAGCTTTCTAATGATCGCGTTGTTTCACTTAGTAATTCTTTGTTTTCCAATTTTCCTATCGTTAACTTTATTATACGAATTTCATAAGTAAACATTTATAACGTTATAAATTCATATTCATCAATCAACTTACCTAAAAATGTAGCCGAGGGTGAGCTGTACGCTAGATACTCTTTGTTCGAGGCCCACGCAGGGAACTCCGATTGTTTTAGGGCGCCACCGCCGGACCCCTCCATTTCCTCGCGTTTCCATGGCAACATAGTCTCCGTCGCCGTTGGGGTGGCCACGCGAGCGTGCTCGGCTACTATCATGTAGGTGTCTGTGATTATAAAGTAAAGAATAGAGACGCTTTCGTAATATAATAGCCATAGATATAGTTTAAGACATACCATTGTCACAATCAGACAATCTTCTTTCGTCCTCTTCCAGGATGTCCTCATTGGGAACTAAAATATTTGAAATGGCTTTGGTATAGTTTGGTTTAGATTTTTGAAACGTACTTAAGTAATGCCAATTTAATATATCATACTTATATACTTATTATGCGCGCACCTAATGTATATTACTAAATATTTTATTAAATATGTAATTTAAAAATAATTTATATCTACATTAATAAAATAAATACATAGGTATATGAGATCATATATTTATACCATACTTATACTGCTTTTACATAAATAATTAATCTATACACTCAGCCTTAGAAAAGTAAAATCGCATAAAAATACATCATATGCCATTACATGCAATACTTACTGCTTTCAACTACACACATCCATATAAAGTGCATAATATACTAAAATATTATTATACCAATCTGATAATACCTTTAAGTAATTACATTGATTGAGCATGAAAGGTATTATTAGATTGACTTAAAGCATTATAAAGCGATCATAGGAAATAAACAAAGGAGTGAATTATAGTATGTGTTTATAACATGCAATAGTAACATTGAATCGGATGACCAATCTTTGCAAAGCGTCTGATGAAAAAAATGTATGTTTGATTCTATAAGGAAAGTAAAAACGTTCACTATAATTAATTGAAGTAAATGATAAATATTAACGAATGTAGCTGAAAACGTTACCAAAAAATCTGATTACATAATTATGGATCGTTGACTAATAAAAAGTTAGTGCCCCGTGCCATTCAGTATCCTACATAGGAGGCTAAAGTGTGACTAAGTATTTGCAGCATTTGCCTACCTTGAGCATGTAATTTTACATAATCATGATTTGCGGTAATCGTAGCACAGACATAGTAAAGCAATCTAAATTAAAATCTTGATCATCAGACGCAAGTATGCACGCAGTTATCTAGTGACAATTAAAACAGTTCAGTTGTGAAGTAAACACATACCAAAGTTATACGTGGATCTGTCCCTTCTCCACGGTAAGGATTTCTCAACAGCTGTCGGGAGTATTTCTTCGGGTGTTTTAGCGTACTGCTTAACAATCCTCGCTTTCAAGGGATTGAATCCAGGCAGGTTAGCCAGTTGATTTAAAAGTGAACTACTATTTTCTTTATGCGAGGACGTCGGACTGACTTCTTTGTATCCAGCTGATAATATTATCATCGCCAGTTGTCGAGAGTATCGGTTAGTTTGCGGTGCCACATGAAGATTGCCAGAAGGGAAGAAAACGACGATCAAACACAAACAATATTAAACAAGCAGAGATGAATAGACACGTAGCGATTAGAAGATTAGCAGGTATTCCTAAACAACTTATACATGTGGGATGGTATTTGTGGCTGAAGAGAGGACACAAGTGGAACATTCAACTTTCAGCAAATCCAACTGGGTTCTAACTAAACTCTTGATGTTGGAATGAAGGTCGGTTTTGTGATTATAAAGGAATGATTACTTATTTTTATTGAATCTTTATGATTGTGGAGCAGAAATGTTAAATAACTTCTTCTTACATTTTCAGAGGAAACTATTAAAAAAATATGGTCAAAAATTCACTTGAAGAGGCAACTGAACCAAAAAACTCAATGAAAGGTAGGAATTAGTAGAAGAGAAAATGTAGGAATAATAGATACATGACATACAGATAAATAATATGGAACATGCCACCACAAATACGTTTCAGCACATTCTCACAGTACGTAGCCATGTCAGAAATTAAGGAATGCTCTTGACCTAGCAAAATCAAAATAATACCAATTTAATAAACGCCGGTTCACATTTTTTAATATTCCATTTCGGTTAATGAAGAAAAGGTTGTGCGGAAAATAAAAACAACGTTAGTCAACAACATCTAAAGGACTCGTTTGGATTTGAATATTAACCATTTGAAATTTCATTAGTTCGTACTGGATACGATTCACTTAGTTCCGCATGTTCAAAGAAATATGGATATATAATTCGTAGATATCGCAACTGGAAAACGGTCATATTTCATACCCATTATTAACTTCAATAACATCATAGATCGTGTTGACATCCTATAGTTTACATACCTTGCACTTTAGCTAGCTACAATTACCTACGTAGTTTTTTGCTCTATCTACACAGTGCTTCAGATCCAGTAGATAATACGATGATTTAGTTTAGCATTAGCATCGTTACCATTCAAATCCAAACTGCGGTGTCACACAAGGTGTGTCATGCAGAATACCTACGCGGGGATTTGGCAGTGAATGTAATACCGCCGTCGTCACCTTCGCGTCGCGGCCCCGCCTCGCGCTCGTCGCCTTCCTCTTGAAGAACTTCATCTATGTAGTCTGGAATAATGCAGTCAAATACAGCTTATTTTCTTAGAAAAAATGAGTTTCGAGAATAAAACAAACGACTAGCTTGTTTAATTTAAAAGGCGATTTAAATTTTTCTAATTTATTAAATTGTTTTAAGATTTGTACAAGATCTAATATTCACTTTTTAAACGAAAACTTTAAGGAATTTTTCACATATTACAGACAACACAAAACAAAATAAAAATCATGTGCTATGTCCTACATGTTCTAATTGCTTATTTGCGTGTGTGCGTGTGTTCTTTTCATTTTTTATAAACATTTATGTCCATTATTCTAGTGTAAGACGAAGCGTTTGTGCTCGCAAAGAAAAGTAATAATGATCTTTGATACATATATGTATGTATGTATTTAAAAATTAAACAAAATCGAAAATAATACTTGAACCCACACGTGCATGCGATCGACACTCGTGATAATAAGAAAGAATAAATAAGTACCTAATCTATAATACTTTATTTTACCGTGCGTGAACTGTTTGGCCGAACCGTTTTGCTGGAATTCAGGGAAAGTCACATGGTTTTTCCCATCCTGAAAAAATTACAACGATGTATTAAAAAAAATAGGTTTATTTTATTACAGTAATCAAACTGATCTTCATTTTGGTAGCATAAAGAGTAAATGCAACAATGGAGAAAGATATCTCTGAGAGAGAAGAACAAATTAAAAACTACGATCATGAAAGTTCCCATGAATCAAAAATGCATAAACATGTAAGTATTTGAACCTGTATTTTTTATAGGTAAGTTTGCTATCTCCCCTACCTGCTTTCCACGTTTACTGCGCTTATGGTGATGCTTTCTGTCGCCAACCCGTCGCCTTATATTCATATGGGTCTTGTAATTGACTTGCGTGCCGAGGTCACGATCGTTCACCGCGTGCCGACTGTAGCTCAGCCGACGATGCTATACGAAGACACAAATATTATTTTATTACCTAGGTATCTAGAAACCTTTCTTTCATATAAATATAGATTTTATCGCGTCTAACTAGAATATGCAACAAGCAGTTATATAGGGCAATGTGTGATTGGGGTTAACTGGTTGGACATAGGTATGGCTTCCGTAAAACTACGTAGGTAATCCTCGTTAAATAGAAGGCGATGAAACTGTATTTAGTTACTTATATCAGTTGTTCGGCGGTAAATATCAAATATTCAAGTTACTGATGTGTTGCAGCCTAACATATTTTCAACTCTTGAAATGTCACAGAAGAATCGTAACTACATCGAGTGACATTTGCCCATACATCAGGCCCTGACCGCCGACCCACGTCTATTTAGTTGAGCGGTCATACATACATAAATGTAACCTTTGTTCTAATAAACATACCCGTCTGAATGGTTTGCAAAGTTCTTCTGCAAGTAGATGGTGTATCTTGGCATCCGTCAGATCTTTCTTTGACGGATTATATTCCAACTCTTGCATGTCTATATTCCATGTTGATGAGTCCAGTTGACTGAAGCTGGGACTGGAAAAATATTTTTATTGTTACACACGATAAAAACTTGTATACATGTAGCAGTAGTTTATATAACAGGTAAAAGGTTCATAAATTACCTTCCATTGAAATTAGCATTAGTATAGTTCTTGAATATGGCCGACATGGATTCGGCGCCTGATATATTTCCGATAGTAGACGCGTTTCGTTGCATGTATTCTATTGCATCTTTCATAGCTAACTTTGAGTAGGTCTCCAAAATCTTTGGTTCAGCACCCTAAAATCATATATGATAACTTCAAAAATATTCATCGGTGTTAGTTGCAAACAATTTTATAATCAGTAACAATGGTACATTATTGTTTATGAAACCAAAGATGCTTCAACACATTTACCTGGTAGTTCCTAAGTAAGAATGGCCTAATGAAGCGATTGTCAAATCTTTTGAACTTATCCCTCATGTGGTGGTTACCATGTTTTCCTAAAATATCTTCTACGCCAGCCATCAAATGGTCCATAAACTGTAAGGAAGCACTTTTTTAGAAACGAGTGACTTCTGCCAGGTATTAAATTTAATCATTTTTCGCAAGGCAATCTTACCCGCTCATGAATTCGTTCATTCATAGTAGGTTTTCGCTTCTCAGCAGTTTTAACGTTTAGTATTTTCACAAGAGGCTTTATGGTAATTCCCTGAATGAATACGGTGAAGTATATCACAGCTATAGTGGTAGTAACAAACATTGGCTGCAGTTCCACAACTTCGGGATCTATTAACAAAACTAATGCAAAGGCAACTGCGCCTCGAAGACCTGGAAAAAATAAAATAAGTGATATCCGATTTCTTCTTCATTAAGTACTCTTGTTACAATAATAACTGCCGCTTCGCTAAAGTCCCTACAATAGACTGATTAGGAGATTATGTTTTGAATAGCCACTTCATAATATCAAAGAGGCAGGTGAAAAAGTGAGGGCGTTGATTGAACTGTAAAGTATCGACACCTGCTGTTATCTGGCATTTTTCAATCTCGAGATATTCGCCCTTTAAAATAGCGTGGGTGTTGCAAGTTCATTATTTCTGAAGGTACAAGGCGGCTAGACGGAATAGATTTACCTAAATAGTCTACATGTCGTCTCGTTTAGCTGGGAAATTGAATTGTCTGTTCTAGGTATTTACTATAACCATATATTTATCCGTGAGGGTTTAGACTTTGAAAAATAATAACTTAATACAAGTTACGTAACTAACTCACCTCCATAAGACATGACGAACTTTTCAACTCTATTAAGTTTGTGCAAACGGAACTTATTGGCAATTGCGCTAAATATGTACACGCCTGGAACAAAAACGAATAAATTATCATACGTCACAATTTCGCTCCTTATCCTTACCCATGGAAAAGATCATCCTAAAAGGCTCATTAAAATTTAATAAAGCGTCTAAAAATATCGTAGTCGGTCCCGTGGCAATTGGAAGTTCGGCCGGGTGACACGTGCAGATGAAACCCTTAAGTTTGACGGGCATTTTCCGGTCACAAGTTCACACGTGACCCATATTGTGTTCAGACGCTTTGTTTTCGTTATTACTTTACCTACTTTTCTTTCAATGTTTGTTGGCTTCTTTCCTCATAATTAGAAAGTTGTTTGACATTGAAAAGAAAATAAGACCACCTTTTTGCAAAACTCACCTATTATACGAAATACTGAGCAGAATACAATCGTTAATAACACAAACCACGTGTTCCAATCGTGGTTATTATTTACAGTAGCGACGCCTAAAAACATGAAAATAATAGTTTCTGAGGACGAAGACAGCATTTTCATGGTGTATTTTATTGTTGTATGCGACTTGTGTGATATGTTCGCCTCCACGTAGTTCTTCATAGTTATTCCACAGAAAGTTATACTGAAAATAAATCGATTATTTAGTTCGAAAGCATATCCCAAGTATTTTAAATTTTACATTGTTGCGATTTAAAGAAGTCTTTAGATTCAAAAACAAATGTTTTTTAAATAAAAATGTTTCAGAAGTTATTTCAGCCGAGCGAAGCAAAAAATCTCGCATTGCAATGCCCAGTAAAACAAAGAACAAGAAGTATAAAAATGATAAGAGACTTGGTACGTCTACCTATTTTTAATTTAATTGAAAACAAACGATTAATGACGCTACTGTAATGTTAAAACTAAAATAGTGTCGCTCTAACGTGTTAACAAAGTTAAACGTCGTGTGAAATTAATGGTTTTAGAAACTTACGCAAGTATTCCGCTCATGTGGAACATCTCAGCATTGAGATATGCCAAGTAAGCCATTACGAATATGAAGATTGGCTCAATGACTCTAACTTCGTGCGTGAAACGGGTGACAAGGCCAGTAGCGAAGCCCCACACGACGCCAATACACGTCCCTCCAACAGCCACCACCAGGAAAGAGGCGAGTCCCGCAAGGAAGTCAGTATATTCAAGACGTGATGGTCCCATCTCACTGTCATATAAAATAAGAAATGTGGTAAACGGTACTTCCTAGTAGTTACTTCTAACTGACTATTTTATTAGGGTGCCACTTACGTATAAGCTTCAAACATGTGATACAATACAACAGTTACTGCATCGTTCAGCAGAGATTCGCCGAAAACTACAATGTAAAGAACTTCATCTACATGAATTTCCTCAAAAACAGCTAGCACTGCTACTGGATCTACTGCAGAGATTAATGCTGCAAACAAGAGCATGTCTAGAAGGGGTGTGGTGCAGCCAAACATTCCAGTCTGTCCGCAGGCCCATAGGGACGCCCCTGTAAACAAGTAACACAATGAGTCAATGGACTGTAAAAGAAATAAACATTAATTAGAAGGTACGACTGGGAGCAAATATGATAGCAATAAACAATGAAGTAAGTAATAAAAATGTTTACTAAAAACAAGCCAGTATAATAATCTTACCAATAGTCAGGGTGTTGAACACAGTCCCAACAACCGCAAATAAAAGAATTGTTCCAAGGTGATCGAAAAACAATCTGTTGGGCATGAAGTAGCCAGCATCCAGGATGATAGGGGGCAACATGTATAAAAAGAAGGTGTCCGGCGTCAGAGGTTGTACATGCACACTATGCGTACTCAACAGCAGGGCCCCGATGAGGACACCCACGAAAATAAGAAGACAAGATTCAGGAAACATTTTCGACAACTTCGGTGCCATATGAAAACCTGAAACAAAGTGCAGAATATAAATTGAACAGTTAATTGAACAATAACAGCAATTATTGGCAATATGTAGATAAGGAGTTTTAGATATTTTACTCGAGCATTTACTACAATATTCGAATTGCTTACAAGATTTTTATTTGAAGTACCACTGTACCTATTACATTAATGTTTAAGTTGGTTCTTTGGATATGAGTATATAAATTTTTGGTTACTTATAGGTACATTTGTTTATCAGATATTTTAGTTATCGGGTTCAACTGAAGATTGGCAAAACATAGCTATTGTTATCATTTGTTTTATTCCTACGCGTGGTTGCAGTTAAGAAATGTGTTTAGGTTTTAGGCATCCTACCAAGACACTTTGCTTGCCTACCTCCCGCTGTGAGTGTAGCGTCGGCAGTGCTGAATTTAGGAACTATGATCGTAGAGAAATTCTGAAGAGAACGAAACTTCTTGCTAATCAAGAGACCAAAATAAGCTAAACAACTTTGTGGGTACTTTCTGCTATTGGTTCTATACAACACGAACAAAATTATGTTAACAGAAGTAAATATCTTTCAGCTTTATAAAATACAGCTCTTTCATTTTTTTCTTAATTCTTTTCCTAGGTTCTGGCTAGATGACTCTGATCTTGGTGCGTTACTGCAAGAAAAAGTGCGTCATATCGATGGTCATATCTTAGAAAAGAAGTCGGCAAGATTCGTAATTTGTGCAAAAATCTGTGACTATGTCACAGATTATAAAGGGCTAGGAGAAATGTTTTTTTATATTGTGGCAAAGACCCGGTAACGTAGTAGGTAGGTACAACGCCGCCTAACGATTTTTTATAAACCATTTTTTTTAATTTTCCAAGAGAAAATCTCTTTTTACCACCCCATTTTATTACGATAAACTTTTCTTAACTTAACAATAGTATCGTCATATCAATAGATATTAGTCTTTTTGGTTACCAACAACATCGTTCTGTCAATATTGGATTGACATTTGTATTATGGAAAAATTATAAAAACATGTAAAATTATTTAAATTTTGAAAAATAATGTGAGATACTTAAAATTCTACCAAATCATACCAAACAAATTAGTTTGAAGGGCATTAGGCATTATTTAAAATAAAATGCCTGATGTGAAGTCAAACAAGGTACTTCACACGAAATCTTACGCGAGTGTTTACGATATACTTGGAGCATTGTCATACGGGAATTTAATTCGTAACATGGGCCTCAATAAGCGTGTAAGGGATCATTCTGTATATCTTGCTGCATGCGGAGAATCTCTAAAAAGATCTGCAGACGGTGATTATCCGGTTTCTAAAAGCACTAATTATGTAACTAGTGAGAAGTATAATTATTTAAATAATGAGAACAGCGGTAAAACTGTTGTTCCTTCTACAAGTACTATATTTTATGATTTGGATGATATTGCTAAAAGACACTCGTTTCATTGCCTAACCGAGTTCAGTGTATCAAATCCAAATTTTATGAAGGTAATGAAAATGTCTCAACCCTGCAACTTGTTTGGTGAAAAGTCAAATATTGTGCAGGAGTGTGCTACTCAAATACATCCAAAACTGTTTCCACGAGACAGTATTGAACTTAATTCAAAGAAAGTAAAGAAAAAGTTCTCGAAACTTTCCTCTGAAATATTTCTGAGAGACGATGATTATCTACGCGATTATCAAAAACTTAATCATTATTACAAAGATACATATGACAAACAGCAAAAATTTTGGTCATACGCAAAGTATCGTACAGAGTACACGAAGCCTATTCCAGAAGAGAAAAAATGCAAGAAGAAAGAACACGGAAAACGCACAGAAGATCCATGTCCGTGTCAATTATTTTCCTATGCTTGTCCTTGTACCGATAAAAAATCACTTACAGAGTCGGTAAAAAATAGTAAATCCTTAACAGGCGTTGACCAAGTAACGAGTACATTTAAAATAGTGCCCGAAGAAAACGAAAAAAAGAAAGAGAAGATATTTAATAAATTAAGAAAGCTTAAACAAGATACTAATAAAGAGGACAAGCCTACGAATACGAGTACCGTAGAAATGATCGAAGTTTTAGTTCCTAATAAAAAAAATGATCCGTCAATACAGATAGCAAATAAAAAAGACGTACCAGTTTTGAGTGAAAAAAACAATAATGGTAAAAATTTAAAAAACAAATCTAAGGGTCGTAGAAAGTCACGAAGAGTTTTATGTCCAAATTGTAAAGAAAAAGTTGATGTCGTTATTAGTATTAGTACTACAGAAGAAGAAGAAAGCTTGAAATATGAACACTCTTCGATGTTTCGCAGCAAGGAAATACCGTCAACCACTGCTTATGCGTATCGAGCTTCACCAAACGGCGAAAGAAGTAAAACTATGGATGATGGGGATTTATGTTTACATGATCCGCGATGTGAACTATTGCCCGTATGCCAAATTCTACCAACTGATAATTTCTGCAATGCTAATCAGAAATGCGTTAACAAACATTGTGTTCCAAAACCAACGCCTCGAATTATAAGAATAACTAAAGCATGCAGGCATCATCCACCTTGCACCGTTGTGCCTTCTTGTCAAAGAGCAAATGTTTTAAAAAACAACTGTGAATATATACCTCCCTGTTTGCACCGCCCTCGTTGTGTTAATCTACCTTTGTGTGTGCCATTTTCAAAAAGTCTACATTACGAGGAAATTAATAAGGTAATCGATGAAAGGGACAACGCCGACTGCCCGCATATTCCAAAATGCAAATATATCCCCATGTGTCAACACGACTCATTGTCAAATACAATGGATCAACAAGTTAACATGGTTTCTCGGGTGCCGAATGGGTGCGAGTTTCTGAACGATTATCGTCCTACCTTTTTATTAAATCCAAAATCGACCTGTGTGGCTAATACATTTTCTCCATGCGAATTATCTCCTAGTCCATGTTATATGGATCAGTTTAGATGTAGACCCGATAAGTCATGCCAATTTGATAGCACTCAATGCAAATGTACTAATGAGGTTAAAGAAAATCCGAGCGAAGAAACTGTAATATTTATCAGGGATGTCGGTTGTCAATTTAGAAATAAAAATTATTCGCCTAAAGAATCCATGATACATTCTAAAGTATCAAGTAACTCTTTTGATTTTGTTGATGTCAAAATAGGCAACCTGGATAACTACTACACCAACGTTCACACATTGAGATATGAAGATAAGTTTACTAATCCTCGATCTGGGGGAGAACATTCATTTTCAACTGTTTCCATAACTTCGTTAGAACTTGATTCAGAATGTCCATCGCATGGCCGACGTGCTAGCCAAAATCCGGGGAGACATAGAACAGCAACTGGCTTTGTGCCCAAATCAGCTTACGTCACAGCCTTCTCAACACATACTGAGCCTTCGTCAGATAAGTACGAATACAAAAATATGGAAGCTTTTCCAGTTAAATCTCGCAGAAGTTTTCTGAAAGGAAGATATAGAAAAATGTTTAACGTGAAACGAAGAAGGAAGTCTAGGTTGAGTAACCCTTTGCTGATTTCTTGTTCGAAAAAGTCCGTGTATGAACCGAATATATTGTAGACGTTTTTTTTTCAGTTTTGTATTGTGTATACATATATTTGTGTGCCTGGAAATAAATATTTCTTTATTTTAATGTGCGGATTAACTTATTTGTAAACCTACCTATACCTAAATCAATAAGGTCATAAAAATATGAAATGGGTGAGTTTTCCGTATTGTCCCGTTTCTTTTTTCCGTTCCGTTTTATCCTCAAATCTTAACCTACCTATAAATCAATTGATGAAGTGAGAAAAAGACAGGCTTCAACATTGTACGGCGAAGAGATTCAGCGAATCTAGGTCACCGCCACGTTCCGCCGGAGGAAGCCTTACCGATCTTGCCTAACTTCTCAATTTGCAAATGCCGCTAGCAAGTTAACTAGTATAGTGGTTTCAGTTATGTTAGCGATTTGTACAGCAATGGCAATAAATTAATTTTGCTGCTTTAGTTTGTAAATCACGGAAGCAGAATTTCGTTATATTCAAGAATTATATGTATATCTACGAGATGCGTAACATATAGGTAAAGACCATATTCTCAAATAAAATTCTTTTGTTCAAAATTGAATTATCTTTACATTATAAAAGTTTTATCTACCTACGTGATATTATGAGGTTAGTAAATTGAATTCCTATGCAAGCAGTAGCAGGTACTATAACAACACTTGGCCCAATTTCCATCACCTTCGACTAAATCTCTGATTTGCAAGTAAGTACCTATTCACGTTGGAAATTCAGGAAAACATACTAAAACCTGACGGAGGAAAAACTGTTACAAGGACACAGAAAAGTGTTCCGTCTCGGTGTTATTTTTAATGTACTTGATATTACTTTACGTATTACTTATATACAATTTTTTAAGAAAAATATTTAAAGTAAGGGAAACCTTTTATTCGTGCCATTGTCATAGAAGACTAAAACTAATAGCTACAAATATACCTAGGCGACGTCTTATTTTGTTTGCACAATATAATTAAAGTAGGTACTAATTTAAATATTAGCGACTTATGATGGCGGAATGATAATGGGTGTTTTTTTTTTCAATATTAGCAAACATAGAATTTGCCCTCAACGTATTTTCAAATTGGCCCCGGAGAGAGTTCTAAGCTCTTTGGCTATCACTGCTATCAGCCTATACCATCGCTAAATCTCAACAGCATGAAGCCTAATTTAGCTTTGTATGTTATTTTATTTCCATTACTCGTTTACACCACAATAAAGCTTAGATGGGGTGTATCCCGTCCACATCATGAGCTTAATCGATGTAAAAATATAATTTCTTCTTTCCTTGTACCTACTTACTTAAAGATCTATGTATAAGCTTTATTCCTAAAATTAAAGTAGAGCTTAAGCATATTAACTTTAGTTTTCAAGTCATTTCTATGCCAAGTATTGATGCTACGGGTATCTAAAAGAAATGTACCCATGCGTGAAGGTCCCTCAACGCTGCCTTCTTTTGAATCGTGCATAATGCCAAGTGATCCATAAAGTTGAATTTGGTCATTGCATAACCGTTAACTTTAACGTTCCTTATGATAGAAAGAGATTATAAAAGACTAGCTTTTGCCCGCGGCTTCGCTCGCGTTAAGAAGTATTATTATTAATAAGGTATGGTTTTTGCGGCTTTACTTTTGTTTAGCGTGTGTAAAAAATTAGGGCCTACATCCTTCATCATCCCTTATTTTATCACCCGTGGGGGTTGAATGGGGGTTGAATTAATCAAAATCGTATTTAAGCGAACGTCATCATAAAATTCTGATTCGTCATCAGGACTTCTTCATAAAATCTAAGAAGATGTATAAAAACTTTCATCCCCTATTTTATCCTCTTAGGGATGGAATTTATCAAAATCCTTTCTTAAGGGTTGCCTACGCCATAGTAGCTTTATGCATGCAAAGTCTCAGTCCGATCGGTTTAAAATTGACAGTTTCATACAAACTTTCATCCCCTATTTTATCCCCTTGGGGGTAGAATTGATCAAAATCCTTTCTTAGCGGATGCCTACGTCATAACATCTACCTGCATGCCAAATTTCAGCCCGATCCGTCCAGTGGTTTCAGCTGTGCGTTGATAGATCACTATGTCAGTCAGTCAGTCAGTCAGTCACCTTTGAGTTTTATATATTTAGATTTCTTTAAGACACACTTACCAATTTTAGCTATACTAGCGAAGAAAATCCATAATCCTATCAAGAAGGGCGTTTCGACCCGGTGAAATTCGAAGGCAGCGATGACCAGTTTCTTCACCTTTTTCTCAGGTTTTTCTGTGCTTGGTAAATTAGTGGTAGTGTCCTGGTGTTGACGAAGCTGCGTGCCTGGGGGCTCGCCTGGTACTGGCACCACGGGACCCATGGGCCCGAACCCCAGTCCGGGGTACGTGGAGATCCCATCGACTGTTATGGACGGACTTTGTTTCGTGGTGCTCTGAAAAAAAACGGGGAAGCCAGATAGTTAATAAAAAAGCAGAAAGACTTGCATTATTAGGAAGACAGGCTGAGAACAAAAGAGGGTTCTCGGCACCCGTTTTTAATTTTCCAATCGGCCGGTGCATAATGAAAAATCGCGTTGAATTTCCAGAGCTTTAGTTCTTACGACGCGACCTTGAATAACACGAATAACTAGGTACGTACGTAGGTACATTTTACATTTTCACGGTTTTATATTTTTGAGCAATATTGTTTTCAACATGTCGCTCTCTCTAACTTTATAGCTGGAAATGTCAACAAAACTGAATAGTTTCGAACGTGTAGCCTAGAGTTCTAATAATAGACCTGTCAATTCCAGTACCTTCCCAGGGTTACATAGAACCTGCAGTAGATTGATATACAATACCGTTTACCTACACAAACCTGGCATTCAACGTCTTAAGGTGGGATAATTATGTTACACTGATCTTGTCTTTCTCCGTCTCACCTACCTACTAAGTATAAACAAAATAAAACGATTACGTAAAACGTAACAACTTTTTCTGTACTTTGAGAAAACTTCGTATTTTTTTTGTTGTAATTTGGGTATAATGTTTTTGTCTTTTTGGGACTGGTTTTTGGCTATACAGGAATTAATTTTAAGCCGTTGGCAAAAAACAAAACTGATGGTTCAGAATCAATAATAGAACATGAAAAAATGCTTGTCCCGTCAAATTGGGGGAGTAGCAACCGCGGCTGCTTAGGCACCCCATTACTCGCGGTCGACGTAACAAGAAAAATAAGATAAAAACATCATTTATGACATTTGGCGCATGGAACGTGCGTACATTAATCGATAATGACGGAAACCTTTGCCCGGAGCGTAAAACTGCTGTCGTAGCACGTGAGCTTGCTCGATACAATGTAGACGTGGCAGCTTTAAGCGAAACACGCTTAGCTGACCAAGGCGAACTCGAGGAAATCGGCGGTGGTTATACATTCTTCTGGAAAGGAAGACCCCAAAGTGAACGTAGGTTAGCTGGCGTAGGGTTTGCCATCAAATCCACCATCGTAAAAAAACTGCCAGAATGTCCACAATACATCTCGGACCGCATTATCACATTACGCCTTCACCTACCAAACGACAACTACCTGAATGTGATAAGCGTATACGCACCAACAATGAGTAACGAGGACAGTGTCAAAGAACAGTTTTATGAAGAACTTTGCCAATGCCTTACCAGCATACGTTCAAGCGAACAAATACTGCTGCTAGGCGATTTCAACGCGAGGGTTGGCAGAGATTCTGAGTCGTGGCCGGGCGTGATTGGAAATAATGGTGTGGGCAATATGAATAGTAACGGACAATTACTACTCACACTCTGTGCCCAATTCGACCTCACCATCACAAACACTCTGTTTAGGCTTCGCGACAAATTCAAAACCACCTGGATGCACCCGCGTTCTAAACACTGGCACCTCCTCGATTACGCGATAACGCGACGAAGGGACATCTCCCAGGTGCATATCACACGCGTTATGCGCGGCGCGCACTGCTGGACAGACCACAGGCTTTTGGTAACTAAGTTGAGACTCCGCCTTCGTGAACCACGAAGACCCTGCAGGGCTAAACCAATATCTCTCAACTTAGATCGACTGGATTGTAAAGATCTTCAAGAAAAATACCAGAAAGGCCTAACAGATCCGCTAGATGTGTTTGATGCCCAGCAAGGTGACTTAATATCAAAATGGAAACAGATCTCATCCACCGTACTGACTGTGGCTACGGAAACCATAGGATACAAAAAACGAAACAACGAGGACTGGTTTGACCAGAATGATAGGGCCCTAACTGAAGCATTCAAACAGCATCGTGTACTCATAAAGCGTAATGAAGGAAATCATAAATCCAGTCAAGAAGTCCGAAGTAGTGGTGATTCCTTAAGGAAATTAACGAGGAAGATGAAAGATAGATGGTGGCTTGAAAAGGCAAAAAAGATACAGTGGCTTGCAGATACCCACCAACTAGGCGCTTTCTATGAAGAAATGCGTAAGTTGATTGGCGTTTCCATAAAAAACTGCACTCCATTAAGATCCCTAGATGGTTCCCAAAAGCTCACTGCTAAGCAGGATATACTTGATCGTTGGGCAGAGCACTTTAACCACCTGCTCAATGTAGATCGATCAGCAGATCTTGAGCATATAAGGCATATCCATCCTCTGCCGCCGAATGAGTCGCTTGCTGAACCACTAACTTTTGCTGAAGTTGTTCAAGCCATCAAAGAGCAGAAAAATAAAAAAGCAGTTGGCGTTGATAACATCGCCGGAGAACTGCTGAAATACGGAGAACAACTTCATACTTACATCTGGCAAATTTTTGATCGCATTTGGAACGAGGAAACAATACCACCTGAATTTAAAATATCCCGTATACAGACACTGTATAAAAACAAAGGAGACCGTTCCGACTGCAACTCCTACCGGGGTATATCGCTCCTCTCTGTCCCTGGGAAGATATTTGCCAGAGTTCTTCTCAACCGGCTTTTACCAGTTTCCGAAGCCATATTGCCAGAGACTCAGTTTGGGTTTCGACCTAACAGGGGCACCGGCGAAGCCATCTTTTCCATCAGGCAACTCCAGGAAAAAAGCCGAGAACAAGGCCAACCTTTGTGTATGTGCTTCGTGGACTTAGAAAAAGCTTTTGACTGCGTGCCGAGGGAAGCCCTCTGGACTTTACTGGCAAAATTAGGTTGTCCTGAGAAGTTTGTGAGAATGATTCGCCTTCTGCACGACGAGATGACCTGCTGTGTTACCTATAATGGTGACCAGTCAGAGTTCTTTCCTGTCACCTGTGGGGTCAAACAAGGTTGTGTGCTTGCGCCAACACTGTTTGCTCTCTACTTTTCTGTCGTTGTCAGTGAAGCACTCAAACAAACTTCTGCTGGAATCAAAATACGTTTCAGGACTGATGGGGGGCTTTTCAACCTGGCCAGATTAAAAGCATATACTAAAGTATCTCATGCTCTTATAACGGAGATCATGTACGCTGATGATCTGTGTTTTGTTACCAACTCTGCACAAGAGCTCCAGAACCTGATGACTAACCTTCAGGAAGTCTGTTGTCGTTTCGGTCTAAAAATCAGTGTTAAGAAAACTGAGGTAATGGCAATCGACTCTCAAGGAGCTACAGAACCTATCAAGGTAAACATTGGCGATACTGAGCTGAAGCAAGTGAATACCTTCAAATATCTGGGCAGCACAATTACATCCAAGTGTGACCTTGATGCCGAAATAAACCATCGCATTGGCGCTGCATCAGCTGCTTTCGGTAAATTACGAGCCAAGGTCTTACACACACATGATTTGAAGCTTTCGACAAAAATCTCCGTTTACAAGGCCACAGTCCTCCCAAATCTTTTATACTCGGCTGAAACATGGGTCCTCTATCGGAAACATATACGGGCGCTGGACCGATTTCATCTAAAGTGCATAAGAGACATTTTGAAAATCAAATGGTCGGATCGGATTAGAAATACCGAAGTGCTACGACGCGCGAATGTCTGCGGCATAGAAGCGTACCTGATGCGGCGACAGCTCAGATGGTGCGGTCATGTTTTACGCATGGATGATGATAGGGTGGCCAAACGCATCTTCTTTTCTGAACTCCAGAACGGCAGACGGAAACAAGGTGGCCAATTCTTACGCTTCAAGGATGTTCAGAAAAGACACATGAAAAGGTGCAACATTGATCCTCAGAACTGGGAGACAAAAGCCATTTGCCGCCCTGAATGGAGAGGCCTACTTAAAAATGCGATCAAAGATTTCGAGGAGCAAAGGAAATCCGCACTGGATGCGAAGCGTGATGCTCTTAAGGCTAAAACACCAGTAGCCATTCATTATAACTACGTGGACGGTATCCTAACGTGCAGCCAATGCTCGCGCACGTTTACACATAAAATAGGGTACTGCAGCCATCAAAGGGCGCATAGAAGAGCTGATCATCCTAGCTCTTCTCTCAATGGTAGCTGAAAGCAGTCACCATAGCCGAAATCGGCAGGGAAGTATATAATAGAACATATCTGCATAACATGCAATTCTGTATATTAAGAATTTCAACTTGAACCCTGAAATTCCTGAAATATAGTCGAGTGTGTCATACGCCGACAGCAAAATGTGGGTTTGGAGTGAGAGATTTACGGATCCTTAAAAGCAGTAAATGTAATAATTTAAGTAGAATTTATAGCTTTGATTATAAAGTCGTTTCGTTTGAAAGTTTTTGGACAACGAACCAATCGGATTGCCCTTCAAATCCACAAACATTTTGTATTGTCTCTGCTAAACTCTAAAACAAAATGGACGAGGGTGCTTGCCAGTCAGTCATCTTGACCTTGGCCACGGACGGGCTTTGTCTTGCAACCCCGGCCTTCGCCGAATTGCTGTGAAGTGTCCTACTTATGAAAATGCTAACCGCATTCGTATCTTTTGATGATAAAATCTTTACTTATGTACTTATTGCAGTAATTTATTGCAATAATTAATTAGGTGTCACAGAAATATAGTTTGCTTGTAATTTTATACTAAGAAAAGCCATTCTTTGAAAGCAGGATGCTTTTAAGTTACCTAAGCTACTACCTACTCGAAGTTCATCGAAGTTTCTATGAATTGTTTTATTTCAACTTGAAATACGTACCTACATTGATTGAATGAACTATAGAGGTAGTGCCTTCATTCATTCATCAACTTCATTTTAAGTCCTTAACTAGTCCTTAACTGTCTGTTAATGTTGAGTGATCTCCAGCAAAAACTAGAATATCCATAACATCTAAACAAAAAGAAAGCAGAGAAACTTAATAACCACACTCAATCTCTAGCAGTAACAGTTTACCTGAAGAATCACCTCAATCCATAATTCATCAAGCAAACCTGGTCCCTCCTATTAGTCCGGGACGACTCATTTCATTATTCAGAGGCACGTTTGAAATGAGACCTAAATGTACTTGGCTCTAATTAGACATCCTAATTTCAAAGATTGAGCACAGGCTTGAATTTTGACATTAAGCGGTGTTTTGGTTTGCTGAATAAAGATATAAAAAAGTTATGTCTACATCTCGTTTTATTTTATCGGTGTAAAATATTTGCGAGGGAGGTCAAAAAATATTTAGTCGTGGAGTCCGTGCAGTGTACTATCAACATAAAAACTATGCATTGGATTTATAAAGTAACATTACTCCCCGCTTATTTTTGCTTCCAAATAAAACTGTCCTCTTCTTAACCTAAATCACATACTATTGTACACTATAACAGCCGTTCCCAAATGGGGTTCCGCGGAACCCTAAGGTTCCGTGACAGGCCCTCAGGTGTTCCGTGGAAAATTCAAGATTTCCATTTGGTAAATCATCTCACTTTTGACAATATTAAATTATTATTCACTTTCAATTAAATTGTTTTAAATATTGCATTCCAAAATTCCATTTAGGCACCACGTAGGTGGGTACCACTCAGGAGTGTAAGTCTCGTATTTTCGCGACAAGTGGCGGGGGAAGGCCACGGCAGCTGATAATTTAATTCAGTTTTTTACAAATTGTAGATTAACTTAATACCTCCAGGTCTTCGGCAATCGGCAAAAAATCACCGCATTTTTTGGGCTTATACGTTTTCATACATTTGACAGGACGTGAAATGACACGGCATAAGTATTTCCAGTGGCTATTTTTACCATGAATCAAAGTATGATATTATTTAAAATTTTTGCTCCTCCGCGAATCCGAAAATTTCGCGCTCGCTTCGCTCGCGAGTCAATGTTACGTGTGGTGCTTTTATGTTCGTTTAATCGCTCAAGTATCCCACACACAGTTCAGGAAAAGCAATAGCGCTTTCTTCGCTACCTGCGTATTCATTTGCATTTGCTTTTTTGTGTGGATATTGTACTTTTTGAGACTTATTAATTTACAGTGGTTTTGTTTATTTTGTGTAGGTACTTACAACTAAAAAAAATTCGCGCTCGCTTCGCTCGCGATACCGGCTACCGCTGAATGTCTTTCAATGCTAGCGGGTGCTCGGACTTCTACTTTTAGTTAAAAAAAATCGCGCTCGCTCGCCTCACACCTGTACAAACCCAATCTATTTCTTTTTGCGTTTACTTTGTCTGTCTTCAAACTGAAAACTAATACACAAAGTCAAGGGCGGCTAAATTCTGGCCCGTGTGGCAAATAGCCATGCTACGCCTGAGTATGCTGAATGTGTTTCTAACCATATAACCATTTGGTGCGCTTCCACGGGTCATGAGCCGTACCTAAGTGTATTTACGTCTTTGGTTTACTTCTTACTTAAGCTAAGGTTCCGCCGAAAAATGCTGAAACGAAAAGGGTTCCGAAGCCAAAATAATTCGGGAACCGCTGCACTATAATAAACGATCTCAAAGGATACAATCGCACAACATGAAATCTTTCGAAAAGAAATTTAGGGAGCGTGGGCCCAAGTGAACATAATTCGAATATTGGTACATATACTTATTACTTTAAAATTACTCAAAATAAATCCGTAAAGAATTTTATTTCATTTCAATCAAAAAATGAAGCGGGTATTATTGAAATTCTTCAAAGCCAAATTAAATTAAACAAATGTAAATATAAGCATTTATTTGTTTCTAAGGTGATTTAAATACCAACTATGATGAAGGTCGTTGAAAAAAACATATCAATGCCTAGATAACGCTAGTTTTGGCCTTGTAGACGTTCGATACTTGGCAACTCGTTTTTAAGTCTTATTTTATTACCATTTTATAAAATGTACCTATTTTTAACCCCCGACGCAAAAACGACGGGGTGTTATAAGTTTGACGTGTCTGTGTGTGTGTGTGTGTGTGTGTGTGTGTGTGTGTGTATGTGGCATCGTAGCTCCCAAACGGATGATCCGATTGTAATGCGGTTTTTTTTGTTTAAAAGGTATGTCAGTCGGGAGTGTTCTTAGCTATGTTTGGTGGAAATCGGTTCAGGTCTTCAAGGTCATCAGCTCGTTTGCTAGATGTCATATCAATGTTACACGCTCAGTTTACTTGCAAGTATATCTGAAATCTGATCTGAAATTTGAAACACTAATGTCTTTTGGAACCACTGAGCTGGTCTGCTGTTAGGGCACGAAGGTAGGAGACGTAACCCTGAACTGCCTTTTAGTAAACCCATCGTGTTTGGGCTCGTTGAATTTGTCTTGACGAGTTCTCTTCATGTTTCTGATTGACGAGAACCTAATGCTGCAAATGGGATGTGGCGGATGAAACCCTGGAATGCCGGAATGAAACGGATAAACCGATTTATATTTTTGCTGAAAATCTAGAATGTTCAACGGTTAATCTTTATTGTTTCTCAATCTGTGCAATTCTCCCAGAGCCAGTTTGTCATGAGGATTGTTAAACAGCTTCCTTTGGCCGAGATCGCATATAGCGACCCCTTCTTAAGATAAAGTAAATTAAGAGCGTGTACGCTCGGCGCGCGATGTCAACTTTAGGTAATTCAACGCAAAAAACCGCGCAGACTAGCGTCGCGGCTGTGTGCGTGCCTATCATACTTCACGTATAGTCACACAAACCATTTTGATCCTTTCGAGTGAAATTGGTAGAACAAAAAATATATTATTTAGTAAATAGTTAATAGCGGGAAAATAGTGTAAGTCTATGGATGTCTAAAATATAAAAGCATGAAAATAAGTCGTTAATACTTACACTCTTTTGCAAAAAAATCGGGCACCCATGAAAACCTTGGTTTTGAGGACTTTCTGTATATTACACACAATTTTCAACAGTACTAAATAGTCGACTGATGATTAATGACAATGTTAAGAGTTTCTGTATTTTAACCGATTTCAAAAAAAGAAAGGAGGAGGTTTCAATTAGATTGTTTTGTGATTGTTCTCAATTTGATTGTTTTCGATTTCTCAAAGACGCCTGGACCGATTTGAAAAATTGATTGTTTATATGAATGGTCCAGTCCATCCAGACCGAAAAATTGTGGTCAAATAACAACAATTGCCGGAAAGCCAAATATTGGTGAAGAGCTTGGGTTTACCATTGCAAATAAAGTTTTAAGTTATCTATCCTATATGCTTCAAAAGTTATTCGAGATCAAAAGTCAAAATTTGGGTACATCCAAATTGAAAAAAAAAAAATTATAGCTCGATTGGTAACAGACATCTGCAATAAGTGATTTCTAGCCTAAGGAGTCCGCCATATTGGATTTAGACTCGCGACACATTTTTTTTCGAGTTATTCATAGCAAGCCCTTTCATTTGATACCCATATCGTAGGAATGCATTAAAACATTTTTTCTCCATCTTGGGTATACCGCCATATTGGATATAGAATCATACATTGTCATTAAAACTGAACATTCAAACAAAATTTCAACTCAATCGATAAAAAAAATATGCTTCAAAATTGAGCTTTAAATAAAATAGTAATGTATCAAGATTTGTTGGTTGCGCTTGAAATGTACTCTATTCTCGGTATCCACGGCAGAGGTTATTCACCCTACGCGATGTGACGGAGCGACACGTCCTCTCTCTGTGAAGCCTTGCGGCGGTCTGGTTTGAGTTGACTCGCGTGCAGCGTTTTATAGTAGTTTTTCAATAATTTATAAAAAAATAAAAACGAGAGATTAAATTATAATATAAAATTTATGTTTTAAAGAAAGAGTTATATTACTATAGTCAATAATTGTTATATTAAATTAAGTAAGATAGATAGGTAAAAAAAGCATTTGAAATTCACAATTTTTCACATTGTTAAAATATTTTTTTCTGAAAGATAGAGACCTAAATCAAAAAATGTTTTCAACTAACTATAGGCATGGGGATTTCGTCTATGAGTAAAAAAATAAATATGACTGGATTTGCCACTGTTTTCACATGAATTTAAGCTTCGAAATAGACGCTGAACGGGAATTTTATAAAACATCTGTTACGTTATAGAGGTTTTAAGTATTTAAACTACACAAATTGAAATTTATGTTCAATTAACTATATAGACAGTGAAATTACCTTGTGTTATTAAAAAATAACATAGTTATAGAATAAGTAGTTACTGAGAAACAGTGGTTTGAAAAGTACCATTTTAGGCCAAATGGCGCGCGGTTGACGTACACGCTCTTAAATAAAAGAAGGAAAAATTAAGGAGCTCCTTTAAAAAGCATGAAATAAAATTAAATTATAAATTTAAAAAAACCCCCGACCCAAAAAAAGTATGCAATAATTATGACAAAAGGTTAAAAACGCTAAACCCTATAAAAAGCAAAAAATAACTTTTAACACTACGTAAACTAAATTTTGACGTGTCGGGGGACTGCTTTTTACCTTCATAAATACTTACATAAATCAAATGATACCTACCTTATTACAACATTCGCTTAAAAAAAAACACGTATCTAAAGTAATGAATTAGAGCGGTCCCCCGACACGACAAAATTTAGTTTACGTAGTGTTAAAAGTTATTTTTTGCTTTTTATAGGGTTTAGCGTTTTTAACCTTTTGTCATAATTATTGCATACTTTTTTTGGGTCGGGGGTTTTTTTACATACATTATTGGATATTCAAAATGTTGGTCGCCCGAACAGGGACTTGAACCCTGGACCCTTGGATTAAAAGTCCAATGCTCTACCGACTGAGCTATCCGGGCAATGGAACAAGTTCCGAAGTAACTGGCCATAAAGAGCAAACAAGAAGCGTGATTCATCCAAATGTGTGAATCACTGCCATTGCCTTCTAAATAAATATCGAAATCATTCATTTACTTATGAAATAGTGTTTAGATATGCTTGTTAAATTATCAAAGTAATTGTTTGTATTTTAATATTTACACTTACTGTTCAGAAACTACCTTATACAGTTTTTTATAAATGATTTTGTTTTTTTTTATGCCAATACCTCTAGAAGGCAGGTCGTTAATTGACGCAATGAAGATTTTAATATGGTTTATCACGACTGGTGTGTTGCTAAGAATGTTTGAGAGAAATAAACGGAATTAACAAAATATACTTAATCCTTGACTTTTAGGGATATATCAAACTATTTTGCTACACTGCCTATGAAAAATTATTAAATAGAATGTTTTAATTAAAGTTAAAATAGTAATTTTAGCAAATATTTGATGCCGAGATATAAAACAAGTAATATTGTCATAGAAGCTTTGAGTATGTGGCTTGCAAAGTATCACTTCAGTAAAAAAATATCGCCCGAACAGGGACTTGAACCCTGGACCCTTGGATTAAAAGTCCAATGCTCTACCGACTGAGCTATCCGGGCCGTGCAATGCCAAACTGAAATAGCTATACAGATTTGGAAGAATTTCAAATAACGATATTATTCTCAAACTACAGTATCCTTTTATTATTATCACAATAGGAATAAATACAAAGAATCAAACAAATACAAAATGGGATATAATACAATAAGCAAGTCAAATATTGCTTCACTGTTCCGTTGCCGCGTTGACCCATTTTTTGCTCACTTTTTTTTCAATTTGGCTCACATGTCTGTTCCAGGCTGTAGTTTATGAATGGTTGTTTCAACAAAAACTACACGGCCCGGATAGCTCAGTCGGTAGAGCATTGGACTTTTAATCCAAGGGTCC
This sequence comes from Helicoverpa armigera, assembly GCF_030705265.1. Lineage (NCBI taxonomy): Eukaryota > Metazoa > Arthropoda > Insecta > Lepidoptera > Noctuidae > Helicoverpa > Helicoverpa armigera. The sequence continues at coordinate 7,897,568 of NC_087130.1, read as the reverse complement.
AGGGTTCAAGTCCCTGTTCGGGCGACCAACATTTTGATTTACCGGCATTTAACATTACAAGTTCTTTGAATGATGTTGAGGATTGCTTACTTGAAACAGTTATGTTGTCAAATGCCGTTAAATGTTACGATTCGTATTTTTGTGCATTTTTAAGTTTATTTCAAATATATCAAATTGTAGGATTAAATCTTTTGTTTTTTATTGTGCATCTGAAGGAATACACTGATATATCTAACTTGAACCTTATTTTTAATTTGGAGTCAAGGCTACGCCAACATCTACTGCAGATAATAATATACGCAAAAGAAAACAATGCAGTAAAATAATACATTGTTATCGTTGTGTATCAAATTAATTAACAAGTTGGTGACAGTTTAAACCGCAGTGCCTTTTCGAATTTGCATTCATAACTTCGCAAAACTTCATTTTGCTACGATATTTTGGTATTTTCTGTAGATATTTACTTGAAAGTATTTTTTTTTATTTTATACACACAACACCAAGCGTGGCGTCATAAAGGATAATTTGGTTATGTTGTAGATAATATGTATAGGTAAGACCTTTTACGTTAAGAGTACAAGAGTAAATTAATGACCTTTCTATAGATATTTTGGCACCCTAACATGAAATGTCAGCCGGGAATAGGTGCCATTAGCTCAATTACAGTAGAATCCGGATATAACGACCTTCAAGGGACCGACGATACTATGTCGTACTAACCGGACGACGCACAAAACGGACGGATTGTTTCTTAAGTACATAACTTAACTTGTACATACATACATAACTTACGAATACATATTATTATCTTATATATAAAAATGAATTGATGTTCGTTAGTCTCACTAAAACTCGAGAATGGCTGGACCGAATTGGCTTATTTTGGTTTTAAAATGTTCATAGAGGTCCAGGGAAGGTTTAAACGATACGAAGTTTGTTGGGTCAGCTAGTCTTCTTATATATTAAAAATGAATTGCTGTTCGTTAGTCTGACTAAAACTCCGGAATGGCTGGACCGATTTGGCTTATTTTAGTTTTAGAATGTTTGTAGAGATACGAACGCGGGGCGGGGGTGCGAGTGCGTAGGCAAACAAAACATAGCGCGTGTGTCGTTTTAACCGGACGTATTATAATAAATATTGGTCGCTATAAGCAGTTGGTCGCTTAAACCGGAGTCGCACTAAACGGTTACATTGTCTTAGTACCTATATACGAAACCTAACTTGAGTAAAGATTATCGTCGCTAAAACCGATTAGTTGTTATAAGCGAAGTCGTTATATATGAATTCTACTGTAATTCTATAATGTGAATGGAAACGTATGATAAAAATTAAATGACCATATTATATTAAAATTAATGTAAATATTATGTAAATATTATAAGTCCTCATTTGGATAAAACAAAAAAAAAAAAATGACCATATTAGGTACCTACTTCCATTTCCGTATTTTCTATTTCTGTGGAAATTTAATATTGCTTTATATGTGACTACTTACGCACGTTTCTCTTAATAAGTACCTATACATTTCATATGGAAACGTATTTCTGTATAATATATCATTGTTTATATCAACTTGCGTATCATACATTAGTGGTCAAAAAAGCCCAGCTTCCTCCTATTAAAAAATAGCAAAAAACGATCATGGTTCCTTTTGTATGCTATACCTGCCTATAATTTCACACTTACAACATGCTTCATCAATATGTATAGTTCGTAAATATAAAAAATAACAAGTGAGTGCGTACCAGCGTACCTAGTTCTTTTCACGCGTCTCAGATTATATACGCATTTTTATAAGTAAACAATCATTTTAAATTAGGTATGTGTTTTATGTAGAGGACTCTGGAAGGAAATACTAGGCCTTTTGCACGTTTTGTGTGAAACTGTGTTTCAGAGTTCGATCATATCAGAATTAACGCGTTCTTTTCAGTTATTTTTTTCTTGATTATATGTAAGTTTGGTATAGTAATACAGGTATGTCCTATTAAATTATGGAACTGAATGAAAGTACTTACTTCAAGAGGGCCGCTGTGTGCGCAGGACAGGAGGGCTGCTAGCGCGGCCCACAGGAGGGGTCGCCTGCACGCGCGCCGGCTCAGGTTCACCCCGTGCTTCAACGACGTCATGCTGGCAACACTATCACCTCACCAACATTGACGCACGATGTGTCACAACCACTGTCAGTACCACTCTATAACCATGACCACGCTGCACTTTACGGACTGTTTATAATGCCATTACTTTATAATCTCACAATTCGTAACGCCGATAGCTGTTATACTATTTCAAGCCATTATTGAAATGGCCGTATGTACCTACCTACTTGTTAGGCACTTAGGTCAAAATGAAATGGAACATACCTACTTATATGTTTACGTATCTTTAAATTCACGAAATCATAGAAAGACCGATAATCGAATTCTACCATAAGCCTGCTACACGAACAGGCGAGACTAAACCGATAATCTGGTGTTTAATCCCTGAAGCATTGACATTACATCAATTCAATTAAGTAGGTAATGTTCTTGCTAGCACGGAGTTCACTTTAATGTTCACATGAAAAATGAGTATTGTTGATGGGTCGCAGAAAATCATAATGTAATATGGCAATGGGCTGTGGGCGGGCGTCGCCAAGACGCCACGACGGCGGCGGCGCCACTCTGCCCTTGTGCCAAACTCCAAGGATGTTGACTCCACAGGACTTTGTACGTAAGTCGTATTCATTAGCTTTACACGAACGTTCACTGTATTGGCATCGCTCCCATAATGCCGTGTCTAAAAGCTCGAGGACATTTTTGTGCTACTTAAATAAATTACCTACTTACAAGAAAATTATGTATACCTATCTAACCATATTTTGTGTTTCAGTTCATCGTATATATGTTTTCATAAGCCAACATTGAAATGCAAATAACATGACGGGCAATCGATTCACTCAAGCTTTTATAATCTCTACAACAACCACTTCAACCTAGGTGTGGCGATGATGTGTTTCACTACGTGCTTCATTTTAATTACATTATCAAATACGACACTACGTAGTGCAATACTATTTTATACAGTTAGGAGCCCGTAGCATTGGTTACTCGTGCTACGTGGCTAATCTGGCACTGAATACTGTAAACACCTACATAGATAGACAGGCAAAATAACTTATTAAGTACTTTAGAGCGCTGGATAGTGAAGGGTAAATGGTCTATAAACGGATTGCACGTCATCTAATATAATGATTGACATTTCACTTTCACGTGGGAGTTTTCAGAATATTTCTGCACATTTCGGTAAAATTTCATAGTTTTGTTATGGTTGTGGTTAGTTTGAAATTAAGTAAACAGGGATCCCGTACCCATGCCAATACTCTAATTATAACGTCTGTTACAGACTTATCAAATTGGAATAACAATCACGCTTATATATTGGCTTAATTTTCCTAGAATTACATCTCACACAGTTATATGTAGTTAATGTAATTTGCAGAGAGGTTGTTTTACCCTGGCCGGTAAAGAAAAGAGGTCAATTAATGATATAACATACGAAGGCGAACTTAGTATGTAAGTATGTAGTGGGTGCCGGAATGTCTGAAGCCTTGTGATACCTACTTAACTAACGCATTCTTGTTTTTCTCTACATGCTATAAATACCTAAGGAGCAGATTGCCTGTGATGACCATAACAATCATCACCAAGAAAAATTAATAATGATGATAAATGAACAGAATGAACTATTTAAAGTCGGTTTAAAAATAGATTTTTGTAAACATGACGATTGCACGTGGATACTGCACAGTACAGAATCTGTAAATAAATCGAAACGATGCACTGCAGCAGAATAAAAGGGTCGTAAACGAGTTAGCGTAACTACCCGACTACATTTGCATACCGCACGCTTACTTAATTCAACGGAGTACCTAAACAATACTGCGATATTTACTATTTAACATTTCAGCAGCATACTGAGGTGATCTCAGTGATATTGTTTCGAATTATTGTTTGGATGTGTATAGTATTTTATTATGACTACGTTTTAAGATAGACTGTGAGTCCGCCAGCGCTTTCACAATACTGTTTTTCCGCGCGAATTGATACTCATGGCAACAATTTCTGACTAACCTAACTGAACTCCTCAAAATTCTTGGCTCAATGAATCGTGGTTTAGCCATAACATCAATTATTGAGGATTTAATAGTGGGTCTTATTTATACTTGTCTAGTAACTAATACCTGGGAGGTTTCCGCTTGGAATATTCTGTAGATATACCCTTGACCGCATTGCCGCACCCGGTCTGGGTTAGACGCACAATCTACTTAAATTTATAACCCGTAGGAAACTGGCAGCTGTCCCATTCTTCGTAGGGCATGCCCCAGTTGTGTCAATATCATACCTTTAGCTGAACAAACCCTAGTCTTCAAGAAAAAATGTTTTATGCGTCCAACAACACGTAGGTACTTTTCCCAGTTAATCGTAAGAATTTAATCAAATGATTCTGGTTAATATTTCGTTCAGAAGTCTTATTAAATGCTATGTTTCAATACTATAATAAAATTGTATGTCCAAAAACACAAAGTACCTATGTAGGTATGTACTTTTCCCATTTGCTCATTAGAATTTAATTAAACGATTCTGGTTGATATTCTGTTGTAAGTATTTTGATGCTATGTTTCAATGCTGATGATAAACTGTTGCCAAAGCGCGTTTTGGTGGAAATTGCATGCTAATTTGCAAGCAAACTAAATACCGCTTTGCAATCCAAGCGTATTCATGCAGACCATTTTCATGTACAAAACGTCAGTTAGGTAGCTTCCTAGTTTATGTTATTACAAAGTCATCAAAATAAACAGCCTTGTTGTTATTCCTTTTAATTATTTGTAAATATTCTTTTGTTAATTGTCATTTTTATTTTAGGGTTTTTGTAAATAATAGGTATTAACCGTCAAATCCGTAGCGGACCCCAATCGGGGTCTGAACATCAATGTCACCGTAAGCTCGGTTTAGACCCCAATTGGGGTCTGCGAATCAGTCATACACTTTCCTAATTATTTACGCTCATATTTATTTTCTTTCCAATCAAACCACATTTGTGAGTACTAAATAAAATAACTAAATAAATTTAAATTATTTTTACGCATTCAAACCTTTCATATTTAGCATCCCGTTAGAAATATACCTTTTTAAAATCCAATCGTAATTACCGGGAATTCTGATCGAACTCGCCATGTTTGTTTACATTAGTTGTTTTTTTTAAATTTGAAGACGCATAGACAAGATGGCGACGGTGATAGAAGTTTTGCATCGAATGATCCGATTCGTTAAAATAAAGAATCGATTTAATAATTTTATATTATAATATTACTAAATTGCACTTTTGTATAGGTACTTACCATAATCTGAAAATAAATTAGGAAAAGTAAAATGACTTAATTTATTTTGAAAAAAATGCTAGAAAATCAGTGGTAGAAAATACGTTGTAGCCGGAATAAAAAAAATCTTCGGTTTTTAGGGTTTCTGAAGACGGCAAATGAAGACTTATTTATTTCTTCGGGTGTTTTATGTGCAGGATTCCTGTAGACCTGCCAAACTTAATGGCGATTCGTTACTTCCAACTTTTTAACTGAGCGGCAAAGCTATTTGACGAGAGCCGTAGTTAGGTGTAGTTATCGCAAAATTTTATGACGATTTCATTGTTTGAAAGGGCAAATAGTTCGCTGTTCATCGAAAGCTGGTCCAAGATGGAAAGATGGCCGCCGCCGACTTATTTTTAACCGACTTCCCAAAAAGCGGAGGTTCTCAATTCGACCGTTTTTTTTTGTATGTTTGTTACGCGATTACTCAGCCATTTATTTATCGATTTTAATGATTCTTTTTTTGTTTGATAGCGTATACTTCCGAGGTGGTCCCGTTATCATCAGGTCAGGATCTGATGATGGAACCTTGAAATCGAGGGCGACTTTCGAAAGTTGCAGAAATACATAGGTTGAAATCTTATCACTCAGGTGTTTGCCTGGTAGCACTATTCAACAGTGAAGGTTTTGAGCTGAACTGATGATGGAGACCAGTGAAATTCGAGGGAACTCGACAACTGAATATTTAAACTTTCTCGTGTTTGTGCTTATATTATTCGTATTTACGAGGCCTCTGCAACAGTGAAGGAGATGGAGACGAGAGAAGTTCGGTTGTCGAGATCCCTCGACCTTCTCTGGTCTCCATCATCAGGTCAGCTCCAAACCTTTACTGATTCATAGTGTTATCAGACATACATCTGAGTGTCAAGTTATAACCTTATCTATGCTTACAATTTTCGAGAGTTGCCCTCGATTTCTCAAGGTTTCCATCATCGGATCCTGGACCTAATAACAAATATGGGGAATATACCCTTTCGACCAAAAACAAACATCCAAATTGAGAACCACCTCCTTTTTGGGATTCGGTTAAAAATATTTGGTGACTTTAAAATCAATCAATTATTATTATTGTTTCTCATCATCAAATAAGTACATTACTTTGGTAGTTACAAATTGCATTATATTTCAGAACACCAGGCTTACCCTCATCATCATCATCATCATCATCAGCCTATCGCAGTCCACTGCTGGACATAGGCCTCTCCAAGTGCACGCCACTGAGATCGATTGAAGTAGGCTAAATACCTCTATGAGCAGGCTTACCCTCCGCCGAAACAAAAATCTTAGAATTGTTCAGAAATAATATAAGAATAAATTAAAATTCCGTAATAGGTAATAAAAATTCAATTAAAGTTAAAAATTATTACGAATGACGCAACACCAAAATAAATAATACATATAAAAATTTTATGCTAAAAACTTTCATAAAACTTAAATATCTTTTTTCTTAACAACAAAAACAAATTGAACCTATAATCTAGACACACGGCAGTGTGTCCGCCAAGTTCGAGCAAAAAAAGCGACACACCGGCCGTGGGTTATATTACACGAACCATTTCGGGCCAAATTCGACCCCCCTATAACTCAAAATCTATTTTATTTACGCATATCAAATTTCTAGTATCTGTTGAGACCCCCTCATTGATCTAAAATACAAAATTTCATTAATATACCTATTGTAGGTCTTGAGATATTGACGTCAGAAAATCGCTATTTTTACTATACACTCACTGACTGACTCACTCACTCATCAAAAACCTAGACCACTTCCAATGGTCGTATTGACTTGAAATTTGGCATGGAGGTAGGTCTTTATGTCAAGGTAAAGGGAAAAATCTGAAAATGGCCAAGTGTGAGTCGGTTTCAAAATAATGAAGGTGTAAATTTATACCCCTAAGGAACTTTAACGAACTAAAATCTATATTTATATAATATATCTTCGAATGGTCGTACCGATCTGAAATTCGTTATAAAGGTTTGTATTTAGTCAAAGTAAAGTAAAAATCTAAATACGGCCAAGTATGAGTCACTTTCGAAAATAAAGAATGTGTAACTTTGATCCACGAACATAATATATGATAACATGTCATGTCAGTCAGTTGGTAAATCTAGTCCATTAAGTTAATCTAGTTCTTTTCTTTGTAAGAAGCATAGTGCATATTCAAAAATCTGAAAAATAGTATAAATGAGACATTTCCTTAACTAACTTAATCATAAGAAAAAAATAAAATAAACAACCTTACAAAAATAAATGAAATCCCACCCAAAACAAAAATGTGAAAGACTGCCAAGTTCGATAATATGGGAATGCTTCGCCTATAAAAGAAGTGAGATCTGAATAAGTACCAAGTTGCATACACATACCTCAGTTAAAAATAGTTACTTTTTAATGATGTTACTTGGCAAGTTGTAATAGAAAATTAAATACTTGATTCATTGCGTTTTACTAAACGCATAACAAGGTGGTGGTGGTTTATAACAAGGTGTGTGAAAACTTGCCAAGTAACATCATTAAAAAGTAACTATTTTTAACTGAGGTATGTGTATGCAACTTGGTACTTATTCAGATCTCACTTCTTTTATAGGCGAAGCATTCCCATATTATCGAACTTGGCAGTCTTTCACATTTTTGTTTTGGGTGGTTTAAAATTAATAAATAAAATTGAAATAAGTTGCTATTAAAAAAATATATAAAATTGGTATTCGATTATTTATAATAAATATCCGATTTAGGTATCGAATGCACACCGATGATTGAAAAAAAAAATAAAACTCTATTCCAAACTCTACTTGTCTGTGACTTTGATCTTGTAAATATTGTTCATTTTTATTGTGTATTTTATGTGCTGATTTTTTAGTTATTGAACATAAATAAGTGCACGAAATGTATTGCAATGGATTGAAAATGTTATAAATATGACGTTTGTGTTGTGTTTGAGAAAGTGATGCGATTATTTATTGGTAAGTTTTCACCAAATTTGAAATGCCTAACTTTTCGATAGACTTAAAAACACCGTAATTATTATATTTTTCTGAATTAACTGACCCCATTTGACCGTTGCACGTTGTTGTCAAATAAGTGAGCTCTAAAGTTATAGGTAAAATACTTCTAATCAGGCATTACGGACTTAGAATTCATGTGTTGAAAGTTAGTACAAATTTTTGACTTCCATGTCGCGATTCAAAATATCCCGCCGAATCAACGGTATAGTCATATGTCAAAATCTTGTCGAGCAGAGGGGTTAAATCAAATAAACAACTGAACTTGTTTATGTACTTTCAAAATAAACACTTTCAAGTCGATATATCTATTGTATTTTTACACGTAGATACCTGCAACGGATATACAGAGTATCTGCCTCGTGTAATTTTCAATGACTTTTATAAAGTTTTCAAGGAAGCAAATGCCAGACTTTTCAAGTTGTTATCTAGATAGGTAGCTATTTACTTGGATGAGTGCTTTTTCGTCCAATGTCGCATGTCTATACTGCATTGCCCTTGAACTCTTATACATTGGGAGGTACATACGTGTGCGATTACGTAGCCAGCTAAAGGCTAAAGATTTTCTTCTATCCCTGAGCTAGCAATGTTCCTATTGTATTTAGAATTTAAGCCTCCGGTCACGTAATTCGGACTGTATTTAGTTAGGTCAATTAGTTACATAATTGGTAACAGCTTTGGACATGTTTCAAATGTTGCTTTTGCCATTTATTATATTTCGGAATCGAATGCGGTTCGAACTATAATTTTGGAATGTTTTTTTTTATCTTTAATGCCGCTATGTTTTTTCTTAAAACATGCGTAAACTGTAAACATGTGATGGATTTGATTTAAAAATAAAGATGAGCCAGTCAACAAAGCAAATCGCAAATGGGTGCTTTATATTCTTATCCAAAAATGTCTAAGATACAATAACATTTAAAGAGTCTCTGCTAATGAAATTGTTCTAAAAATTTTATCACGAGTTTACCTTAAACCTACCAAAATAAAACTGCATTTTATCCCCAATCCGAGCATTTTCAAGAGCAATTTTTCACCGACAATACTGCAGTCTCAAATCGAAATTCTCTCTCAAGGCCACATACATATTTCAGTTCCACGTGTAAGACTAGGTCGTCATGATAATGTCTTTGTTAAATTGTTACTAGTTAGCACAATGGCTTGTTGTTTGAAGTGGCTATTTAAAAATGTAAACAGGTGCCGTGATGCATGACAATACGAATGCAGTTCAAGGGCGCTGCAGTGGCCCCGGCCGTGTGACACATGAAAGCTCCGTCGTTTATTTACGCCCCATTGGACGTAGACCAATTTACTACAAACTCGGCTCACTCGGCAGACTCGCCGCACTGCCTGCTAATGGACAAAGCTCAAAGTTTATTTTTAATTACAGCCCTGGGTTAATTACATTACGTGATTCATAATTGAAATTACAAGTTTGAAGGTTATCAAAATGGCTAAAAATATATATTTGAATGAAATCTGAGTATTCGTTTAATAGGGAAGTCAAAAACAGATCCGAATTTAGGTGTGGATATTTTATTACCAAGCCAAGTTTATTGAAAACTGTCTGTTTGCTGACCTGTCCGTGCCCATCTCTTTTACTACCTCTACAATAAACTGAATAACGCTCGATTCATGAAGAAACTGGTATTTTTTCAGCATGGTAGTGGAAAACCAAGTCAATAAGCCACAATAACACCCGCTTGCAAATTGGTGTTCTCCAAGAATCTACATTAGGTATAATTATATCTTAAAGTGCATCGTCAAGATAGACCATATAACGCACTATCTCCCACCAGAGAACCGATAGTTAACTAAGATAATTTATTTATATCCATAAACTGGATTTACGATCCATGGGATTGGATTACTCAACTAGGTCAGCGATATAAGGCATGGGAGATATTCTAGACGAGAAAACGGAGTATTTATTGATGATGCAACGCAAAGTTTATTTGATCCAACAATCCAATCCGTCGTCGAGTAAACAGATTTCAAATATTGATTTGGCTGCATCGGGAAACTGATCGTTCGCGTCGATTGAATAGAATGAAGTAATCGTTTTTATACGAGCAATTATTTTTAATGGCTTGCATCCACAGCTGGTGCAAAGACTACACATGACTGTATTGCCGGCCCATTGCCATTGAAAAGAGCATATCCTAAAGAATAAAATTAAAGGCAGAAATAGGATTAGGTAATAGGTAGGTATTGACCAAATAGTCAACCAATTCTTTGCTCCAGTCTCAAGTAAGAAAAACGACCGTCTTAACAAAATGAATGTCGGTCTATGGAATGGTTAGCTAAGCGAGAAAAGAGTACCTAAAAACTAAAGTAGGATGAGAAAACCCCCGATAACTGATTACAGGTTCTTTTTCTCTATTTATCCATCCATAACAACAACAGAACTAAAGTTTAGAAAAATCTGTAAATAGCTGCGATATTTCCAACAAAAATTTTGGTAGTTTCGATTCGCTTTATTTTGATCATTGAGAACAAGGATTTGTTTGCGATTAAAACAGGTAAGACAGCCACAAAAAATACCAAGAATCATAAAAGGTAATCATAGTTGTAAAACGCATCGTTTCAAAAAATATTAGAAAGTGGAAAGAAGGCAGACCGAACGAAATACTAAGAAGACAAAGCAACAATCCTTAGATCTCAGATAATAGTGTACCTACCAGTCAAAGAGCATTTGCTTAGTGATGCCCATATAAAAATAAAAGTCTCTCTCCTATTACCTACTCAAATGCACACCACACGTAACACGACTTTGAAATGCAAACAGGCAACATGTCGCTTATCGTCCATTGTTGCAATCTTTTTATCCCAGGCGCGTCGGGATAAGACTTCATGTCGATACCACTTAGAATGCAGCCAACTTTGTGGTGCAGAAAAACGTGCTCCACATACCAATATGAATAGAATAAGTTCTTGAAAAATTTTAAGACTAGAATTCCGTTCTTTCTGAGTGCAGTTTTCTGTGAGATTGTAAACGGATTATCGAACTGCTTTCAAGCTCTGAGTTTCCTCCTGTCATGTTAACTTTACAGTTGATTTATGAAAAGAAAATCTGCGCTAAAGAAATAAAGAAAAGCTGCGCTATGGATAACGAAGTACAAAATGATGTTATGACTTTGTAACCCATTTGTTTTATTCATACAAAGTTAAGTATGCAATTAGCATTCATTGTTATTCGAACCTACTGCTAAGCTTAGGCATCTATGAGTCAATAGTCCTGCCTATAATAATTACACCATAAATGATATCATAACTTGAACTACAGGTTAAACATTTGGCTACACTCAATAGACACTCGAAATTGCTTAGGTATTGATTCAAATACAAGCTACCTATTACATTTTTTATTAGGATCGTCGTTAGGTGTTGTGAATTCCTAGTAGTGTCAATGCGGGTGAGTAGGCCAACCTCCAACCTTCATCACTCATTAATAATACCAGTCTGATACTAATCTCAATTATTGTACATGATATAACTTTTGCTTATCTATTGTATGAGCAAAATGTACACGTTCATAATCATTAATTTTATAACGCGCTTTCAATACGTAAAGTATTATGGTGAAAATATCTACTAATAGATATATAATTAAGTGTGCTTTAGAATATAGTACAAAGGTTAGGATACTAAATAATTTGGTTCCCAAAGAACCTACGTATCTATAAGTATTGGTAAAATAACATTCCAGAGACAGAGGTAGGAGTTATCCCACCCAAAACAAAAATGTGAAAGACTGCCAAGTTCGATAATATGGGAATGCTTCGCCTATAAAAGAAGTGAGATCTGAATAAGTACCAAGTTCCATACACATACCTCAGTTGAAAATAGTTACTTTTTAATGATGTTACTTGGCAAGTTTTCATACACCTTGTTATAAAGCTACTAAACGCAATGAATCAAGTATTTAATTTTCTATTAAAACTTGCCAAGTAATCATCATTAAAAAGTAACTATTTTCAACTGAGGTATGTGTATGGAACTTGGTACTTATTCAGATCTCACTTCTTTTATAGGCGAAGCATTCCCATATTATCGAACTTGGCAGTCTTTCACATTTTTGTTTTGGGTGGGATTTCATTTATTTTTGTAAGGTTGTTTATTTTATTTTTTTCTTATGATGAAGTTAGTTAAAGAAATGTCTCATTTATACTATTTTTTAGATTTTTTAATATGCAGTATGTTTCTTACAAAGAAATGAACTAGATTAACTAAATGGACTAGATTTACCAACTGACTGACATGACATGTTATCATATATTATGTTTGTGGATCAAAGTTACACATTCGTTATTTTCGAAAGTGATTCACACTTGGCCGTTTTCAGATTTTTACTTTACTTTGACTAAATACAAACCTTTGTACCATTCGAAGATATATTATATAAATATAGATACATTTAGTTCGTTTTAGTTCCTTAGGGGTATAAATTTACACCGGGTATAAAACACCTTCATTATTTTGAAACCGACTCACACTTGGCCATTTTCAGATTTTTCCCTTTACCTTGACATAAAGACCTACCTCCATGCTAAATTTCAAGTCAATACGACCATTGGAAGTGGTCTAGGTTTTTGATGAGTGAGTCAGTGAATCAGTGAATCAGTGAATAAGTGAATCAGTCAGTGAGTGTATAGTAAAAATAGCGATTTTCTGACGTCAATATCTCAAGACCTACAATAGGTATATTAATGAAATTTTGTATTTTAGATAAGTGAGGGGGTCTCAACAGATACTAGAAATTTGATATGCGTAAATAAAATAGATTTTGAGTTACAGGGGGGTCGAATTTGGCCCGAAATGGTTCGTGTAATATAACCCACGGCCGGTGTGTCGCTTTTTTTGCTCGAACTTGGCGGACACACTGCCGTGTGTCTAGATCATTTGTTTCGAACTCCCATTCCAAGTTGAGTGGGTAATAAAATCACAGTTCATTCACCTCGACGCTTTCGCAGCACGCTAATCAGATTCCGAGTCTTGCTGCTTTTCTTCAACTTCGAATCAACATGCAAATTCCTGTGCTCTGACATTCAAATTTACACGGTACTAGGCACAAGTTAAAATGTCCTTTTGCGTCTTTGATTTAATTTAATTAGCTTCTCAAACATGTTGACTGAAACGAAACGTGCAAGCCTGCTTCGTATAAATTGTATGTCAAGTGGAGAAGTTGCCACACAGTTTGTTAAATACATACTGCGTTTAACAAAGTAGATTCAGAAGGAAGGAATCACTTTAAATATAAACCTATATTCTTTTCTGTCTATAACTTTTAATGAGTGTGTGAAACGAAACGCACCGACAGATATATTCACATAAAATTCTGTTTAAAAACTATTTTTACCGACCATTACGGGGGCATCGAATGTAACTACATAATAAGTCAGTAGACTGGTAAAATATAATTCCTATAAAACGTATGTACAATTACAGGTACTCAATTCTAAATATCAAGTCATCATATCTACCTAAGTACTAAGAGAGGCAACTGTTTACCAAGTCCGCAACCAAAGTTTGGGGATGCTACTTAAAAGATAATCTGTTGCGGCTGAGATCCGGATGAGGACCACAAAGGATACCTATTCAAACTTACTAATTCAACTCTTGTACAACGTTTTATGGCTTTTGTAAAATTTAAGTACATAACTCCTTGAAGAATGAACAGTTTTCCAGTATTGTCAAAAGCTAAAATACTTCAGATGAAAATGATTTCAATATTATAGTCACTCTTTCAGTCGGGGGCTATCATTTTGTTATCACTAGACTGTTAAAAATAAATAAATTCACAACGTTTTTGAGTAGTGTAATAAAATAGAAGTGCTCTCCTAGTACGAGAGATTCTCCCTACTCAACGGTACTTCGAAGCAATAAAAACTTGATCGATCGAGACACCGACTTGTCTCATAAAACATGATCTTACAACCGTGAAAATCGAAAAAATACGTTCAAGGATTTATGACATGGAAATATCTTCACAGCACAGACGCTCCAAGATTTTCTCTTGAGTGTTTTTTTGATATAAAAGTGTATCACAGAGCGATATTAAGGATAATCTGTAAACATATCCAATTAAATACCTATTTGAATATGACAGATATCTAAAACATTTTTCACTTTCGTTTATTAATTTGCAGCAGAAAATGTTTGAATGTAAATAGAAAATAATGCGTCATTGCCAGCATAGCTCCGTCATCTGGTTAGAACGAGACGAGCTGTGACGTTACGACTGGAGGCAACATAATTGTGTTTCATACAAACAGCTCAGTAAAGCCATTCATCTGGCATTCCTTTATGTATCGACGCTGGAAACCTCTTCAGCTATGAGGAATGTCTGACTGCGAGGGATAGGATTTTTAATTACGACTGTTCTATAGATGTTTCGCTTGGTTACACGCGAGCATAATTATTGGAATTTCTTCAAGTAGTAAGTATAAATATAATAGATAGATCAAACGTAGTTTATATTTAATTTTACCTTCATGAGAGGATGTCCAGGCAAACTGACGTAGCCATATATTTACCGAAAAATTCTCACAAATATAATTAATCAATTAATATGTGAGAGCCAAATTGTTTTCCTAAAACAAGAAGCGAGCTAATTTTATAGCAAAACCGCAACTTTGGCGCCAATCAAGTACTAACAACCTAAGCTAGGCTTCGCATGACCTATCGGTGTTATAACAAAGTTTCTGCTCGAACTGAATTTTACTGTTAATCGAACACCACATATACCCTTCGAATATATAAGTGAATCTACAATAGCTATCTATAGAACATATGTTTCTATCTGCAGTAGTTACCTATGTGTTACCTACTGCGGTTTCCAATTCATTCGCTCGATGAACCCACTGCATAGATTAGCACAATCCTATCAATACGAATCGATTGACAATTAAAACAGAATTAAATATTCTTCAATTAGAGCGGATTTTTCAATGAATCCATGCTATTTATATTGACCTACTACGTGTCGCCTACGCGGCGTAGCTCCCATTGGGTTCGTAGCAACTTGCTACGATTTTATTGGCAGCGTAGGGGCTCTAGATTGAAGTTGATGGGTTTTAAAAGCCGTGTAGGTTTAAAAGAAGTAGTTTAAAAATTCTAATATAAAATTGAATGTACATCTACACAGCCTATGTTGACCCAATTTGTAAATATCCTGTGACATCATAATGGTATAGAAAATATACGTATGAAAACAATAGTCGTAAAAATTCTCTACGTGATCTCATTGAACACATTATTACAGCATTTACATTCTTATGATGGCTTTTGTGCCATTAAAGAAATTCATATCTCAATATGACTCAGATGGCATCATTTCACATATATTGGTTAATTCTAAAAATTGTCGACCAGTTTTTTAATTCAAAAACATACTAATGAATAGTAGTTACGAGAAACATAACATAATCATTAAGTATAATAACACTTTACTCAACCTTTTCAGTTCACGAAACCCACAACATTAAGGTTAAAAATATAATTATACCTAATACCTTTGTAAAAATATACAAAAGTTCTGACCTAGACTTTTTCACAGTCGTAAATATAATTTATGCAGCATTATTTTTTCACTGTGCTTACATAACCTTTAGGTATTTAGTACGAAAGTGTAGTGAAAACTCGTTAAGTTTTAACCTATTCACCACGCAAGGCCGAACTTAGCATACCTACTACTTGTATTTTGTATTAAAACAGGTGCGTTGAGGTCACTTAAGTCAAAATTATTAAATGTGACTTGTGACGATTAATTCTTACATGAAAATTTTAGAAATTATACCCGTTCTGAGCGCAAATGTCAGTATTTTCTCTCGGTTATTTAGATTTTGTGCCACACAATCTATACCAATTCAGTTTCAATTGTCTTAAGAGAGGAATTGAGAATTAAAAGAGCCTTGAAGTCAGTGTATCGGACTAAAGCATGATTTAGTACAGTGGTTCTTAACCTTTTTGACATGAGGGACCACTTAACTAAAGTTTGTCTTGCCGGGGACCACCTCATCGGTTTAACTAAATTAGCACTCATTTCTTTATTGTTTATAAAAAAAAAACGAATTTTGGGTCAGTTCTACTCAAAGCTAAACGCATATCGGTAGTTGTGAAGGTAAGCAAAAGCAAATAAAGAAAAACATGGCTATGAAGTTTCCAAATGCGCGAGCGAAGCGAGCGCGAAAATTTTATTGGACTTAAACTAAATATTACGTAAAATGTGGCCCAAACGTACTTAACTTTTTATTTGTTGACAAATGCAAAAATAAATATAGTTTCTGAATACGCGAGCGAAGCGAGCGCGAAATTTTATCGGACTTAAACCAAATATTACGTAAAATTTATCCCAAACGTACTTAACTTTTTGTTTGTTGATAAATGCCAAAACAAGGGCATATAGTTTCTGAATACGCGAGCGAAGCGAGCGCGAAATTTTTATCGGACTTCAACCAAATATTACGTAAAATGTTGCCCAAACATACATTTTCATGAATGGGAGGACTAAGTACGACACACCCGATATAGGTACGTCCATGCGAAAACCCCCGCTCGCAATTATAAGTCGATAAAAATTAAGCTAGATAATGTATAGCAACGTCGCGAAGCTAAGCTTCGCGGACCACTTGGAATGCCTCCAGGGACCACCAGTGGTCCGCGGACCACCGGTTAAGAACCACTGATTTAGTAGGACCAAGTACTGTCCATGTAATATGGCAAGTCTTTAACTAAACTAATAAAAGTATTTGCGCCGACTGTAATTTCTAAATCCAATAAGGTCGAAGCTCAGTGGTTAACTCAACGACCAGTGTCTATATTTGTTTAGCATTTCATGTAGAACCGGTTCACTGAATTGCCTATCGATTGACACAACTTTCATATCACTTCAACACATTGTACAATAGTTCCAATTCTCTATTTATTCGTATTTATGTAGATATGGCGAATTGCTTTTGTCAGTAACGATCCCGCGGGACCATTGTTATACTGTTTGGAAGGGACAGCAACTTTCATCGCGAACAGCGATTTCACGTGAATTTTCTAACAGTAAACTATACTTAGTTTTTCTCTGTTTTTATAACGGATTATCATAAAAGAGTTTAACTTTTAATGTATGTTTCAATGCCGTTTAGCTTTCATTTAGAAAGAAAATGTATCAAATGTGTAGCTTGGTAACACGAAACAGCCGATCACACTTTAGCAAAAGCCGGTGCCAAGAACTGCCAAGGTCACAGAGAGGCTTTATTTACAGCATAATTATCGACGTAAACTAGGTCAAGCATACTATGCTTATTTATTGGTAAATCAAAAGTTTTGAGCTCATTGGACATCCGCCCAATGATTTGACTCGCAATGATTAAAGTTACAATAAACTGAAAGGGATTGTTTGACATCATCACAGTCTGTAGGTACTATTAAATGTTTAAAAGCAAATTCAAGCAGACATGTTAATGTTTTATTAATTGCTTTTGACCTACCTATCTGGATTCCTAATTGTCTGTAGAACGCTAAGACAACACAGAACATAAATTATTCATGACACAATAATTGGACAAACGACACTTGTGACATTCGACCATTAATCTTATCCCAATTGTACAAAGCTTTCCGTTCAATATCAATGGCCTTTACAAATCGCACTAGAAACGAATAATTTTAGTAGGTACCTCTAGTATTGCTCAGATCTTACAATACTTTTTCATTCCGTTCGGTTTCATATTTCCCAAAGAAATACGAGTACCTAAGTTAATGATTGTACGCGTTGTTGACCGATTTTATGTTATAATAAAAACGAACATACTTATACAAATATAAAGGCCTACCCCAGGGTAGTGAAGTTACGCAAATGACCGAGTAGTACCGACGCAATCATTATGCTCAAATCGATTGATGGAAAGTTTACAAACGAGCAAACGATGGATTATATCGATTGTGGAAAATGTTGTTGTTGAACTAAAATAAATTGTAGCTTTACTAGCTAGTCTGGGATTTAATGAAGCTTATTTTTAGACTTATAGGTCTTGTCGTCGTAACACCTTGATAATAACTCGTGTATTATGTGGTTAACGATAGTTTTAATGGTAGTGACTGTAGTGTAACGTTTAGCAAAAACACCGACAGGAAACTGAAAACGATAAATGAACCCTGCAATTACCAATTCACATTGATATAGACTGAAGTTCAATGCTCGCACCTACTCTAGAATGAATAATATATACCCTACCCTCAGAAAATAATCGGTAGATAACTCTATAGAGTTGTAAAAACCGAAACGGAAAGTTTATACGATACAATATCCTTCTAAAACTCATTTATATTCAGTTCTGGCGAATGGCAGTTACAGCCCTATAACAGTCCACAATATTGCACCCTCAGACTTTAAAATGCAAGTCTCGTATGCTTCGAACCGTGGTGTACAGTTTAAAGTATGATAGTGCGATGCCCTCTACCGACGTCGCAGAGAAAAGCCAGCTGTCTGGCTGCACGGTGGTCATTCGCATCTGAAAATAAACTTTATCACTGCAGTTATGTTCGCCATTAGCTGCTGGATAATTTAACCAAGACAGTAAATAAACAACGCTCGTTTTACTGTCTCTCCTCAATTGCCAGTAAAAGCTAGCTACGTTTTATCCCAACGCAAATATTATATGTTTATTTTGTTTGAAAATATCTAAACGCTGCGAACTTTTAAACCGTGTTGGGTTATTTGCTCGTGAAGTATTTAGCCACGTAAATTGTCGGGCACGTGCTAATGAAATACTGAAAATGAAAAGCGATGCGTGAAATTTAATATCATGAGCCCTTTTTAAACGACTGGAATTACTCTGGCAATTTACTGGATAGGTGCTACAATTATGTAGTATCATAACAAATGTTATAATTTTAAAACCATATTTAAAGCTTAAGTACGTATTATACAGTTGGTAATTACCTACATATTATCCATTCTACAAACTTACACACAATTGAGCATAATGTTCGAAACTGAATATTTTCTTTCGCAATTTCTTGGTAATGCGCTAATCAATATACAAATTAAATCAAAATATAAATTAAATCAAAATACAAATTCTTTAAACACGATACGAATTTCAGTTTCAAATACGTACTTATTCTCTTTGTCATGCATAAATTGTTATTCATTAATGAGCTGTAAGATATTCCACAATGAATATTGTAAGTACATTAAACTTTATAGCTTCTAGACTAGACTGGATGTAAGTCTGTCTGTCTGAAATATCTGCAAGAAGTAATCAAAGGAACACAAATAGAATCACTGAGTATTTTAGAATATTTATCGTAGAATAACATAAAGGATTGGGTATCTACTTTGAGCACTTTGTTAGCAACGTTTTAATTAAAGATAAACAAGCTTTTCACTGCGCAGTATATTTACAACGTATATTCGTATACTGCTTTATAAACTGCACTGAGAAATTCCTAGTTTTATACACGAGCTCGGTATTTACGTACTATGTTGCACAAGTATTTTCTCTGCTTTATAGTTTAAATTTAGTCAAAGCAAAATCCCAGCGTCCATTATCTTGTAAAATGTGATAAATTAAATTAACATTTCTGGAGATTAAACTCCTTTCAAACCTCGGCTGCAGGACCGGTCTTTATTTCTCTCATAATTAAAATGAAGCCGTTATTGCGAATAACGCTATTGACAACCTAATGGACCATGGAATACGGGCCATTTTGGAGTGACGGGATTTCTTACATTCTTGTTTTGGGAATATTGAAGGCAAAAACTCAATTGATGAGGTGATCCATTTTAGTAATGAAATAATCCCAAACTTTACGTAATTATAGGAAAGTAGAAGTCCACAGTTTATAAACAGAAGCTACTTAAATAATATCAAAGTAATTAAACTTTATGCTTAAATAACTGTGACTGAAATTTAAATGTTGGGAAACCGAAAATGCTTATTTACTGAGCGTCCATCAAGCATCGAAAGAATCCAGAGATTATTCCTTTACCTCAGAATTTCACAACACTGTTTTACTAAATACAACAATGACTATAACACCTAAAACCGACATTATCATTTCAAAGGTTTCCCCCTGCCATGACCTACATTGCGACCATCTATCTTCATAAAGGTTAAGTCTCAACTTCATTACCGCATATTTAAATAATAAACTGACTATTTTGAGACTACACTAGGTCCTATAAAACTATCTTATGAACTTGGCATTGTATAAATGGAGAAAGAATAGACAGAACATAGCGCACTATTTTAACTTTAAGATCTACATTTTACTTTATACCTATGTTTTTACAAATAATAAATACTTTGACTTTGACTTTGAAAAAAACACTGTATCAGGTATGTTTTCCAAAGTACATACTGTAATTTCGTATATGACAGAATGAACTACGTAACAAAATCCTTTATCAGATTCAATTTGGAAAGACTTACATTTTGTGCTAATATTTGTAACAATGAAAACCAATATCATGCAATGTTCTCATATATCATGATGAAAACTTTTAGGTCTATCATCATTACAGGTCATAAGGCTCTGTTTTTGTTTGTAACATGAACTCGAATATAAAGATTAATGTTATAATTACATTACAATAAAGGAAAATAAAGAAAAACCGAATCCAGTAGATAGTATCTAAATTGCATTACGTATTAGGTAGGGGCTTAATTTAGTTTTTTAGTTCATTGATGATAATCACTTGAATTACCTTATAACCGAATTCATGTTCATACAAAAACAAATGTTTCTTGTATGCTAAGCTAAATTATTTCTATGTGATAGTACCGCAACAGTACGTACAGTTCCAACGGGACCATTCGTGAAATAGCTAGAGAAAATCCAATTTTATATGAACATCAAACCAAATATGCAATGAATAAGAAAGGGTGGCTTTCTGGAGCAAGTTGGACTAAATAAATATCATCGTAACATCGGTGTTAATATCCCCAGCCGGCCGGGGTGTCGCGTCACCGTCGACGTGGCCCGACTCCCACACCACTCGCTAACCGCGATTACTTATTTTAACTCGCTTTAAATTTCGTGCATGACATTGACTCCAGCGACCCTTGAGCAAATACCCCCAGGCGTCTGTCTGAAGGCACGCGTCACTGCCTCAGCTAAACAATCAATGTAAGTAAATACAACATCTACCAGCTTATGTAACTTGACTTTTTCTAGCTCCGAGTAACTTTACATTCAAAGCCCTAATTAATGAATTAAATTATAACTTAACTCCGTGCATACTAAACGAAGCAGGTGCTTATGTTTATTATGATATCACAGCCACGCTTGGCTGATATTTTTATAGGTACTTAAATCCATAATTCCCTTGAGCTCACCTGTTCATAACACTTACGTCACAACAAGGATAGTGTTATATAATAACAATTTTATCCTGAAAACCTATCGCACGTTTTCGGCAATTATACAACAACCGAGACCCTAAGGAGCCGACTCGACGGCTAATAGGTTCGTGAAAGCCAATATGTCATCAACAAACATGAGACAAAGACCAAAATATATTCTTTATATTTAAAAGCAATACTAAGGTTTCAATCAAAGACGTGAGCCGCGTGCTACATTAAGAGGCGCCAATCAAATCGTTTCATAAAAGATTTAATAACTTATCGATTTTGAAATGTGGCAGTAGCGTAACATTTACGTAACACAAAACGATAAAAACACCGATACATAGGAGGCAGGAGCTACATGTGAGCCGCGGCTCCCTGCCACACCGAGAATAGCTCACGTTCCAGCCGACGTATTGGCGATCATGTGTTTTCGAAGGTAGCCATGTTTGATGGTGTTGACAAAAGCTATCGGCGCTACGAGCTGCGAGAGTACCCACGTGCGTGCGCGACGGCTGCTGGAAGTGTCGGGGCACCTCGGCTCGATCCGGAGGAAGGTGTTGGGACAGAGTGGTGGAGGTTAGCACGGGTATCGATCTCGCGGTGCACGGGGCGCTCGGTGCGCGCGGGCGGCTGGCTGCGCCGCGACTGGGCGGCGCGGCCCGCAGCCGCCCTGCCGCCCTGCGCGCCCTCGCCCCGCCTGCGCGGCAAGCTTTTATTTTGACCCGCAACCGTTGCCGAGGGGATGCTCGTGATAAGATGAAACGGCCACGTGAACATTGTCAATAAACTTCGGCGCTCTATATTGTTTCATATGGCCATATTTCTTTTATGGTCTGAAGATTGATTCCATTAAACTGTCCATTCTCGCAACTACTATGTTGATACGATGCTTAATGTTACGCATCGAATGTAAAATGTTTTGTGATTACATACATTATCTAGTAATTTACCACACCATAAACTGAAGTAGTAATCGTCGTTAGCACATTTATAGTAAATTCTTATACGTAGAGTATACCAGTTAAACTACGAGACGTAATAATGTTTTGCTTATCTATGAGTAAGTACCTATAATTACAACACCAAAACAAAATAATTTACTATGAAAAAACAAACACCAGCAAGAGCGGAAACAGATTGTTTTGTAATTTTCTGCACATAGAGGCGACATTTCGACAGCAAATAAAACAATGGATACTATAGCTGAATTAGTTGGTGTGACAGCGCAGTTTAGATCGCGAATAGGCGCGGGCGCGGTCGCATTGCACTCCACCGAACACTGCGAGCGCTAGCATAGCATCGATCATGGCTGGCGTACTCTTTATTGTTAACGTGCCTAAGAAAGAATATGAAAATTACTTAAAAAATAACATTAATCCTAATTTCGTAGACGAAAAAGAGAAATTCGATAAGGCATCAAAAGTGATTCACGAATTAAAAGAGAAACATTCGGGCTCTAAATCGGTGGAGTCGTTTGCGCAGGACAATGACAATGTTGTTATAATATCAAAGTGTCGGTCAACGGACTGCTTGCACCAGAACTTGGGAGTAGACCCGTACAACAGCCGGAGTGAGACCATCACGGCTCCTGGACAGGCGGCCGACCCGAAGAGTTACGTGAAGGCTTCGTGGGCAGAGTTGAAACAAGCGATCAAGCCGAGGAAGAACAAACTTATTATAACTAGACCCGTGCGAGGAGTCGAAGTTCTGGCAGCTTTCCACTGGGACACACCACTCGAAACTGTAAGTTATAGTACTACTAACACCTATTTCTCTTTTGCGGGTTTCGAAATATCACTTCAACAAATTCTTTAGAAGAATTTTAGCTAATCAAAGGAACTACTGGACCAGTCGTATATTATGAGCAACATTATACTCAAAAATTTAAAGTTTTTAGTGTTGCTTAATATGTCCATAATGAAGACACGTTTCAGCGTCATAGACTTTACACGAACATATCATGTTATGTGTAGGTAAACTAGTGTAGTGAAATACATGGATCGATGTGTAACTCCAAACCGGGTTAAAGCTACTAAATAGCCCTTGTCGTGACATGAACACCCAAAAACGCGCTCTAACTGTTTTATAGGGATCGTGTTCAATTAAGGTGACAATAAGGACTTATGTTGTAATTGCCAAAATAATTTTAGTAGGGGTTTCAATTGAATTTCTTTTTGCAATTTTCTCTTATTTTATTTGTAACCGTCAAAGAAGGATTATAAATCATATTTTTTTGCTATGCTGACGTTCAGGCTGAAACATTTCTTAGAAAAAATTACAAATTTTCAATCTGGTCAAAAGCATTTAACTGTGATTGAAGACAGATTGCTTTGAGATATTTCCTCGAATGCAATCCTGATGAAAATCGTTCTTGATAGCTGCAATTATACAGCAGATCTAAAACATGAACTGGATCACTTATTCCGCAATAAAAAAGTATTTGATTGTAAAAGGTCGAACAAAAAATAATTAAAATTAAATAAGTAGACAGATGATAAATATCCCAGCTCTGTGCCAGTTAACACGTTTCAAAATTGTAAGTCATTTATTGATTATATGTACCTATTCAAAAAGTGTGTAAAAGTCCGTCAGTTCAACTGAAACGGACGAATAAAGCGTTAGTCACACACGCGATCTGTTTGCGGTGAATAAATTCACAAACTTCCTCGTGATTGCATATGCAGTGAATATTCAGTGTGACCGCAGCTTTAGAGAGTAAGTTTTGTGTCAACAGAGAATTCGTTTGAAATAAAGTTCCAATGTCGAATCTAATATTTCCTGTAATTGACACTAATTTCACGTGCTTGCTAGTGTGTCAAATAAACAGTTACCTATTTCCAAAAAACGACCAGGAATTAATTTCCCATTCATGATATTTCTAACTAAGACTAGACCCATTATTAGTGTTAGGTATACGGAAACCACTAAGCTGCCCCAACAACTTGAACATATCCAAGTTTCCGCCTAAGTTTCAATGGCAAGGCACCTGGCGAAATGACAGTTGCCTAGGAAACTGCAATGCACCTCTTGCAAAACTGCACTACAATGTAACGACAAGAAAATTAATTTCCTACAAGAAATAAGTAGCTGAACTGTCTCCGGTATGACATCACGGCCCTCTAAGCCTTTAAATATCGTGATTGTACATTGATCACATTTCCGAGCATTTAAGTCATTACTATTGTTCTAAATAGACAAACAATAGACTGTTTAGACAATACTAAACTGAATCATTATCATGTTTTGAAATTTTACCGGAGTGACAACTTTCATTGAAACCAATTAATCGGTTGATATTAAGTACAAAATAGTACAGTTGTTTACATAACATACCTACAATCAAGTTTATATTGCATAAGTACCTTACAAAGTAATTTGGCGTCCCTTGGGGGTGACCTGCTTTTAGCAGCAGTGAAGATGATGAAGTACTGAATAACCTACACTCTAAGGTTATTATATTTTGGTAGAAAAAAATGTACCTATCAACATTCTTTTATATACGGATATATATTTGCAATAGTATGTTTTCGAAAAATCTATAATTTTTTTTGTCTTTGATGTAATATACCTAACGTTTTTCATTTTCATTTTCAGCAGATTTTTTTAACGTACAATGAAAGACGTCGGTAAGATGAAAACTAACTTTTTTTTTAAAATAAGTACTTGAAGAACATACATACCAATACGTAACTCCAGTAAGCAGTCTCTAGTAACGGCTTAGGCATTTTCGTATCACTATTTAAGATTATCGGTTAATTTAGCTAGCAGAGGTTCCTCATCTAGGTTATCGATATTAGATCTCATTCAATCACCCGTGGCTCCCTACGGCGTTTCAATTTCATCGACAGTTGTCATATTTTCTAACATACTAGCCGTTTTCTAGCAGTTTCACCCGCGTCCCGTGGGAGCTACTGCCCGCACCGGGATAAAATATAGCCTATGTTACTCGCAGATAATATAGCTTTCTAATGGTGAAAGAATATTTAAAATCGGTCCAGTAGTTTTTGAGTTTATCCATTACAACCAAACAAACAAAGTTTTCCTCTTTATAATATTAGTATAGTATATATATATATATCTATTTGTATATATATATATATATATGTAGTATATATATATATGTATATGTAGTATATGTATATAGTATATATATGTAGTATATAGTATATATATATATATATATATGTAGTATTAGTATATATATATCTATTTAAAATCGACTCCATCCAAAGGTTGTCTGTAAGAGATTGCTTTTGAGCGATAAGACCGCCTATTGTACTTACACGTATTTTTTTTGTAATGTCCTTTTCTGTTTATTTTGGTGTACAATAAAGAATATTCTATTCTATTCTATTCTATTCTATTCTATAGATGAGCATCTGTAACTTCTGTCAAATGTTTAGATATACAAACTACGGCTCGAATTTAACAGCCTTTGCACAGTGGCGGATTTTTCCACCCTGTTTGAAAAACAATTGACATCTGCCGGTACCAAAATAAAATTAAAATCTGCGCGGAAAATCCGCTCGGAAAATCTACCAGAGTGAAAAGGCTGCAAAGCTTAACGTACACGAGGCACGGAGGCGACTCGTTATAACATAAATGGTTACATATTATGAGACTTAAACTTGATCGATCACCCGATGCAGCTGTTAGGTATTTTTCCACGTGTTACTATTTTTATATCTACGTACTTATTGTCCAGTAAGATTACATAAAGTAACGTTCCAACTAATGGTGTGGACGAACCCATCTGTCAGTAACAACATTTTCCTTGTAACGTTTAGAAAAATGGCGCCATAAGTAATCACTTATTGTTCGGAACAATGTTTTTGTAGCATCTGTGAACATAATGTTTAATTTTATGGCCTATCAAATGAAATAAAAATGGAATAAACTATTCTTATGGTGCATTGTAGTATGGTGTTCTGTGTTAGAGTAATATTTTGATGGATGACGTCTACTAGTACCAACTACCTAGGTACCTCGTCGAATGTTTGTATCTACCTACTTATATGTACTTGGAAAAATCTTTATTTTCTATCTGAAAAACCAACACATGTTTTAGACGAATAAATAAATATATCATATCTTTATGTAGTAGTTACCACTTTACCCACTGTATGTTACAATCTTTACACTAAGCTGTTATTACAGCAGGCAGCCCATAAACCTATTAGGTAATAGTTAATCGTACCCATTTGCAGAATAATGAAGCATGTTTACTATACTACGGAAATAAAATGGCTACTTACATGTAGTTAAACCAAACATTTGCGTCATGAGATTATGTAGCTATCGTAGTAATAACATCTTTGAATTGTAAGAACCTATTTACAATAACAAATTCATTATTACTTTCCGACAAGCCACCAGCTGCGGATATAATCTCTACTGTAAACCTGTGATTTTCAATCTTAAGTTACGCTACATAAGGTCTAAATTTAGAAACAAGAAACACGGTAGGCTCCGAAAATGATTTGTTTGTATTCTCTTAAAAGCGTGTTGTGGGTAACCTCACTAAGGTACGCTCTGATGATATATTT
This sequence comes from Helicoverpa armigera, assembly GCF_030705265.1. NCBI lineage: Eukaryota > Metazoa > Arthropoda > Insecta > Lepidoptera > Noctuidae > Helicoverpa > Helicoverpa armigera. The sequence continues at coordinate 7,870,274 of NC_087130.1, read as the reverse complement.
TAGGAAGTTTCTCCTTAAATAAATAGCATTTATATCTTGCCCTCAGATCCTGTCAGAGATAGTGGAACGATTAGCCATTAAGAATGCAGCATGGAGCTCAACGAAGGATGACAAATTTTGGCAGGTGAGTGAATTTGAACTTCAACTTTACATAGGGTCTCTAGGAAGTCTGAATTATAAAGTTCCCTAGGCTCATAATTTGGCCTTCGAGCCAAAACTATATACTATTGATCTTAAGTCATGAGACGGATATTACTTGGTCCTCATTTTCAATGCAAAGAAATGCTTTTCATTTCACGTCCTGGCAGCTCTAAACTTTATTCTTAATTTTCTACTGGTAACTATTAAAAAGTCCTTTCATTTAACTCCAGGGAATTTCCATGAACTGGAGCAAAAAGTCCAATGTATATATGCTGTTTGTTATGACTTCCTTGCATACGGGTGATTCTTCGAGACCGAGTGTTTTTGACTCATTGATCTGGCTCAATTTTTTTTTGATCTTAGACCTAAATTGACGTAATAGTTTGACCCAGTGCCTTATGTGCAATATCATATATCGAAGGCATCGAATTGCATCACATAGATTAGGATTTAAAAGGTGCTGATTAATTGCTGGGCCAGATTAATTGTGACAGTACAGATTAATGATACTTCCTTTATTTTTCCAATGATCTTTATCATAAAACTAGCCGTTTCCCCGCGGTTTCACCCGCGTCCCGTGGGAGCTTCTACCCGCACCGGGATAAAATATAGCCTATGTTACTCGCAGATAATATAGCTTTCTAATGGTGAAAGAATATTTAAAATCGGTCCAGTAGTTTTTGAGTTTATCCATTACAACCAAACAAACAAAGTTTTCCACTTTATAATATTAGTATAGATAGTATAGATTTTACCAAATATTGAAAAAATTACTCCTATTACTACTTAATTTGTCACTTTTTTTTGGCTGACACAAGAAAATAATTGTGAATTAATTAAACAGTAACACTTTCATACAAATTAATCATTTAATAAACCTCTTACGGTTGTTAAATCACACTAGCTTCAACGCTATAATAATTATATGAAATGGTAAACTTATCTTAATAAGACCTCTTAATAACACAAAATCTTAGCTTAAAACAAAAATAAAATTCACCGAAAACAAACTCTCAATTAAAAAGAAATAAAACTTACTAATCAAAATCAGACTTAATTTTTCAGTACGATAGGAACTCTAAGCTTGAGATAGTAGAAAACTAATTAATATCCTACCTAAATTAATAAAAAATATTAAATTTTTCATCATCAGTGTCTATTAAGTATGGATTTAGGTATATTTTCTAAATCGACACTAAAATGTTTACTTCCATCTCTTAAAAAAGTATATATTGATCGAAAATCAGGTTAGACCTCCCAAACTTGCAGAACGCTGAATAATTAAATTTGAGTTTTTCAGGAACTTTTTATGAAAATGAATCAGATGTTGAGATTCATTTCTCCTATCAGTAGTTTTTTGTTTTCTTCTTTCCTGCGCATATAGTTTTCTCTATTCCTTCTTGTTTTTCTTTCCATAATTCTTCATTATTATTTATTCTGTCATATCTTCTCTTATCCGCTAGTCTTTTTTCTTAGTATTTCATCTCTTGTTTATAATTTTCGTTATGAAATTTTGAAATTATGGATCTAAAAAAATATAAAGCTATTTCTAGCGACGATAAAAAAAACAAAACCTATTACACAGAAATTGAACTTCGGAATAAAAACCAACAGGCCATTTGCTTTATTTTTTTTGTATTACTTACTTAAGTAATCTTATTGAAATTAAAAAATAAGTATAATTATTTCCACGGTATTTGAACAAAAAACAATGCACTAGAAGCCAACACAAATTAACAAATATGTATACAAACTACAATTAAGAAATGTCTTTAGACATACCTGTAACATATGCCCGAATTTGAATGAAATCTAATTCATATGTCCCGCTCAAATTCATCTGGCTCTTAAAGCCAGATGAATCCAGACTAATGGGGGACAGAAAAATTAGGAATTCGCAGATGATCAAATCCTGCTCCTTTATTTATAAACGTAAAGCATCAAACATGCAATTAATGTTAGCAAAACCATCTCATAAGACACTTTGCTTTGGCAACAAAACGATAGCAGATACACACTATCAGTTAATTAAGACAGATTGATATGACTACTTGCCTTACAAACGCCAGATGACAACTTGCAATCGTATTTTTTTGGAAAAATACGTCCGCTCACGAGCACTCACTGTCACCGTTCGGTGCTGACCGGTGCGATCACTTACAAGTAAATATTACTTTTCAAATATTTTTATTTACGTATAGATAATGATTGAACAAATCGAGCCAGCTTAATGACGAATTTAGTCGGGGACAATTTTTAAATTTATGTAATTATGAAAATACACCATTTTCTTTTATTTTAATGTTAAAATATTAAGAAACACATATTTAAAGATCATTTGGATTCATTAGTTTTATTGTAACGCGACCGTAGCTCGCAGAAAGTTAAATAATGCAGCAAAAACCGTCGTTGGGACACACCAGATTAATTAGGTTTTACTGTTTTCTGCTAACTTAATTATGGTTTTTTTTTTATAAATTCTAATTAGTTACATGAGGCGTCGATAGACCTTTACCTTTTACATAAAACCTGAAACTTTCATTCCAATCGAATGATATTTTCTTATGTTCTTCGGTCAAAAACACGTAAAAACTGTGTTTCGAAGAATCACCCATACCGTTAATGAACGACTTACCATCGCGTAGGTCCTATTAGATAGATATGGATCTGAGTCATTTGTCATAAGAGTCATAATTGCACGACACAAACGCGGCAGACATCCAAAGTACTTGAATACTCTTTGTTTTCTATCCATAGAGGTACACAATGGAACAAATCAAACTCATTTGAAGTGCCATTCATGCCCAAATAAAGATAAAGTATTAATACTTAATACTAATCCTTATCTATCGACTTGAGAAAAGAAATTATCGGTTAATTTTTCAATGTTCACAAAATCTTTGTAAGTTATTTGCCTTTTCTAATGCACCATTGTTATATTTTCCTTGGCAATGGCTTTTTTTTTGCCAGGCAGTGTTGTAGCAATTGTATTTTTGTTTTTCACCGCCTACTGAATGTTTAAAAATATAAACTTCAAGTATAGGGAAAATAGATGAATATTAATTATTATGCGATCTCTATTCGTACTGACTGAAAAGAATTTCTTGCTCTATTTTTGTATTAAAGTTCACGCTCTCTACGATATTCTTTTGTTTGGTCTTTATTAATCTTCTCAGAATAAACCCTTTTGTTGTTATATTGAAATCAAAGGTTTATGTACCTACATGTTTCTGAAAATATTTATGAATTATGCTTTCATTTGGAAGTCGTGGTGGCCTAGTGGGTAAAGGACCAACCTCTCAAGTGTGAGGGCGCGGGTTCGATCCCGGTCAGGCAAGTACCGATGCAACTTTTCTAAGTTTGTATGTACTTTCTAAGTATATCTTAGACACCATTGGCTGTGTTTCGGATGGCACGTTAAACTGTAGGTCCCGGCTGTCATTGAACATCCTTGGCAGTCGTTACGGGTAGTCAGAAGCCAGTAAGTCTGACACCAGTCTAACCAAGGGGTATCGGGTTGCCCGGGTAACTGGGTTGAGGAGGTCAGATAGGCAGTCGCTTCTTGTAAAGCTCTGGTACTCAGCTGAATCCGGTTAGACTGGAAGCCGACCCCAACATGATTGGGAAAAGGTTTGGAGGATGATGATGATGATGCTTTCATTTGTTTAGAAAAATATTGGCAGTTTAGCATAATGTCACAAAAAAATGTAGGTACGTGATGGAAAAAATCTTATCACATTCAGAGAATAATTATGTGTTTTTTTCACAGGTTATTTTCTCCCTTGAATCCGGGAATCTCAGTGAAGAACTGTTACAAGTATTAAGGACTTTTGGCATAGGATCGAGGCATCAGTCGTCAGTTAGTGTACTGCCTTGTGCCTTGTTCTACAAGTCCAATGACGGAATTAGCGCAGCTACCTCCGATTTTGAGGGAACAAGATGTGAAGAGTAAGTACTTTCAGAAGATATTTTACATGTAAAAACATTAATGACACTAAAAAAATTTGATTTCTTTATTTGAATAGTTATGACAATTTAATTCAAAGATACCTAGGCATTATTTTCTACGCGTAATTTCGTATGAACTTTGAACATTAAAAAACCAAGTGTTCTGCTATAAGTGGTAGGTTCAAGGTACTCAATTTACACTTAGATTCTTTGAGTAGAGGTACGGAAGATGGCACATCAGTGGTAACTGTCATACACCTCAACTCAATAGTAATAGGTACGATTTTCCTATAAAACTGTGACCACTCACCTGAAGTTGACTGTACATGATACCCATTGTTAAAAACAAATTCTTTGTGTTCTAAAGCACACATATATACCTAATCTTAGATGACCCATCATCAACGTAGGTACCTAGGTCCTAATTGGAGTCAAACAATTGATCTTGACTATCAGTAAATTCCTGTTGATGATCAGACAGAATTAAAAACTATGAATTGAATTGGATAATAGCTGCTAATTCCTTGTTTAGCAATTTAGTCTAGCTAAATATAGATCTAGTTACATAAGTAAAGATATATGCATAGTTGCATTTACTATACCATATCTACGTTTATTTATACAGATACAGTAAAAACTCTACTAATGTTGTGTATGAAAAAATGTCGTCAACAATGTTTTCCACGAAAGTTAGCCGGTCTAATGTTCAACCGATCATTTCGCCATTACTAAAAGGCAATAGCACCATTATGTAAACCGAAAATCGTTCACAACTACTAACATATTAGGTGACTAACACGCAAATACATAGGTAGATATTATTAAAATTCTGAACAAAAAAAAAATCTTCCTATCCTTTTTGTCGTGCAATAGTACAATCATATAATTTTGCCTATTTTGGAGTTTTAAAATCTTTATCAAAATGTTGACCATATATGTATTACCAATTTATTATATAATACAATTAACATTTCCAGTGAACCTAACACAGCATGGTCTCGCTTCTCATCATCGGTGCGCGCACGCACGAACCTCGCGCAAGTTTTACACGATGTCCGCGCCGACGCAGCCCTAACATTCGACTGGGTGTTCCTCCTCCTGGTAGCTGCCTTCGTCGCCGCCATAGGCCTGGTGGAGAACTCAACTGTCATACTCGTTGCTAGTATGCTTATATCACCACTCATGGTAAGTGTGAGAAAAAAACTGGAAATAAAATCTTGAAATTGTGGAGATACAATTGTATTATGTTCTCACGATGAGCAAAAACACCTAGCTATCAAGTTATTAGTAGTTACTTAGAAACAAGCCATTAAATATAAAAGATTAAACATGGCAACAAAGTTAGTAGAAGTTTTAATACCCTTCTTTAGACTGACATATTGTTTTTTAAAAGTCCAAAATGAAAATATTTTCAAAAAACTTAGCAATTTTCTTATCTAACACTGATGCCATTTCACCATTGTACTTGTCCAAAATTTCCATTCATGAAGTCCTTAATGCATATCTTCCAGGGTCCCATCACAGCAGGCACTCTAGGCACAGCTGTCAAAGACCGCTCCCTCCAACTGATGGGTGTTAAGAACGAGTTCCTGGGCCTATTCCTGTCTCTCGTCATGGGATTCCTTTTTGGTCTCACCATCTGCGCCATTGACGAACGATATGGGGTCGTGGAAGACTGGCCTACTTATGAAATGATATCAAGGTATGTTCTTTACTTTTAGGCCAGTGAAAATGTGGTAAAATCGTTGACAGAAATCCTAAAGTTATCTTGACAGGTGGCTAGTTCAACATATTGATTCGAAAGACAGCTTTGCATAATAAAGGCATGTTGTGAAAAGCAAGCGAAACTCCTACCACAATCTCAACCGTCAAGGATTCTAAATTCTGAAAAATCAATTGTCGGGATGTTTTATTTAGCATTTTCAAGACAATCAACTACATACGTAAATAAGAGCATTATTTCCATAATCCTAGATCCCAGAAGTATTTGTTTTGCCATTCATGGATTTTTGAACATAAACAAACGAGCTAGACAAATGGTCACTGGCATTGTCCGTTATGTCATAATACTGTCACCTCGTGATAGATGAGACATTCCACAATGCATCATCGGTGCTCTCTAGTCCCATCGGCAGTACAATTCGAACGTTAGCATTAACATATTGATTTCCTCAAGGCTTATGACGGCGTCTATCAGAATAATGTCTAGTAAATGTCGGTCATGAACTAGTGTTGGAATTTATCTTTAGCTTAGGTACTTGTTTTATTAATGCACCAAATATTAAAAGAAATAAATTAAGCTTCGAAAAGAGTATCCGCGAAGCTATTTTGGGAACGTATTTTTGAAACCCTGTAATAAATAAATTAGGCCAAATTCAGCAACAGTGAAACAAAAAGAATAAAAATATTATCTACCTGCCTTTCAGTATCTAACGTGTGGCTAACATAAAATAGCTAACCTAAACTCTACTATAGTAAAATTAATTTTAAAAACGTTTTTCGCTGCTGATTACATTTAGCAAAAGCCAAGCACCCTTTTAATACTCCTCTTATGTACTCTCTTATGTACTCCCCTTATGTACTCTCTTATGTACTCTCTTATGTACTCCCCTTATGTACTCTCTTATGTACTCCTCTTATGTACTCTCTTATGTTCTCATTGAAAAATTGTTCATTACTGCTCCGCTCCTATTAGTCGTGACGATGTACATAGCCTTTTTAGCCTTCCTCGATAAATGAGCCCCTACCTACCCTCGAAAGATATTTTCAAATCGGACCAGTAGTGTCTGAGATTAGCGCGTTCAAACAAACGAACAAACTCTTCAGCTTTACCTCTATAATATTAGTATAAGTTTGAAGCATTCCTCAAACCTATTGCTCTGCATTCCAGGTGTGAATATCGTTCTCTGTGGGTGGGTATTCTGGTTGCCATACCGAGTGGTGCTGGCGTGGCCCTCGCCGTGCTGGGCGAGTATACCTCTTCACTTGTTGGCGTGGCCATATCAGCTTCCTTGCTGCCTCCTGCTGTTAATGCTGTAAGTGTGACAAATAGCTGAAACCGATAAGGCGACTTTAGTGAAATGTCTAAGAACCAATGCTGACCGTTGCGCCGATTTTGATGAATATGTTTAAAAGCACCACCCAAGAACACCAGCTTTCATATAAAAACCATGATTGACATTGATAGACAGGCACACATAGCGGCTAAACTTATAACACCCCACGTGTTGCTTCGGGGTTGAAATAAATATAAACATCTTACAAGTACATACTTAAATGATACAAAACAATCATCGTACATCTACAATACTTATTATCGTCATCGTGTATTTGCGTAAGCCCGGTTTTAGAACTTTAGTATGGGTAGAATACTTTTCAGTCTCTGTACCTTTTTGGGTTTTACCCATGAGTATTGTCAGTGTGTTAGTCATGGTTTTCCACGCGATTATTTATTTTATGTTTATAAGAGGTCGGCCTGCTATATTCCCAGTTCATATTTATAGGTAACACTCAAGCTATAATGTTAGGGGTCATCTTAATTTGGAAATCCATTGACGTAGTTCCAGATAAATATAGATCAAAACTGATGCCAAAATCTAAATTAGATCACAAATCGGGAGTATTTCACATAATTCATGTGAAAGCAACATGGACTACGTCAGTGAGCCATCGTCATCAAAATTCGTCCTTTGAAATTTCGTCTATTTAAATAAAAACTGAGGTGCTAAACAGCAGAATGTTAATCCAAAAAGGGAACTGCACTGGATAATAAGGCCCTCTGCATTGCTTTTAGAGAAATAGGCCTAACATATTACGACAAATTAAACTCAAAACGGGCTGTCCGTCTTTAGCAAACCTAACAGGTCATGTAAACACAGGTTTCGTTTATTTTGCATGACTAATATTAATCATATTATTATCTTCAGGGTCTTCTATGGGCCATGGCGCTAACTCGGCTGACAGTTACAAACGATGAACTTCGCTGGCTAGTCGCACAACCTTCAGAACTCGCAGTACTGGGCACCGCATCGCTTTGCTTGACTCTTGTCAACATCGTCTGCATATTCCTGGCTGGAGTCGCTGTTTATAAGGTAATCTATTTTTTGTTTCATCGATAATAGTCGTTTCAAACAAGCGATCAATGCCTCACATTATGTAGGTACCTTTGTTACGAATATATGAAGATACTTTGAATTTTTTGTTAATGATGTCTGCTATTATGAAAACTTACTCGTGGATAGATCTAAAATTTAATTCTCAGCGATTTTGAACCACTAGCAGACAGTTAAATACAACAAGACTTATACTTACATGCAAAAGTTATTTAGTATCTACCCCTCCATAGCGAGTGAGACTAAAACTTTAGCTACAAGGTTACTTTACCTACACTCTAAAGAACATTAACATCAACAAAGCTTTGCTTGTGTTATTCTCAGTAAGTTGATATCACAACAACGACGCACTGCAGTAATTTACACGCCGCTAAGCCCTTTGCTGAATTTCCATAGAGTAAAAATGTAGTTTAATAACTTAACCAGACTTAACCCTGGTCTTTGAGAAACTTCCAGTTAATTTTCAATCTTTTAAATTATATGGCAAAAAAAAAAATAGTAGCATTATAAACCAGACTTTGCTTTCGTATATGATCTTTTTAATTTACTTATTTGGCTACGGCACTGCGTAGCCACAGTTCTAAGATTAGCTCCACACAGTTTTCAGACGGAAAACTTCTAATTGTCTTTCTTTAGTTAACCCATTTGAACTTGGATTCCCCAGACTCTTTGTTACTTTGCGTAGTCAAATTAAGCGAACCATTTAGTATAAGGACTAATTTAAAGTTTTTTAGCTCTTTGTTTTTATCCAAAGGTGCTAAAACTTTAAGATACCTGAGATTTTTATTTTTTTTAAGTTAAAAATTGCAGAAATCATTACAATGTAGAATTTCCAGAAGTGGTCTCCGGTGCTAATACTTCTTTATAAAGTATTGTCTTTGATTTCAGGTGAAAGAAGTGAGTCCTCTCGACAGAAAGGACATATCTTGGTGGAAGGCCAATAGGACACGCCTGCAAGGCAAACAAAACAAAGACAATTTGAACTGGGATGCTTACAAGTAAGTATTTAATGAGTAGGACTCTTTTGACTCCTCTTTTGAGGTCTCATTCCGTAAACTCCTTCAGTTATTCGAAATTTCTAAACGGGGGTTTTCCACCTACATTTTACAAGATTCTTAATGTCCCAAACTAAATATAGGTACTCCTATTGAGCAGCTTAGCCATTATAAAGTACCTATGGCACAAGCTGAGTGGATTTTGGGCTCGGATTTTCGCGTGAATGGGTACTGAAAGCATGTGAAAACGCTCTAATATGGTTTTTAATTACCTACATATTTTTTCAGCAAATGGTATAATGAAAAGGCAAAAGGCGAATGCGACAGTGACAACCAAACCCCGACAGTGACCACTACTCCCGGACTCATTGAGAATGAAGCCATCACGTTCCGGAGTAGACCTTCGCTCATTAAGCGATTGAGGGCACAAAACATTGATGCATATTGTCGCAATCCTGAGTAAGTAGAAGATAAACATAACATGATCCATTCATCGAATCACAAAATATGTACTTCTCGATTCTATTGAATATTCTTCAAAGAAACTTTAAATCTACTTTCTACACTTTTGGGGTTCATTATTTCAAAATTTGCCTCAAATTACGTCGATTAAAAGAAACACGTTTAAATTACCTATATTCCCTGACTGATTATTAATGCAAGTGTTAATCTCTTTTGAAATCGTTTTACAGACTCGCAGACATTTACATTCCAATTGACGTGGACACGAGTGCGGATTTTGAAACTATCGAAACCTACAGCACTCGTAACTTAGACTGTGATAGCTCTACTACTAGTAAACTAAATGGACCCAATAACGAAGAATTTAGTCATAATTATTGTAATCTAGCATTTCAAAATGGCGTCGGCTGTGAAGTTCCTCAATACCCCACCCTTGACCCGTCTCACAGCTATACGGTAGACTCGAAAACTGGAGTCATTTTAGATAATAAGGTTTACGATGTTTAGACCAATGCAAGTGTTAATAATGTTATTAATTGTGATTTAATTTTGTATCCATTTTATAAATATATTATGCAGTATTAATATAATAACAATAGACTTTAAAATGTTGTGTTTTATTTAATTAATGAATTTCCTTGAAACTCATGCCAATAAGGTATCGTGGATAGGTGATGGATGACTTGGAGTGAATGGTTGAAAAGAAAATGATGGATTGTGATAAGGAAGCATGATAACATAGTCTAAATAAAGACTACCTATATAATAAAACTTTATCTATGATGATAAATGCAAAATTGGTACGAAAACTGATTAGCACGGCAAAACGTAAGAAAAACCCTTGACAAGGTAGGCAAGTCCCATACATGTAGGCGGAAGACTCACAAAATCGATACAGGTAAGGGAAAAAAAGGTTGCCATTCAAACCACTGTGTCCACCTACGACGTTGTCGGCTAAGAATAGAAAGCGCATTAGCGTTACATTGTAAAAGTGCCTAGCTATTTTATCATAGGTACATGTAAGACAATTTGCTATAAATATATTTTAGTGGAGATGACGATAAATATGAAATAGGAGAAAAAAGTCTTTGAAAAATCGAAGATAAGTAGGCACTCATAATACGACAATATCATTATAGTCACACGCTCTAATTGTCTAACAAACGTTTTAATTAAGAACCGCACCTACCTACGCTAAATGGCTCCGTAGTTCCGTATTCACCTTCACACGACACAAGTACTTCTAGCTGCAAACATGCCTGGTGGAGTCATTTTTGTCGTCTACATACCTTCAAGCAATTATGAACATATATTAAGATTTGGCAAACCTAAAGAGCTGATTCCTGTCGAAGATAATGCATTGAAACCAGCTCGATTAGCTGTTGAACTGAGGAATAAGAAGTCAAGGAGTATTCCCATACATTTGACACAGCAGTACTATAATGAGGGTTATAGTCAGCCGTTGGAAAATATCGACGAATGTGATGAAGTTTTCACCATGGAGAATGTAAGTGCGTAGTAGATTGAAATCGTTTTGTTGCCAATTTATTTGGGCAACGTAGCTACAATGTATAGTCAATGTTTAGATAAACAATGCAACATACCTATGCTTTCACTGTAAATATTGGCATAGGTTTGCACAGGTGTACTTTCACAATATAATCAGATCTCGGGTTTGATGCTCGCGATGAACAATTTGTAATTTGGACATTATAATGACCTAGGTCCCCGCTGTCTAAGATGAGCAATGTCAATTTATTGTTGTAAATTGTTATGGTGCAGTTAATCGTTAATGGAGATTAAGAAAACAAATTAATAAATATTCTAAGGTCAAAATACAAAAGACAGTCAAGATATTTAATAAGGAGTCATATCTACTTAAAATTCATTACAATATATAAGGCCTCCAAATGTTTCTTCTGGACAAGAAATAAAAACGACTGAATAACTTAATTAATGTGCATAATAATTCAGGCCTGATATTGTATCCGTAACACGCAGATTCTACAAGAATTATTGTCGAAATTGCACGTGGAACACGTGGTTTGGATGAGTGACAAGGCGGGTAATTATTTCGAGATAGTCTTCCCCCTGCCAACTGGCGACCAGTGTGAGACCATGCTGCACTGTCTCACGCAGCTGGGGATAGGAGTACGATGCAAATCTATAGTCAGGTAACAGGATCAAACTTAAGTACCTAAGTATTAGTAAACGGTGCACTAAAAATAAAAGCCATCGATGCCAGATGAAGAAAAACCTCCAGAGAAAAGTATTTATGTAATCAAATAGTTACAAGGAAAATGTAGACAATTTGCAAAAGGATTGTTGCCATCCAACTTTAGAAAGTCCTTTAGATAATTTTAATTTATCTGCACTTAACGAAAGGAAGCTAAACGAGAATCATTGCATTGCAGCGTCCTTCCCTGTAACGTGGTGCACTCAGCCATGGCATATGAACAAACTGAGGATACAACATTGTGAGTAAGGGCTTACTCTATCTAGATAACCGTAGGCATTCTATCAAATAACATAGCACCGCTTTGAAAGATTGTAGACCACAGTATGACTGCTCTATTAGCTGCCAAAGTCAGTAGCTTGTATTAGGTATGATTAGGGCTGCCATCCGTCCGGGTTTCCCCGGATTTGTCCTCGTTTGGAGGCCGTCCGGGGGACGTCCGGGCGGGGTTTCAAGAAGTGTCCGGGGAAAACCCGGACATTTTTCTTACGAGTTGAATTACAATCGACACACAGACTGCAGAAGTCGAAGTGTCCCAAAACTCAAAAATTTTCGCGCTCGCTTCGCTCGTGGCTTCCTTTCTCAACGCTATCTTTTTTTACGTTTAGTTACTTTAATATCCCAATATTCAAAAAATTTTGCGCTCGCTTCGCGGATTTTTTTTATTATACAAGTTTAGGTGCTTTAGTGACCCAAAACTCAAAAATTTTCGGCGACTTCACTTTACGGTTGTTTGTATTTTTCAACATTTTTTTGTCTAACCTATCAAAAAGCTAACTCCTAGTTTCCATAAATATGAGCTTTCTTATTTATGACCTTCGAAATATTAAGTCATAATCTTTCAATACTAGGTACCTACTACTTGAGCTAGATATGGCCCTGACTTTCCATCTAAGGAAGCACCTCATTGAATTTAAGTATATAATAGTAGTAATAGTAATATTAAAAACTAGGTCTTATTTTGTTAAAAAAAAAATCGGACTCGTCCGGGGTAAAAATGCGATTTACGCCAAATGTCCGGGTTTTTTAAATATTTGTCCGGGTTTGGCGATATTCGAAATGGCAGCCCTAGGTATGATTCCAATCAACCACATTTTTGTAGACGAAAGTCTGAAGATGCGACTCGCTGGAGAAGCTTCGTGGAGTCCATCAGATCAAAACTAACTGTCAAGCAAGTCGTGGACGGAGTACGAGGCGGGGGAGAGCTGTCATTCGATTATCTTACGCTAATTATAACGGCCGAGTGAGTACTTATCTATTAATAGAATAAGCATGATAAGATCATTAGCGTATTAGTACTATTAGTAGACGTACCTTATATCTATTAGATATTATGAATGGAACGCTATCTTGTGACATTATGTACCTACTCATGTATTATGATTTGAAAATGAGAGTAAGTTAGTGCATACCTACATGATTCTGCATTCCCTAATTAATAACTGCAGTCTCCTAAGTTAAGATTGAAAACTTAATCAGAAATTACTCGTAGGGATATTATTTTTAGTTGCACTTTGAATTAAACGAACTTACATAACGATAACTCTGTTTCAGTTCCCTCGCAGCCTTAGGTTTGGTAGAAAACAACGCTTCAAATATTGTGGCAGCCATGTTGGTCTCTCCTCTCATGGGACCTGTCATGTCCATAACGTTTGGCACCATCATAGCGGATAGGAGCCTCGTGAGGAGTGGCTTCGAGAGTTTGATCTTGGGAATGTTCCTGTCTTTGCTGTTTGGATTCATATTTGGCCTGATTCTGGGAAGCACTGAGATGCCTTGGGGATTTGGAGACTGGCCTACTGAAGAGATGAAGGGAAGGTAAGTGAGTAAGTGGAAAATTGAAGTTTTATCATAAAGCTAGGATGTAGCTAGTTGGTTACGTCTGGGTACGTCTAAATATTTTTTATTTCAAGAGGCAACGTCCGGTCGCTATGGATGGGCGTGCTGTGGGCTCTCACGTCAGGGACTGGAGTAGCATTAGCCTTACTACAAGGCAGTGCCGGCCCGCTCATCGGTATTGCCATCTCAGCTTCCCTGTTACCACCAGTCGTTAATTGTGTAAGTACCTATTGTTCACTAATTTATTAATTTTGAGGAACATATAGGTATTTGAGTGAGGTCTATTGTTTCAGGGATTATATTGGGCCCTAGCCTGCATATGGCTGTTATATCCAGGGGTAAAGGTGCCCCATATAAAGGGAGAAGCGTACACTGGCAATTCGTCATACACGCCCTTGTATCATGATTATCTGCCAATCGAGTTTGCCGTCAATGGTGATTATGAATTGCTTCTTAATTCAGTAGGTCCTAGGCTAGACCTACCCAGTGGCGTAGCGTGGGTATCTGCCGCCCGGGGCAGTTGTCGATTTTGCCGCCCCTTCCCGTGTATTTTTTTTAACAAGTGTTACTGGCCGTTTGTCATTTTTAACCTACTTCAAAAAAAGGGATTTTTTATTGTATCGACGTTAAAAATCATCAAATGACCCTTCCCGCTGTGGGTTAGCAGCGGTGAGGGAGTGTCAGACTCTTACTGACTAAAAACCGTCGTGTTCCGCCGAAGGCCTTTTATGTTCCAGAGCCGCGGTAACTCTTTCGAACAACCCGCAGCCCCGGCAGAAGAGAGAGGGTCTCAAGTAGACTTTTCTTTTATATCTTTGTTACTTAAATTCTTGAAGGTGTTAAATTTCCAAATGCGCGAGCGAAGCGAGCGCGAAATTTTTATCGGACTTTAAACAAAAATTACGTAAAATTTAGCCCAAACGTATTTAAGTTCTTGTTTGTTGACAGATGCAAAAATAAGGGCATGTCATTTTTGAATACGCGAGCGAAGCGAGCGCGAAATTTTTATCGGACTTAAACCAAATATTACGTAAAATTTAGCCCAAACGTACTTAACTTTTTGTTTGTTGATAGATGCAAAAATAAGGGCATATCATTTTTGAATACGCGAGCGAAGCGAGCGCGAAATTTTTATCGGACTTAAACCAAATATTACGTAAAATATAGCCCAAACGTACTTGACGTTTTGCTTGTTGACAAATGCAAAAATAAGAGCCACAATATAGTTTCTGAATACGCGAGCGAAGCGAGCGCGAAATTTTTTATCGGACTTAAACCAAATATTACGTAAAATTTAGCCCAAACGTACTTAACTTTTTGTTTGTTGATAAATGCAAAATTAAGCGCATACAGTTTCTGAATACGCGAGCGAAGCGAGCGCGAAATTTTAATTATTTTTTATTTAAGACTCAAAACCAAAATTACGTAAAATGTAGTGTCACGTGTGTTTTAAGTACCTGACAATAATTAATTTTAATTTTAAAAAGTTTCAACTTTCTTGTTTAATGTTTTGTTATTGTTAGACAGTTTTATGTAGTTGCGAACAATTTTTTTTAATTGGGTAAATTTTTGCCGCCCCCTAAAAGCTGCCGCCCGGGGAATTTGCCCCCCTTGCCCCCCCCACGCTACGCCACTGGACCTACCTACATAAAAATCTGTTTCAACATACCTACCTATCTCAGCTCAGTAGGTATGTGGTACTAAAAGCAGCTTATCTTACGCGTGTGATTTATTTTAAGTTTAGATAATTTTAAATTCTAGGCTACATTTGCCTTCTAACAGTAGGTATTTGTTTTTCGCGCAGGCATAGTAAGTTGCTGCCTAACAATAGTAAACGTGATCTGCATTTTTATAACGGCTATAATATTCCTGAAGATTAAAGAGGTGGCAGCGCCCTACACTTCAAGTCCGGACCTCAGGAGGTTTTGGGAACAAGACATTAAAGTCGCCAGGGAAGCTAATCGCGCCAATTTGCATAAAGTTGAGGATGATGAACGAGCTGAGTAAGAATTCATTGACAAAACATGTTGTAGCTAACTACTTTCCTACTGACATAGATGGCGATTTGCCATCTTATCACAACAATAATATTAGGAGTATTTTTATCTTGTCTCCTGAAGTTTTCAGTTGCGTTTTTTGTGATATGCACAGCTGGGGCTTATCTCAACCTTGCAACATTTTGTTACTTATGTCGATTTTGTAATTTTAGACAAATATGCCGTTTTGTGCCTAAATATTAAATTAATGTGTTAATGGGTCAAAGATATCTATTTATATGACTACCCATCTTGTACACCTGCCTGTCTAAGTTAACAACTATATACTAAGAAATATATTCCGTAGTATTGTGACTAGTGTAACTACTTAGTTCTCTTTGTAAAACTTAGCACCAAACTACCTACTGGGAGATCCTTGTGTACAGTATTAATAAGAGAAGTTTTCAAACCTAAATGAACAGAGGAGTTTACAACTTCGGCTTAAGTTCAGCATTTCCCTTCAGGTTGGTGTTGGAAGATCTGAACCAAGACGATGAGGACATAAAGGAAAAGTTAGAAGCCGCGATCGAAGAAGCATTGGATGATGAGACGTACAGGAAAGTCAAGAGAATGAGTTATCAGAGCCACAATGCTGACGAGGTACCTAATATTATATGTAGGTAACCTAGTTTGTTACAAGTTCAAGTCGTGTAATGAGATAATCGGACTATATACTAATTGCTTTGGATAACGAGATTTAATGGTCTACGCACTGACCCTGACATCTCTATTATCGTAAACAGTAGTACTAAGCATGGTGAACGAGTGATTTTATTGTGTGAGAGATGACCTTCGAGGATTTTGCATGTTAAGTTAGATAAAGTTTAATAAAACAGCGAAGTAAGTATTACGTAATATACAAATTACTTCCGTAGTCTCCAACGCTTCAAGTTACGATATTCTATAGAACTACGGCGAAGGAATATTAAGATTATTTAATTATTTTCCAAATAAAGTACCTAATAATACTTATGTGCTCCTTGTTTTAAAGATAAATAGAACTGTGTCCTACTTATTTATCCACAAACGAGTACGTATTACATAGGTACATGTATACCGTTATAATGGTGTCATCAAAATACACAATAGGAAAAAGATACTAATTCCTAACTGCGTAGAGGAAAACCGTTCGTGACGACTGTTCTAATTAGATTTTAATGCTTCAGGTCATTCATACGATTGGCCTGTCGAGGACTCCCATCTCCTTGTTGTCAAGCCAACTGAACTCCGGCGTTAGTACTCCCACAGGCCACAGACCTTCCAATGTCGATGATATAGCAGCACTGGATAAACTGCTGACGTCATTACTGGGCTTGAAGGAGAGCAAGCGCGGCAGGTCATTTATCTCACATCGAGGAACTCCCAGATCTAGCCGAATCCCCAGGAATGTTCCAGACATGACTGGACATAGCCATAGAAGACGATCCGAGTCGTGGCCTGAGAAAATCTTCGAAGATTCTGTTGTTCGAAGCGTCATTAGCAATCTGCGAGCCAGTAAAAGAAGTTCCCAGATGGAAGACGCTTTTATGACACCGAAGTAGAAAAAAGGCTTCGACAACTGGTACAACAAAATAAACTGTAAAACAGCTAACGTAGAAAGAACCTATTAAATTTAAACCTATCCAATGTTTTATTTCTTGCTTCATCAGTGTCCGTATTAATCGATTCGATATCAAAGAAGGTATCTATGTACTGGCGAATGGGGACAGTTTGATGTTAAATTCGTTAAATACGTGCAGGCAGTGTTACTTGGTATTATTGTGGCATGGTAAAATGTGCATACCGTGTAATAATAATCTTCCACGCCGATTTCGGCAACGGCGACCACTTCGACCCTAATGGCGTGCGTGTGCTCTCATGTGGCTGGAGTATCCAATTTTGTGCGTGAAAGTCCGCGCACACTGCGGACATGTCAGGGTACCAGCCACAAAGTTGTAGTTGATAGCTACAGGTGGTCGAGCTTTCAACTCATCTCGTTTGGCATCCAACTCAGAAAGCCGGCGTGCTTCAAAGTCAAAGACTTTGGCTTTAACGTGGCTTCTCCAGACTCTGCGGTTGGATGCCAGATTCTCCCACTGAGACGGTTCAATGGAACAGCTTTTCATGTGGCGCTTCAGCACATCCTTGTATCGCAGCAGCTGTCCGCCACGTTTCCGCTTGCCCTCCTGCAACTCGGAGTAGAGGATGCGCTTGGCCACTCTAGTATCCGGCATGCGCAGTACATGCCCGCACCAACGAAGCTGTCTCCTCATGAGGTAAGCTTCAATGCCACCTACATTGGCTTTCCTCAACACTTCTGTGTTACGCACACGATCAAACCAACGGATATTTAATATTTTGCGCAGACATTTGAGGTGGAAGCTGTCTAGTTGCTTGATGTGGCGTCGGTACGGTGTCCATGTTTCCGCTGAGTAGAGTATACAAGGCAACACAACTGCCATATACACAGAGACCTTTGTGGATATCTTTAGGTCATGGGAGCTGAAGACCTTCTTGTCGAATTTGCCGAAAGCAGTGGCTGCAGCACCAATTCTGCTATTGATTTCGGCGTCAAGGTCGCACTTTGATGTTATAATGCTCCCCAAATATCGAAATTTATCGACCTGCTTCAGCACATCTTCACCAAGCATAATGGTCAGTTCTTGACGTCCGTGATCACTTCTGTCTTTTTGATGCTGATTTTTAGACCAAATATACAGCACTGCTTGTGAAGGTTCGTGACTAGCTGTTGCAGGACTTCAGGGGATTCAGCCACGAAACAGAGGTCATCTGCATACATAATGTCCTGTATATGTGCATAGGACACCTTTGTGGTCGCCTTGAGTCTATTCAGATTGAAAAGTTTGCCGTCAGTTCGATAACGAATACGAACTCCTTCAGGAGAAGAAGTCAATACTTCCCGGACTACAACTGCGAAATATAATGCAAACAATGCGGGAGCCAGGACACAACCTTGCGTAACAATGTGTAGTACCTATACCTTCCCAGTTAGGATCACAAAGGAGATAGATTAGGCATTATAGGATAATTAGCGAAGTAGGTGTGTTTTAAATAAAAGTATATCAGGTATTCTGTATAAATTTTTATGTCAAATACTTATTTCGCATTCAATAAATACATAAAAAAAATATATTACAAATGTTACAGATTACATTAAGAATACACCTATTTTTGTACGTAGGTAAACGTTTTATCACAGCATAGCTTATGTCGAGGTACTTGAAAACTCTGAGAGGACGTACCACACCAAAACGGAGTGACGACAAATTGACAATAAGTGCCATTATAAAACTAATCAACATGAATTTACTAATACATTTCAATACATCCTATTAAAAACCTTTGTCAAGATGCATGAGTGATCATGTTTGCCGTTTCTTTCGCTGCAGTTTTCGCTGGTTTAGAATGTTTGACTTGAGAAGTGTAGACATCATATCCTAATGATATCGTGTTGTCGTATAGCACTCTGTACTTTGTCGGCAGAAAGTAGAAATTGATGACTTGTGCAGGTGGCCACACCATCCACTCCGCACGATATAGTTTCACGAACTTATCTTTCACTTCATCCTTGAAATTTTCAAGGGGGTGCTCTTCGAACAGAGCTAAACTTCCAAAAAGTGTGACTATCATGACCGGCGAAAATATGAACTGATCAAGGACCAACTTCTTTATAACCATGTCCACAGTTTTGCCCACTAAAAACTTATCTAAAATTTTATACCAATGATGACACAACACACCCACTGCAGCACCAGAGAATGCCATGTGCGAGCATCTCTTTAAATCGTAATGAGTTTGTTCTTTGATAAATATTTCATAACTTTGTTCCATTAGATCGCCTACTGATGATAGTCCTATTGATATAGTAATATTTGTACAAAATAGAAATTTATCACTGAATGCAATATTAAGAAATCTTCTGAACTGTGGCACTGAAGTACTTCTCCGTACATTTGCAGTTAGATTTCTCCATGTCGTGCTTAGTACTTTCATTATCTGTAAATAAAAACATTGTTATGATTTTTGAGCAAACTATTACTTATTTGCTAACATGACGTGGTGTCAGCGCAGGCAATAGACCGCGAGCATCGAGGCTTTCAGATATTATGGTCTGCAGATAATCCTACTGATTTACAGGTGGCCAGTTATTTTGACAGCTATTTTACCTCTACAGAGGTCGGTAATACAACCACCCGTTATAAAAAGGTTTTATTAATTTATGAATTCAAGAATAATTTTGTTTGCTTCTGCGGGCCACTGCATACGTGAATAGATAATACCTCCGCAACACATGCGCTTTCCTATACATTTTGTATGAAACGATATTTCCAAAATTTTGTTTTCCGTCCCGTCCTTAAATAACCCCTCTTTTTCTTTAAAATTCGGCAAAGTTGACCAACATTAGTTGCCTAATCAGCTACATTCATGCCGGTCTATATTGCTGGTATTATAATTACTATACCTACACAAAGGCAGAGTTCACGCTACGACAGATGACTCAAGTCCGGCCGAAAAATTACGAACTATTTTTGCTTGTAATAACTAGGCACGGCATAGGCACTAGCATTGCGTCTATGGTAGATGAATTGTGGCGCGGACTACATATTTGAACTGGTAACACCAAAAATTACTTTGTAGAATGGCGACTCAAGTTAGTTCCATCAGTAACCGCCAGCTGGTGCCACTTTTACAGATCCAACCCAACTTTCCCAACTTTCTTCTAGCCATTCAAACAATATACCCTTTTCTTGGCATTCAAAAGACATAGCTCACTGATACTGGTTCCTAAATAGCCTACACTACTTACACAAAGTTGAACAATAATTTCTGGGATAACAGTCTGTTGCAAGTTGTTTTCATATTAGAAAGTGAACATTTCAATCTAATGTTCACTATGGTGTAAAGTAGTAGCAAGCAGTCCTATCTATATAGTCCACAGAGTTATCATTGCATTGATTTCATTAACTAGTTGAACTTTTAGTAAGTTAAAAAAATAAAACTGTTTTATAGCATATCAATTTATTATTAATAAATTAGGTATATAAAATCATAAAAGCTCTTACAAAACGTGTATAAAAAAGTAAAAACTCTTATTTCAGACTTGCATTTTGTTTTTACATGGCTCTTTGGTGGGTAAGTTTTCTTTTTTCTGAGTTTTTTCCTTTTCATGTCTTTTTGAATGCTTAACATGAGAAGTAAACATATCATATCCCAAAGATATTGTGTTATCATAAGCTACTCTAAACCTGGTTGGCAGAAAGTAAAAGTTAAATAATTGCGCAGGTGGCCACACTACCCATTCAGCTTTATATAATATCCAAAATTTATCATGAACTTCTTCAGTGAAATTTGCAAACGGATCATCTTCAAATATGGCTACTGTGGCAAAGAATGACAAAATAACTATAGGAGAACATATTAACTGATCCATAAGCAATTTCTTTATAGCCATATGTAATGTTCTGCCAATAATAACTTTATCTAATACAATGTACCAATGATGACATATAACACCTGCTGTGCTGCCAGAAAATGCCATTTGAGCAGTGCGACTAAAGTCATACCACTCAATAGATCTTTCATGGACTTCATAAGACTGTGCTAGCAAATCTCCACAGGTTGATATACCCATTGATATCAAGATATTGGTGTACAACAGATACTTGCGACTAAAAGCCTTGTCTACAGCATTTCTGTATGTGATTAAGACTTGGGTAAATAATCTTCTTGGCGTCATAATAGACAATCATCTAAAACAAATCAGTTAATTTATAAGTTTGGGAAATATCTGTTTGCCAACAATATTTTGCTGTCAAGGGGCCTGTGACATCTTAGTCGATTTATACAACCCTGTTCACCTGTGCTATTCAATACAACAAAATTAGCGGAATTTATTCATTTCAGATACAAATCACCCAGGTGATCAATGTGGATTGCACCTTACACTCAATAGCTACGTAAAAGAAACACTGCTGCTCAATTTTACGTACAAAATTTACGTAATACGAGATAGATTAGGTACTGTTAGTTTTATTAATATTCTTAAAATTATTTATGTGGTTAATAAGAATTAGTTACAAATTATTAAAGATCATTAAAGTATGGAACAGGAGTATTTTTAATTTCTTATATTATAGCAATGTAAGTGAATCTGTTTACATGAAATTATATTATAAAAATGTACTTACATTAATAATTTAACTTAACGATGAGGCTTTACTTCAAATAAAAATCGTACTATCAATAAATCGTACGTTATTATGTATAATTTTATTTATTACAACACAACATTATGTAATAATGCAAATATAAAATTGATAGAATTTCCTGATAAATCCTAACCTCATAGATTCTTAACCTCGACAATTCAAACATTCCCCGATATCACCCAAAAACCATGCTGTCAGGTGTCATAATTAACGCTGTCAGTCTGCCTACTGTCACTGTCAACTCAGTCGATCAATGGTATGGAGGGAAGAATTTACGAAAACCGAAAACAAAAACTGATTAAGACGATTCTCGCCACAGAGTGTCTTTGGTTAGCACGTGTGCCTAGAATTTTCAGCTGTTTTAAGTGTTTTGGTGAACTTTTGTGACTTAGTTTTGTGTTTGTGTGTTGTCTTTGTGTTTGTTACCAGTGGTGTGTTGTTATTTCGGTAACTAACCAGTTTTTTACAAGCATAATGGATCAAAATAAACCCCCCGATCCCGATCCTCCCGACATCTCTGCATATGCTCCACTTTCCCCCAACTATCCGCTATCCCAACTCGCTGATGTTGCTTGCAGCATCGCGGACTCCCAGACCCTATCAACCTCGAATACCAGGAAACGCTCCGGAGATGATGCCAACATTGGCGTGTCAACCCCGCCATCGAAACAACAAAGAAACCTAGTTGGCCGCAGCAGGTACTCTGCTACTGATAAGGCACCTTTTATCGTTCATGTCTCTCGATTGGAGCCCCAGCCTAACGCCGGTACCTCTCTACACCCTGTTACTTTCGGAATATTCCTACAAAAACATAACATTACTAATGTTGTCCGTGATGGTGTTAAAAAAGTTGGTAGGAACCGTGTGTCTGTAGAGTTTAAATCCCCTCAGGATGCAAACTCATTTATCATCAACAGCATTTTACATAAGAACTGCTATGTTGCCTCTATCCCCACTTTTAATATAACTAGGATGGGTGTTGTGACTGGTGTTCCCACAGATTTAAATGAAGAGGAAGCCCAAAAATACTTGCAGGTCCCTTCAGGTTGTGGTGAAATCCTGAAAGTTCGTCGCATAAGCAGGAAAGTAGTTATTGATGGAGTGACTGTATTCAAGGCAACAGAGACATGTGTACTTACCTTTGATGGCCAAGTATTACCTCAAAGAGTATTTTGCTGTTACACCTCCCTTCCGGTTCAGCAATATGTTTATCCCACCATCCAGTGCCGTAAGTGCTGCAGGTTTGGTCATGTGGAACTAGTGTGTCGGTCCAAGCCTCGCTGCAGTAAGTGCGGCCATGATCACCCTGGTGATGGTTGCAGCACTTCTGAGGCGGAGGCATTCTGTGTGCTCTGCTCGGGGAATCATTTTGCGAATAGCAAATCATGCCCCGAGTTGGGTAGACAGAAGGCCATTAAGACGGTTATGGCTGAGAAGTCCCTTTCATATGCTGAAGCTAGCAAATCTGTCCCACTTGCTTCTCGCAATTATGCTAATGCTGCAAAAGCTATCCCCGTCCCCACTCAGTCATACCGCAAAACTGTTTTCCTTAAGCCAAAGACCCATGCCCCTCTATCTCCCTCTTATGATAAAGCTGCCCATCAGCAGATTATTAACTCCCCTGCACCTTCACAGCCTGATGGCTGCGCTCTGAATAACCCATTCATTGATAGTAATGTTTCCTCAATAATAGATATACTTATTAAACTTCTTTCTACAATTCTATCCACCAATAATACCCAATTACCGTCCAACGTTGCCTACCAACTAACTAACCTTTTATCAAATATTAGAAATGGCGCCTCGCCAAGTATTCCTTCAATGGAATGTGAGGAGCGTGTGGCATAAAAAGCACGACCTCATATTCCTCCTCAACAAGTTCAAGCCTCTGGCTTGCTCTGTAGCTGAGACTTGGCTCACCCCGAGTCTCAGTTTTAATATACCACTATTTAATATTCTCAGATGTGACAGATCTGATGGCTATGGAGGGTCGGCTCTCCTTGTTAATAATCGTGTCCCCCTCTCCACCTTGACTCTTCCGGTTCTGGATGGTGATATGAATATAGTTGCGTGTAGAATTGAGGGTATCACTGTTTTATCTGTGTATATTTCCCATCCTCAGCGTAGGTTTTTAACCACCATTAGGGACATTTTGAATAACATAGTGGGACCTGTGCTCGTCATGGGTGACTTCAACTGTCACCACTTTAGATGGGGTTCCAATCGTTGTGATTCGTTTGGGGAAGGTTTAGTAGAAATCTTGGATGATTTAGACCTTTGCATCTTAAATGATGGTAGCCCTACTCGTAGATCCCTTCCAGGACAGCAAAAGAGTTGTGTAGACCTCACATTCTGTTCAGTAGAGTTGGCGGCATCAATTCATTGGGAATGTACTACTCTGACGCATGGTAGCGACCATTACCCCATTGTTGTAACTTTAATTAATAAAACCTTTTTAGAGAAAACGTCTCCTCCACTATTGAAGTACAACTTGTCCAAACCTGATTGGTCGAGGTTTGCATCTTTACTGGAGGAGAAAATTAGTATGCTTCCAAATTTAACTTCAAGTTTTCAAGATTCTTCTGGTCACTGCCATGCTAAGAGCTGCTACGATGGCTTTATCTCGGCCATTACCTCAAGCGCAGACTCTACCTTTCCGTTGCGCAACTGTGCCAGAAATAAAATCCCGTCACCCCCGTGGTGGGATCAAGAATGCACATCGGTTATTAAAGAAAGAAAAGAGGCCGAAAAACAGTACAATGATGCGATGAATAGCGACAATCTTATACGGTACAGACGAGTGTTAGCTCAATCTCGGCGGCTTCTTCGCAAGAAGAAACGCCGCGGTTGGGTTAAGTTTTGCACTTCTCTATCCCCTTCCACTCCCATTTCAGCAGTTTGGAAGAGCATTAATCGTTTCAGGCGAGGCTGCTCCCCATCTATCTCTTCCCCTATCTCGAGAGAAACTGCTGAATCCTTTTTTGACAAAATAGCTCCAGCCTATGTTCCTTCTTCCTCAGAACTTCTGCTCCCGCCTGTAAATATTGTGGATGATCCTATGAATGAACCATTTTCGTTAGAGGAACTTGATGCGGTATTACGTCATGTTAGGGATTCCGCCCCAGGCATAGACGGCATACCGTACTCATTTGCAGTTCATTTTGGTTTTGAAGCAAAAAAATATTTTTTAGGAATAATAAATTATTGCTATCAATTTGGTTGGGTTCCTGAACAGTGGAAAGCTCAGATAGTAATTCCCCTTTTGAAGCCCGGCAAGTCTGCTGATGATCCGAATGGCCTTAGACCAATTGCTTTGTCCTCAGTGTTGGCCAAGATATTGGAACATTTAATTAAAAATAGACTTGAGTGGTTGGTGGAGTCTAGGGATCTACTGCCGAGTAGTCAGTTTGGCTTTAGAAAGGGGCTTAGCACCATGGACAGTGTGGCAATTTTGGTTACTGATATCCGTACAGCCTTTTCCAAAAATGAATCCGCTGTAGCCACTTTCCTTGACATCTCTTCCGCATACGACAGCGTCCTTCTTCCAGTTCTCAGGCAAAAATTGCAACAGCTGAGGATTCCGGGTAAGATGGTACAATGTATATGCGCACTCCTCATGTCTCGCTCTTTGATGCTCAGAGTGCAGGGGGAGGTATTTGAGGTGAGACAGACGTGGAAGGGCCTTCCCCAAGGCTCAGTTCTAAGCCCCCTACTATACAACCTGTATACAGCAGACATTGGCTCCTGCCTTAATGCTGACTGCCACCTTTTACAATACGCTGACGACCTAGTGTTGTATGTAGTTAATCCATCTATTACGGACGCTGCCTCATCTCTCTGTCTCTCCCTGGACTCTCTGCACACATGGCTTTTGGACCATGGTCTCTCGTTATCCGCCCCAAAAAGCTCGGTAGTGATTTTTTCCCGAAAACGACTGATCCCTCAGGTCTCAGTTAACATTCAAGGACAAGATATTCCCATAGGTAACAAATCAAAATTTTTAGGCGTTTTCTTAGACTCAAAATTATCCGGGATTCACCACTTTAATTATTTGATCAAAAGATGCGAAAGAGCAATCTCCATCCTAAAAGCTCTCGCTGGTGTCTGGTGGGGGGCCCATCCCTTCACTATGAAACTGGTCTACAATGCCTTAGTCCGCAGTATTCTGGACTATGGGTCACACTTGGTGATTCCAAGCAACAAAGGTGCCTTGGCCGGTTTAGATAGGATTCAGTCTCAATGCCTTCGAATCATCTCAGGTTGCATGAAGTCGTCGCCTATTAACGCCTTGCAGGTCGAATGCGCTGAACCTCCTTTAGCCCTGAGACGTCAGTACCTCGCTTCCCGTTTCCTATCCAGGGTTATTCCCAAGTCATCTCACCCCCTCATCCCAAAACTCAGAGAGCTTGACACTCTTTGTCACAGCTCCAAATATTGGGAACACAAAGAAATCCCCCTATTCCTAAAAGCATATCGGTTTTTTCAAAATTTAGAATCCCCCATTGCTCCACATCCCAGACTTCCTTTATTTAATTACCCTTATGAAGTACTTTGCTTTACCCCTAAAATATTCTATAACATTGGCATATCCAAAAACTCCCCATCTGCAAATTCGGCCTTTAATGCGGTTTTGGGTGAACGATGGATTGGGTTTCAAAAGTTCTTCACGGATGCTTCCAAATCAAATGGTGGCTGTACTGGAGCCGCGGTTTACTATCAGAACTCTAAAATAATTTTGAAATTCAGATGTCCGAAGGAGTCTTCTGTATTTACAGGCGAGTGTGTGGCACTATTGGAAGCTTGTCGTTTTATAGAGTCCCATGAGATTAGCTGTGGAGTTATCTTTACTGACTCCCTTAGCTGTCTCCAAGCCATATCCCAGAATCCTTTTAGAACTAAACTCCATTGTCCTATTGTCCTGGATATTAAAAAGTCCCTTTTCTCCTGCACTAGGCAAGAGAAAGAAGTACACTTAGTCTGGATCCCTAGCCACTGCGGTATAGCGGGCAATGAATGTGCCGATGCATTGGCCAAAGATGCGTGTTCATCTGAGTCCGCTGACCTTGCACACTTCTCCCTTCAAGGGCATGACCTGCTAAACCTCCCTAAATTGAGTCTTGAGACCTCGTGGCAGGAATGGTGGAACATCTCAGGCAAAAGGAAGGGTAGCTCTTATTTCGCCATTCAACCGGTTGTAAAACCAAAACCGTGGTTTTCAAATTTCAAAAGATACCCTAAACGGGTAATTTCAGTCATGTGCAGAATTCGGTTAGGTCACTGCTGTACACCGGTCTTTCTGCGCAAAATTCGGGTGCAGGATTCATCCCTCTGCGAGTGTGGACTGGATGAAGGTACCCTGGACCATATATTTTTTGATTGTCCTATCAACTCATCCTTTGATTTATATGGTCGTCTCCAAAAACTTAAAATTCCTCTCCCGACTAACTTCCGTTCCCTCCTATCCCACTCCTGTCCAGAACTGCTCCAGATGCTGTTGATGTTCATTAATCAAAACAATATTAAATTATAAATTGTGGCCTATATTTAGGCCACAGTTTGTATGGTTGTGGTATATATTATATGTTATGTGTTACTAACATTTTGTTGTTGTTTTTATATATGTAAATATATTTCTGTTTGTTTCAGTGCCGTCCTACTAACACATTAAGTTACACAAGATCGGCCACAGCACCATCTTAAATCAACATATATATATTTTTTAAATTTATTTTAATTAAAAGCACTTCTTGCTTCTCATCCCACTTGTCATTGGCAGAATCGTCGAAATTGACATCGACACGGATTGCCATATACAAAAATAGAATAGAATAGAAAACAAAAACTGTCATGTCATAGAGATAATGATTTTTTTTCCAAAAATGACCGTTTTGTTAAAAAGCTCTGATTGAATATAAACTCAATTTATTACACAAAGACCACCTCCGAATACCATGAACAGTTTAGTAAAAACTGGTTGTCAGCAATAAATAATTGCAAAAGATATTACATGGCATGACGGCACATACCATTAGTCACTTCTTCTATTCATATTTTAAAAATTATTGATATTTATTCACAAAATATTTACATTAATTGAAAATAAAATAAACTTATATATATATACAACTTAAAACTAATATAGGGCATCAAAAAATTTCATATTTTAGATTTTTCTTTTCTGTTAACCTCTACCCTCCATAGTTTATGTTGTCTATGGTCTTGGTAGAGCCGTCAGTCAACCGAGTTGATGTTGTTTCTCGTCTTAATTTTTTTAATTTCAATTTCAATGTAATTAACAGTATCTAAATGATAAATTAAAGTCCATCTTATATGTGTCAAAGTTTAACTGCCGAGTATTGAGTAGAGTATTACGGCTGTAAATATATATTGAAAACCTAAACATGGCAGGTAAATAAGGGTAGCGTCGCTGAAATCGTAACACAACCTGGTTGCTCATACATCATAAATATTATATATGATGTTTACTGAGCTTACAGTATTGTTCGCCGGGCCTTCTGGCAGTTATTGTAAGTGTTTAGTATTTCTTTGCAGATAAATTAACTTTAGACAGACATGCTATGAAAGACCGGGCGACATCTCATCTCCGTATATACGTTGGAGGCTTACAGGACAGCGCAACTATCGATGAATTGTACGAACACTTTATACAATTTGGCCAAATCAATGGTATTGTGATAAACAGAAACTTTGGCTTCGTACAGTTTGAAGAGGAATCAAGTGCCCAAGAGGCTATCAGTAAAGCCAATGGCAGTATCTTCCAGGGGAAAAGTCTTAATGTTAAGACTGCTCAGACAAACCTTACTGTTGAGAAAAGGTATGTTAGTTCTTTACTTTATTGTGCAAGTTGAATATTATTAAAAGATAGATATCAATTTCCATGTCTCCTACATAATTATTCTTTATGTAGTAAAATTTTCAAATGTTTATGGTAAAATTTATGTGTATACAGTATCAATACATTTTTTGTACTCATAAAATGTACTTTAAAGATAGATAAGAACAATTACTTCGGAAACAAATAAGATGGACCATTAAAATGCTTGAACAACTCCTATTTAAAATCTTTATAAAGTACTTGTTAATAACTAGAGTATTTCTTTCTGATTTCAGTAGGCATAATGACCAAGTGGCTATACAACAAGAAGTACCACCATCAGTTGCCCTCAATGACAAGCTACCTTTGAATGCTGATGATGGTAATGAGGAACTTTATGATAATTTTGGAAATTATATTGGTGACCAAAGTAAGTATTATGTTTCTAGATTGAAAGAAAAATCTTTCTCAAGGATTGCACTAATGAGTATTGTGAAAGGGGTGAAGTGAATGTTGCTGGCTTAAATGCCTGTATGTTGCTAATTATAAAGTGAAGTGACCTCCATGGAACCATGCACTGGCATACAATGGGTTTAGAGATGAATCTTTATCACAGTTGAGGTTGCTAAAACATGGCGCATAAAAACTTTGGGCTTACATTCTTCATTAGACCAAGGGGGAGTTAGATGCAAATGCTAAGGGCAACATGTAAGTTGACAATAAATAATTGTAACTGATTAGTAAGTGTAAAACATTCACTGTATAGATGCCTTTCATTCTAGGCATTCACAGACAAAGTCTGGTTAGACAGTCCACTACCTCCAACTCATAGGCTGAACTGCAAGATGTAATAAAAAAGTCATAAAACATAGTACACATTAAATATTAAAATTTTGTGGGATGGCATTTAGCCTGCTAATGCAAAGCACTGGTACCTCCCACTGGTCTAAATTCCCCACTCTTAAGCCTTAAAAAGCACTATATCTTGGCTAGTTATTATTTGTATTTTTTTTTATTACTTTGAATTTATTTTACAATGTTTAATGTAAATAACAGATTACAGAGAGGAGGAGTATGAGGAAGGGTATCAAGGCAAGCCCGGGTGGGAGGGTCGCGGCGGTGCGCGAGGCCGCGCGGCGCCGCGTGGAGCTCGTGGGCGCGGAGCCCCAGTGCGCGGCCGCGGCGCGCCGGGCTTCCGCGACAGATCTCCTGTTGTAGGGGGCAGAGGTAAAACTCAAATGATTATTTCCATTTAGTTTATTTCAAATACCAAAGTTCTGACAAACACTACATTTATACATATGAATGCACTACTTTAAATACATTGTTTGATGCTGATGATACTGACCTACCTGCTTCGAAATATTCCAATACTGTTTTCCCGCGGTTTCTCCTGCGTCTAGTTAGAACTACTGCCCGTACCGGGATAAAAATAGCGTATGTCAATTAAAATCGAGTAAAAACATGAAATGTACTTAACAGTAATTTTAAAGCTACACTAGTGTCTTTAAATTCCTAATGTATAAACTTTGTTTATAAATAACAGATAAATGCTAAGGTATCATGTGAAGTGTGTCAAATTCCACAGATGATAGCAATTTGTTATAACTGTTGCTTAAGAGCTCATTTGAGTATTATTTTGCACTTGCTTAGGACATGTTAAACCTTAATTAAACCAATAATATAATACCTGTTTTGTTAAGGCGGCGACTGGAAGGAACGAGGTGGTTACGATCGGTATCAACAACAGATGTCGGATTACCCCAGAGCCCTTCCCGTCACAGAGAGGAACGACTGTGAAATTATTGTCGTCTCCAAAACATTAACGTAAGTGTCCAGTAAAATTAGTAGAAAAACACTGTTCTTTAGAATAATTTGAAATCTGGTCATTGAACCAACTTTCTTGATAATTATTTTAGCTTATCAGAACATACTTAAATACAATATAAAATTGTTTAACAAATAATAATTTAATAACGTTTTATTCACTATCTTTTCAGAGAGTATGCGGAATATATAGAAGGTCGTCTCAAAAGACTAGGCATTGTAGTAGACCTTTTATTTCCAATGGAAGATGTCCCGATTGGCAAAGTGCTTGGTAACATAGCATCGCGCGGCTGTCTCTATGCCGTTCTAGTCATGCCACAGAATCAGGAAAATAGATCTTTAACCTTGACTATACTTCACGGATTACCTCAAGGTGAGTTTCATGTTTCGCGAACTTTTACTGTAGACTGGTGCTTTTGCGTGACAAACATTTCTGTTTTTTCACTCCAAGGGTAACTAGATTTCACAGGGAACCCCGATCTTTTCCATGTACATAGTCAATTAATTTTACTGTGAAAACATTACACTACAACATATTTGACATACTGAATGCAGGCCACCTTTTCATCATCATTATTATGCGCCATTAATGCACAACCTTCTCACCAGAGCATCGTAACATGCCATTGGAGGATGCCCTTCAGCTGCTATCACGCAACTTCCAAGAGGTACAGAGAGGCGGGCCCTCCGGCCGCGAGGCGGTGTACGCGCTGCTCGGACAACTCGCTGACGGACGCACTCTCACCGTCATGCAGTACGATAAAGTCATTGAGTATCTACAGGTAAGTCTACAAATTCTTCGATTATTATGGCTATACTACCTTCTGCCAGATGTTTCACCTGGTTCCAGTGGGAACTACTGCCCGTAATGGGATTAAAAGTGGTCTATAGCTTTCCTCGATAAATGAGCATTCTAACACTGAAATAAATTGGATCAGTAGTTCCTGAGATCGGCGCATTTCAGCAAACAAACTCTTCAGCTTTATTATTTTAGTGTAGATTTGGTCAACAAAATTTTCGTAAATTATATCTTTGCAATTTATTATTCAAGGAACGCAGAGAGCAGCAAGTGAAAATAGAGCTTGGGGAGCCTCTTACTTCAGCTCCGACTAACAAAACACAAGTAGATCTCCAGCAGAGGATTCTAAGCATACTGAATGACAAGAAAGTCATAACCCCGACGGAGCCATCGCCCCCGGCCGCGCCCGCCACGCCCGCGCCCACACAAAACAAACTTCTCAACGACCCCACAGTCAGAAAAGCATTAGATTCAATATTACAGAAATTTACTTAGTCTGATAAGTGTAAGATACTATGATAATATAAGTGTAATTTTGAAAAGGAAAAGCCCAAATTATATTTGTGGATATAATTCTGAATTTTATTCAATAGAATATTCATAGGTATTTGAAAACAAGTAAAAACTGAATTACTGTTTTAATTATGAAGAAAATGTTTACTATTGAAAAATTTATGGATTTATCTCTTAGAACTAAAATTAAGCAAAGGCGGCTTTTTCTTCTCAGTAGATGCAAGATTGCAGGTTGCACTTTTGTAGCATTTACTGCCAATAAAACACATGCCCTAAGTTACATCAGTTTTATTTTATTTATTAAGTTCATACATAATTAGAGGTGGTCTAAACAAATTTGTCCACAGAGCTAGCAGTTCCATTGGTGATTTCAAGTGACAAACAGTGCTATAATAATTAATTTGTTATTATTTACATACACACACGAAACAGTTTTATATTGATGCTAAGAACTAAGATCCAGGTTTACTCAAAAGGAGTTGTAGTACAAAAATGTTTTATTGGTTCACATATTGTATTTTCAATGACCCCAGCTAAAAACTAACACCCAAAGCTGTTTCTGTCACAAAAATAAAGTCTACCCGTCGGGACCTTCACAGTATAACATTGTGTAAACATGATTAGTAGATGTGTATATTTATTAACCCGCCAGCGGTGCCCCAGATCTCATCCTGCAGGGCATGATTTCTATGTACAAATATATGAGGACAACAATTAGTAGAATTTAGATTTTAGGAATTCATTATAATTATGGCATTGTAAGAATTTGCAACTTCAATCATTTAATGGTAATTGGCTCTATATTATATGATTATTATTTATAACATCATCCCATTGAGATCAAGGCTCTGAGTCTTTATAACTTTCAAAAGCATCATCTTTTTAAAAATTATATTCTTTCATCTTTCTAGAAGTTATTAGCTATACAAGATATATATAATAAACTAGGATAACATTACGAATATCCACATCTTACTCTATATAAACATATCCACATTCGCCCTTACTACTACAGCGACTAAATGCCACCACACACCCATCTAACTCCATAAAGCTTTGTTGGAAGAATTTGGTGTCAGTTAAGAGCTCGACGGGTGAGAGCGATATTTACATGGGATCAGTCAGGTATCAACTGCATTGCCAACCACTACAGAGTAGGCTTTTCTGCAATCCTTGAAATCCTTTAAAATTCGTCATCAGTTAAGTTGATCTCTCTGGTGGGTCTTCCTGTTTAGAAGGATCAAAGCCCTCTTTTATGTGCCCCCCTGTGCCTTTGGGATCTAAATCTGTAGCCCAGCTGAAGTGCATAAGTGCTAAATGAGAATTACCTAATTTAATGTGAACTTTTCCAAGTAAATAATACACTAATGATTCTCTTGGTGCAATATCCTTCAAGTGGTGAAGATCTGCTAAAGCATCTTCTGGTCTACCGGCACGTAATAAAACAGAAGCTCGATGGAAGCGACACAAAGGATTCTCTGTGTCTATAGCAACCGCCCTTTCTAAGGTTGCAAGGGCGCGATCCATTTTGCCTAAAGCTGCTTGTGCTAATCCTAATTGGCATCTTAATACTCCTGAATGGGGGTGTATAGTTAGAGCGCGACGAATATGCACTTCTGAAGGTTTCCAACGTTCTTGGCGCGCGTACACTGTTGCTATACCAAACCACGCAACGTAATTACGCGGGTCAATTGCTACTGCCGCTCTGAAGCTTGACAGAGCCTTGTCTGTCTCCTCAGCTACTGCATACTCATGGCCTAATAAAGCATGAGCGTATGCTGCTTCTGGATTCAACTGAACAGCTCGTTTGAAAAATTTCAATGCTGTTTCTCTTTCTTTATGTAGTGAAAAACAGTTACCTGCAGCGAGCCAAGCAATAGGGTCTTTCCTGTCCAGTTCGACTAATTCTTGAGATAATGCTGATAACTGTGCTTCTCTTTGTAAATGCCACAAACATGTACTATAGACGTCCATTCCTTCCGTACGATTTGGATGTTGTTTCCTAATTTCTGCAAAAATTTTAGCTGCTGCCTCATACTGAGCTAATTCATAATGAGCCTTTGCTATCATAGTCTGAACCCACGGAGAAGCCAGTTGCTTTGGTGATGTCTCTTGGAATATTTTTATAGCATTTTTGCAGTCTAAGAATGCCAGTGCTTTGTATGCTTCCCCTAATTCTCGCATCAAATTTAACAAAGCTACACCATTGGAATTCTTTGGTGGGATTGTTGGAGTTACTGTTTCTACATTTTTATTTCTTTCATTGGCTTCCACTGAATTTGTTTTGATATTTTTGGCTGTGCGCTGTTTATTTTTTCTTGATGGACTCTTAGGAGCTACAAATTTTCTACTTGGTGATTTATTATTTTCTTTGACTGAGTAACTGCTATTATTATTACTAAATAATCTGGATGACCGCCGTGGCGCTGGTCCAAGGGTACACCTAGGAGCAGGACTAAAAACAGCATCTTTCAACTGCCCCATTTGTGCTCTTAGTGAATTTACTATCTTAGGTATGGCTTTCTGCTCGTTGGAGTCTGTTAAGGTTGGTGTATACAAAACAGGAGATTCTTCCATTGGCAGCATACCAAAGGAGGGTGAAAATGGAATGGGTGCCATACCACTGAACACACTGTGCATTCTCTTCACAGGAGCTTGAGTCTCAGGCGTGATGCTTGTGGACATTGTCATAGGGGTTCTCGTAGCTACATTGTTGGGTGTAACGTTAGTGTTTATAGCAGTATTGTTAGGAATGTTACTATTGATAAATGAAATGTTTTCAGAATTGCTGACTAGATTCACTAATGTAGTGACACCAAATGTAAAGTCAGTATTATTCATTTGGAATACTTGGTGGGGATCTACTTTCTCACCCATGTTACAGAGTTGAGCGAAGGATTTCCACATGAATGGGTTCAATGACAGGGCTTTTCGATGAGCTTCAACGGCTTTACTTCTTCTTTCAGTGAGATTATAAATTTTTCCCAAGAGTTGTAATGCATATGGAGCTTGCTCCCCAAACTCAGATGCAACAATATCAAGATTATTCCCAAGTGTAAGTTCAGCATCTTTATACCTGTAAAAATCAAAATGAGATTCATATAATTACATAACTAACAGAGTATAAGACAACATTCAAGTTTGCGTGTTCTATTCCATGTAAAACTACTGAATGATTTTTAACAAAATTTGGAACAATATAGTTCACATACAATATAGTTTGGTACATATCATAATGATATATAAGTGTGAAGCAAATGGCGTGTGAAGAACTCAGGTCTTAAAAAAATTTCAACAAAAATAAAAATTCTTTCATATGACCAGTTTTTGAGTTTTGTCTCATATAGAATGACCAAATATAAGGCTGAAATAATTAAGACACTTTTTGCCCAGGACCAATGGTTCCTCTGAAAATAAGCGCTCAAGGTCAGCCTCCAATAATCACGACTCACAAAAGTGTAGACATGGAAGTGTGGAGGTGTATACCTCCTAGTAGGAGCCTATGTGAAATCTCTGTCTACACTTTCCTCTTCTAGGAGGTACAGACCTCCAAGAAGTAGGAGCTACATAGGGTTACATAGTTAAGTTTACTTTTATAGAAAGGAAAACATGTAACCCTAGACCACATTCAAGCTGGGGTGCCCCAAGCAAGTGGCCAACTGACCTTCAACGTTCATTTATCGAGGAATCATTGGTCTTAGATAGAAAGTCTCCTGTTGATTTTAGCCTTATTTTTAGCTGTTTCATATTATGGTAGAAATCAAAAACTAAATATTTACAAGACATTTCAACGATATAGAAAAGAACTCGTAATTTTTTGCTAACCGCTCCGACTTCTAGTTTGAAATATGCATTTCATATTCTCTTATCTTTGATAGATTGTTGATTTATTAAAAAGTGGTGATTAGAGTAATGGGTTCAAAATGATCACTTACGATTTTAATTCCAAGAAACATTTAGCTAATAGGAACCTGGCCTGTGGTAAACTTAATGGTATGTTTTGCAACAAATATTGGGCCTCGTTTATTTTTCCAGCTCTATAGTAACAAGTCCCCAACAGGAATGCAGTTTCTTCCGATGCAACTGAAAAGGAAACTTCATGTTAATCATCAAATGCATTGCAAGTGCATAATTAATTTCGAAATCAAGAATTACGTAAAAATCAATAACAGCACATAAAATGCAGGTGCTAAACAATGATTACAATTGACAAATTAGATATAAAGATAGTATCTTAATTACCTTCGGCGTGTAGTCTCTCAGCCAGAAATATAGCATTGTCGTATTCATAATTATTCAGACAATCCCAAACGATAACCTGTGGGAATTTAAAATGAATTGAAACGTCTCTCTCCACAGAAATACTTTGACAGTTCTTAGAAAATTTGCTTTTTACTCACCTGTATAGGTTCCTGAACAATCATTTTGATAGATTGTATGCACTTATAAGAATGTAAATACTACAAAATATTCACATCGCAAGCAACGATTACTAAACAGTCACAAAATAAATTAGAGCGTATCTTTTACGACGGACATTTTCATTTTTGTTGATTGTCTATGATAGATAAATAAGTTGCCAGTAAAGTAATCAAAATAACTGCTAAAACAAATCCCACGGAATAAATACTTTTCCGATTTTCACCGAAAAGAAAATTACTGTAGTGAATTTTATTGTATTATATCATTCGAAGAAAATATTGAAAGGTGTAGTTATATTGCAGATGCAAAGACTGTTTTTTTTTTTAATTCATATTTAAGTTTGTGGGAAATTGTGGTCTTTAATTTTATTATGACTCTGAGGCTTGCTGAGCTTGCCTGCTATTTTTATTTATATGTTCCTTTCCTTTTTTTACAGAAACTTAAAGTATTTCAACAAACTCTTTCTAATTATTGAATCGTTTTTAATTTAAAGCAAAGAGAAGCAACCCTGAATATTCTTTTAAAGATAGATGGCGTAAATCAACTGTCACGAAAAATCTTTACTGTTATTTTTTTTTTTTGCATAAATTGCGCTTCAAGTCTACTATAATGTTTTCCTACTAATTAAATTAAAATCAAAGTTGGTATATTTTATTGTAACAGTACAGTCGATGCTACCGCCATTCACCGCTTAGTGGAAAGAAAAAGAAAATCTTCACAGAAAATTGCCATTGTTAAAAAAACGTAGGTTTTAGTATGTTGGTAAAAATATCTTAACGTCAATTCGTCACGAAGACAATCACGAAATCACGAATTTGTGCAAGTGGTGAGCAAAGTAAATGATGAGAAAGCAAGCAAAGTGAAATTGTTGTTTTTGTCAGTGTTTTGTTAAATATACGTTTGTGTTTTATTTACGTCTATATACTTTGCGTGAACATTGTTGTGTAGGAAACCTACGTGATTATGTGTACAATATGCGCAGAGTGTTGATTACGAATGACATCTGTTAACAAAAGGAAAACAGTAAAATAGAGACGTTCATAATCTTAATTCAGGTAAATATACACTTCAGTTGTTTATTGTAGCTCTAGTTGATTGTTAAGATTGAGTCCAAAGGACTTACAACATCGTTATTTAGTGCGTCAGTATACGAATCGCCCTTCACTCTGTATTAAACACCAAACAAGAAAAATGTCAAGACGTGTGTGACCTCCAATTTTCGAGTTCCGTAATAATTTATGATTTGTAGCGCAAACACGAGGTGGTTTTTATTGGAAACTATAGATTTCGCTTTTTGCAATAATAATGTTCTAGTTAGCATGTAGGTGAAATGAAATGGTGATTGAACAACATAACAACTACCTGGAAACACTAGAAAATTGATCATGTATTCCTAATTTAAATGTGTAATAATCATACAATTAGTCTATGGTGATTTGTGGAGAGAAAATGAAGCTGGCCACAGCAATCATCATAACAGTTTAGAGGTAGGCATGAAGAGAAAGATGACACAGATACCTACATTTAGAAAATTGCCATTATTATTGAAGTGGGAGGAGTGAATTACAATTGTGTTGCATTTCTCTGAGTTATATGACACCTACATTGTTTGCATACTGGAGGTACAAATAACAACACATTTGTTTATTGCAAACAGCAACAATGATGTAAACAATAACAGTCATTGATTGTTTCAAATACTTTTGTTCTTTTTTTAATATTTGAAATACTTATTGTAATCATAAAATTTTATGAAATATTTATATTATAAAGGTTTTGACATCATCAACTAAGAATTGTGTTTGTAATAAACCCACTGTGATGCAATTAATGAGAACTGAGTCATAATATTTTACAAATTATTTCAATACTTTGTTTTCCTCTTCCTTGTGCCACAAGGAAATCTCTACTTCATTAGTGTAGTTTAATAAATTCATAAGTCATATTAAAACCTGTTAAAAGTTGAGAAAAATATGTAACAGGTTCATGCTTTTAAAATCTCATTGTTTACTTGGATTTGATTGACTCTCACTTTTTGAGTGGCCTTTAAAAGCCCTGATCTTGCTGATGGAGTTCCGCAATAGAACATCAAAAAGTTACTTAAATGTTCTGGAGATCAGTAGTCTTTTTATTTAGAAAAGAAGGATCTACCGAGGACTTAATAAGCCAAAACGAAAAACGATAAATGGTTCTATGAGCTTTTTAAAAGCT
Source organism: Helicoverpa armigera (assembly GCF_030705265.1). Classification (NCBI taxonomy): domain Eukaryota; kingdom Metazoa; phylum Arthropoda; class Insecta; order Lepidoptera; family Noctuidae; genus Helicoverpa; species Helicoverpa armigera. The sequence continues at coordinate 7,831,689 of NC_087130.1, read as the reverse complement.
CATAGAACCGAATACAAGAATGTTGTTAGGCCCTTGGTAAGATATAATCTTACTTGTGTTATGGGTGCAGCTATGACTGACAAATTGCATATAGGTACATAGTTAAAAGGCTCATCGCACAAATATTGCCCATACTGGAATTTGAACTCAGGATCTCAGGTTCGGCAGTCTGGCATGGTGACCTTTGCACCGTCGAGACTGTCAAAAGATAACGACATGCAATAGTTAAAACAAATAAAAAACCTTTAAACAGAACTCTGTTTTAGGTACATGTAAGATTTCATATCTTATCTCAATTATTTACAGAAATTGCTTCATTCTGTAAATAAATGTGGAGCTGTCTAACTATGCTATTATATTGATGAACTAGCTGTCTTCCCACAGATTCACCTGCTTCCCAGGGAACTTGTTTGACAAATGATAGCCTGTATATTACTCAGGGATAGTCTAGCTTCCCAACGGTGAAGGCATTTTCACATTAGGTCAGTAGTTTCTGAGCCTTCAGGGTTCAAAAACGAAAATATTTCCTCTTCATTAGCATATCTATATCATTAGTGTAGTAGTATTAAATGTCCCCATTCTAAAGCTGTATTGGTCTGTATTTGATAAAATATTTCAATTAGTCACAATAATATCATATCAATATCAAGAACATGGCTGATTAAGATAATTCTGGAAGAATCAAATGATATTGGTTGTTTAGTTCAGAATTGTAATATTATACTGTTTGAAATACAATACATGCAGACTATATTTCACTAGTCAGCTTTAGTGATATTATTTTGCAATAGAATTTAATAGCTACCTACTAATATAAGTAGCAACTAATGACTTAGTCAACCTTATAAAGTATACATTTTATAGCTGCTATCATGTTATCTTATTTAGTCAATTCAACTTCCTAATCTTGCCTACCTTTTTTCCAACTATATATGGGGTTAGCATCCCTATTTTTTTGGATACAGTTTAGCCCCAGTTTTTAACATGATACTTATGTCTATCATTTGATTCAAAGCAGCTCTTAAGCACCTTAAATTGTGTTTATTTGTATTAATATGCTGTACATTTAAAAAAAGTTTCCATTTTTTTTTATTGTTTCTGAATGCAGTCAACGAATCCACAATAATATGGGAACTTTTGCAGGAAAATATTAATTTTGTTTTGTAAACTAGCTATCAGAATTTAACATATTATTTTGTGCATGTAAATAAACAAGTTCTGTAAAATAATACCAAATCAAGGCCAGTGAGTGAGTCCACTTTGGTACAGCTCCTGTTAGAATAGACCTAAGATGAGTTAAATGTTAAGGCTGAGAAATAAAAGGTTTCGTGGTCAAGTAGGTTTTGTATGTATTAAAAATAGGATGCAATCTGTTTTTTTGTTACTATACCAACTGTTTCTCACGGTTTTAGTCGCTTCCTGGTCAACTTTCTCCTGTACATAGATCAAATAGCTCAATACCCTACAGAAGTTATTTCATTAAAGGTAGACTAAGTATGTTGGTTCACTGACCTCTGAATCACCGATAATCAGAATTAAGAGAAAAAATCGGGGTCGAAAACGGCTTCTGCAAGCATTTTGTTCGCCAATATTAGCTTTTGTATTACATATATCTACCTAGCTATCTTTTTGCAGTGGCGGATTTAAGCACGAATGGATCATCCACATAAAATTCCACTATAAGTGTTTAATCCTCAAAAATATAGTTGCATGTTCTAAAACATTCAATATAACAATATATAACGTAGCGAAAATACAATTGTTGCTTTACAATAAATGGAAAAGGCATCTAAATTCTAGTCATGTGCTCCGACACTGTCAGTACCCTGACCCTAAAGCAGTCCAGAGGTCGTATCATACGGTATACTTACATAGATCCATTCTGAAACAAGGACGATACCATTCGTCTTTGGTAGATCCAGCTCCATCACTGGGATCTGGACTTAAAACTGTACCTCTAGAATATTTAAGTATGTCTATGTCCATTTTATATACCCCTAACTTAGCGTAATAAAGCTGCTATATTATTAATCCACAAAAATGATTCCATTAAGCAACTTAATTACTTAGCTAAAGCTGTGGATGAACTGCGTACTTAAACCTTCATTCTGTATAGAGATAAAATCGTCAGTTGACCTCAGTTTAATTAACATACGGTCCTAGACTCGTTGTATACGTGTATGTGGTCAAAGCCACAACGATTTGATTAGTTAGGCGCCCCTGGGATTCAATTTTATTGTTTTGATATCGCATTGTTAGAGCAGGCCTTGCCACCGGACTACATCGCTATAATATTGAGTGCCAGCACAATGTTCTTTCGTTCCACAATAGATACCATCTTGTTTTTTCCAGATGACTATCAGGTTTTATTTTTAATTGACAAGTCGTGTATGTTTGATTGAAAGCATATTGGACAATGCGCTTATGTTTATTAAATGAAAATTTGAAATCAAAAGCCAAATGCACGCGATATGTATTCCTCAACGCCATTTATAATTTCATGGGTTGATGTCTCGATTTAGCAAGCAATAATTCCGCAGAAATAACTACAAATGAGGCGCTTCTGCTGTGAAATCTCCATTTCAAAGGACATTTCATTTGAAACCTAATAAAACTCCACTCAGTCCACTCAACGCTAATGACTTTTCTTTCGTTTTTAACCTAAAGAAGACGATGTAGCCGTCGTCCTTTTATTAGCCCAATGCTAATGAGAGTTCTTTTGTGAAGACTCTTGAACTAATATTATTTTACTTATTGTTTGCGTACGTTCAAAATTGGGTCTACCGCTAATTTCGAGTCCCTTTTGTTTTAAATCCGTAATATCTGTATTACATATTTAGCTGGATATTCACCTGTTATGATTTCTTTCACTGTTTCAACCTTGTACCGGACTTCAATTTGTATCCTGACAACAGTTCTAATACCTGAACCAGTTAATTGTAGTATAATATTGCCACATTCTCACCGGCCCAGTTGAACTGTTGCATGAAGAATCTTACGACCTGTCGAAGGCCCTTCCTTGAAATTGTGCCTATAATTTCTAACGATTCAATATGTTTGTTGCAGTATGAGTTCGACGGAGACCATCAACCTCACGGCTCAGCCGATGATTAAGGAGGTGGTCCACGAAAAGGATTCCATGTTCCTCCAAACCCCTGGTGCTCAGGGGATCGCCGGGATCTTCGTTTTTGCGGCGCTATTCATTACTTGCCAACAGGTAATTATTTCAGGCTTTATTAACTTCTAGGGACAAATTAAGTCGCTAACGTTATGAATGTCCTAAAAAGACACGTCAGATTGTAGTAAATACACGGAGGAAATTACTGCTCAACCTTTACAATACTTTAAGTATGTTTTCCATAAAAGGTTTGTTACCATTGAAATATAGTTCTATTAATAATAATTGCTCTCGTAATATACCTACTCATAGATTGCTGAAAAGGTATTGCTAACTACAGAGTTAGTTTCGTATCTTTGTCTCAACTATACAAAAGACAAGGTGTCTTTGTTCAGCCAGTCGGTGTCGCCACAGGTGTGCTTACGTCAACATTTTTTAAGATCTCACGCAAAAAGATTTCAATACGAAACGAATAGAATAGTCAATGGTCAATAAAACATGCTTGCGAAGATGGATTGTTTGCCATTATCATTGTTAACTTACAATCGATTGATGCTATTGAAATAGTTTGCTCTTCAACGACACTGGAAAGCGTGCCTTTTTTTCTTTAATTGTTCATAATTGCAAGGAATGTATTCCAATGTTATGGATGCAATGAAATTCCAAGAAAGCAGGAAGTAATTAGTTCAGTTAATCACATTCATTTGTAGTGTTTACGGTGTGATGGTGCGGTCCATTAAGTAATTAGATTTCTAAGTATAATGTGCGATGTTAAAAGAACAACAGCTGCGGGTACTCGGATGTGTGGGTGACGTCAGTATCGGATATATACTTGATGTTTGTATATTGTTTACTTGGCGAAAATTGCGTCAGGCTGACGCACCTGTGTCCTAGACGTCGAAACAGTTACAACATCTGATATTACAATCAATTTTCCTTATGAATGATGTATAACTTTTTATGGTTGTAAAGTTACTCTGTTACTACAAATAAGGACTATAAAAAAGTCTATAAAATACTAGTAAATGTCTTGTACAGTATGTTTACTGAGAAGAAATATAATAACCTTTCAAGTCAGGCCAAGCGTGGGCAGGGCGATGCGGGCAGCTAGTTGCGTACAAAATCAATATTTTATTAAATTGTATCGTTCCCCTGCCATCACAAGGTGTGTTACTGGAGTTTTTTCATAAACGGAAATTCGCTTATCCCTACTAAGCTGACAATTTATTCTTAGAACTTTCTCCTTCACTTTGTTCGGAGCATTGCCAGACTATTACCTGCCTACTATGTTTTTGTTTGAGATATAAAAATGTATTTCCCTCGTCCATGGCGAAATAGTAGTTATGGTTATGACACCAGAAACAGTTTGGCTATTAGCACAGTTAATTGAACCCAAACTTCATAGAAACTCCATATTCGAATTTGAAAGTGCAGAACCGTTATGTCTAAGGTATGAATATTTCTTGGAATTTAATGGTCATATTAAGCTCGATACACCATTTTTCTGCATTTATTAAAATATTTAAAATGCGCATTTCGAAATACATATATGAGAATATATTGAAAAGGTCTCTTCCATATTGGAGTTCCCCTAACAGGATGTGGAAACGGGATAACGTTTTCCTTGACGATAACGGTTTTATAAATATTACACTATGATCTAGGGCGAGGATATTCAGAAGTTTCATAGAACCACACAAATATCAGCAAAGCCCGTAGTTAGCGTAGGTATAATTATGCAATGTTATACGTTACACGTACGTTTGACGATTTTGACATGTCGACAAAAAATGCCGTCGTGTTGTTGCGCGTAAATACCTTTCAAGATAAGCATAAATGACTAATTTTCTTTTTAACTGCTGTGTTTTTTCGTCAGGCAATTTTTTATAGACAGCCAATTATTCTCATCGTAATGATTAGAAACCAATGCGTCACAAGCATTACTTGAGAAGTTATTAGTCTTCTGAAGCATGACGAACTTTAACCTTCTTGTATGTAGGTCTGTTTGCTACCTATAAAGTCCTGTGAACTTGTTGGAAGTACAGCGATGACACAATTACTTCGAACCATAATGGCACAAGGCAGTATTTGTTTATACTTAATACATTTCAAGGAACGGCTTGCTTACTTGAGAGGGTACATGTAAGTGTAACCCACATGTGTTTATCGTGAAAATCGATAGTGAAATGGATGCGGGATAAGGTGAATTTTAAATGAGCTTTTAGTAACATTGTGTCGGGCTAAGAGTTTAACGAACCGAATAACTCGTGTAAGGTCCATCTTTCCCTTAAATTCTGGTGGACAATTTAGGTCGTTCATAGACACGGTTTTTTAGAGATTCTCCAATTCTGTTTTGGCAAAAGAAATACCATCATACTATTTGGTCATGAGAATGATGACTGATGAACAACAGCATATTCTGGGGTATAAACAATCTTAGCACCAGCACTTGAAATGTGTAAATCGAATATTTTCAATGAATTGGGAGATCCCTTACCAACATGTGAGACCATCAGTGCAGTTTGTGTATGAAATCATCGCACGATTTTTCTAAATAAATATGCGTACCTACGTACCTATACATATTTTATAGGTCAGCAAACCAGAATTGGTTTTGCCCAATTTTACGATCAGTAATAAAGTTATGTATGTCACACACGTCTTCCTAAAACTAATTAAGATTAAGATGTAAGTGGGCTAATTATGTACAAAATTATAATTATAATTTTGAACAGATAATTGTACAAAGTACTCCGAATAACGCTTTACTCCAAACTGATTGTTGATTGTTTTATGCTATGCAAAACAGAAACATCCAAATTCTTTGCTTTATTCTGGCATTTCGTGGGTATGGTTATGTGCAATTAATTGTAATGCAGTCAATCCAGTTGTTATAACTATTTTGATAAATCTGGTTTCTGTTCTCAATCTAGAATTCGAAGCTTGTGATAAAAAATCAAAGGTTAATAGTTTCTTATTACATGATTAATTGATATAACTAGATGTTAAAGTAAATAATTGTGTATGCGTGATCATCGCGTTTAGTCATCTTTTCATGAGTGACTCACTACTTGGGGATCATTAGCGAGATGATGTGATTTACAAGATATCGAAATCATTACTATATAACAATAGATGTAGTTTGGTTTTTCTACTGGATCAAGCATTCCTTCTCTGCTGTATCAACAAATATAGTAGCCTTGTAGCCATGGGCGCTACACAAATTACATTTGATGGTATTTAACTGTTTCGCATATCTTGTATCAAGTCATTATTTCCATAGTAAGTATATCTGATGCCGTGTAAACAAAAGCAAAACTTCTAAGACGTTTATTTACTTTTCTTTAGAGGTATCCCGACTTCATCTGACGTCACACCAAACGAATTATAAGTACGCATAGCTCCTCATTTAGTAGGTAGTTTCGCACATAGAGTGTAATGATCATTAAGTGTTGCTTGGAGCACGCACTGCCCCTGTATTTGGAGTGTTCCGGCATTAAATGAGTCAACTGCTTAGTAAGTCAGAAATCGATCATTCGAGATCGATCGACTGGTTTTGCAAAAAGCATAATTTGCCAAGGCTAACGCAACAGGTATTAAGTTAGGTTGGAGTATCACGCGGGGCTTCAGTAAATAATAATATATGAATTGTTACTCTATTTGTAATGTTTGATGAGAAGGTCCTCATACAATCTTTGGGACCGGCTGAGTATTTAATTATGATCTTCGTAATTATAATGGTTTATAATCAGACAAATACAATATTCACGCATATTGTTTTACATTCTCGCTGATAAGCAGACGAGAGCGTCGATCTAAAATAACAACATTAGCCAATTCTTTTGTAGCGCTATCAGAGCGAGTGTTATCGCACCTCGTTATGGACTATATTCCGTTTAGTATTTACCTGCTGATAACAAGTTATTGTAGCTCCATGAATAATGACTTAGGCCACAAGAGAGCCGCTACAGAGTATCCGCCATGATATACATTCGGTTTTTGACCTTGTATTTTCCCACCGGGACAGGAAATGTTCGTACTTTACTGTTATAAACGTAGTTGAACAGCCTTTAATAAAGTACAAAAATGTATTGTAGTACATGGACAGCGAGTTTTTATGCGAGAAGGGAGGTTAACGTGTGATGATGGACCGGTAACGCGGGCACAGCCCGGGCACGCAGAAGACGTTTGTTCTTTATCGTCTTTACGTGCCTAAGAACATTTTAGCTGGCACATTTTTTTGGAGGAAATCACGTTTTACGGAGATTTACGACTTGAGACAACGATGATAAGACACACAATTTATTCATTTCATGGATACTTGTGGTTACACAGCCTTTGGCGATCAGAAGGCAGCAGTTCTGTTAAGTTCAACTGTGTTCCATAACTGCGCAAAATTAGTGGTTCTTCATAATTAACTTTATCGCACATTAGCCAATGAGCGGTATGCTTTCTACTGTTTATCTTGCTAGGTTATCAAAATTAAGGCAGAGCCAAATATTACTTTTGCTTTCTGCAACGGCCTCCAAAAATATTTTGAAATAATGAATTATCCACAAAACAGTTTAATTTGTGTAGATTTGTTTTATAAAGATAGAAACAAAGTTATATAGTCCAACCGGTCTAGCGTCTGACGTCAGTCAGTCTGCACAAAGATCGATATAATCTCACAAGTGTACGTATACACCACTATTTGGAGTATATTCAGAACGATTTTACTCCATTAGGTACGTAAGAAAATGCCTGAGGCCGACCTGCCTAATTATATAGACTGGTATGAATAGGCTATTTTCCTACCGACCTATCAATGAATAATGATGGGATACTCAACAGACGTGCCGCTTTCCCATAAAGCAAACTAGAAGTACTAGTAAGAAAAAACGTTATTTTATAGTGTGTAGCAGTAAAAAACCGTTACGTAGTCAATGAATACTATCTACAGATTTATCTAATGATTTTAATAGTACGCGAAGAGAGCGTGGCGGCTTTGATTACGGATGCGTTCGTCTCGTCCGCATCATCTCTCAACGAATGATTTCGTAACTGAATTCTTATTAAATATCTATACTTATTGGGTGTTTAGGTACTCGTTCATGTTAATTATGGAAATAAATGTTCGACATCAACTTCATCAGTAAAAAAGCTAATTTGATAACAGAATCACGAATAGTTATAAAATTGGCCACAAAACATCAATAAAACAAAGCAATTAAGTTTTCTTATGCCAATAATCTGAGGAAAAAATAGATTTTAGAAAGGTTTGCTTGCAAAGCATTGGATAAAAATCGAATACGGTACCAGTTTATTAGTTATCAATTGGTCAACAGCACAACTTTCTTTTGGTGAAAAGTCTAGACAAACTTCATCGTCAGATAACACCCGCTAATGAATGCAAATTGTAAAATCTAAAAGTGGATAAAATTCGAATAAATAAAAGATTGTTCTAATGATTTAGCAGTGAAACGATAGCCAACGAAGCCGTTAATTTAGTAACCGTACTCCTATAGAAACACAATGATTTTCAATTGTTAAAATCGTTTTCCTATATCGAATAACAAATAACAAGAGACAATTAAAATAATTGTTCTTAAATGACGTGTCACAATATGCATATAAATGTGGTCATGAATCAAGCTGTATTAATATAACGTAAGATTTAAACAAAGGATAATGGGCGATTCCGGTCCAAATGTCCACCACGAACGAGACCTATATGGCTAGATAGCCCGTTAAATGTAGAACATTTTTTGTTATGAAAGTAAAAAAAAATATAATGCCAGAAAAAAGTTATAGCAAAATCAAATTCAACATTTTACAGATTTTTTCAATTTCATTTTTGCAATTACTTTTCGTGATGTTCGATTTTCGTACTTTCTGTAACTTCTGACAAAATAGAATTGTTCATTATTAGAGAGAAGACACCACCAGTTACCGCTGGAACCAGGAAACGCTGAGTACCTATATTCAAGCACTTCTGGCGCCTCAATTGGTTAGCGATTCGTACATCCATCGGGCAAAAATATGGGCTGTTTATATGCAAATGTGTCTTACTCATCTTAGTTTTAGATAAAGTGCGGAAATGGAAGTGGAATAAAATAAAAAAATATAATGATAACATACAAAAACTACCGAAAATTAAGAATACATTTTTGCCTATAACTTTTTTTTGGCATTGTTTTTTTTTATTTTCTTAGTAAAAGTTACTCTAAATTAAGTGGACTATTTAATTATATAGGTCTCGTTCGTGGTGGACATTTGGACCAGACTTCATACATTCTTGCCCAATCTCCTTTATGGTAGATACGTCATACAGACATGATGTCTGTAAAAACTAGGAGCACCTGAAGCCGCTGAATTTTGGGATGTTTATTATTCAGTGAAATGTGAAATTCTGGGAAACTTTCCACTCCTCGCATAGGGCCTGGGTAGCATACATGGAGCTTTAGAGGCAGTAGCATCAGTTTTGGTTATATGTTGCAAAAAAATCGACGTATTCTTCTTTACATATCCCCTCCTGGGTCCCTTTCTGGGAATACATACTCGACTTAACACAATAAACCTTCTAATCATTGTTGTCTCTTTGTTTCCAGATCTACCAGCACCTGCGCTGGTACACGAATCCCTCCGAGCAGCGTTGGATAGTCCGTATTCTCTTCATCGTACCTATATACGGCTGCTACAGCTGGATCTCACTGCTGTTCTTCAACGGAAACTCCTACTATGTATACTTCTTCACTGTCAGAGATTGCTATGAAGGTAAACTTCATTTCAAATGTTTTTTTTTTGTTGACATCACACGTGGCATGTTTTTTTTCTGCCGGTAGATAAAACAAATGAAGGAACGGCTTCGAGGAATCATTAGATCAAAGGAATGGAATGTGATTGTTCTTGGGCTATGTCCGTTCATCAGAATGTAGGACAGCTTTCATCTTTAAATAAAGGAGATTTGGGACTGACATATCCTTTAAAATGATTACAAAATTAACTGTGTGGGATATCCTTTACGAATACAAGTGGATACAACTGTGTCAGCGGACTATGCAAACAGATTAGATAACTACAGCTAAATAACGGTCGACGTATCATGTGGCGGAATAAATTGAGCATTTGTTCTAGAAACCAGCGTCCAAGGAGATTTTTATATTTATTGTTAGTCTGTGGTCTGCAACGCAGCTTACCAATAATGCGCCGATTACGTAACATCCAAAAATAAAAGTATTTCTAGACACGATCGAAGGAGGATGCACATTTCTAAAACTGTTTATTTTTCCTTTCATTGGGGCGGCTGGAGTACGTCAGTCTAATCAATTAATCGATTCGAACTCAATAACATCGGAGAAGCAATTTCGTAACTCAATCAATTCTTTGTTGGAACTGAGACGCTGTATAACAGGCTCCTTCAATTGATCTGTATATGGCAATTGGCAATGGAATTAAAATAAATGACATCAAAGTCCTCTTTGAACGAGTATTTTGCTACAATGTCGTAGAAAGTCATACGAACCCAGAATGTTAAAAACAAGATATAAAAACCATAAAATGTCTGCTTGATAACTTGATTTGGTTAATAAAGTATAGAACGTATTTAAAGCATCTATACATTGTGCATTCTATTCGTGATTTTGAAATTAAGGTCACGGCCAAGACTGCTAAAATCAAGATGCTTATAATATTATTTAACCTTAATAGACACGGTTTGGTCTGTTGTAATCGAAGGCTTGTTAACAATCATAGCTCTTGAATCTTTCATACACTTACAAATAATTTTAAGTGTCTTCATATTGACATACAAGTCGAGCATGGCATATAATAATATTATGTCAATACTTAGGGAAATGTCAATTCTCTTCTAACTAGTTCTTGAAACACCGGAAATAATTTGAGCTCTTATTTGGTATGTATAGATATACTAAGTACATAGATTATTTCAATTCTACGTAATATTCACTGCACTGCCATAAATAAATAAACATTAACATCACTGAGGCCCAGTGTTTTACAAGGAACGCCTATGGGACCTCCTCATAACTATCGTAACGACTTTTTAACTATATTGAACTTAAACTTATTTATTTTTATTACTTGTTCCAGCATTCGTGATCTACAGTTTCCTGTCTCTCTGCTACGAGTACCTAGGCGGGGAGGGTAACATAATGTCGGAGCTCCGCGGGCGTCCCGTGCGGGCGTCGTGCGTGAATGGCACGTGCTGCCTCAGTGGTGCCACCTATACCATCGGGTTCTTGCGTTTCTGCAAGCAGGCGACTCTTCAGTTCTGTCTTATTAAGCCCGTTTGCGCCTTCATTATTATATTCTTACAGGTGAGGTTTTGAAGTTGTTTTTATAACACACGGTTGTATGGTTTGTGTGGGATTGGTATGAAAGCTGTTTTCACAAATATCGTTTATTACAGTCCGTAATTAATATGCTAACTTTCGGACTTAACGGATTATGACATCTTATTACAAAAAAAATATGAAATAGTAAAGCTAAATAATTGTGACAAACATCTGATTCGACTTGATGAGTTTCAGGAGAGACATTTGCAATTTCTTCTTAAAAATTTATTATCATCATGATAACTAGCAGTTGGTCATATTACCAATAGTTACAACAGATGATTAAATAGCAATTCCGTCAGGTGTCCACCGGTTTACGAGAGATAACAATGTATGTGTCACAGGTGGTGTAACTCATTGATAAAACTATTGACTCATAAATCCCATACGTCATGTATTGCTTAAGTTTGGGTTTTCTAATACGAAATGTGAAGTTAATAATGAAACTTCAAAAAGGAGGAGATAATAAATATCCCCAAATACTCAAATGTTACTTTAAATTATTTTTGATGTACCTAAGTGTGGCATTGTATAAATAATGTTTAAGCAGCATCGAAAGTTGCACTATAAGAAAATTACCTCTATATGAATAGAAAAAAACACAGAACTTAATAATACAAGGTTTTTGTTACAAGATAATTTTGACGTGACAACGTCTTATAAATTGGTTTGCCGGGTGACACTTCAAGAAACTGCGTTACGCTCCGCTCACGTTATGCGCTCACAATGAGAGCGAGTGAGAGGCACGCGTCCCTTCCACTCGGTCATGGTTAGCCCGCCTAAGAGCGAGAGAGACTCAAAGTCGTTGTCACGTAAAACTTTCGCCCGTATACCGACTTTACAGGCAACCAATTTTTTTTTTTAACAAAAATACTTTTAAACTTAAAATCCATCAACAAATATGTAGTATTATAGTAGTGACTTCATCAAACGGCCTTTTCATTTACTTGCAGGCTCGTGGCCTATACCACGATGGCGACTGGAGCCCCGACGGCGGCTATATCTACATCACCATCGTGTACAACTTCTCCGTGAGCCTGGCGCTCTACAGCCTGTTCCTCTTCCTCGGAGCCACCAGGGAGATGCTCAAGCCCTTCGACCCGGTGCTCAAGTTCTTCACCGTCAAGTCTGTCATTTTCCTCTCGTTTTGGCAAGGTAAGAAGAAAGGAAATAAGTTTTATTGTGCGCGTAAAGACGCATATAATACACATGGGCAATATAAACGCGCTCAGGATAATGCTGCGACCCGAAACGAGACAGAGTCCCTGCGCTGGTTTTCAGCGATAACCGGTTTAGGCAAGTGGACTTCTCTGTCTCCGCTTTGTCATATGTTATACACACGGTCTGTTGTTTAACTATTGTATCACATCGCCATCGTAGATAGTGAAGTGGCTATTTTGTCAGTCAAGCTGATTTCTTTACTGTCAAATCCATTATTTTCCAGTTGTTTGTGCAAGGTAAGTATATTTTGTACCTGCAATAGGGTGACCTTCGTTTCAAGATCAAGAGTGAGGTTGTTGTGAAGTGTATGTAAAGAGCGGTCTTTAAGAGTTTGATAAATGTATTTGAGTAAGAATATAGAGCATTTTGCTATATTTATTTGTGTTGGGTGATAAACCATTTTCTAGAACTTTATAAACCGAACAAAATATTTTTTTTATCTCTCGAAACTCACACTATCGTCTCGACCATTGTTATTGAAAAATCAAATGTGTAAAATAATTTCACATGTAATTTTGATCTGTATTATTGCAGACATATCAAATCCCCCCTTAATTAACTAACAGATTAATCCAAACCCCTTTCCCCCCTTTCAGGTGTAGCCCTAGCCATACTCGAGAAGGCCGAGGTGATATCTCCTATCCACGACGCGAACGGCGTGCCGACCACCGCGGGCACGGTGTCTGCGGGCTACCAGAACTTCCTGATCTGCCTGGAGATGCTGGCGGCGGCGGTGGCGCTGCGGTACGCGTTCCCGGCCGCCGTGTACGCGCACGCGCACCGCGACCCGCACCGCTCCGTCACCATGCAGTCCATCTCCAGTAGCCTCAAGGTATGTGGACTATATATGTCATCATCATCATCCTGCTGCCCTTATCTCAATTCTATTTAGTTCGCCGCTGCATGTTTTGTTCTATCTGCCGTTCTAGCCAGGACCGCAATCACAAAATCCCCCCATCCCAAAATCCTTCCATTAAAGCTATCTACATTCATGCTCATCACTTTCCTTAAACATGATGTTCAACCCTCCCCATCACATGTCCATACGATGACAGCCGGTTTCTACATAGATTTTCGACTGTGGACTATACTCATTAGATATGAATCTTATTAGCAGAGGTAGTTTAGCTTTATCTTCGCAAAAGTACCTCTGCTGTACATTACAAATATAAAAAAAATCTGTCAAATCAGTCTGTCTATTGGCTTCAATATACATAATTACTTTCTTGAAATGCAATAACACTTTATATGTATTATGTTCGGAAAGTTACTGGCAGGAAATTAAACGTTATCTCTACTGATTCCTAACCTAAAATTTCCAGGAGACAATGAACCCCAAGGACATAATGACGGACGCGTTCCACAACTTCCACCCGCAATACCAGCAGTACACACAATACAGCTCTGGTGAGTGACGTAGCACTGTCTTATGTTAGCAACGCATGCCATACGCTGCCTGGTCGCATTTTATTTGCATTTTATAACTATACCAAACTCAATTTTTGATCCATGGAGAGTGAGTCATTGCAGAAAATTTACTAAAAGAGAAAAAATGTGTGTGGTCGGGGGACGAGGAAAGTTCCTGTCTTCGCCCTTAGACGCCTTCTTTTAAAGCCGTACATTATATACTTAATATCGTTAACAGATATCTCAAAGTACCCGTACGCCTCGTTAGTTCACCCATTCTGTTCATAAACCTTACATATTCGGCGCCTATCTTATAGCATCTGCGCTCATCTATCCTAACTCCTTGGGTTGATCTTAGATAGGTATTTCAAATACTTGTTTGTGTACGTAGCCTTTTTGGTAATAAACTTTTTTACGATATCGTTTGACAGATGGATATCGCGTTGTCTATGGCTAGATTAGATGTTATCTGTTGTAATTGTTTTATAGCATGTTGAGGTTGTAAAAAGTAATGAGTGCATTTGGTGATTCATGACTGTTGAATTATTTATTAAATGATAAAAAGTAGGAAAACATGTATACGTAATTTGATTTAGTTTTGAATGAATGCGTCCAGTTTTCATTTTAATTTCATGATTAGTACCCATTACGCTGTAGGCTAGGTCCTTCTTATTTTTTGGTTTTGTTTTCTTTCAGATGTCACTTCTCAACTGCCTTATGAGAAACTATAAACTCTGCCATAGCTGTGCTCTGCATGAAGTGCATTGCTGTCTGTCCGTTTATACATACATGTAATAATAAATACATTATGCCCGAGCATGGAAACACCACTAACAATAATGTAAAATAAAATCTAAAAAAATATAAGTGTGTTCATGTTCAGCAGTATTTCCATTCAAGCACGATGTTTGGGTGCCGTTTCATTTGTGCTAAATTTTGGTGCTTATTGTAGGGTGCTCAAACTACTGGCGTTTGAATGGGAATATTTCCATATTTAGTTAATAACGAATATACTTGGGTTTTCTGCGCTTCTAAAGAATAGAAAGCCTGCGTTTGTCTGTATGTTTATATAGTTATTCTGCAGTATTTTCAAAGGATTATTTTGTCAGTCAGTATTTAAAACAATCAAGTATTATGAAATCATTCCATTTTGAATTTTATGACGCACAGAATTCAAGTATATTCGATTCGATAGGAAAGTATCAAAACGGCATGCGAAAAATAAATGTTTATTAGGGAATCATAAACGGAGTGTCACTACACATACAAATTTTTGTTTTCACATAACACACACACAAAGTGCCTTATATAGTGAAGGTGAACTATCGATTTCTGATGCTCGGTCGAACCCACGTTAGTTAAGGACTTTATTTTTATATCGAGGTATATCGAGGTATTTGGCTAGTCCGAAACGCATAACGAATTTTTACGAAAAACTTAGGTAAGTATCATATCGGAAGGCATGGTAGAACAAAACGTGGTATTGAAATGGAACCAATATGATATTAAAACTGCACAGGGATGAAATACGAAAAAATCATGAGAAAATCGTAGAAAAAAAGGGAAGAAAAATCAGCAGATAAAACATATCATATTTTTTGGAACAATTAAAAACGATCAATATCAAATATTCTATACATTGCAAAACAATCATCATCCAAGAGCCTATAAGCTACAAAAAAATATTTTTACTGGTAATACAACAAATTCGGACTATTCATTGCCATAAATAAGTATCTACTTTGTACTTAATGCCTTTAGTATGTGTTGTGTAAGGATTAGTGTAAATGTTAATTTTCTGTGATTATATTACTTTTTCTTTTTGTATTATTTTGTTACTTTCTTATAGTTACAGGATATGATCCTTAGTTGATGCTAGAATTCAAAATTAGTTTAAAAAATATTCTTTTTTTTTGTAATAGCAACATTGGCATTTATCGGGTTGTCTTGATTTTGTACATTCTTTTTTTAAATAAATTATGTTTGATAACTGTGGAAGTGAAACCTGCACTTTTATTGCCAAACCAAAGAACGGCATTTCATGTTTCCACCTTCAGTTAAATGTCGAGGCGGGTGTTGCCAACGCTTTGTAATAATACGCGCTTCAAGTAACTCTAACCTTAATGAAAATTAACTAACAACCTGTAAAGCCATACTTTATGTTTTCATTTCCTGAATATTGTTATCATAATATTATTTTTACTTAGGAGATTTTTTAAACTTTAATTATAGTTTTGATTAAATTCTAAAGTATAGTTATTGTAGGTTTAAGTTATAATAATTATTTTTTACAGTTCACCACAGTTTGATTTTCAAAACACTTGTATTTCGCCTCTCACTAATAATAAATAAAGGATATTACTTAATTATATTTTATTTCAATTACAAGACCAAACATATTTTTAAATAAGACACACGTTAAAAGAATAAACAGAGAAGCCAAAGGTAAGATATATTTGAATGTTCGCTTTTTATATTATTTGCTGGCATGCTTTCGTATCACGCCTGAATGTCTAACATATTATTGAGTGTTACTTCATCAGCACGTTAGTTATAATTTGTTTAGATTTTTGTCGTCAGTAAGTTATATGTTGCGATACTTGTAGTAGTAGCAAGTAACTTTTATATTCAGTAGTCAGTAAATCATGGACTATTTTATAAATTAAGATTATTTCAACTGACAACACTGTAGTGTGCACAAACTTTGCACTAATTGAAATGGTTGCCAAAACCAAAAAAAAAAAATTACAAAAGTTACCAACAGTATAATAAATCGGTATAGTTATATACTTGTAATTTATTGAACATTAATTGTTTCTCACAAGATAGCACTTATATTGTCACTATGTAACATGGAAGATGTTAATGGTAGTTTCAGCACACTAGTACTGGTTACACAGTTCAACTCTAAAGACCACAAACAGCGTTCAAGCGTTTAGAAAAGACGACATTTTATTATTTCAGTTACTCAAAGCCTTCTTAATATGAAAGAGATTCTTTTTTATTCTGGTTTTGGGATACATGGGGATTTAATTCTATGGTTGTGGTACACCCATAAAAAGACTCTTCACAACACCATCTTGTGATAACGAAATTGTTATTTGTGCTAACCTAAACGCTTGAACACCTGCAACCTACAACATACTATGAAGCTAACATGTCTGGTACGTAGTGATGCGCGGAGGCGCGGGCGCGGGCAAGCGGGACGAGGGCGCAGCCCTGGCGCCCCGGCCGCCGCCGCAGCGCGTGGCCACCATCTGCCACGCCACCAACTACCACGAGAAGACCACACTCCTCAGCTCCGACGACGAGTTCCAGTGAGCCCCCGATACCCCACGAACACGTTGTTATTCGACCACTGTCCCACTTCTTGATGGCTTAAGAAACTTGGACTGAAATAATTGGAACTTCTGTTGGTATAAATCTCTTTGGAATTTAATTTGAATAATTGCTACTGACAACTGTCCAAATTAAATGGTCCTGAGGCTCAAAATTGTCTATGGTCTGATATGAATACGTTCGAGTGTCCTGTCGAGTAACAACAAATCCTACCGGTAAAAGAATTTAGGAACGAAAACTGAAGGATGTTCATTTTAATAGATAAAGGATAATATATTTTTATGCATCTCTTGGAGTCCTTTACCACTTTTAAAGCGTAATACTTAAAAGCCTGGCCCGTAGCATGTACCTTTGTTGTCGATGTTCAGAAAGATATAAAATTCATAGGAAATAGTAATAAAAAATCTGTGTTACTCGGTGTACTAAATCAAAGAAAAAATATATACTTATCTTTTATTGTTAGTGAAGTATTACCTAATTTAAAAGCATTTTTTTATTTACTTTAGGTATGATTTAGTGCAGTTATTTAACAATACAAGCAATCCTTAGAAATAAGCATAACAGCCTGTATTTAAAACGAATGAAAGGAGAACAGAAGCACATACCTAGTAAAAAGAGTAATAAATACTTAAAATAATAGGTATTATTAAACAAAATATTGCCTTTTGACCTGTCTCTGTTCAAAGGTTCTACTGCGATTCTTCATACCACGGCGACAACGGCTCGATATAGGAACATAAGATTGTATAGTTATGTAAAATAAGAAGTAAATCAAATAACAATTGATACATTACAAATTGTACAGGTAAAAAGGAATTATTATTCTATAGATAGCTATTATTATATCGCTGTAAGGGCCGTAGTAAATGGCAACCCTATTCATTACTTACCTAAATCTAATTAAATTATGCATTTCTTTGACGGCAGTGTTTAAATCAAGCTGAATCATGGAGCCACCTTTAATATAAAAACTGAAATTCCATTCACAAGTTCTTTGTATGTGCCTTTTGGATAAACTCTGCTTTTAAACAAAATAGACGTTATAAATATGCTTGTAGAATCTATTTTTCTTAAGACTTGTGGACACGACACTCATTTTTTTATAAATGTTGTGCACAAAATAAAACATTCCTTCTTGCCAAATACCAAAGAGTCACTGCCAAAGAATTACTTATTTTTGCAACCCGCAGTGTTAGAGTAGTTCAAATTAAAGTAAATAAAAAAGTAATAAATAATTGTCGATGCTCACCACTGCTTCGCCGTCCAAAATTGCTTAGGCTCCATTTGCCCTTACAAAATCGATAAATATTTTCATTAGCAGAATGTGCTTTAGAGGTGCGTTTAAACTAAATAAATAAATAATATTTTTCTGTAATTTGAGATCAAGTTTATTCAGTACCAAATGTTTCAGATACCTAATTCAAGTACTAGTCTTCTTTTTCATTCAATACATTGCGAACATGCGACACGGAATACTTTTAAATTGTCGTGTAAAAGAGAAAAAAGCATCATTTGTTGCTTGGTATAAACGCACCCTAATGCAAATTTAGGTAAGTCTATAGAAACTCCTGGATTATTTGGTAGTTAACCCTTATTTACCTTATAGCAACTTAAATTATTACCTTATGTGTTAAATGTATTTCAATGTAGGAACTTGTTGTTTTGTTGTAACAATTAACTTTTGTGTAATGTATATTTAATATTTTAAATTAGATTAGTAACTATAATTACTGTATGTATTTATTTTAATATCATAAGTGTATTATCCTACTTTCACCTTACTGTAAATATCACCTTGATTACGTAAATACCTTAATTACATTTATTTTGCTTAGGAATGGTTGTATGAGAATAATACCTACTTTTATGTTTAAATTCTTTAGTCAATTATCTTCCCTTCTATAGGTACGCAATTGCTCTTAGATCGTATGATGAAATACTTATGTGTTACCAACTTATTTTTAATTATGTAAACAAAAATCCCTTATGCATTTATGAGAACTAGCTCCCCAAACAATGCTATTTAAGCACGCAGTCGAGAGTTAGTTACCTTTTATTGATCTCATGATTTTACTCCGAAATTTTTCATTGCATTTGAACTTTGTACGATCTAAGAGTATCTTTTTAACTTAATGTATGTGAACATAGGCCAATTTTGTATTATAAGAGGCTTTCTTTTCTGGATCGAAAGATTTATTTTTGTAACAGAAGTAGTTGAATGACAGTAACACACGTTTCGCCTGAATGATTGTTGAAAAATAATATAACATGAATAAACGTTAGATATTTTATTAATTAAAAATGTTTTAGCTCCAAGTTTTTAAGTATATGTATAAATAAATAATGATATTGACATAACAATTGCGTATTTTATTTGTAGCCAATATGTGAAGTGAAGACTTCTTCCGTGCAAAAGGTGTAAGAAATATCTACTCCTTTCATCCTGGCTCTTCATATATCATTAGGAAAATTCTACCCTGGTTCCCATAGGGTCCTATCCAAAGGTGGAGTAGGTGAAATGCCTAGTTTGAGGCAGTGTATTAAAGTTGGATCTATTGCTGTAGGTTTTAGGAAATAAAACAAGCCATCTTATTAAATTTTATATTAAAAATATACACAGTTACATAATAACCATATTTTCACATTGCTGCTGCTCACAGTTGTATTATTGCTTCCAATACAATCGATGACATACAAACGGACTACGCTCTGTGTGCATAACATAAATATAATTGATCTAAAATGTTTTAACAATGCAATAGCTATTCTATCTATGATTTATAAAAAGAAAATATACCTAAGGTACTCGGTTATTATTTGGCCTACGGGAAACGTACCTATATGGAAAATCTTCATGCCCATAGTTAGTGCAGTGCTACTTTTCTAAAGACAAGCTTCCTCTGTTTTGTTAGTATCTAATTACTTCCAAGAATTTACAGGAATCGTCTATCACATTTTGAGCGAGCATAGATCAAAGATGAAATAGATGTTTTAAGTTAATTTAATACTTACTAAAAAGAAACAGTTAAAAAGTTGCTTCTCATAAGGACGTCGTCGATTTTACTCAATGAATGTTAACGTCCAAAATAAGGTAGCAGCTACATCGAGGACATACTTCAAAATACCATGGTTGATGGTATTTAGGAGCAAGTATGCCTACGTTACACAAAAGCATCTTCAACGTTTTCCACATAGCATGTACTTATGTAGGTACTTCAAAGGCATTCAAAGCTCTAACGTTTTGACGGACTCAACCTGTATACGGTAGCAACCTGGTCCCCACGCGTTCCGAAACATCTAACATTACATCGACCAATAATTAAACGAGTACCAAATAAATGTGAATATCCTTTACTTACAAATCTTTTTAAATACATAATAATTATGTTCTTTTTAACATCTTTTCACACAAAATAACAATCAATATTCACGAAAAATAGTGCTCATTAAATATTTCTTAAAATATTGTCATTTGCGATGGATTACTGATGTGTGTGAGTTTCAAACATTCCAAGTGAGAGGTACATACTTCGATATTTTGTTCGATCTTTCCTTTCAAACAATAAATAAATATAGATAGGAGTAAATACATCTAGGAGTAAAAATACATCTTAAGATTATTTTATTAAAAACCAAGCATACCACGCGTAATTAAATTACTGTAGAGTAAGTTATTCCTTAGGTATAATAAATGAAGTAGGTATCAAAGGTCGTGTACACCCAACGTTATGTGCCAATGTGCTTTCCTTGGTAAAGTTGAATGCTACATTCGTTAGATGTGTTTCGACCTTTACAGTTACCAAAAAGTATAAACTTACGTAGTAAAAGAGTCCTTTTAATTTTTCAATAAACTATGTGGTTACTACACAAAATGAAAGACTGATTGATTTATTACTAACTAAAGAGAACAAACTCAGCAAAATATTAAAATTATTCGTCAATAAAATCCTTCTCAAGTTCCATTGAAAAATACTTTTACGAAGAATGTCAAGCGCCATTTAGAATTTTGTCAAGGGCGTGTTTTTTGCGCCTCAAGATAGGGAGACCGGGTTTTTACTGAAATAGCTGCCTACTCTTATTCCTCACCTCCTTACACCGGTTTTTTTTTTAATTGAAAAGCTTTTTTTTGAAGAAATTGAATAAAACACCAAATTTAGGTAAAACCTAACTTTTTTGATGCTCAGATATTATGCCTGATTAGGCAATGAATTAGGCTCTAATGAAATAAGATGTCCAAGTACCTATGCCAAGAAGGTAGGTAGGTAACTCTACCAACATAGTTCGTGAGAAGGATTTTATTGAGCCGAAAGAAACATGTGTTTAACGAAGAGATTTTACATTCAATTCACATAACAGCTTTTAAATTGCTTTGATCGAGTTAATTGTTTCAGCTGAAGGGAATAATTAATCACGTTAAAAACGATTAACTTAAACAAGTTACAGGCTGTTAAATGATAATTACGTTCCATTCGATGTATTGCTTTAACTTGGGGCCCTAGTGTATGTTTTAAGTAGTCTTGTTGTGCTACTTAGCCTTAATTTTTAAGTAGGTAACAATAGAACATTCCATGAAGGTATGCTCAATGACGTACCTTGAGTAGTTGCCTGAAGTAAAACTTAAACTACGGCCTCCAAGCCAAATACCTACTCGATCACAACAATTGTGATAAAAAACAGTACACTATAAATAAATCATTTATTCTATCTTTTATATAATGGCATTTCTGGCAACGTCCGCGTTAGATTTCAGATCCGGAAAAGCAATTTCCTCAATCTTATCTACCAGACGAACCAAATGATTGAAACTGATTTTGCGAGAAATATTGCCTTAGATTACGTAAATATTTACACTTATAAACGAGTTATAACAAAGCTACAGTGGCAGCATTTCATAAGTAATCATAAACAAATGTATTATATTCATTGTCTACGTATGCCACTGTGCTAAAGGCATCTAAGTAAATCACAATTTTCTAAATCAGGCTAAGCCTTGTAAGAATGAGAAAGAGAGATATGCAAAACTTCACAACATAGTTTGACCCTAAAATTGAATGTCCTACCGTGTAGAGAATGTACTGAGCAAGCCATTAACTCGTAAACGTGCTTCTAACGAAAAATTGTGCCGTGCTAGGAACGGATTCAGTTTCCCTCTTTGAGCAATTATCTAAACATTTGTTAGCATTTTTCACTCCTCCCAAATTTGAAGGCGAAGCAAAAGAATTTATTGCAAACTAATAGTGGTAGGTTGATGACTACACATCAGGTAGGAATTTGGTGGGTTATCTCAACCTTCTTGTAAAGCCTATTATTGCTCGTAATGAAGGGTCCATAAGATAGGAGGAATAATTTGACTTTGTATCAATACGAAGTAGGATATCTTACAGTGTGATGACTTAGGGCTAAATTATAATAAGTAAAAATCAATATTTTTACATCTTTCGAAATTCTCTATTCTGGACAGTTTCCGTGTTTAATTTTTAAAACCTACTACGGTAAATAGAATTTTATTTTAAAAATCAAACACATTTTCGCTCTAATATTGAATAAAAATTTAAGGAATTCATTTACAGGTCTCTCAAGTATTCTCTAGTAAATAGAATTTTAAATGCATCTTCAAAATAAGTATTAGCTACTGATCTAGCTACAATAGATAAAAAATACGAGCTAAGTTCATAGAATTTATCGAAGGTAGAAATCTTAGAAATAGAAATCTGAACCAGTCAGAACATCTCTTACTCCAGCTAAGAGGTATCTACGCATGTCCACCACGTTATACTAAAATATCATAATATAATAATCTTCATAACATTAGCGTGTTGTACTCTTTCCTTCATTATTTTATAAATAATTGAACTAATAAGACATTTCGCGGTAACGTTTAGAATGAAATCCTTAAATAATACAATGTCCGCCTTTGGACTTGTTAATCGTTGGTGAAAATTTTTGCAGCGCAAGTTGTTTTTCAGCGTAGCGATATAAAGCAACAGATTTTTGTATAGATAGTAAAGCAAAGTTGCGTTAGCTTCGACAGTTGCACAGCCAAACATAGCGCAGTCGCAGAAAACGTAACTGAGCGAGCGTGTTCAACAAATTACTTTCATTTCCACACTCCCAACAAACTTGTGCTTTAAACCTCCATCGTAACTTTACATTTTTCAAAGTCCAATTTCCTATCCGCACGCTTTACTCCATTCTCTAATATTCCTAGCATCATACTGCTCGTGGCTATCACTGATCACTACCTAAAGAATAAGTAGAAATCACCTAACAGTTTCGTTGATCAGTGGTTCAAATCTACAATAAATTGTACCTAGATATATCACGTCGTCGCCGCCCAAACAACAATTTAGAATCGTTACAATTATTGTTCCAATCCTATAACCTTTAACATCTTAAAAAGTACCTTGCATCACCTTTTCTTCGTAACAGTAAAATTTCGCTATCCCACACTTACCTACCCGTCACAATATTGCTTATAGTTAAAAAGCTTATTTTGGCGTTCCCGAAAGCCTCTGAAGCAAAAACACTCGGTCCAACACTAATTTCTTCAAAGGACAGACAGACCTTTTTCCCAAATTATCCATTGTCTATCCGATGGTCTATCTGCGATCTGCCGATTCCAGGAACTTATGAGGTTATTTTTAAACAAGAATTTTAACTGAACAGGGCCTTTGACGAAATTGATTACAAAGGGATCTACATAAACCTGAGTGACTTCAGAATTTATTTTAGGAACAGTGTTATAGCGTCAACACTACATTAGTAGCTTGAAAAGATTCAAACTGTTCTTTCTAGTATTCTGAAACATTTGCCTGTCTTTTTTCAGCTGTAATTTCACCTTGTTGTTAGAACTGTTCAGTCAAAATCCCAACTACAAATACACTCCGACCTAAGCAATCTAGGTAGCATTAACCAGTCATGTCTGTCCTGGAGACGATATGAGCGAGCAGCGACACAGGCCCGCGAGTTTGCGCGTTACGAGCTAGACGTCGGGGGGGTGAGGGGCTGCCGGCTGCGGCGACCGGCTGAGCGAGGCTCCTGCTACGAACACCGCTGCAGAGGACGTGATCTGCAAGAATTGGCACCATCAGTACTGGAACTTAATACTCCTTATTGTTACTATGAAGAGAAAACCCACACGAAACTGGCAACACACATGGTATGGATTTTTGAATCCATAACGTTGACTGATGATGTCTATGGTCACATGATGACATATTTTTTTAATATAGCTACGGCTATACTAATACTATCTGGGCCTAAATGTAACTGCCCATATAGAGCAATTTCACTAGAAAAATCCAAATCACTCAACCAACTAAATCGAAACTATGGCTCAAAATATGGGGCAGTAAAATATGTCACTAAAAACGCCCACCATGCCTTGTAACTACGTTTTGAACCAGCAATTAGGGAAAAATCTAGAACACATTAGATGACGAATTATTGAAACTACAATCGATAGACTCATTACTTAAAATTTTATTGTTTCGTGTCCACGTGACCTAATTTTCACTTACGTATAGAATTTAGCTTCTACTAACTAAAGTTTTTGTTTAGTTCACCATTTACCTTAGGAATTTTGACCGAATCTAGTTTGGCGAAGTTTTGTTCAAACAGAAATATGATTATACTTACTCTTTATTTTTATTTAGATTTAGTGAGCAGGTTCATTACAAATTAACCTGATATGAGCTCATTACAACCTCGGATGTTCCCGGGTATGTACGGTATTCAACACTAATTAGTTCACCCGAGTCCGTCCGACCCTCGGATGACCGGACGTCAGCGGTGAGTAAAATTTTATGATATAGCAACACTGGCTCGTTAAATATGCATCTAATACAGGGCTCCCTTTGCGCTTCATACGATATGTAGGCTCGTCCAATCATATTTTATGTCTGAACATTTGGCTGAACTCGTGTGCAATTTTAATGAAAGGGTTGGAAGAGAGAATAATGAAATACGTTTGCGAAAAAAAAATTAAGGATGCGGATAAACTGAGGAAATATAGACTTTTTAAAAAACAACGGATGTAGCTTTCTCTTATGTAATATCCAACAAAAACCGCTTTGGTATCGTATTCTTTTATGTAAACCTCGCAAACCGCAAAAACCTTATGTGCAAATTACCTTAAACCTTAATTGCGTAATCCTTAGTTTAATATATACTGCGAGAGCCTGAACAAAATGGGAAGAAAAGAAAAGTATAAACACTGAAAGTTATCCTGAAAATAAGGTTGTGTATACCTACAGATAAATGTCCAAGTCTCCTTCTTTCATACACGTTATGTTGCAAAAATACTTAGCTAAATCCAACAAGCCACAAACTCAAACGCTAATGCCTGAACTAGGTCGTACCTCTTCACAATATAACTACAAAATACCGCAGCTGTGTCTGCACTTTCATCCCTAATTCCATTATCCGCACAGCGAGCTACGTTAATATTTGTCAGCTCAATTCGTTGGGTGTTCATAACGGAACTTAAGAAAACGTGCAGAAATGTTTCCGACTTATCGCTGAGAATGAAAACGCCGAGCGTCGCCAGATAAAGATAATGCTACACAGAATGAGAAACAATAGCTTAAGAGGCTTCTATTCGTCCCCGGTACTTCGGCGTCAGTTATTTTTAAAGCGCTTCATTAATTTCGTCATTGCATTTCTCATCGTGACGATAAGGATGTTTCTTTCTTTCCATTATGTTTTGTTATTCGATTTTCGTTTGTCTTTATGCAGGAACAAAACGATTTATTGACCGTAATTTTTAAAGGATTGTTAAAATTAAAATAAAAACTACCTACTTAATTATTCGAAAAGCACTTTAAATTAAGCAGGTTTTCCATAGCAAATTATCGAGGTTGGTGCCTACTTTAATATTGCAGATGCGGCTAAATATATGGAGCGTGTGCAGCTCTCTGATAGCTATAATCTAACAGTGGGTTTGTTTACGAAGCCACTCCACATTATCGAATATTGAGTTAAATACGTTTAACTACTCATGTACTACCTACCAACTTTTGAGTTCAAAACTAAAATTTAAAAAAATTAAAGCATTATTCTTAAAGTCGCAGCTATCAAAAATATGTTTAGGTAATAAATGGGAGTAAAGGTGAAGTATGAATAAAGCAGTGTTAAAACCAACCCAAACATAAAAAAAATAAAAATATAAATGCTAAACAAGTGTTGGTATAAAAATCATTACGAAAAAACAATGTTCCACGCTGACTGTTAAATAAATGACAAACAAAACAAACAATGCATAACCTTGCGACATGGCGGGGGTGCGACGCGAATGATTAAAAGCTCTTGATTCGTAGCCCTTGATGACGTCACATCGAATCGGGGTCCCACTGCACCGAGGGTATCACCCAAGCGCAGCTGTGCCTATAATAAGGTCACATGAAATGGGAAAAATTAAACATGCTCAAATAATAATTGATGATGATTCTGAATAACATTTTCTTGTGGTCACAAATAAGGTGACAATTTGTTAAACCTAAAGAAAGATTCGACCTGGTATTAGTCAAACAAAACCGATCAAACTAAAGTTGTTATCGCAATTGGACCATAATGTTTAACCAACATGTAAGTAAATAATTTGGAAATCAATAAGAGGTTGTATAAATTCTGCTGGATTGTCCAAAAAAGTAACCACGGCCCTGGTACATAAAGAGCCTACGACGGAACATGATGGATTTTTAGTCAGTAAGAGACACTCCCTCACCGCTGCTAACCCACAGCGGGGAGGGGTCATTTGATGATTTTGCCATCATTAAAAAAGGGTTGTATGAATTGTAGCTTAAACTGAAGTGAATTCTCACCTGTGCGGTGCTCGATGCGGCGATCCGGGCGGCGAGGAGGCGGGCGAGAGCGCCGGCGTCGCAGGCGCAGAGGCGGCGCGTCTCCGAGAGTACTCCGTGCCGCCCACCGCCATGGCAGTCCCGCCGCCCACTGGGTCCGTCACGCGCGTCACGCTTAGACCTGAGGTTGAGCGAGTCGGACGGGACGGAGCTGCAATGTTATCAGGGCTCTTAGAGATGAGCATTTGTTGAACATGGGAGTTCCTGTTTTTTACGCGAAGAACTCCATGGTTATCAAAGTGCTGGTATTTGCTGATGTACTGTTTCAATGACTGTGTTTGGGTATCCATAGGATAAGTATGGGCTAATGTTTTTCAAGGTCAAGGAAAGTTAATCTAAACCTAGACTTAAATACAAAAAAGGTATGTACCAACATTGCTTGGTACCGGCATCAAATAATTCAAATAAGATCTCAGGTATTTTCAGAACAATTTAATTTGAAATTGAGCCCTGTCTTCTGAAGAATTTTTCTGTACCTACACAAATAATATTTAGTATGCTAACCTCCAGTATAACTATAAAGTCCGGCCGGCGAAGACCTTGGGCGGTATCCTGACATAGAGGACGTGGTGGATAAGGTAGACGGGGACCTCTTCAGCCCTGGGCTTTCCCCGGAGCCCGCGGCAACTGACGGCTTCCGCGGTCGCGGCTGTCGCTTCGACCCTGTTCTGCATACCCCTGATGTGAGAGAAGGCAACACATACGGCTATAGTGAGGTGACCGTGCGCACAATGACATCGACACAACAGTGCTGGGTGTTACGTAGTCGTGGAGACGGTTTCAAGTCTTCAAAGCATTGTATTACGAGCGAGAATGGTGCTTTACAATTTTAGCTGTTTAATTTACATTTTTTACACATGCCAATGGATGTAATTTTGTAAACATTTTATGTGCCTACTTCAGTTTATTAAGCAAAGGGTTTGCATAAGTGTCTTCATGAAAAATCGTTATAAGAGAAAAGATAGAATTCCAAGAAACCACAGTGCTCTTTTCGTATTAAGCATCAAAGAAACATTCCTTCTTATTGGAAAACATCAAAGTTGGGGAT
Source organism: Helicoverpa armigera (assembly GCF_030705265.1). Classification (NCBI taxonomy): domain Eukaryota; kingdom Metazoa; phylum Arthropoda; class Insecta; order Lepidoptera; family Noctuidae; genus Helicoverpa; species Helicoverpa armigera. The sequence continues at coordinate 7,803,360 of NC_087130.1, read as the reverse complement.
ATTTAACCTTTTACTACTCATACAATTTACATACAAACGATATTAATATAAGATTGCTGAAGCAAAATCGAATTATGTTAGAGTGTGGGCCGCGCTAAAAGGCCTTCTGGCGATTGAATTAAAACTACGTTGGGCCTAACAACGCCAAATTGAACTATGTACAAATACGTGAGGAGAATAACGATAGTTTTCTTATAAAGCACTCTAAAGAGGTCACAATAGTCATTTGGAGCCGCTCTTTCACTGAAGATTAACAGTTTGCGCGACATTGATAAATTCTCTCTAAGCAAAAAGCTCAAAGAATTTTCGAGAAAGGAATTTTCTTGACGCTAAGTACTGCACAATCTTCAGGAATAAGGCGGTATGCAACCTCTTCTTAAAGTTTCTTCTTTTAATGCTAGTATTAATAATTACCAGTGGGACACTGTCGACCCATGGCGCATTTCCCTTCGCAGATGGTGCGTTGGTTGAGCATCGTCTGGTAGGAGTCCAGCATGACGCGGCATTCTGACAGGTCCCTGTCAGCTAAGGCTAAGGACGGGTAGCGCTCCTTCAATCGTCTTCTTTCCTTTAGAAATACGAACAACTAAACTTAGTTAAATTGCGAACGGTACTTAATGTAGTAAAAATATCACCTATTGTTTGCATTGAAATGGAATTATACGAAAGTGACGGTTTTTGTGCGACTATGTGACCCAATTCTCCATTTTATCGAACAATCATGGGTGGGTCAAATATGGGTTGTGTTGTGCTGACTTTTCTATTATAAGTAGATTTATTGCTACTCGGTTCGCATATAAATTAACCCATATGCGTCATGTGACCGACCGTCGATACAAAAAATGGGTCCATATTTTGTTAATAGAAGGATTTCTTCTTTGTAATTAGACAGCAATCAATCAGACAGTCAGCGCCTATACTATCATTCCGAGTAATTGTAAGTGAGCCTAATAAGCCGAATCTTGACAAATAGGCTAAATATCGATTCGACTGGGTCACGCGAATGATTCATTACCCTCACTAGAACTATTACTTTTCGGAATACCTTTAATGGTTTGGTAGAATTCCATTCGAGTTTCCAAAAAATGTCTAAGTAAATACAGTTACTTGTAATTGTCTAAGTGCTTGATAACATAATATTACAAAAGCGAGGATAATTCGTAGTTGTAGGTAAACGGGAATATTTTCCGAATTTCTGCCAGCGGTTAGGGGGAGAACAGACACGCGAGCGTGTCACGCGAGGCGCCACAATCCCACCTTGTGTCGCTAGCCTAACGTATAAATTACTTGGATTTACACCAACGATGTTATTGTATGGATGTTCTGTTTGGAAAAATATTGTGTTATTTTTGTTTTGTAAGTTTTTTTTATGGATATTATCCATCGTTTGGTTGAAAGTTGATTTTGACTTCAACTGATAAATGAATGAAGTGATTCAGTTGTTCTGCCTACTTCTACTTAGAAATTCTAATGACAATATAATGCTGAATTACAACGGTATGACTTTTTATTTGGGTAGGTATATACAGATCTTAATCTCTAAATAAGCATATGTAGATATCATGTAAAATCCAAATACAGTCCATAAGTTGATATTGTTGACGTACCTACCCTTATACCTATGGGTAAAAAGCTCTTGCTCTTCAATAAAATCCCTGTTTTTTCGTTTCAGATTTGATTGCACTAAATGAAAGCTTGTCATCTGATAGCATCTAGAGTGGGGCGTGTTTTATATGGAATTCCGCACCCGATACACACTTTCCGATTATGTATTCGACTCAAGGAGTATGATAATATTATGAATCTCCTGAAGTGACAAGATTAGCATATTATTTCGAAAACAGATGTTGTATGTACCTTGTTCACAGCATGGAGAGCAAATTGTTTCACATTTGTTATTTTTATGGCGTAAATAAATTGAACAGTAAAGTGAAAACCGGATTGATATTTCCTAGATATATATTGCCCGTTTTCACGGATGTCCCGCAAGCCACTTTACTGCCCGGATATTTCCTTATTCCCCAGGGAACAACTTGTAATAAAGGAGATAGTTTCAGTGCCGTTTCAGATGCCGAGACTACATAATACATCTACTTGTACCTGTCAGTATTCGTTTTAATCGTTTTAATCTTGATAAGACTTTAAAAAAACTTAAAAAGAAATTTAGAAATAAAATGCAGCTAGAATAGCTAATCAATGAAAATACCATTATAAGATTTACTTACTGTATTGAATATTTATTTTCAGCAGTAGTCCTAACACGTTTGTTTACTTTTAGTTAAGTGCTCACTCAAATGAAGTATGGAAATCGTCTAACCACTAGCACATATTACTAAAGAGTTAGGTACTCAAGAGGATGACACCGAAAATAAAGGTCGTAAATCTTCTTACCTCAACGAGTTTATAAGTCTCGAAGTCCTGCAGCTGCCTCTGGAAGCCCAGGTTGGGGTTGGCGACTGCCCTGCCGGCTCGCACCACCTTCAGAGCTTCGCGCCATGTCAGCGGAGTCACCGACATTATGTACGCCACGGCTACTGTCACGCTGCGTGACATCCCTGCTAGACTGGGAGAAAAGGACATTGTTAACTGTCAAGTCTTTTCCTAATAATCCAAAAGCAAAGGAGTACTAACGTCGAAACTTTTCCTGATCTTATCCCATACAGAACATTTGACTATTCACAAATTCACAAACAAATAGCTTATTATGATCCACATCGCTTTTACTCATGTTAGGCTTTCCTATTTTGAGCTTTGCAGTTTAACCTGAACTACAGCTTAGTAAAAGAGCTTTACAAAGTGCGGACATCCATCTTCCCGCGTTATAACAACCTACGTCGAAATAACGTTGTATTCTAAGCCTGCAAGGGATCAACACCATTTCAAAATGAGACCCCACAAATTTTAAAGGGCAGAGAGCATACTAAATATAACGTCAACATCCCTATTCGATAAGGCTGTGTATCCAAGCTAAAGTCGATCGCCATCGAGAGATAGCGGGTGTCTCCAACACGGCTTCTATCGGCTTGAACTGCAAGCGATGCGAGACACTTGACCGAGAAAGGTGCGCCATAGTGCTGAGCCAGAGATAAGATTGTACGCTGACTCCTCAGTTGTGGAACGAGGGGATTGTGTAAAGAGGTTCTATATTAGCAAATGTATGGTCTCTAAACTAAAAGGGGTAATAACAATTGAATTAACAACGAGTTTTTGAGAACTTTTTTAAGCAGGTTCATTCAAGCCCAATGGACTTAAGTTATTGAGTCGTTTTAACTTTTTAAACGATTATTCCAGATTCAAAGTGAGATTAACGGTTCTCTGGAAACCTGAGATTTCAAAAGCGATTGCCGATACACCCTATTTAGAGAAGTTGCCAAACTTTAAGCGTATCGGTCAATTACTAAACATGTGTAAGCAACACCAACTATGTGTTCATCTGTTAACTTGTCTTCCAATATATCTACGTAGATGTACAAATAAGCTAGAAGTACCTACAGTTTCATCATTAACTATCTGGTGCAGGCTGCCCACTAGTTCTAAAGTTGTAAGCAGAGCTGCGGCAAATGATGTGTCATTAAAATCTTTCCTTGCTCCACTTTCGTAGCTACGATGTTTTCTTAAGATTATTTGTCATGCTGGTCGCCATTTTTAATTGAGGTAAAGATAAAGTAGCATAAGAAATGTCTTGTTAATTAGGAAGCTCTCTGTAAAAACGAAGTCCAAAAGATATATAAAGGGTGGTCTTAGCTCGAGTATTAAATGTGACCTAAATTTTTAGGTACACATTTTACCTGCTTTGTTAGCTACATGTAGGTAAGGCAGCTTTAATTTTTAAGACAAGGGTTGGCAGATGTTGTAAAATTACAGGTTTATTAGACTACGCCTTAAAAGGTAACGAAGATAATATAAGAATTACAACGAAATGTGATATTGTTACATCCTAAAATTAAATCTGCAAGAAGCGGACGGGCTTGCCCGGAATTTGGTGACAATTTACATTGACTCATTTATTTCTTATAAAATGCATTAAACATTGTCACTATGCTTCGTCTCAAACTTGAACATTATAAATACCTTTGTATAACAGAACTAGGGAAGCGAAAGCCGAGCGATAATTGTGTAATTAACCGACACGGCGGCGGTGTGATTAGCTATTAATCAATAGCAACGTTCCATCGCTCACGACGACATAGTTGCGCGACCTTTTCCTTTCAAACACAAATACAACTCATAAATTAATTACTCGCAAAGATTCATCAAAACTTCGCTGAAATGTCAGCGTTTTAGTTTTTAATTGAAGTATCTTTCTGTTTATCTTGGACACTAGTGACTAACGAAGGAAAGTGTTTGTAATCTTGGACTGTCGTTGTGATAAATGCTTATTTTTATGAGAAGATTTACAGTAAATAATAATAATAATGTCGGGACAGTGATGAAGCATGTTTCGGGATCAGTTTTTGAGTATATCTGAGACGGTACCAGTACTTTAATACCCGAGACATTCTTACCAAACTTGAGTCCATCTTAGCATGTTGAACCATGAAAGAATGTCTCTACCATGGTTTCAAATTGCACATCTCTCACACCATCAACTTTTCTTAAATTAATATTCCTACTGTTACCGACCGTAGATGCCGTTTACGGCCACTTTTTTTTTAACGACGTCAAAAATCATCAAATACCCCACCCGCTGTGGGTTAGCAGCAGTGAGGGAGTGTTAGACTCTTACTGACTAAAAACCGTCATGTTCCCTCGTAGGCCTTTTATGTACCAGGGCCGCGGTAACTCTTTCGAACAATCCCGCAGCCCCGGCAGACCTTGGCCCTGCTGAAGTAATTAATCATATCAAACGCATCATGAACTTCTGTGACAAACACAGAATTTAATATCTCTCAACAAACAGACTGACGCTCTCACAACTGTAATATATCTGTCCAAGTAGTAAATAAGTGTATTGCTAAGTTCTCATGTTCACAACGCTTATATTATAACGTAAACGTGATTTATTATATGGAGCCGCGCCCCAACTATTATGTGAATGTTTTCATAAGTAGTACCGGCCAATCCCTGAGGACCAATAGCAATTCCAGAACTTCAGACATGTTATTAGTTATTCTAATATTTTGGACACGAATACTGCATTATAAAGCTTTTAGTTTTGACTTGGATTTACGCAGACACATTTAGTAATAAGCTCATTTGTTAAAAGCGACCATAGATGTTTTTATCCAATTAAATTGTTTGTTCATGATTTCTTCATTAAGGTTGCATTATCGAAAGTTATTTTTTATTATAACTTTATCGATGACAGTGAACTTTTATGAATGGACTTCATTATCGGCGACCTTAAAATCGTTCAAATTAATATTCTATCTACCGTCATACAAAAGGTTTCCAATTTATCAGCCTTTGGCGCCAACGTTTTCTTAGTAGAGTTTCTACTCAAAAGGCTTTAAATGGAGACCAAATAATCGGCTAAAAGTACCGTCAGATGGACTGAAAGGAATTTTAAGGGTTGCCGCAATGATATGGTAGGAATGTCCTAATTGGTGGCCGAGAAATATAATAGGGGTCTGGACAGCGATATCTTTTCAAAGGTTAGAATGTTAATTCCTTAATTAATAGCAGAAGATTTATGAGTATACAACTTTTATTGTGGTGTGTATTTATTATGGAACTCATTGATTCCTCTTCAATTATAACTTAAATAAAATTATGAAGATCGGCGTCCTAGTTAATCAAAATCCTGATGCCCTTATCCCAATTTTATTTGTAGTCGGTACATCACGTTTTCTCCTTCCACACACTTATATATGCCGTCATCTCAAAAGTAACTTTCAGCGACCTATGTAAATATTCATAAATTACCAGCTTATTTATCTTCTGTTTCGTCTTCCTTTGTTTTAATTTAATTCGTCAGATCATCTACCTATTTCAGTAAAGTGGTCCCTAAATAAATAAAACGCCGTTTTAACAACGCTCAGTGCATTACCGCCGAAAAGGGAAGGGCTATGGTGACCCTGAGATGTCAGAAGGGTGGAAATTTATAACATGGGCGGGGAAAAATTCATATTCTTACTTTATAAGGCGATAAAAGAAATCCCGTTTACATAACACCATACATGTAATGGGTGGAATCGCTTAGAAAAATCGTCAGTTCATTTTCAGAACATTCAATTTTGTTGGTGTTTATGTATCTTTATGATTTTTAGTATGAAAGTAATAGCTTCATTATGTTCTCTTCCTATGTTTGCTCAATACGAGATTGGTTATGAAGGAGCTCAGCGGGGGATGGTTAGACATACTCGTCACACATTTCTGCCTCCAAATAACTGGATCTGCTATGATCCCTTCATAGTTTGCCTTCTAGTTTGCTTTTGGAATGAAATGTTTAAATTTGAAATTGCTGATGTTATAGCATGCTGCAAGAGGGGTTGTGCCAGCACATCACAATCAAGAACCAACTGATGTTTTGAATTATGAATGTATGTTATTTTAGCGTAGGCGCACACAAGAATGATCACGGGACTGTGATAGGCAATTAGTAAATATTCGGTTCTACGAGTAGCTTCCGCCCGCGGCTTCGCCCGCAGCTTCGCCCGCGTAGAGTTTGAATATATCGTTTCCAAGAGAATTCTTCAAAAGTCCGGGATAAAACTATCCTATGTCCTTTCTCAAGATCAACTCTATCTCTGTACCAAATTTTATTAAAATCAGTTCAGTAGTTTAGACGTGAAAGCGTAACTTTTGCATTTTATAAATGCGAAAGGAACTCTGTCTGTTATTTTTATATTAGTAGGGATTGCTTCTAGATCCATATACGGTTGTTACAAGATACTTACCAGTGTATAAGGACGTTGCCATCCCTCAGCCTCGCTGCGTGTATGAAGTCGTTGCATAAACTGAAGTACTGCGTCAAGTTCTGATCTGGAGAGTCCGACGCCATTATACAGAGGTAGTGTTTATCCTGTTGACAATATACAAGAAAATATTAAAAATTTTAATTAACATAGTCATAAAGATTAATTAATTTAGATAAACAGAAAATCAAGCCACACTAACTATATTACAATGCCGATTTTCATATGGTTTCACTACTACCCTACAGGTAAGTAATATAGCCTTTGTTACTTGGGAAGAGTGTAGCTTTGGAAAAATTTTGTTTTTTTTTCTCCAACAATGGAGATTTTTTTCAAATACGAAAGGAAAACAAACATACAAAAAAAATCTTTATTTGTTGTAGAATGGGACAACGGTGTCTGGTTTTTACATACAACGAATCTTTACTTATGTTTTGAAAGTAAAATGAATAATAGCGCGAGCGACACGAGACGCCCAAGAATAGTTTGATAAATTCTATACCATTTATGTAAGTCAGTTTCAGCCATGTCGCCAAGGTAAACGATATCCACGAGTATAAAATCCGTCGCCTTCCACAAAAAAAGGTTTACTTATAGCTAAAAATCTCACATCAACAGCTAGAGATATATCTTTTTATTCAGTAGCTGTAATAAATACGATTCAGACTAAATTACTTTGATTTTGTGCCAATAAGCAAACCGCGCCGTCAAACATTTATATTTGATACCCACTTAAGTTGGGTTACAATCCATAAATCTGTTGCTACAATCCGTAAGCAGTGCCAAGTTGCGGAAACATTTATGTAATCTGTTTTACTAACTTACCCCTTACCCCTTGTAAGCCAATCAAAATAGTCGGTTTTAGCTCCAAGTTTAATGTACGTAAATCAGTTTAAAGCGAAAATATTTGTGTAATGAAATTAGTAACAAAAGCCTTAGCCGCAATTCAATTAATGAATGTTTTTTCTCCTGGCAATGAGATAAATGGTCACCCGTCTTCGATTCGAGAGCACCATTCTTAAATTCTATTTTGATCGGTCGACCTTAAGTTGTATAGACTCGAGCTCCTTGAAAACTTGTAAAGGGACCATCATTATTTTTATTATGACCCAAAGGTTAGTTAAAAATAGCTCCGGAGTATTGTGCTTTATTCGGGATATTTATAATACGTTGTTGAGTTCAAAAAATAGCAGAACTCCCATATTCATTAATGATCTTTGTATGCTTTTAGAATCTTTGTATCGGTGGTAGATAACGTATTTTTAAAACGTGCCTCTTATTTTTGAACGATAAGTATTTTTAAGTAAGTTTCATTATTAAGTTGTGGGTAAAGAGTGAAAGCGAACAACTTAGTCAATAAAACTTAAATGGGATCGCCCAGGAGCCCATAGCAATGACAACTTGTGCTTAGTTCACCGGCTTTAAGTTGCCAAGCTTTTGTAGTCCACTCGCGGTTTTGGAAGACACCGAAGTCCCGAAGCTATTGTAGTTTTGATGTTGAAACTCTTTAGTAAGAAGGAACTTTAAAAATGCTTTGTTAAAAAATATTATTTTAACCAAGTTCTCTGAATCTGAAGATTTTTAATTTAATAATTTCCAGTTCGAAATACCCTGGGCCGATTTATGCCGTTCGTTGCGGATGCTGTAAAATGCCCACGAAGCAATGATATTAAACACCCATATTGAAACGATTGCAGGTTACAGACATACATATATTCAATTATTTAAAAATAAGTAAATACCTTTAGACTGCCTCTTCTCTTTTAGCAAGTGTATGCTAAAATTGACCATGCAATACATAATAAAGCATACGATCCACTCAAACAGCTAACTTATTTCGCTACTCAGTCTAGTTACATATTTATTGCAGACATCATATCAGTGCGGCTGAATCCGGCAGGTCCCGCGGGTGAAACTACGAGACTCCACTTCGCAGTTATAATTCCCCGGCGCTAGGCTAGCGATGATGTGATTTTACCAACTATTCATGAAGTACAGAACAAGTTTTATTACTGTTTGTGATGAGGCTGTTTCGGGCTTAACGGCTTTTTCTACGTAGCATTTATTTAGCAGACATATTTGACATTTTGGTATTAAGGAGTTGGAAAACGGCTGAGGAATACATTATGGGTAAATAAGCCTGTAAGTATCAGAACCTCATAAATAAAAGCGAAAATTTCTTTGAACATTAAAGTGACCACTAAGTACAAAATAATTACATATGTACAAACATTCCAAATCACAAGCATATTTACAGGTTAGTCATTTGAATGTCCTTCGAATTAAAGTACAGGTTACTAAAATTCTATGGAAATACGACGGAGTCATACCTTGTGAGGGAAAGTGTTACATGAATCAACCCCCCTAATTGCAAGCTAACCGAATGTAGAACAATACTAAAGTGTCGTTTTAACCTTCCTACATAACTTTAGTACAATTTTACAACCCGCACGAAAAAGCACATTAGCGAGAAACTCTAAGAAAAAGAAAAACCCGAATAAAATATTCAGCCGTTTGCTTACGAAGCGTCTTAACTCGTCGCTTACTGAATTTCGGTGAAAAAGGAATTATGGCGATTTAGTGAAGCTTAAATATTATTTACGATCTTACTTAACGTTAGTATCGCTTTTATTGATATGTTTGAAATATTAAATTGGCAGGTAGATGAGATAGATACGGGGTTTTGTCAGAATTTTATAAATAGAAAAAGTAATTTCTCGAGGAAATTGTCTTTTTTTTTCAATCTGAGCCATCTGAGCCTTTTATGTGAGATCGAATGTTCGTTGGTATTGTGATTTTTCTCAATGTTAAAAAAGTGAAGGTAGATTGATTTATTTCTTGCGATATGCTAATGATGAATTCGCTATTCAAAGAATCATATTTTATAGTAGAACCGCCAGAAAATTATCTACGAATATTGTTTTGAAGAAAAGTTTTTAGCAATTTTAATTAAGATGAAACCGAAAACAATAAAAAAGGGTCAAATTGTCTACTTCAATGGGGTGGAGGAACATATTCCTCCGTGTTACACTGAGCCCCGACGTACTAGGACTTTACACACATTTTATATAAACCACAATAAACCTTGGTCAATAACCTAAACATAGTTAAACATATTAAACTGGCTTGAATACCACATGAAACGCCCACATAGGGATACAAACTAATACACATTAGTAAACGCATTAAAGTAGAGGCGGTTTGGCACAGCCCTGCCCCCCACCACTGTCTCACTGAGTAGACACGGACCCCTGTTGACGTCACGTAAAAATATTTTAGTGGTATTACGCGCCGTGCAAACTTCGATAGCGCGATGCAGGTCGTCTTCGGTGGCGCAGTCAAACAGGTATTGCAATTTAAGAAAGGGGGTGATTTCTTTACATGTGTAAAAGACGTCTGGTTTTGATGTATGAATTAAAAGTTTTTTTTTAATGTTTGTGTTTGTAATATAGTCTTTGTGTCTATTATCTCGATGGAAGAAGAGGGGTGTTTAATGTTTTTTTTTGTCATTTGTGTTGTTATCAAAATCTGTCCTTAATGCAATAAACACCCAGATAAATACTTATCGAAAAAGAATTATACAATTTAATATTCGATTCGAGTTTCTTAAGAAATGGCGCTGTCGCCGTAGCGCTCCGTGACGCGGGTTCCAATCCCGCAAAAGCATTGTGGGATTATGTTAATACGTGTCATATTTACAAACTTAAACAAATAAATAAACATCATCATCATTTTCCGAGCCTTTTTCCCAACTTTTTCCAACTTTGTTGGGGTCGGCTAACGACTGTCAAAGATGTTCAATGACTCACTAGTCACTACTGACTGACTACAATTTTACGTGCCCTCCAAAACACAGTCCTTCATTGATGCCTAAGATATACTTAGAAAATACATACAAACTTTAGAAAAGTTGTATTGGTCCTGACCTGGAATCGAACTCACACGCTTATACTTGAAAGGTTGGTTCTTTACCCGCTAGGCCACCACGAGTAAACAAAAAAATAAACATAAGTAATATATTTTTTTATCAATTTACACCAGTTCATGAGAAGTTCACCAGTTCATGAGAAGCAACGCAGCAATCAAACCGCTATTCATCTATTGTCATATGTAGCAGAACTAAAGAAAAAAAAAGAAGGTTATATTATTTGACTGTCCGTCCACGTAACGAAAGACATGTTGATTATATTATTACAATTCCCCATCGTCCGAGAACCCTTATAATCACGTTATATATAAGTGTCCTCTGAACGTGTATGGAATGTCATGCATGCCACATTACTTAGTAGAAATCCAAGTTTTATTACTTGACCGATGAAGAATTTATAACAATAAATATTTTACAAGAGGTAGAATAAAAATATTCTACTTATACCCTCGAACTACCTACCTACGTATGTAGATAAGCTACTAATTGAAAGCGCAAGGCCTTAGATGTCGTGGGACTAATATTAGTAAAAATACGTTTTGTTTCATTTTGTAGTCAGGTATTTGTTGTCTTAACAATCTAGTTTTAGTTGCCAATAGTATCGAAATTTAATATGTTCTTATTTCGTTTAGCTGTCACGTTTTATATGAGGATGGCTTTTATGACACATTTTTTTCAGTTAAAAAATACATATAAAATAACCGACGAACCAACATACAAGTGAACATGAATAACAGTCGTAAATCAAAGTATAAACGTGTCATAAATGTCAGCTGAATTCCAGAGTTATCGCAAAACAAGGTAGACTGACAATTTATAGTCAGCTCAGATTGAAATCAGGCATGCAACTATATGACGTCACGGACGTGAAATAGATTGTTATCGCTTTTGATAGAACTATTGTGTAGTAATTTTGATGTAAAACTGAGTTTACAGAGGCCTGACTAAAGGTGTGTCAGGGTGCCAATACGGTTAGAAAACCCAAGGAAAGGAATAGCGTAGGTGGTTGGCTAGTCTTTTACAGATATTGGAATAATCTTCGATAAAAATAGGAAATAAAGTATCTAGTATTTAGCATAGGACAGGTGCAAATTAGAACCGTAGATATAGTGCCTACTGTCACACCGGACGAATGAAAACTTATCGCATGGACGAAACTTTCGCGGCGTCAAAATAATGTATCGATGTTTGTTTTTTTAATAGTTGATCCCATAAGTTAAGTCCTTATAACAATACATATGTTAACGTACTTACTTTCAGAATATTGATATGTTCTTTATTTATTTATACTAAATACTTATAATATGAGAACATAGCAACAAAAAGAATGGCTCAATAGGCAGATTCAGTGGCGGCGTAGCATCGGATGGCACCCGGGGCGAACTACCCATTGAGCACCCAAAAAAACGACAAAATATAATCACGTAAAAAAAAAGTTTCGAAATCATTAATGATGCTTTTCGCTAGGTTTAACATTAAGAAACCGGAGACAGATCACTGCAAAGTTATAAAGCGCTAGCGAAGCGGGTCCGAAATTTATGAGTTTTGGGACACAAACATGTCTTTAAAACACGGCAAATTAAGCCGCGAGCGTAGCGAGCGAAAATTGAGTTTTGGAATACAACAGTACCCAAACAAGGTTGAAAAAAAGGGAGCGTAAAGTGAAGAAGCCGCGAGCGTAGCGAGCGCGAAATTTTAGATGTTTGGGAAGCAAAGATACCTAAAGAAATAAGAAAAGGCCAGTTTAAAGTGAAAGGCGCGAGCGCAGCGAGCGCGAAATTTTTGAGTTTTTCACCACAACAGTTCCCAACAAGTTTGGAAAAAACACTGCAAGGTGCGAGCGTAGCGAGCGCGAAATTTTTGAGTTTTGGGACACAAAAGTCCTCCAACGCTTACAAATAGCTTGGAAATATCCAACGTGAAGTGAATTTTCTAATTGTTTGTTTGAGGACTCTCAAATTAAACTCAGAATTTAGCACAAATAAAAAGAAACCGTGACTGAAGTTAGCGTCAGTTGTTTTTGCTACTTCTGCTTTAGCTTTTTGTTAGATTGAGGACTCAAAAAGTAAGCGCAGAACCAATAATAAATTAATAGAAAACCGCGAGCGAAGCGAGCGGATTTTTTTTCTAACTTTGAGGAATTAAGTAATCAGATAAAAGCAAAAATACAAGAGAGGGGTGACAGTCGGAATGAGAGGGGTGTCATCTCTCTTAGTAAATGGTAGTGAACCTAGGCTTTGTAGATTAGAATGGCACCCTTAGTGACTTGTCCCATCTGCCCGCGCCATCCTGGTGCAGATATGTGCCGACCGAGATGGCACCCCCCGAGATGTGGCAACCGGGGCGGACCGCCCCCCCCGCCCCCCCCTTACGCCGCTACTGGGCAGATTATGAGCGATATGAAAAAATGCGTCGTCATGAAATATTCTTAATACTCTGTTGCGTGTATAATCTGAATGGTTTTAATCTCATAGATAATCCGGCCTAAGCTGATTAAGCATACTTAGTTTACATCCGACGACCTACATCCTACTGACTTGATTTAAATGAACTGTTACCGTATAATGAGATAAAATAGTATGAACAAAAGCCTATTATAGGTGCATTTCTGTTTTGATGTACAGGTATATTTCAAGAACAAGCAGAAAATCTATGCACGAAGGCTTTCGAGCTTGTGCTAACGAACACTGGCATAGTATATAAACCTAGATTATTAAGCATGCCTCCCTGTTTCAAGCTACGTGTAAAAAGATACACCAATTAGTCTTATTATTGCTTGAATACGCAGTAGCTTTTCTGGACAACCATAATTTGTAACACAATATCGAAAATTCGTTACAAAACACCGCGGATGGAATAAGTTATGAGAAAATCTGTCGAAGAGTTGAATAAGAGATGAGTTTTGAAAAAGCCACATCGCAAGAACGCCCACAAACGAAAGATAATTTATATTGTATGAGGGTATTACGGAATTCTCTGTGTGTCAGATCATAAAAACTTGTTTATGAACAATGTATGAGCCTGAGGCCAGCTTTAGAATACATCAACTCATATTTTGTGTATTTTTATTATTTTTTCAAAGATTCTATTGGCGAGTTTGTCTATTTTTTAGTAAGTAGGTCAAGTGATTCAGGACTTTATTTTGTAAGGTCATTTCTTTATAGTGTTTGGTCTGTTGTGAAATAGCCGGTATTTTCTGGGCCATAGAATTTGCGAAATTCAGAATCCAATCTGAAAGACCATAAATTCGGGTAAAAGGATTGACTACAATACCGTCACATTGGTCAACGCCAGCGTCCTCAGCTGTAGCATTAATTTGCATACTGTCCGACTTCATAGAATATTCAACAAGTTCCCACGGCCCTCGCGTGGGGAACCCGGTACCACTAACTTTAACTGAGGGCTTTAATATTTTCACCGCTGTACCCTAAAGGTCATGGAAGCATGATTCGTTAATAATTATGCACATTGAATCGTGCGAATGGTTCGCATTATTGGGGTGGAAAAAAGTATTGAAATTAATTTCGATTCATGGAAGCTATTTAGCCGTAATGCGGCTTATGATGATTATTGAGGAATTTAAAAAGCTATGAATCAGATTAATGTTTTGGTTGGCTGTGTAATTACTTAATTAGTGTGCTTATTTTCTTTGTCCATTGCTTGCGATCAGAACAGATAAATGGTCGGCTTATACAGGGTATCGCACTTATTTTAAGGTACCTACATAATAATATAAGATTTTTATTCATGAGCCATTTGGATAAGTTTGTTCTATTATAAAAGTAGGTAATCGTGTTTCATACTAAGTAGATAATCAGTTCTTTGAAACTTAAAAAAGGCTAATGAAATTCATAATCTAGTCTAGATTCCAGTCTAACCTGGTTTACCGAGATTGATTAAGCTAATGGAAAGACACGCACCTTTTACGACAGAATCGTACGGAAATGTTCGCGGCGCCAACAAAACAGTTTTGCTCAATAAAAATGGGTGAATGACGTGTCAGGGTGGAGCCCTGTTTTTCTGTGAATAGTGTACACCTGCCTTTAACTACACTGATGGTATCTAGCCACCTAATTGAATGTTAATGTTCTTAAACAATGGAGGTGGTAGTTGCCTTTATTTCTTAACATTTTCGAACTATAAGTAATGGAAAAGAACTTGGTTAAAAATCCTTTCCATCTAAAGTGCTGACGGATGGTTTGAAGTTGACTATAAATAATTGTACCAAAGTGCAGCGTTTTTATTCAGCGCGCTAATTAATAGTCTTCTACTACACATTCAATTAATCACATTCATTCAACCACAATCGGACCAGCTTTGTTCTATTGTACTTACTGCGCTGTCATCACTTTACGAATTACTAAAGTTTATAAATGAGTAACAATGAGTCACGAACTAAATAGGTTTCGTTTTTAACAAAGAAAAAACAAGTTTATCTTTATCAAAGGTTTTACGAAATTGAGTTTGTTGAACCCGAAATTAGAGGAACTCGGTTCGCACGTAGTAATTTTCATTAAATCCTTGTGAATTACTGTAATTTTAGGGAAGAAGCTGAGCTGCCCCTTAAAACGAAGTTTTATTTTTAATCCGCTCAATAAACGCTGAATAAAATTATGTTGCCTGCGACGGAGGTTTAGTGTTACCACTTTGAATAAGATGACTTATTATTCAAGTATTAAAAGCTATGTTATAGTGTGTGTCATAAAGAAAACTGACCGTATAAGTAGTAGTAAAAGTCTGACGATGTCACTCTGCATAGGTAATTACAAATGTAGGAGGATCTATCGACACATAAACTTATCTATTAGTAGGAGATCTCTCTGTAGTGATAAGAAAGAAATAAAATAGCTAATTCGTTTTATAATTTCAAGAAATAACAAATCTATAAAAAAAAACTTGAAGTATAATTTTACAGTAACAGAAATCGACCATAAAATACCCCTACTCTCTTCAACAAGCATTTTTTCCTAAGTACGTATGTACAAAAAGCAGCCATTATAAATCTATTATTACAACCTTATCCTTGAAAACGTATGCAGCAGTATTTATTCTAGGCAGGACGCGCCCTTGCAGTGGCCTTGTGCTTGCAACTGAAACTGATATTTTTCTTCACTCAGTGTGCGGGAGCCAAAGGTCTTTTAAGCTACGGAACTAATCGGATTAGACCTTTGATAGAATGCACGTTTTAATCTCATTCCCAATATTTGTATTTCATTGACCTTGAAAATGTAAGCTTAGAAAATAATTGTCTATTTTAGGGAGTGTGTCATGACAAAACGTTTGGTTCAGACTGTCGGTATTTTTTTCATTTGGCATTTGTGTAATGCGTATGTACGTGTTTGTTCAAACAAAACATTTAAAATGCCTGGTGACCCGGATCGCGTAGGTTTGGTTCAAATATACTCAAACCGTGTAGGAGTATTTACGCTTGCGATTGGGGCCAAAGCCTAAGCATCCGATTTTCCAAATAAAGCTTCGGCGATACATTAAATCCTATTTGTTTTGCCAACCTTTTTTTATTACTCGTCCAATCAGAGCGAGCATATCTACTCTCTATGGCATGTTAATAAAATGGATGCCGATTAACGACTCTTTTATTGCCGCGTAAATTCTAAGAGACAATTAATTGACTCTATGTTAACAGAAATGAATTAACCCACTTAAGGAATAGTTTCCTTGAGAAATAAGTAATGAGGTTAAGTAAAAGCGTGATTCTGCATACTTCATTGTAATTCTTTTCAGTATTCTAAGGACGGCATAACAAAAACTTTGTGAAATCATTGTAGATTTCAATTCTATTGAATGCAAAAGTTAAATCGATGCGGGAACCTTGCGGAAGAGATTTTATGCAAACCGAATATTCAATATGCATGGAAATTAAATCGATAATGGTGATTTTGTTTACAGGGTGAAATTAACTTCAACTATTTATACATTTTACGCATTTTTACGTAGTGTGGTGAATACATTCACAACGAAGAAAGCAGAATGTCTACCTATGCGCAAAACAAATGCACTAAGTTTATCAATACTTAGATCAATACTTAGAAACCTACAATATTAAAGAAGTTGATAAATAATAAAAACCCTACATTTAGGCTGACAGCGGAAACAAAATTATACTACAGTAGCACTTGATTGAAATGACCCCAGCGAAGTACTTAATTCACTAAAGAGAATTTCTACCAAGAAACGCTCCTGGCACTTGAAGATAATTGTTTATTTAACCTTAGAATTAACTAAAGGTACTCAATGATAGAACAGTATTACGCCTGTGGTTATATTACAGGTAAACTTAATTGTGTAGTTGAGCTGGGTAGAATAATTAACTGTGGCAGCTATGGTACGGGCGGCAACACAACTTTGCTTTTAAGATTAGGTGCTAGGTATATAAGACTGTGGCGAAAACTTTTTGATGCGGCGTACGTGTGGATGTTGAGACGCTTTATATGCATGTGGCATACTTTTTAGCGTTGTGTTGGTTTCGTTTTGAGAGTGATTTTAAGTTAGAACATTTGCAAGTTTCTAGCAGATTTTGTTTATATTTAAATCATAATACCTGAGAGAAAAAAAGGGTGTTATTTAATTCAGTTGAACAATCTAGTTATTCTATATCTAATATCAAAGACATTAAACAACGCGAAACTGATATTTACCACAACAGTGATTCGCAAAAGCCTTTCAGAAATAATATTCGGATAATGTACAAAAATACTGGATGGATTTCAGCGGGTCTTCGCGGACGTATTTCATAACGTATAACAATGGAATAAGTCAAGCAGGGAAACCTCAAAATATTACACTCCGAACATTTTGAACAATGATCGCGCAAAAATATGAATTGCTATGTTATTTTACTGCAATAGTTATGTAGGCAAATGCTTGCGTAAAAAAATGTTCCGAGGTTTATCTTGCCTCACTAACGATCGGGAGTTACATGACATCTACATGGTTTGGGTCAGAATTGTGTACTAATTAGTTTATAACTGTTAAACTTTTTATTTATATTATAGTGCAAAAGCATTTGCGCATACACAAGTGCACTCACTATTCCTTCACTCTCATAGCCCGATGCGACGGTAACCCGACACGACCGGAGAGAGATCAGGGCCAGGACCGACATTAACGCGCGTTCTTAATTTTATACTCACATAAAAAAAACAACGATTAAATAGAACATCTTTGTGATATTCGTACCAATAGACACAAAACCTTTATCTATGTCGTGGGACCTATTTTTACACGCCAAGGACGAAGAAAACTTAGTACAAATAGCTTATCTAATTCTAGCTACGAACAATTTCGTAGCACTAACTACGGTAATTCGTAGCCCGTCGTAGGCGTAGCATTTCTCTACGAACAATTTCTTCTGTTCGTAGACTTTAAGAGTATAATAAAGGTAGCCGGGTAAAAGAAAAGTACTTTGGGGAACTTTTACCTATGTATAGTTGGTTATGCATACCACGTGGTGTATGTACAAAGTAGTAGGTGACCTGTAAAAGGGTCAGAATCTAATAATGTCTAAATTTTCTTGAACGCTTGACTTTTTAGAGTGTCGATGTGTCATTATGTAAGCTAGGTATAGTCATTTTTAATGTTGTTCGAACTTCAGCACGTAAATAAAGATGAAAAATTGATTGCTGTTGGTTTTAATTACGTCATCTCCGCGTTGCGTGTGATGCTTCATAATCAACTCTTCGCGTATTATTATATTATCTACCAACACCTGTGGTTTCTCTCCTAGCGTGGGGGAAGTAATTAACTTATGAACTGTAAAGATTAAATAACATCTCCGACCCTTCTCGGCTGAAAACCACCAAAATCAGTTCAGCAATAATGAAACATGACATGAAGAAACATTGTTAAACATTTTCTCATAAATAAAAGCAAATAAGTAAGTACAATGAGACGTTAAAAAATTGCACAGGTTACCAACTTACCAATTGAAGATAAAGTAGGTCAAACCTGTATTTTCGTCCCTTTACTTGCAATAAAAATAATCATAACTCATATTACAATCCCATTACCGCGAATAAGCATAAAAAATAAAGGTATAATTCAATGTTATCTCCCATATAAAGTGGCGGCTATAAGACGTAAATTTTGTTTACGTCCCCGAGTTTGTCGAGAGATATACAAATAGCGTTCCCTTTCTATCAATTTCATTCGTTAAGCTCGAGCGGTTTCTGCTCGGATCCTCGTCAAATATCTCGACTTCTCGAGTCATGAGGTGATTGTATAGGATCGAGCTCGCGTCTGCGATTGAAATCTTTTTTTGCTAATATCGGATAGTGTTTTGTTTGAGTTGTCATTACGTTAAGTGTAGTAGGTAGTTGTTGGGGAGTATTAAGAAAGTCTTTTGAGAAGGTATGTGTCCTACCTACGCGTGGGGTTAAACATTGTTGATATCCTTTTCTTGAATGAAGAATGAAATTAAATATTTTTTAAATTAATATTAAACAATTTTTATCGAAAAATAAATTAATAAGTAAAAAACAGTTCTATAGCTAACCGTATTGACGAATACATGAATAGAAAAGGACGTTTTTTTAGGTCTTCCCCTAATTTGCATTCAGATTAACGAGAAAAAGTGCTGAACCGTCTAATAAAGAACCACTTGCTGCGTGAAAAAGCTATGTAGGTTAACTCAGAGCTTAGTTTCCATTGTTTTCATATATAAGATAGTAAGAATAAGGTATATAAGATAGTAAGAGTAAGGTAAAATATATAAGGTAGTTTCCATAGTAAGAAGTGTAAGATAATTAGTACTTAAAAGCAGTTGCAAATGACCAAGATTGTAAGATTGCGCGATTGCGTCATTCGGTAGTTAAAAGACTCTTTCTTTAAAGCTGGGCAAGTAATTGGCAAACATGATGTCAGTTGAATGTTTTTTAATCCTTGATAGTATTTTTCATGGGAAAGTAAGTATTTTTGTATGTTACTTATCTTCTTTTCATGGCAAAAGAGCAGAAACGGTAGATACCTACGCTAGAGATAGATATAGACTTTTTGTCAGGATATAGTTTCTTAGGAATGCGGACGAAGACGAGGTATTGGATACGTTATAGAAATTATTGCCTACTTTCAGATTTTTACTAATCTAGCAACAAAATAATATAAAAGTTAGTAACAGATACTTTTTATACATTTTCTATAGCGGGATTAATGAAAGATCAGCACTTGAGAGTGCTCGTGACTCGACCGTTTTGGAAGATTTCGTTTAATCGTTCGTGATTGCTAGGAAAAGTTATTATGAAAGAAAATTTTTGAAAATTCGCCGGAAAAGTTTAGCGTGTGGCAGTTTTAATTAAAATTCCTTGGTTAGTCATGTGTAGTACACTTGTACAGTGTAGTTGGTATACAGTACGAAATTTTTGAAAATATTTAAGCTCAACATGCACCGACTAAGTGCATATTTTTCATCCAGCTCGTGTAGTGTGATTAAAAATATTTTTCTTAAAGTCAATTTAAAAAACATATCAATTGCATGATTTTCTATTACGTTAGACGAATATTAATTAGTGTATAACTGCTCCAGTAAGTACAACTAGGTACGTAGTTTTATATTGTGTAATTTATAATAATTTTCCATACTTAATTTGAGAGCCTATGGGACACAATAGGGCTGTTATTCCATAAATAATTAATGAGGTAATGAGAAAGCAAAATAGACCAACAATGGGTATTATCACGTGGGAACCAACCATTTGTTCAGTCCATCAGTCCAGCTGGCCTGTTCAGTTCATGAATTACATGATGCAACGTATTATTTGCAACAAGTTGGATTATTGCTTTATCGATCGTCTTCAGAAACTGATCCGTCATCAGTTATTGTTTGATTAATTAGAAATGCAATAACGACACGAAGGGCTAGTACATTAAATGTACAAAGGAGGATCCAAAAGGAACAGAGGTGAGGTGAGACTCCCTCTTGCTCACCCACATTATCGAAGGATATCTGATAACTTCCCACCATAAAAAAGTCAGATACTTATACAATTTTATAGAAGGTACCGTCCTTAGTATTTTATAGTATGAATAAATGTTTCTGCTCTGTTCCTTTACAGTCAGTGAGTAGCTACAGAGTTTATCCTGTACACATGAACAAAAGTAAACATACAAGCTCGTCAAAAGACTGACGCGTTAATTTTATTTATTTTCACAGTCACTGAAGCAAAACTGTTCAAAGCCTTTGAAAAATGATTCACAAAATCACCAGGCATTTGGGAATACAATAAAACTCATTTGATTAAACAACAACGGGTTGTGGTTTAAACGAATTGCCTGCGGCTTGAACACAATTTAATTGTACATTCTAGGTACAACACAGCTGTAATTATAAAGGAATTGTGAGAGCACACTGTCCTATGAGTATGAGTAAACTAATCAACACTGTTCAAGTTAGCAAACTTCACCGACTAGGTCATACTCAAACTACTATGAAAATCAATATGAAGGTGGATTATTGCAAGGTGATAGAATATCAATCACGAGAATATCTTACGTGAAATGCAAGTGTGTGAATTCCTATTCACATCCTTCCAGCATTTTTATTACCTAGAAAAACGCTTTGATTGCCAGCAATGAAAGTTAAGCCCTATAAATGACGTCATTGTGAAAATCCAGCGAATAAAAACCTGAATTCTGGCTACAAACGTAGAGTGTAACAAATACGCGGTCATATAGACTGGCCGTAAAATATTATAGCTCAACTGAAAATGTTCAACCGTGGGTTATAATGTCGTATATTTATTTTGCTGATGCTATGACGCTAAAAAAACTAAATTTTATGGGACTTCTAGTAGAAGTTTTAGCTATATTCCATTACTATTTTATACTTTCCATTTTCCTACCACATGTAAATTTCAACATGTAATAGACTTAGATGATACCTAAATTAAAGCTACAGTTTCAAGAGACCATAACCTATTTAAATAACATACGACTATACATATTTGGCTCTGTTTCCGAGGATACGACGTCGTATAGAACTGTCCATTACGAGTGACTTACTGAGTGCAATCTCCTGGCGGCGTCGTGTATGGACAGAATGTGGGTGATCTTGTACTTCTCCAGCTGCACCGTGTCTTTCGAGTCCCGGTAGTTGCCCACGTAAAGACCGGGCAGCACCTGGGAACAACAGAACAATATAACTGAGACTTAGGTAGGTTGGTTGTAGGTTTTAGACGTTATAAGGTGGTAACGTCTTCCTAAGACAAATGTTGTATTTTTCATGGGAACTCAAGGAAACCTATCGAAAATACTGTTATTCGTAATTCCTAGTGGAAGAAGTGCAGAACTGATATATTAGATATTTAATATTGTTATTGCTGCCTTTAAATATTTTACTCATTGAAATAGTTAGCTGTGCTTTTCGCAGTCAGTAGGGGTTATATTTAACTTAACCTAACCTATCTCTAAGGTTAGGTTTAACTTAGTACGAAATATTTTCTGCATTCCTATACGTAGATACGATTGTGGTCAAACAGTGGAGAGTGTAACAGCTGGCTGCAACTGCCAACGGTATCGTGTCAGTTGAGAATAAATTTTCATACGGAATTAAATCTGTCCAAGCTCCAGTACTATACACGGTACCTATTTATTTTTTCACAGTATGTTTTATGAACATGTATTTTATTCGTGTACATCAAAAGATAGTAGCTATTTACATACATATATTTACAAAAAAAATTTTATGAACATGTATTTTATTCGTGTACATAAAAAGATAGTATTTACATACATATCTCTAAATTCACTTCTCATCACAGCCAAACAGTGTCAACTTTGGTTTTGTTCGGCAATCACATTGTGATAATCCATCACACGATGGCACATGATTGCTTTGGAATAATATCAATCATGGCTAATGATCTCCGGGCTAATTAATTCACTGGTACGTAAACTTGTGCCTCGCCAAACAAACATGGGAGCCTACTGTTTGTGTAGTAACATGACATGGCATGATGCTATGCGTACACTTAAATTATAGCTAATCAAATTATACAAAAAAGCTATTGAAAGAAGGCTCGTGATAATGGTATTAATATGTTACCGGCCGAACCCGATTTTAGGACAAACCAGTTTTGCCTAGGCTCAACTAGTTCTTCCTATAAGCGTTAGGATTAACTAGTATAGCCTAGTCCAAACTAATTTGTCCTAAGCCTGATAGGACGGACCAGTTTAGGCTAGGCAAAACTAGTTGATCCTGATATAAGTACGCACACTCTAGGATAAACTGGTATAGCCTAGTCAAAACATATACATATCTAAAAGTCTAAATAAATAGATGAACTAAATAAACTACTCCGTGTTTAGAAAAATAATCATCTTTAGGGTCAATTCCTACTGAGAGCAGAGCGGCCGGCAGCGGGGTTGAGCGCGAGCGCGCGCGGGCGCGCCGCACATTGCCCGTGCTCTTACGGCTGCCGCCGCTGCTCTCTCAGTGGAATTGACCCTTATTAAACTATAATGATTCGTCGTTATGGATAAATTGATAAAACGAACAATCATACTACATATATGTAGCAAACTAACAAATAATAGGTATTTTTTTTAATAGAAGCAATAATCAAATCTCAAATTAAAATTGTTGTCGTTAAAAGTTATGGATAATAATTGGTAATACAAACAATCACACTATAACAAATAATAATGTTTTTTTTTAAAGAAGCAATAATCATACGAGTATTATGTTAATTATTAAAATTGTTATTTATTTTTACACGGTTTGCTTTGGTGGCACTTAGAATTGCAGAGTATCATTGCCTTCTTGCACTGGCATCTGTTTGTGGAACAGTTCTTGTTGCAGCCACATCTCACAAAACCTTGGCCTGATCCAACAGAATGTTTCGTAGCTGCAGTTCTCAACGATATTTCAGAGTGTTGGTTTACATTTGCTACCACTAAAAAATTTTGACCAACTAGGATCTAGACCAACTAGTTTTGCCTAGCCTAAACTGGTCCGTCCTATCGGGCTTAGGACAAATTAGTTTGGACTAGGCTATACTAGTTAATCCTAACGCGCATAGGAAGAACTACTTGAGCCTAGGCAAAACTGGTTTGTCCTAAAATCGGGTTCGGCCGGTAACAAATACAAAATTTTGAAAAAGTAAATTTTGCTGCTGCCTGCGCAACTGCGTACCTCGCTGGCTGGCTGGTATTGAATGTTTTAAAGAGTGACCTTACACTGTTCACTGAAATCCTTGCTTGCTCGCAAGATATATGTATTTTCTTTAAATCCTTTTAAAATTAATTACTTAGGTAGGTATAATGGTTTACCCGATATAACTTTTGTTTTTATACAGATGCAGAACGTTACTATTATAAAGCATAACAAAACCTCCGTCGCTAGGCTACATACATCGGCTATAATTAGGCGTGACCTAAATGACTACATTTTAAATATAGCTTTGAATATTTTAAAGCTAATGCCTATTAACTAATTAGTGGAAAATTTCACATTGTAACAAGAACTTCTAGAGTATAATTAATTTACTTTTAAATTATGAATTTGTGTAACTTCTGCCCCTGAATATGTTTGCGTCAGAGTTAGGTCCAAACTGGACTAGAAAGTTCTGCATTAATCCAGGTTCTGAACTATTCTGCGTAAAATATTAATAGATAAATTATTTATCGAAATCTACCACAGTTTTCCTAATTTATAGCTAAACTTTTCCATTTACAATATCAGTTTTTCTTAGTTTTCATGATTGATGGAGCCAAGTTCTGACTTCTATGCTTATTATTCTACACCATGGACCTTATTAGAATGCAATGAACTTTTCGAAATTTTTCAAAAAAATTGAAAAGTACTTATTTATTGTTGGTTTTATACATATATTTGCTTTTTAACGTTGAGATAGAATGGTGAACAAAAATTAGGCTGTTAATTAACATACCTGTACTGAAACGATGGCGTATCTATGAATTATTGAATGCTCGTGAATCTATAATCACTGTACCGCGATCACGACGCATCGCTTATTGCATCGCGATAATTGCCTCCGGGACTAATTGAACTCGAGCCGATGTGTAACAACCCTAATCACATCCTACTAATATCCTACTTCCTACTAATATTATAAATGTGAAAGTTTGTGAGAATGTATGGATGTATGTTTGTTATTTTGTCGCGCAAAGACGTCTGGATCGATTTGGTTGAAATTTGGTATGTAGATAGGTGATTAACATATAGGCTATTTTATCTACACACCACGCAGGCGAACGTAGTGGTAGCGGAGGAAGCTAGTATAGCTTCCTCTTGCGGGTTAATAAGTTTGTCGGTAAAAACTACGTTGTTAATTAAGATATCTGAAGTGAACTGATGGCTATGTGGGAGTATCCACGGATTATTGAATGCTCATGAATCCATAATTACAACATCACCGCGATCATGACGCATCGCTAATTGCATCGCGATAATTGCCGCCGGGACTAATTGAACTCGAGCCGATAGGTAACAACCCTAATGTGACGCGACGATAATGATACCGTTCCGAGTATAACATCGTTTATCAATCGATGTTGGATTAATTAAATTGTGCTTTTACTGTGTGCTGGTATTTTTGATAGGACGCCATGATGGCTTTTTTGCTTTGTCACTTTCTGCGATCAATAATTATCTATGGTTGCTTTATTTATTTCAACCTGCCTGTCATTGCTTACCTACTATGCTGATTAGATAGCTTTATCCTTATATTTAAAATAAGAACTCAAGAACAGTAGTGAAAGGATTAAACTAATTATAAAAATAGATATGTAAAAAAGGTTGATTCTTAATTGGTTCACAACGGAAGAATTGTTAATTATGCATCAATCCAATTGATTACATTAAACTTGTATTGCCTACTATTCAATCACTGACCTAATTCAATCAATGCTTTTGAGTTAGTAAACGTTATCTATAGAAATAAAAATGAATTGTTGTTCGTTAGTCTGATTAAAACTCGAGAACGGCTGGGCCGATTGAGCTGATTTTGGTTTTAAAATGTTTGTCGTAGTCCAGGGTAGGAAGTTCGCCGGGTCAGCTAGTACCTAGTAAAATAAATATCTTGTGACGTTGCGGTACTAAGCACTTCCAATGTTACAAAGTAATAATGATGTTGGAAAATAAAGCTTTAGCACTTTAAAACTTACTTAAGTCAAATTCCGATGCCAATTTTCGTAATCCTAGAGCGTAGACAACAATACTTGAATCAGCGGTAAAATTCCGAGAAAAGGAACAGTTTGCTCATTACAACACAATAATGAATATTCAATGCCTTGTTTAACAGTAATTCGAAAATTAAGTCGACTATACTGTTGCGTAATAACTTCACAGAAATTACAAAACTTCGTCCTTGATGTAAACGTTATTTTTTTGCTGCAGAAGTGCTATAACGCGGTTAAAATTTACGAGGCATCGGCGGTTTCAAAATGTCTGAATTTTACTTCCCAAAAATCTGTGAGGTTTTCCTCACATGATTGAAAAGGCTTTCACGACGAAATTATTTCATGAATTTGTAAAATGCGGGTGTAATACTTTCGACACGATTGTGGCTTGAATATGAATTCGCTAAGTGAATTTGTTCGTTTAAAAAATAAGTAAACGTTTGACGTTGACATGAGTGGGTATCTACCACATGGCTACGGATTTAAAACCTTAAACAGATTATAAAGCATATCATTATTCTATCGGTACGATAATAATAAGATTGCCAACGAAGCCCAGTAAAAGTTATGCATTTTTGCTCCGTATTTATAAGGTTTTAAAAGTCGTTGCACATTCCAGTATTTTTATTGGCATAAGTGGTGGGCTGTTTTGGTGTCCCCATTTTTAAATACAAATCAAATACATGAACAGTTCACAGGGAATGCAATCAAATCTCCGCAGTCGAGCAATACATTTATTTTGTTTTTCCAATTTTGTAGCTTGTAGCTTGTAAAGTATTGGAGCGGGCAATTAATTGGCTCGTAAAATAGAATTTGTGCCAAAATGGCGACGCGAGGCACTTGCAACGACAAACGGTACAGTTACGACCAGATAATGTTCAGTCTATGATCATTTTACACTGAAAACCGCTATAAAATTATATTGTATTACACACTTGAGACTTTGTGACTACAATGAGAGATTGGGTCAAAAAACACCTTAAATACTTAATAATAAATATTTTTTATTACTAGCTTTAGCAGGTGCTTTACCTTTTCACCTTGGAATGAAATTAATTTTACAATTAAGTCTGATCAATATAAGCTACTGTTAAACGTTTAATTGACCTTCTCATAGCCAAAATGCCCTGTATATTGTACATGCCTAGAATGTTGAATGTTCATGAAGCTGTACAGAGTGCAGAGTTCATAACGGCTGACTTGTTTCATTTCGTCCACGTTCTGACATTTACAGCAGAGGTCAGTAGTCTTTGCAATTAAATTTTAACAGAGATTAGTTTATATAAACCCTTAATTTTTAAGACAGTTAACGTAATATATTAGTTAACGTATTTGGCGTGTTGCAAAGCTTGCTACCAACACCTGAATGAAGTGACAACCAAGACCACTCTATCAAGAGTGATGATGATCAAAGGAGAACAAGATAGGTGTACGAAGATCCACTTTTTTACGTCTGAAGCTTTGAATTGTTTGACGAACGCGACAAAAATACTTATTTCTGAAGCCCTAATATAGGTCAACAAACATTCAAAAAACACTTTCGCAATCACCGCATTTTTTCCAGATAGCTTATTTCCATAATTTTCCCCGTGAATGCAAACGGACAAAACATATCCCGAGCATAAAAGCGAACGGAGAAAACTGTTATTCAGAAATGTTACGAGCATGCGTGGAGCTTGCGGCAATGGAGTCAACAAAGCGGACAGGT
The DNA here is from genome assembly GCF_030705265.1 of Helicoverpa armigera. Taxonomy (NCBI): domain Eukaryota; kingdom Metazoa; phylum Arthropoda; class Insecta; order Lepidoptera; family Noctuidae; genus Helicoverpa; species Helicoverpa armigera. The sequence goes on along the minus strand of NC_087130.1, from coordinate 7,775,714 downwards.
AGGCAACTAGGCAATATGTCTGCCATCAAGATTCGTAACTAGTGACAGCTGCGAGCTTTATTACACTGGATTGCAAAACAGGGGAGGAAAATATGAACCACGTACGGGATATCAAAATAACTCTCGTGGTGAAATTATCTTTGTTTTGCACAAGGCAAGATCTTATAAAAATATACCTACTTAAGCGCAAGATTTAACATAATTTAGCAACATAATTTAAGTGTGATAAGAGAGATAATTTATCCAAAAAGGTACACATAAGAATTTCCAACCAAAATTACAGTGGGCATTATAATGAGGTAAACATGAAGCCAAGATATTATGCCAGTGGGTATAAGTACTTAGACACACACAATGCTACTGTGTCCTTATCATTAATTTCATTGCAGCGGAACCCGTGCTGTTGACGGGAATTTAAAATAAACTCATGATATGAGCTTATCAAGGTCGGTGTCTGTCGGCCTCGTGAATTATTTTCATTAGTAGGTACTGATTGTGATATGCGGGGATGATGCACTTTTTAGCTACCTATATACGTATTATGTAGGTATAAAGGTTTGACAACGTGTTATTTGGCCTGTTCATATGTATGTAGGTAAGTAGTGTAAAAAGCCGCATATTTTTCTATTCCATACTTATCTCCTGATCCTATCAGTAGGTTAACTATCTTTAATAATGTATAAGCTTATTTGCGAAAAGATTTTGATATGATATTATATATTTAGGATAGGGCCCTTATGGGGTTTGAGTGCTGAGGGCAAGTTGGGTTGTCGACGTACATTGACCTCCAGAAGTGTTTCACACAGCTCGTTCACTGTAGGGTCCCTCAGGAGCACTCGAACCCACGATAAAAGTAGGTATTTGCTGGAAAAACCCAGTCTAAAAAGCTGAACGTTGAACATTTTAGGTCGTATTTCGTAAAACCCTTTTGCAAAGATTTCTGAGAAGTTTTTAACCTGCGGTAAATATCTCACACTTCTCGTGAAGGCGAGTTGCTAGTTAGCAGTTCAATGAATACAAAGCGAGTTCGTTGTGAATGTCGATAGGAATCTTGAACGTTTCAGTCCAGAACCTTCTAGTTCGTTTAGTTGCTGCATTTTATTACTGCGCCAAGAAATATCGTTGAGATAGAAACTTTCAATTCGCGTGACTGAGTGTGGCGTGTGTTACCGTATGACGAGGTAACACCCGCTCAAACCAGACGCTCTCGTTCACAATATTGCTTGTATGACAAAACTTACAAAAGCGCTTTATGGACAATATATTGAAGTATCAAAAACCTTTCCTCCCCCGCAGAGTGGATATAATACGTGGAATGCGTAAATATTTTATTGGCTATATGCCAACGCTTCAACATACATGTTTAAAAGAAAAATATTGTATAGCCATCCCTTAAATAAGGCTTGGTGTAGACCGCAGTGGGCACACTACGCTTTTACTGAAAGGAAAGCCACAATACACGTGGAGTTGAAAAAAACCCTTACCACGCACCTTTGTCCATTAAAGCTTTGTATGTGTGGTTAAGTCTGTGCTGGCCTTAAAATAGGCCCTTTTTTTTTAGTAAGCATGGTTCCACATTTTTCCTGTATACAAATGCGCACGTGTTTGTAGTGGAACGAGCCGGGTTTTTGGTTACAGTTTTCCTCTTTCTACATTATTTAGCCTTTTTACATGTTTAAAAGACTTTTTCTAGATAGTTTTACAACCGAAGGGCATGGCACGTGATCGGTAGATAACGAAAGTCTGCCAACTGCCAAGTATTCGGAGTTGTTGTGCCATAACTACTTGGCAAGCCTTGAATGGTTTGTCTTCAATCCTGACTGCAATGGTTCACGGCCGGAGAAATCGAAAGCGATACCATTTGGGGCATGAGAGTTATTTTTGATGTCGAATAACTAAGTTGCTAAAAGAAAAAAACTGGATAAGTTACTTTTTTTTCTAAAATGTATTTGTAAAAAAAGTTGTATTTCATTTGTTTAGAAATTGGCATATTTTCCCTGGGTACATATCTACATATGGGAACTGTTTTATTTTTAGGTTCGTTTTGCAATGTGTTGTTAACATTTTGCGGGCGTCGCGAAATTCTTTGAAATACGTCAAAACAGCGCCAACGTTGAATGGAACGAACAATTTTTGAATGCGGGCTGCATTTACGAAAAACTGTTTTCACCACGTCAACATACATGGCAAATATGTTCATAAACCATTTTTTTTTTCAATTTAGATTACCTATTAACCTTTGGCAAAGAACTAATATCGAAGTATATGTAATTTACTGCAGCAGTGCCTATTTATTGGCATGTAAAATATCAATTTACCTAATAGGTAGGTACTTGGAACTAAAGTTTTAACTCTACGATGACCTCTATAAAATTGTCGTCAAAGCATAGCTTATTACCTAACTTGTGGTACCTGATACCAGTATCGTTCTGCATAGGACATTAAAATTTATTCAAATAGAACCTTCACTCCAGTGCCTACTTACTGCAATATGACATAAAGCTTGCAAATACATTCCGTTTCATGCAGAGAACCCCAAGATTTTGTGTTGTCGACATAATATAAATCAGCTTAATTGTATCTTGTTTTTTATAAGTGTATTAAATTGTGCCTTTCCTAAATTATGGTATAGTCATTTTTTTCGTTTGTTTTAATCTATATTTGAAAATATGATGATGATGATGTAATTTTAAAAATATTTTAATAAATATCTTAAGAAATTATATGGGCAAAGTGGCCTGAAATATATATGTTTTAATTATTAATTCGCTTTAAGTAAAATAGAGTTCGGAAAAGCGTTCCGAATTAAATTGGCAAGGTAAACAGGTGGAAAGATTTGGGTTGCCCCATAAAGTCGGTCACCGCACTAGGACAACACCCTTGACCCTCCCATATTTGTATGTAGGGATGCGAAATTACGGCTCTGATGTCACTCCAAGTCAAATTTTTGTTTTTATTGAACTAATTTTAGTTGTAGTTTCAGTTCGTTTAGGGATTTTCTCTCTAAATTCTCAACTTGCGAATGATAACTTCATAATGCGCCTTCTGGCACTTTTGAGTACGTCTCACTAGAATATAATAGGTATCACTAAAACACCAGATAAAACAAATAGGCCTACATATTTACTCTTTATCCTTCGGTAGCTATTTACTCGTACATAACAGAATTTTCACAACATAAAGGTGTTTCAACGCATGATATACCTAAGTTATGAAGACAGAATGATGAACAGTTTCACATTTTGGTACACACGCACGCTTCAGTCAAAAAAGTGTGAATAGCTATGTTAAACGAACACGCAATATACCAGTCACATTCAAGTTAATCATATAAATAGGCCTAACAATCTACTTTATTTATATGCCAAATTCGTAATCCATTAATTATAATACCTAATTACCTTATCGTAATCTAAGTTATGAAAATTAATTGGTTAATTACTTAAGAACAGGAGTAAAGAACTCTGCTAGTTGATGAATTAAAGATCTCATAATAAGTCATTACTTACTTATATTTCTTGAGGCTTTATCGTTATTGTTTTATAAGCAATGCTGGTTGCTAACATAAGTATACTTAAACTGATTTCCGGACATTCTTTAAATGCCCTGTTTAAATAATACAGTGGTAAATAACTAGTTATCTATGGCTATTTCCATAGATCCCAACTCCGTGAAATATCTGTGCTGAGACGAAAGTCGCTTTCGCTTCATGGCTTAGCAAAAATAAGTATCTTTGTAATATCCAATTAATAATATTTGACGCAGAAGAGAGAAACAAAAGAAAGTTTCAAACATTTTAATAGCATAAAGTTTGTCTGGTTTCACCTTCGGAATTTGAAACGGTTTCAGCCAACAATAGGGGCCACTAAAATATTCGTAGGCTGGCAACAAATAGGTTTATTACGCGACTGAATAATCCTGCAAAGGTATCATAGATAGCGACTAACTAACTTGGCGGCTTGCCAGTGTTCTCTGCTATACTATTCCAAGGGAACTTAAATACACTGCTTTGTTTTCATTTATTAAAAAAATGTTTTAAACTCGCGGATGCAAAATAAGGTCAATATCAAGCTACTATCTTCGTAAAAATAGATAAAAAATCTCGGAATTAAAACTGTTAAGAGGAAGTTTTTATTTTGACATTTTAAATATTCCCTGAAGACTTAAGATCTCGAATATTTCCAGCAACCATGTTATTTACTTTCTAAAGGTCAAGCATTAGAGGGGAGCTTAAAAATAAATGTTGTTCACAAAGTTAATTCTCAGCGGGCAACACCACAGTTCAAAACTCGCGTTATCTTCAGTCCACAATGAATAGAACCTTCGTCAAAAATTCAGTGTTCTAGGCTAAAAGGTTTGTCATCTTAGGGTTAATATAGGCCTTGTATTTTGTGTAGCGAATTAAGTACGATATAAATTAATATTATTTTAGGATCTAAGTATTAAAGCTAATCTGGTTTTAAATTAAGAAAGGTAGGGAAACTCAATCATTAGTGACTTAGTAAAAACTGCGATGTTTTGATCTGGCTTCGAATAACATTACTATAATTTGAAATTGATTTGCGTGCTCTGCAATTTTGTTTGTTACTAAAGTAGTAACAAATAAAATAATTGTATTGCCACATACATATTTAGGTACAATAGGTGCTAGGTATGGCTATTTATATCAGGTACCTATGTACTAAAAGTTTCACGAACTTGAAGATCGTGTCAGGGCAACATAACACACTTGTAGGTATTGTTTTCCCTCACCACGTCCGACCTTTGTCCTCTAACTCAAACGAAGTTTAGATTAAGCAAAAATGTTTGCTTTTAGTATTTTATGACACTCCAAACTTCCGTAATTGCCTTAACTTTACTAAGATAACTTAGCCTTCAAGTTGTGCTTTCGCCATCTAAATTCCACGGGATGTCGTTAACTGACTTGGTCATTCGCGGATTTTGCAAGGTAAGTTACTAAAAAGATTTATTTTATTTAAGCCTACTTACTTATTTCAAGATCCTTTAGCATTATTATATTTCAGAATCCGCTACCGAAAGCCTGACGGCCGAGACGGACCCAAATTGGAATTACATCCAAGATATACCGTCTGGCTCTGTCTTATGACATTAGGACGGTGTAAGATCTCTGGCCAAATCTTCACGAGATTGGAAAAGAGCGCCCTGATCCGCTATTACGAAATACACTATATGAAAATAATCTGACTACATACCTACAGCTATCTATAGGTAAATACCAAAATATGATGTATGCCCACATATAATGTGTTACCTACCCAGTTACATAGACTATGTTACTAAAAGTCGCGAAATTATAGTTTTTATCAGTTTAATTTTCAATAGGTACAAAATAAGTTAAACCATGTCTCTAGCGATAGCACCCAAGTGTACACGAAACATGATGCAACAATATTGAAACTTAAATGCTCTTAAAATGTCATTAAGTCAGAATGATAAAAGTTTTATGAGATAACTTATGCTAGATAGTCAACTGGGGGTACTTAGGTAAATGTAGAATAGATTTCAGAATAATTTATTCTTGATGTTATGTATAACTGTGCACATAAGTATATCGTATTGCTTGACTGAAATAATATCCTATTTATATTTCCAGTTCAATATTCTTGGCATGCTGTATTCGTATGAAACGCATAAATCATACCTCGGATAAACAAAATAGGATACCTTTCAACGCAGAAATATCTATAGTTCCCATGGGAGCACGCGAAACCGGTATAAAACAAAATATATTCTCCACTATCATTTTAAAGTTGTAAAATATAGTACTTATAGTACAATATTGCATATATTAATTCCTCGCTTTGGTTGAAACATTGTAACTTTGGATGGGTGCACTTTACACCGACCAAGACTTGACCTCCGAGTCGAGAGTTCAGATGGATCGATTACATGTCGTAAGATAATGGCTCCGATACCCTGGATTCCCTAGTGAATCTTCTCGGTTTGTTTGTTTAACTTTGAAACAACCGTACTATGTTTATCTGCGGATCAAGTGTTTTTGGGAACGTTAGATAGGGGATTATGTTAGGTAATCGTGATAGAATGGAATTTATGTTGACGGCTAGGTTTTTATTTTTTGAGAACACTGTATTGTGTTAAAGTTAATTTTTTTCATTACATTGTCTCCATACCACAGACGTCGTCTCAAATGGAGAAGGTGCATTTATCACCAAGTATTTTACCAAATAAAATGACGACCTCATATGTATATTATTCTTGAGACTCATCACGTTGTCTTTCTTTCATCACCAGTCCATGAATTTATCTCACATTTATGTACGTACAACTAAAAGCGGAAAAACATAAAAGAAAGCAACAAGGAAATCCAAGAGTTTTGTTGACAGGCCTTCATACCTTATTCAATTTCCTTAATAAAAGGACGTTGACCCGAGCTTCACGAAATAAGACTGCACTTAAACAAGCATTATTGTCTCGTAACCATCGATTTACGATCACGTTTATAGCTTTTAAGCCCATTGCCAACTTTATGACTTGTCTATGGTAACCAGAGCGAATGGTATACGAACTTTATACTGAGAGCTATGCTAAATCATATGACCTCAGCTGTAGAGATATCGCCATCAATCATTCATATTGTTATAATGGTTATACGATTGATTTCTTTGATAAATAAATCTAAGAAGCTTGGCGACTGTTGCTACCAGATCCTAGGTCAAGTTACTGGTATTTTCAACATGGTACTTTTACTTTTTCAATTCACTTCATAACAAAAGTCCTCCAAAAACAGTATACATATACCTAACACATCCAAAAACATGAACACTTCTTTATTCATTAAATTTTGCCTAACTTATTGGTTATGAAAACACTGCAATGGAATTCATCACATTAAAAGACAAGGTCGACACAATTATCTCAAATGAACGACTACAGTACCGACATATTGGTGGATTCTCACGTTAATATTTGATATCGTGAACCTATACCTTTATAACCCATTCACTATCATCAGGGGTCCATGGCCTCCACAATAGTTGAAGGGAAAACTGAGAATAAAAACGGGAAATGTTGACAAAGGAACCGATGACTAGAGTTTGTGATAAAGGGGCAGTTGCTAGGCAAGAATGGGTGGAAATAATGTATTGCGCTGACCCCAAATGACATGGGAAAAGGCCAAAAGAAGAAGGACAAGCAATCTTTTAAGACAGATCTGAAGATTTAGAGATTGTGACTGTGAGGCAGGCTTTATAAATACACGGCAGATTTTGCTGTAATTTCGCTGTACGTTGAGCTCGTGGACCTAGGCTCATTAATATATTTTCCAAATAGAACATAGTTTATTGAGAACAACAGTAAATTAAACAAAACCCTTCTTAGCAGTCGGGTTAAAAGCTTTAGCCAAGCAAGTTTGATAGGGTTTATGAAAAAACTACAGCCAGTATCATCACCTGTTTTGACAAGCATTCTTAGGATTAATATCATATGATGCAATTGGATCAGAAAGATAACGAAAAATATTCAAAACATATTTGTAAGTTTATCGCTTTTGAACTTTATGAGCTACTAAAATCATTTAACTGGGAAGCCGCCACAGACAGACACAGTTAATTTTGCACATAAAATATAAGTGAGGATTGTGTACGCATTAAAATGTAATGTAAGGCCAACATCAAGGCATAATAATTGTAAGCTATTGTTCCATTCGGCTGAAACTTTACAGCCTTAATTAACTTAATGATGATAGTTATGATTATTAGCTTTGCTGTAGGACAGACGAAGGAACTAAAACTTTAAGTAAACTTCTATTGTATACGTTATTAATTTCCATAATGGGCTGTGGTATTGTGCGCAAGTATTTCTTTATGACATGATTGTAACTTTTTAGTAAGTCATGCGAGGCCAATAAAAATGCTTTAAAGTTTGTTTTTAAAATATACAATATTGGATGCACTCAAAGTTCGAGATAATGTTAAAAAATTGTTAGGTAACTTCGTTACTTGCCTCTTGCAGTCATATAAAATGTGGAATAAATTTGATAGATCGTAAAAACTATAAGCTGATCTAAAACGCAAAAAAAATATTTTGCAGTGGAAGAAAAATACTATTTACCTAATAAAATTTTTACATTTTTTTTAAATAAAAACAGAAACATTGAGGTGTGTATTTAGTGAGTGTATTTTCAAAGATTGGAATAATATATTAATAAAACTCCAAATACCTTACCTACTTAAAATAAATATTTAAATACAATTTATTATATCCTCTACGAAACGTAGCCAGACCGTAGCCTGCATCCCGCTACGGCGCTACGCGGCCGCTACGAACCGCTACGACGCCGTTACGTAACTATTACCGCTTGCACATTCTTCGCGTCTATTCAATTAAACTAAACTTCTGTGAAACTTAGCCTATAATAAATCAAATATTAAATTACCTTGTTCATTCCATTTCCCATTTTCGTGTAGTATACCAACTATTCAAACCAACAAAATTATTGTCGTCATCTTAACAATACATAACAACCAACACATAACGTTTTATAAACATGTTTATTTAAAAATCAACGGTATTTTAGCGTCATGTTCTGTCAAATTGTCAACACGATCGCGTCACTATGACTACATTGTTGACGCCGGTGCGCCACGCGCTATCGATGTTGCCATCTACAATCAGTTACATAAAGACTGTAACATGATAATCGGGATGGTTGAGATTTGTGTGGTTTGTTAGCCGGTGGTGGTTTGGAGGTGTTTTGTCGCGGTTTTGTGTTATCGATCGTGTTTGTGTGTGTCGCGTGGCTGCGGACGTGCGGCGAGGTCGGATCGCGGCGCGCCACTGCCGTCACGTCGCTCCGGCGGCGACACTGCGTCTGCACGGCCCGGAGCCCGGAGGGACGGCCGCTTGTCGATTCCTTTATGTCGATGTCTTTAATGTACGGTTTCCCTCTTAGATTTATTGCAAATCTGTTTCAAGTCCCATTGAAATCAACTTTGTGTAAGAATATTTACGACTTGTTATTTGGTCAGTATTTTATATAAAAAACGTTTCGGTCAGCACAAATTGTTGTTTTACCACACATTAATAATAGTACATACTTACATAGCATATCCATTTTACTATTTTTGTTATATATTTTATATAATATCGATATTCGTGGGGATACGGGTGAGAGCGAGGGAATGCGTGGGACAGCTGAGAGCTTTGTTAATCTGCTGGAGCTTTAGGGGAGATGTTCCCAAAACGGGTAAGCTAAGGGAAGATGTTAAATAAAATAACCAAGAACATAACATGCGACTTGTTATTTGTACTCATAGGGTTGTTTATATAATTAACTTTGGAAAACATAAGATAGTCTTAGTAATCTTCTTCAAAATCCAGAAAAAAATAAAAAAAAATAAACCCCTTCGAAATACCCGCTTTGCCCTCGGGGGGGTCCTAAAACGGGTAGCGCCTTTGGGCAAAGCAGGTAATGAATGAATATATGTGATAAACGAATTAGAAAACGTATCTTAGCCTCCTATTATCCAGGAAACCTTTATCGTTAATTAGTCTCCTTAATTATGTTAAACAGTATTCTTATTTTGATCAGTCTAGATCACTTTTATACTTTATTAAATGTTACATTTGAAATTATAATCGTACCAGCAGATAATTTTGTTAAAAATCAGAGAAAACATATTTTAATTTCTTTTTCACGCTGTTCCTGTACTTCTTCAGCTCTCTGTGGCTTCCTTTGTCTTCGATTAGCTTTCTGTGGGATCAATTGAGGAAGTGGTCCCTTATTTCAAATCGGGTAGTCACCCGTTATGCCCCTACCCGTTTTGCCCAAAAACACGTTTTAAATTTCAACTACCTTAACCTTAAAATAGTAAACAAGGAGACCACTAAGTATTCACAATTAATAAGCATATAACATGCAAAATAATAATACAAAACTGCGAAAACCGTATCTTGCACCATATTTGAGTAGTCAGCACTAGCATAATCCGATTTTTTTAAATAAACTCTGCAAAAAACTTTTTTTACATCTAATCTCGAAAACGCTCGTTCTAGACGCCCGAGCCAACTGACCGTGATCGGCGGGATGGTAGTGCACCGCTCTACACTCACAGGTTCACACTAAGACCTATAATATTCGAATGGCAAAGCCTACCCGTTTTAGGAAGGGTACCCGTTTTAGGAACATCTCCCCTACTCGATCCAAGAATAATACAAGATTATATTGAAAACGTCTTTTATTGAATCAATTAACAAGTCATACATGGAATATATTTTATACACTGTCATTGAACATTTAATATTGATGCTAATATAGAAGAAAGGTAGGTAGGTACCTATATGGCATGTTTTTATTCAATTCCAGTCTGTTCGATCAAGGACACATTTTATCGGATGTTTGATATAACATGGACACTATTCAACGAATATTGATATTCAACAAGGCTTTTATACATTAGCCTTTATACATGTTACAGCATTATAATTTACAATAAATTAAATTCTATTAATAGAGCATATTAATTTGTTATTAATTAAACGTTCTGGTGCTATTAATGATAAAACTAAGTATTACATCAATTTTAAATTATATTTTAATACTGAAACTTAAATTACATCGCATACAAACAGTAACATTTTGTACTTTAGTTATATTTTAACGGAATGACTTTATTAATACACAAACCTACTACCTACATTAAATGATAAAATCAATATTTGCAAGTAACGCAGCTTCGATGTTTTCATCATTTTTTCTCCGCCTTTTCTATCAATTTTGGAGACAGGGTGGATAAAACATGTTATTTCAACCCGACTCCACGTTACTTAAGTAGGTAACCTTATCAAACATTTACATCATTCCACAGGAAGTATTTCAAGTTAAAAGGTCAATATCTCATAAAAATGATCCTCACAAGCACGTGAAGTTACTCGCAACAGAAACAAGAATTTATTACAAGGTAAAGAGACTGGCCGGTTATTTACAGCTCCCAGAGGAACACTAAGTATCTTACAAGCATTTAAAAGTTTAGTCAAAAACACAGAGTAACACAACTAATGTAATGTTCTAGCTTTCAGTATTTTTAGTTATTTTTGTTCTTTATGAGACCGTTTTATATTATTCTACTAACTCTGTGGTTTCAAGGAGGTCAAGACCTATTTTAGCAACTTATGTAGGTGTTTTGATCAAGGCGCAAGTTGTCTATGCTTGGCCCGATCAGTTTATGGTTGAGTGATCAACCATTCAACCATGTAGACACCTCCTTGCTGTAGAAAGCTCATTTTATCTATGGAAAGTTGCCTATTTATAAAGAAACGGGATCCTTACGTCTAGGTACAATTTAAGAAAATATTTTTGAGGGAAACACTCAATTCTTTTCGTTACTTTGTTATATTTGACCTGCGTGATAAATAAGATAAGAAGTAGATAGGTACATAATCGTATTTGGCTTTCATATTATTTATCTAATGTTTCTTAACCAACCCATACAAAGGTCCATTAGATTGGAAAATGGCGTAAACAACAAATAAGCCACATTATTATTACCTTAAGTATTGTTATTTAGATATAACTTACAAGCACTTTAAATGGAAGTACCTGTAATCCTCATGCTGACTTAAAAGTAATTTTGTTTTTGAATTTTGTACCTAAGTTTTCTTAAATAGCTTGTACAAATAAAACTGTTTATCATCACCGAATATTTAAATGTACTTTATTCCTCATTCTTCTTTATTCTTCGTCCTAGGCTGGGCCACTAAGGCCAGGCCGAACACGATTAGCATAGCCCCGACCCACCACCGCAGGGAGGAAGCTTCGTCAAACAACGTTATTCCTATGACACCCTGAAATACAAAAAGCACCGTATTATCACAAAAAATAAGGTTGATTCTGCATTGGAGCTTTTGGAAGTCCGAAACTCGATCGTCGATTGTTACAATCGAATTAACTCGGAATCGATTGAAACCCGAATTCTAGGTAGATGTTGTTGGTGTGGCAAAATCCATTAATGCAAAAATCAACGTTTTAGCCTTGCAGGTTTGAGCTGCAGGATTGTTCGAAAGAGTTACCGCGGCCCTGGTACATAAAAGGCCTACGACGAAACACGACGGTTTTTAGTCAGTAAGAGTCTGACACTCCCTCACCGCTGCTAACCTACAGCGGGAGGGGTCATTTGATGATTTTTGACGTCGTTAAAAAAAAGCCTTGCAGGTTTACGCTAAAGACTTGCTAACTTTGATAAAGTCATTTATGGGTACATAATGCAAAAAAATATTGACCTGTCACGGGAATCGATCAGTAAGGTGGGTATTTTAAAAGTCTTAGAACATAAAACTTATCAAAACACACAAAATCGGTCGTAAAAATCTTACCTACTACTGCGCTTTTCAAGACTATAAATCGCATGTCTAGAATTGGAATCGTTGATTTCACACGTTTTACTTCTTGACCTTTTAAGCTCTAAGCTTTTAAAGTCTTTGTTTCATTTGCTAAATGTCTAAGAATACCTACGTACTAAAAAGTCGAGTTCAAGTATAACAAAAATCAATATTTCAATAAAAACACCAATATTTGCCAAATATACACAATGAGTATAACAACCTACTTTCATGTAATAACCTCTTTTAAAAATTTTAATTATGTCGGACTGGCCATTATTTGTCAAAAAAATAATTTGAGGCCATTTGCTTTAAAAAAACAAAACGTGAAAAAGAAAAACTTAATGGCATTACAACATTTTTTTGACGTCTAGTGGCCAGCATACATGCCAACTATACAAAAACACAAAGAAGGTTGTTCAAACTAAGTTTATACTTACGTGTGACTTTTTAAGGGAAAGGTTTTGTATTATTTTAAATTTTTGTAAAATAATTGTAAATGTGTAAATATATGTAATTGGAAGTAGGTTCTGAGTAAAACTTACAGATAACACGTAACTGGAAGCTGCAGATATAACGGTTGGCGCCGCCGAGTTTGAAGCTGCGTCCAGCGATCGCAGGTAATGTCGACAGCCCCATGTGTTAGCCAACACCATAACCACTAGCAAGGCCCCCCATATGATGTAACTATCGCCCTGTTGATAAAGGGATATCTTGTAGACATTTTTCTTACTATCTTTTTATCTCGAGAAAGAATATTTTTTTTAAACTTGTTGAAGCGGCTGTTTAGTTTGCTATTCTTGACGGCAAAGAAAAGTGTTTTTGGCCCTCAAGTTACAGAAGAACTTATGGCACAACCTTGCATAAGCAAGATTTTTGTCATTAAATGAACATAGGTCAGTCCTGAGCTTACGATATAGACCTATTTATTTAGACATTTTTACGTACACAATCCACCACGTTCAGAAATGAATGCACGATTCATTAGTTACAGAGCCGACGTGCGTGGAATATTTATTAGTGGTCAACTATGAGCCTTAATGATGTGGCCAGTGTTGTAACAACGTCTATTATTGTACTGACGCAATTTTTTATGTATTTTCGGATATGCAGCTGGTGGCCTACATGACCCCAACATAGTTGGGAAAAAAGGCTCGGAGGATGATGATGACCTACATAGTTGGCCCCTTTATTTAAGTTAAACTAGATGACTTTATAAAGTGTGAAGGTGATTGGGTAATCAGGTTCTTGTTACCTGCCTATATTTTTGCAGGAACTACTGATTAAAAAACGGTATACTCTTAAAAACGTGTTTATTATAATAGGTAATTTATGCAAAACAATGGACGTAAATCCTTATAGTATTTAAAATACATCTTATTTTTCTAGCAAAACGTATGCAAACTTAATAGATTATAACTTAGGTTTATGGTTTTAGAGTCTTTCTCATCAGTGTTTTTTTAACTTCCGTTATTTTGTATCGACAAGCACTGGACTTATAATGCTACTATGTATTTTCGTATTGCTAATTATCGAATACCACCGTCATTCAATATTTTGTTGAATTTGACTAAGAGTTCAATCCTTAGTATCAAAAACGGTTAAAGTTTGCACTCATTAAAGATGTGCCAGCAACATCTTCACACGAGATCGAAAGACTTAACAATCCACGTCATAAAATAGTATTGATCGACATTTATCGTGTCATCGTCATTTTTTCTTTATTCTACTAGCAATCCATTCTAATCCTAAATGTAATCCTTCTCCGGTAAGTCCGCAGTATGTGCCACGGATGTTGTTTTATAGCCGTTAGCTCCAACTTTTCCGATATCTCTGCGGCCGTCATTGAACCTTTAACGTCTTGTTTGTTCGCATACACCAACAGACAGGCTTTAGTAAGCTCCTCGTGTTTCAACATCTGGTGCAGCTCGTCACGACTCAGGCTCAATCGCTGCCGATCTGTCGAGTCCACAACCATAATGACGAACTCACTGTTCGTGAAGTACGTGTTCCATGCTGATCTCAGACTCTGCTGGCCACCTAGATCCCACATGACGAAGCGAAGGCTTTTCCAAACAAACTCCTCTACATTGGAGCCTATAGTCGGCCGCGTATGAACTGTCTCTCCTAATAGCAGTTGGTAAAGGATTGTCGTCTTGCCAGCATTGTCCAACCCCACTAGGAGTAGCTTGTGTTCCTCATTACCGAACAAGCTCCAGATCTTCGATAGTAGTAACCCCATTCTCAGCAATATTTGCACCACTCCACTAAAAAATTAGGAGACAATTAAGACCGTCATCCATGATATCTAAATAAAGACCTAACATTTCAAAGCCTCTCGTATTCTGCTCATCTCCAAACTGCCCAATGGCGAAATCAAACATTTATTTAGCAATGCCATCTAGCGGTCAGGTACTAGAACCAAAACGGTTTGTTCTCCCTTTCTAAAAATGAATGAATCACAGCATTCACTGCAACATTACACTATTGCAGTTATAGTAGGTAAATCTGTTATGGTACGCTGCGGTGACGCTTGTCGATTCCTTTATGTCGATGTCTTTAATGTACGGTAAAGTTTCCCTCTTAGATTTATTGCAAATCTGTTTCAATTCCCATTGAAATCAACTTTGTGTAAGAATATTTACGACTTGTTATTTGCTCAGTTAATTACAAAAAAAAATCGGTCAACACAAGTTGTTGTTTTCCCACACATTAATTTAGTACATACTTACATTGCACATCCATTTTACTAATTTTGTTATATATTTTATATAATATCGATATATTGGTGAAAATGCGTGGGACAGCTGAGAGCTTTGTTAATCTGCTGGAGCTTTACTCGATCCAAGAATAATACAAGATTATATTGAAAACGTCTTTTATTGAATCAATTAACAAGTCATACATGGAATATATTTTATAAACTGTCGTTTTATCTATTGAACATTTAATATTGATGCTAATATAGAAGAAAGGCATACCTACATGGTATCTATGTTTTTATTCGATTCCAGTCTGTTCGATCAAGGACACATTTTATCGGATGTTTGATATAACATGGACACTATTCAATGAACATTTGTTTGATATTCAACAAGGTTAGCCTTTATTCGCGTTACATTATTAAAACTAATAATTTATTCTATTAATAGACTGTTTTAATTTGTTACGTAGGTTCAGGTGCTATAAGTGAAACTTAGTATCACATAATTCTTAAAATTCTATTTTAATACTGAAACTTAACATACATCGCATACATACGGAATGACTTTATTAATACATAGACTTTCTACATAAAATGATAAAATCTATATTTGCAAGTAACGCAGCTTCGATGTTTTTCATCACTTTTCCTCCGCCTTTTCTATCAATTTTGGGGACAGGGTGGATAAAACATGTCATTTCAACCCGACTCCACGTTATTAAGTAACCTTATCAAACATTTACATCATTCCACAGGAAGTATTTCAAGTTAAAAGGTCAATTTCTCATAAAAATGATCCTCACAACCACGTGAATTTACTCGCAACAGAAACTAGAATTTATTACAAGGTAAAGAGACTGGTCGGTTATTTACAGCTCCCAAAGGAACGCTAAGTATCTCACAAGCATTTAAAAGCTTAGTCAAAAACACAGAACGAGTAACACAACTAATGTAATGTTCTAGCTTTCAGTATTTACAGTTATTTTTGTTCTTTATGAAACCGTTTTAAGGAGGTCGGGACCTATTTTATTTATTTATTTATTTATTTATTTATTTCTGGCCAACCAACAATTGTATATACTGATACATTATACATAACAAGAATTCTTATAGCTATGGTTAGTATTACAATTACTTATAGGTTAGCACCTCATGCCCCAATGACAATAATACGCGTTACATAAACATTGAATTTAAAAAACAGGATTAAAATAATTAAAAACCAAGGAACAATGAACACAATTACAACCGAAATTAGGTAAATACATAAAAACAAAACAACAAAAAAATAATTAAAATAAAATAAAAGTCAAAACATTGGAGATTAAGTTACATCAAGAAAACTTACACAAAAACAAAATTAAACCAATAAACAAAGGAAATAGCAATAAATTACAAATTATCAAGTGTTATTCTGCGGAACTTGCCAAACGAGTCAAAATGCACATCTATGAGATCGCTGTAACCATTTAGCAGCTTACAGAGTCGTGGAACAACAGAGCTCGTGCCAAGAACTGTTCTACGCGAAGGAGGGTACAAAGGAGTAATGGGAGTACGAGGGAGTCTAGCAGGAGCACGAAATCGGAACTTACTTAATAATTGGGGACAGTCAATTTTATTCCGAAGAATTTTATAAAGGAAAATGGAATCCGCAACACTCCTGCGCTTCTCCAGTGACACCATCTTAAAATGTCTGAGTCTGGCTTCGTACGAGCGTTTTATTTATTATTTTAGCAACTTATGTAGGTGTTTTGATCAAGGTATCTATGCTCGTCTCGATCAGTTTATGGTTGAGTGAGCAACCATTCAACCATGTCGACACCTCCTTGCTGTAGAAAGCTCGTTTTATCTATGGGAAGTTGCCTATTTATAAAGAAACTGGATCCTTACGTGTAGGCACAATTTCATTAAATATTTTTGAGGAAAACACTCCCTTTTTCCATGACTTTTATATATTTTAACCTGCTTGATAAACAAGATAGGTAGATACATAATCGTATTTGGCTTTCATATTATTTATCTAATGTTTCTTAAGCAACCCACACAAAGGTTTATCCATTAGATTGGAGAATGGCGTAAACAACAAATAAGCCACATTATTATTACATTACTTGTTATGTTATTAACAAAGATAGCACTTACAAACTCTTTAAATGGAAGATTCCTGTAATCTTCAACTTGACTTAAAAAAAGCGAATTATTTTTGAATTGAACCTAAGTTTTCCTAAATAGCTTGTACAAATAAAACTGTTTATCAATACCAAATACTTAAATGCATTTTATTCCTCATTCTTCCTTTTTCTTCGGCCTAGGCTGGGCCACTAAAGCCAGGCCGAACACGATTAGCATAGCCCCGACCCACCACCGCAGGGAGGAAGCTTCGTCAAACAACGTTATTCCTATGACACCCTGAAATACAAAAAGCACCGTATTATCACAAGAAATAAGGTTGATTCTGCATTGGAGCTTTTGGGAGTCCGAAACTCGATCGTCGATTGTCGCAATCGAATTAACTCGGAATCGATTGAAACCCGAATTCGAAGGAGATACCTATTTGTTGTTGGTGTGGCAAAATCCATTAATGCAAAAATCAACGTTTTAGCCTTGCAGGTTTATGCTAAAGACTTGATAACTATGATAGTCACCTACTGCAAAAAATATTGACCTCTTACGGGAATCGGACAGTAAGGTAGGTGTATTTTAAAGGTCATAGAACACATAACTTATCAAAACACACAAAATCGGTCGTAAAAATCTCTTACCTACTACTACGCTTTTCAAGACTATAAATCGCATGTCTAGAATTGGAATCGTTGATTTCACACGTTTTACTTCTTGACCTTTTAAGCTCTAAGCTTTTAAAGACTTTGTCTCATTTGCTAAATGTCTAAGAATACCAACGTAATAAAAAGGTATTAGCCGAGTTCAAGTATAGCAAAAATCTTTATTTCATTAAAAATATTCCTAAACATACATAATGAGTATAAGACCTACTTTCATGTAATAACTCTTTAAAAAAAATATTATGTTGGACTGGCCATTATTTGTCAAAAAAATAATATGAGGCCATATATTTGCTTTAAAAAAACAAATGAGAAAAAGAAAAACTTAATGGCATTGCAAGATTTTTTTGACGTCTAGCGGCCAGCATACATGCCAACTGTACGAAAACACAAAAAGGTTGCTCAAAAACGTTTATAATACTGGGATTTTTACGGGAAAGTTTTTTTATATTATTTACAAGCTTTCCCAGTTCTTTTTAAATAATTACTTTATCAATTTTTCTACTTCATGTGGCAAATGTGTAATATATTTACCTAGACGATGTGTATAAACTATTGGAAGTACTGTGTAAAACTTACAGATAACACGTAACTGGAAGCTGCAGATATAACGGTTGGCGCCGCCGAGTTTGAAGCTGCGTCCAGCGATCGCAGGTAATGTCGACAGCCCCATGTGTTAGCCAACACCATTACCACTAGCAAGGCCCCCCATATGATGTAACTATCGCCCTGTTGATAAAGGGATATCTTGTAGGTATACATAGACATGTTGCTTACTATCCTCTATACCTCGAGGGGAAAATATTTGTGGTTTCGTTGAAGCGACTGTTTTGTTTGCTCTTCTTGATGGCAAAGAAAACTGAATTTTGGCTCTTAAGTTTACAAAAGAAAATAATGCACCACCCCGCCTTGCATAAGCAAGATTTTAGGCATCAAATGAATACAGGCTACTCCTGAGGTTATAATATAAACTATTTATTCAGACATTTTTACGTACACAAGCCACCACGTTCAGAAATGAATGCACGATTCATTAGTTACAGGGCCGACGTGCGTGGAATATTTATTAGTGGTCAACTATGAGCCTTAATGTGGCCAGTGTTGTAACAACGTCTATTATTGTACTAACGCATTTTTTTATGTATTTTCGGGTATGCAGCTGGTGGCCTACATGACCCCAACATAGTTGGGAAAAAAGGCTCGGAGGATGATGATGACCTACATAGTTGGTCCCTTTATTTAAGTTTAACTAGATGACTTTATAAAGTGTGAACGTGATTGGGTAATCAGCTTCTTGTTACCTACCTATTTTTGGGCATGAACTACTGAATAAAAAACGGTATACTCTTAAAAACGTGTTTATTATAATAGGCAATTTATGCAAAACAATGGACGTAAATCCTTATAGTATTTTAAATACATCTTATTTTGTAGCAAAACGTATGCAAACTTAATAGATTATAACTTAGGTTTATGGTTTTAGAGTCTTTCACATCAGTGTTTTTTTAACTTGTGTTATTTTGTATCGATAAGCACTTATAATGCTACTTATGTATTTTCGTATTGGTAATTATCTCATACCACTGTTATTCAAGATGTTATTGAATTTGACTAAATCCTTAGTATCACAAACGGTTAAAGTTTGCACTCATTAAAGATGTGCCAGCAACATCTTCACACAAGATCGAAAGACTTAACAATCCACCTCATAAAATATTATTGATCAACCCTTAGCGTTTCATCGTCATTTTTTCTTTATTCTACTAGCAATCCATTCTAATCCTAAATGTAAGCCCTCTCCGGTAAGTCCGCAGCATGCCTGTATGTGCCACGGATGTTGTTTTATAGCCGTCAGCTCCAACTTTTCCGATATCTCTGCGGCCGTCATTGAACCCTTAACGTCTTGTTTGTTTGCATACACCAACAGACAGGCTTTAGTAAGCTCTTCGTGTTTCAACATTTGGTGCAGCTCGTCACGACTCAGGCTCAATCGCTGCCGATCTGTCGAGTCTACCACCATTATGACAAACTCACTGTTCGTGAAGTATGTGTTCCATGCTGATCTCAGACTCTGCTGGCCACCTAGATCCCACATGACGAAGCGAAGGCTTTTCCAAACAAACTCCTCTACATTGGAGCCTATAGTCGGCCGCGTATGAACAGTCTCTCCTAATAGCAGCTGGTAAAGGATTGTCGTCTTGCCAGCATTGTCTAACCCCACTAGGAGTAGTTTGTGTTCCTCATTACCGAACAAGCTCCAGATCTTCGATAGTAGTAACCCCATTCTCAGCAATATTTGCACCACTCCACTAAAAAATTAGGAGACAATTAAGACCGTCATCCATGATATCTAAATAAAGACCTAACATTTCAAAGCCTCTCGTATTCTGCTCATCTCCAAACTATGGCGAAATCATACATTTATTTAACAATGCCATCTAGCGGTCAGGTACTATAACCAAAACGGTTTGTTCTCCCTTTCTAAAAATGAATGAATCACAGCATTCACTGCAACATTACACTATTGCAGTCACAGAACATATATACCCTAAAGGGAAGAATAACGACTCCGTACAAATTTTATGAGGAAATTTTTCCTTACCGGCCGGCGCCATCTATATTCCGCCCACGAAAACTAGAGAGTAGAAGCTAGGGCGGGAGTTTCAAACTACAGTATATTCTATAGGTCATTTTTATTGCATTTTATGCACAAGTACAGGGGCCCGATTCTCCTAAGTTAATAATGTTAAAATCGAATAGAAATTGAATCGCAATATGATCGCAGTAGCAGTTTTAACCATATCGGGCATTCTGCTACTAATATAAGACCAATCGTATTCCAACGACATTCGATTGGTTTGCGATTGGTCTGCTATTTTGGTGATTTTGGTCTATACGGTAGTTTGCTCTACAATCATATTGCAATCGTAAATCATTTGCAGACAAAATGATTCATTATTGAATGACAGAAAAGGATAAAAACGTTTATTTCAAAGAAAAAATAGCGGAATGCCACATATGCTTCAATCGTAATTGAGTCGGGATTGAATCTCAGTCGAATGTGAATCGACTCGACTGAATCGTAAAATTAGGAGAATCGGGCCCCAGTGCGTTCGTCGATTATGGCTGAGCAAGATTATCACATTTTGCTCAGCAATAATCGACATGAAACACAGTGTACTTGTGCATAAATTGCTAATATTTATCTTTATAGAGCAGTGCAGCAGTGTAATAAAAGGAAGATTACAGTACAAGAGTTTTTTATTTAGCATGTTAATAATTATAATTTATTTCCAGAAATAGGGTACAAAAGGTGTTCATAAATCACAAGTATGTGCACCTATGTAATGAATTTTAAAATACATGAATTTAATCAATTTAGGTAGGTATTTCAGACATTTTCGTCCAAAATAACAAGTATGGATGGGCCTATTGCATACAATTTCAACATCAAAACATAAACAAACAAAAATTCTAGTTAGTTTTAAAGTGTTACTATTATAAAAACAAGACTATGTTATTATACAATAAAGAATACTATCGATTTGTTTAACAAACAACAAGTTTACAGACATGGTTTAAATTATTCTATCATATTGTGTAATAAACGTTGGTGTTATTTCTTCTTTATTATAGAAATGATTAGGAAGAGAAAGACACTAGACCAATTATATTTTGATATTTACAAACATTTACTACATCAGGTACAGCTGTTCTGAACAACTTCTTCTCATTAAAGCATGTGCTTTTGAAATGTTTGCTGCATAGCATCTTATGTTGTTTATGGAGTCGTCCTGGAATTTTGGTGAAGACCAGGCTTCGTTTGGGAAGCAATACTTTGCCCATAATTCACAACTGAAAATTAAAAATATCAAAATTACACACTCATCATCAGCCTTCTAATGTTCCCACTGCTGGGACACAGCCTCCTCTCTAGGAGAGGGCTTGGGCCATAATCCACCCCGGGCCCAGTGCGGATTGGTGGATGTCACACGTCTTCGAATTTTTTGGTTCTAGGACATGCTGGTTTCCTCACGATGTTTTCCTTCACCGTTTTGAGAGCAGTAGTGACGAAATAAATTACACAAAGTTATGCGCCAGATCGGGTTTGAACCCGCGACCTACCACTCGTAAGTTGGGGCAGTTACCACTCGGCCACCACTGCTCTCAAATTACACACTATTTTAATCATTTTCCGAGTTAAGATATTATTATATCATGTCAGTGGGTAGTCTTCGCTTTGATTGAAAGAGATGTTATATTAGATACGGGAATGGTGTAAGCAAGAAAACTTTTTATAGTAAGTACCTAATGATTTTTGGCAAGGAAAGTTGGGACTTAAGTATATAGGTATATATGTTACGTGAGTTTGTGGTAGTTAGAAGCGGAATTAACAATAAATGTGGTATTCTATGTCGTCTAAGACGAATAGCATGGAGTGTACATACCGCAGAGCATTTTAGTGCCAGGCTTTGGAAACCGATGCAAAGTGATGCTGGGATCTTTAGAAGGTGAAGATCCACACAAGCAGCAGATTCTTGTGTTTTCTTTTTGTGAACTCATCGCGAATTAAACACAAAACAAAATCAAACAAGTCACTGTCTCAACACCGAGTCTATATCTCACAAATACACACTTAATTTCACCAAAACACAGCAACGGAGGAGCAAGCTCGACTCAACGTTATCAATGTATGTAGAATTAAATGGAAGTAGTTTATTTATTACAAATAAACATTAGTACAAGATAAAATGGTGCGCAACCGGCCGCAGACATTTTTCTTGTGACGTCAACAATGTCAAAACCAATATGGCGTCCGGACATTAGTGTTGCCACACATAATCCCCCATATATATTTTCTAATAAGTAATATTAAATTTTATATCTAATATTTCTCAACTAAGTATATTTTTTGGCATTAGAATAATAGCTAAAAGTATCTTCAAGGGTAATTTACTTTAAAAATCAATTTATACGCTCATTATTAGGGAGAATACGAAATTGTATTTTTGGTGGCAACATTATATATTTATCTCTTTTACTCTGATGTCGTTGACTCTCTCTTGTTTTCAAGCCCACCTTAATGCAATTCGTAGAACAAACTTGACAGACCCTGATTGCAGTTATAGTAAATCTGTTATGGTACCCTAGGTTCGCAATATTACTACCAAAAATGGCTCAAACAAAATAGTGATCAACGTCAAGATTTTATTTTAGTTTCCATATGGTAGAATACTGAATAAATTATGTAGATAATAGGTATGCAGGCACTTAATCTTATCGCACTTTAAAACTTTCACCAAGAAAATACTTAGGGAAACTTACTACGACGCTGGTTGTTCCTGATAACTTTCCCAAAGTACTACCGACTGATGCCCATATGCCGGCTAAAAATGCTTCATAAAACATGATTTTCGTATAAAAACATTACTTATACAAAACAATTGACAGCATTTAGGTTATGATGACGAAAAGAATCGATTTAGATTCATAAAAAAAATATGACGTTCGGTTTTACTTTACATCTAACCCCAGCTTTAATTCTTATTGTACCTTAATCCGTTTTTATTTATTATTCCGAATCTAAGGTAAAACGATATTTATGTAGTATGTTGTTGTTGATTATCAGGCGGTGACGTTTAAATTTGTTTAAGAGTTAAGATTAATCCATAATTTTATATCAATAGATATGCTTAAATTGGAGCGTTATATATTTTTATCTGTAGTCTTACCAACATGCGAAACGGCGAAGAGATTTGACAGCAGTTGATAAGTCGATTGTTCACGGTGCTGGTTGGCAGTCATTTATTTATTTAATTTTCGACATTGGTTATATTTAGTTGTATTATATGTTAACGGGGATCTATCCATTGGTTACTCAGTGATTTGTGTTACTACTTATTATATTCGTTGGTTGGAGATATATGCGCAATAGAAACGAACAAAGCAAAGTTCAAAAAATCTAAATTGTCTTTTCATCGCGGCTTTGATTTGTAAATTCGCTAATCGGAACGAAACTAAACAAAAAGATGGAGAACGTGAAATCTGGAGATAGCGTGTTAGTTATTTGGAACAGCGACAATCAGAACAGCATCGGCAGCTTGGTGGAAGAGGTCAAAGCAGCTATTGGCAATGGCTCCGTCGTTCTGGAAAACTCTGAAATGATAACCGAATGTAAGTTTATAATTTTCGCTTCTTATTAAAAAAAAAAAAATTGTGTATGTGATGAAGTCCATATGGGTCTAGAAGTACTTAATCAAATCTAGACAGAAGGGAAACAGGCACAAAAATGCTGACTGCTTCATATTTCCTATTATTTGTAGCTTAATGACGGGAAAGTTATGATAAGTATTTATCAGCAGTTCTTATACCATACCTCAAGAAGTGAAGTATTACATGGCAGGTATATAACTATCTGATTGTTTGTAGCATCCCGGCCGGCATCATCCTATGATGCTGTGCTCTCAAACTGGCTGGCCCCGCACACTGTAAAACACACGGACGCACTCTTGGCAATTATTGTGAAAATCCTCAAGCCCAGTGGTAAACTAATCCTGAAAGATACGGCAGAACTGACAACCACACTCAAACTAAATGGTTTTGTAAACGTCACAAAGTCTACTGATAATTTATATATAGCTGAAAAACCCAAATTCGAGGTACGTTTTTGTATAAAATATTCTATTAACCACATTATATCATAAAAAAAAATCATTTAAGGGCGTTATAAGTCATCAGCACTGAAAAACAATTTTTTATTGAACACTGTTATTTTTTTCTTTATAAATAATATCTATGTTATATTGATGTTATCAGTCAACAGACAGATACAGACACCGAGATGTTATTTATTGAACTGTCAATAGACAACAATGACAGTTAGTGGTGATCCCGCACTATAACATCACTTCATTTTTGCAATGCAATTTGACAGATTCACCAGTAAATTTTATTTCATAGTAGTCGGAAATAAAGTGTTTTTCAACCATTTGTGATAAGAAAGAAAACGGTGCTTACATGTGTCAGTGACATTATTGTTGTTATTGCACTTAGTGTATAAATAACAACACAAAATATCTTTTAATTAACCGCTTACATACAAGTGGTCATTAAAAGACAGTAAAAAATCTATTGTGTGCTCCACATATCTGCCTACCTGTAATACAAAGGGTTAAAATCCTAATCTAGAGTCACTCAAATGATTTCAGGTTGGTTCCAAAGCATCATTGAAACTAAACGGGAAGCCAGCGGTTTGGAAACTGGATAACACGGTTGAAGAAGCATGGGCCGCTGGAAATGATGATGAAATCATTGATGACAACCAGCTTTTGGATGAAAACGATCTGACTAGGCCAGACATGAAGTCTTTGAGAGGTAAGTAATTTTAGCTATTAAATTGTTTTTAAATTCTTTTTTGAGTTAATGTACTAAGTTAATTCATATTGTCTTAAATAAGAAAACATGAATTAACTTAGTTAATTAGTAGTAATGTCAAAATTAACTACATTTTTATTACTACGAATTTCTTCATTCAGTCAGACCAATTTATTTCGACCTAGATAGCATGACCTTATTTTCAATGCTTGATTACAGTCCTTCACGTAAAAAAACGTGTTTCGTAATGTTAAGAATATTAATTATTCAGCATAAAGTAATAACTTTGTTGATAAGAATATACTTATCATTTGTTGCCCACATTGCGAGTTATCTTGATAACAAAACAACAATCCGTTGTGTTGAGGTTTTGTGTTCCGAGCTCGCTTTGGCTGCGGTCAGTAATAATGCGGCTGAGGTTTTGTGTTCCAACTATTCCCAATGACGCAGCCCATTCACGCAAGGTCGTTGACAACGGAATTGTGGCTAGTGGAACCAGTTTATTTTTGTATGTATGTATAAACTTTCTACGTTTCAATAGAATTTGTATGTAAATTAATGCAGCTCTGTAATTATTTCAATTCAAAGATACTCTGCGTATTTACATTTATCTATTCTTGCCTCAGTACTACCTCTTTAGACATTGAAATAAAAAACCTATCCATGAAGTGGGAAACCTTAATACAAATTCACTCTGTACTTACCCACAAATCATCATATTTAAGCAGAATATTTTACTAACATCTATCACTGAAATATTTCCAGTTTGCGCCACGACCGGTAAAAGAAAAGCATGTGCTGACTGTTCGTGTGGACTCGCTGAGGAGCTCAGGGGAGAAGTCAAAGACACTCCCAAATCTTCGTGTGGAAGCGTAAGTATCCATCATCCATCATTGTTTACGTTGTTAAGCTGGTTCCTACCGCTCGCGTACCGAAGTATCTTATTGCACCTAGACGAAACGAGTCATCTTCTTTCGCCTTTTTATAGTCTCACCTAAGAGCACAGGCCTCCTCTCACACAGAAAAGGATTGAGTGTTAATCACCACGCATGCTCAATGCGGTTTGGTGATGTCAGACTTTGTAGTCCAGGTTTCCTCAAAATGTGTGCCTCCGCCTTTAACCACTCATTGTTGTCCAACATATGCTTGAAAGTATAGACTGCAAGTAGTTTTTGGTTTGAAACAGTAACTATGAAAACAAATGACTGTCATCCTTCCATACATAGAACCAAACAATTGTTCATTGTTAGGCACTCCTCTAAACATGCATAGATTGGCCATGCAGACACAAAGTCTAGTTTAAAACGGCTCGGTTAGAAACGATTGAATTCTTTTCAGTCAGCATACACACGCTTGTAAGATCGGTAGCTGGCTAAATAGTAAAATGCGTCATAGAGTCAAAAAACCATCTGACGTCAAGTTAATTTAAAAACACATTACTAATATAAATATCTGATTTAAAGATGTAGTAAAATGTTTGGTTTCAAAATTCGTTTCTCGTCAGCGAACATCAAAACAATGAGCCTTAGATAACATTGATTTATATTTCGATGCAATCTTGTACTAATTCGCGTGTTGCTCAATCAAGATACGCTACGCTTATTTACTTACGGCCGTTCCAAATTCAATATTCTATCAATCTGTTCTTTTGTTTACTAAAGATAGACAGCCTGACTATAAAAAGTTAAACATCTGTTGACAATTGTCTAAAAAAATGTGGCTGCAAAATGGACCTTATTTCAACGTCATATTCTGTCATTTTTTAGACAAGTGTTCAACAGACGTTTGAAAGTTTTTGTGGTACGACGGAGAGTGTTGATATTAGCCCCATACAAGAAATGTCAAATTCCTATCTATCTATAGATAGCAAAACAGCAGATAGATTATTAGGAACGGCCGTGAGGGTCATTGTTCTGCACTTATCCAATGTAGATCATCTACGGAATTAAACTGGGATCCCCTTTGCGTACGTGACTCGAAGCGTACACGCACATACATATGTACAGGTGTATAAACATAAATATTTACAAGCTGAATTAACGCCTTTGTTAGTCATAAGGGAAAGATAACTGTGGAGTTGTCATTATTAGTCAGCACTGTTAATTCTCGTTTACTATAAGTAGTCATAATTACAGTTATCATAATATTGTGTAGAAGATCTACAAACACTTAATGCAATTATCATTCAAGTATATTACATCCTCGAAATATGTTACTACTATATTTCACGTCATCATACCCTTGAAAATGAGTTATCATCCTCCGAGCCTTTTTCCCAATTACGCTGAGGTCTGCTTCCAGTCTAACCGGACCCTTGAAAATGAGTCCGCGGGTTAAAACCCACTAGCGGGAAAACATTACGCAAAAGATAATTAGGTAAAACAAATAATGCTTATGAAGTGTGACCGTTACCGAATGATCTAAAAAACTGTATTGCATCGTCCCTCACCTCTATTCTAATTACCTATATCTACGATATGCATCGATATTTGCATAATTACCATTCAGGTATCCACTGATGCATTACCAAGAGTGCGTGTAGCTTAATAACTTCGCTAATTGGCCAGTTACACTGCGCGACTTTTCTAGAGAAAATGTATTACATTCTCGTCAAGTTTTTATGGGATTGTTAACTATATCTATCGCCTATCGGACGGATGTTTGCTCGGCAATTTATGTTTACAGTGACTTGGCATTTTTTGCTATCACAAAATAGCTGAAGTAAATAGCAGATAGTACTTTATGACGTCACAGTCGTCTATTTTATTTTTGTGATATGGGGCCATATTTCTTTACGATGACTTAAACGGCAAACATTAATGTTTTTATTTGAACATCAGGCCCAAAGGTCGGCTACCAGTCTAAACTGAGAACAAGTATTTTACATGGAGCGACTGCCTATCTGACCTCCTTAACTCAATAACCAGGGCGACTCGATACCCCTTGGTAAGACTGGCTGTCAAACTATCTGGCTTCTGACCCGTAACAACTGCCAAAGATGTTCAAATGACAGCCGAAACCCACCAATTTATCGTGCCTTCCGAAACACAGAATATCAGGTCCACATTTCCTAATTTGCATTAGTTAATTACGTAGTTTATTCACAAATATCTAATTGTTTTTTTTTCGTTATTCCAGTGTTACCTAGGCGACGCGTTCCGCTGTGCGACGTGCCCTTACCTAGGCATGCCCGCGTTCAAACCGGGCGAACAAGTGAAGCTCGATCTCAAGTCGGATATATGAACAATCTCACTTTAGCTCTCCAGTGAATATCGCCTAGTATGTATTACATGTTGTGATTATAACTATGCTTCAATAAAAATTTAAGTCGATTTTGTAATTGATTTTTTCTTCTAGTTAATTAAGTAGAGTTGGTAGTTGTAGTTTTCAGCCAATTTTTGTAGGAAATTTAAATGAGAATGTAGTTTTTAATTAGTTGATAATTGGGCCTGGTTGCAATACTATCCATTAAAATAATTTTTTAGTATTTTTAAGACAGCGTGTACAATATTTTAAGCAGTTACTACGAGTGGGCAATTATTTAATCTTACTTGTGTATGTATTCATAAGTTGTGTGAATGCAACCAATCTCTAGTATGCTGAATAATCTCCTTCTTTCTTGATTATTGTTTAGATTATTGAGGTCAATAAAATAAAACAAGCGTATAGCAAATATTCAATTATACATATTTTCTCTTCTTTTTACAAACAGTTAACTTATTTAACATATTTCGATCTATAACATTTTTCCATTTACAATAAATCTGAATAGTAGTCATTCCGCTATACAATAAAATATACATATATATTTTTTGTGATATCTGTCATATAATAACAATTTTTATAGTTATTTATCTATTAATTTAAATGACACAACATTTCCTGTTCTCTACAGTACGCTATTACATTGGAAAGTGTACAATACTTGATACAAATTTGGTTCTGGAAGTTCCACGGATATATTTATGTTCCCAATTGTGTAACTTTCCACGCTAGGTTAAACTATTGTATAGTTTAGGGTGTCCGAAGTGTCTGGACTATAACACCAGCTAATCAATTAAGAATACTAAAATATTGAAAATCTGTTAAGGATGGCACAATCATTTGTGTCAAGTAATGTTCGTTAGTGAGGAGCACTGTCGACTTACATTACGTTACGGTCTATGTGAACCATTACTGGCCTCGCCGGGCGTCGGCAACATCAACATAATATTATGAATCTCTTCATACATTATTAACTATTGTCACTATATTTGTAACACCTAAATATCGATCAATCACAATAATAGAGACGCGTCTCGCACACAAACATTCGTAATAAAGTCTTGGAAGAAACAGGGGGTGATATTTAGATATTTATAAAAGTCAGTAAACGGAAGAAAGTGGCATTATAAAAGAAACGACTGTTTACAATTTGGTTAACAATATTACTATTGATGTCAGTCTTTAGGCATGTTCTATGACTTGATCGATGGTGGTGTTTAAGCAAGTTCAAACATCGATATCGATCTTCGATTTTGTTTCGTATCACTAAACGACTTCGATAAATACAAACGTTCATTGGAAGGCATAATGGAATACAAGCATAGTTAACTTTTGTAAACAATCGCTCCTTTTACAAATGTCAGCCTCTGGTTTACGTATAACGATTTTCTCTGACGGAATCAAACGCATTGCAAACAACATTTGCATATTGTCTAATTAATACATTTTACAACAAACATCGATGCACATAATAAGTTGATGGTAAATATTATACACCTTATAATGTAGCATATAATCAAGTAACAAGTGCTGACTGAATATGTACCTACACGTAACGATACTTTAACGTATAATTGACTCACTAAATCTACTAGGAGGCGCGGAAGAACATCGATTGTGCCAATATTATACAATGGATTGGCAAACATTACAACAAAGTGTTCCTTAACAAAATTTTCTCTATAATATCAATCATGATTGTGCCTGAATTACGTCCACAAAAATAATATAGCACCTTTTTGTTGAAATTAAATTAATACTTTCTGAATTTGGATTTTGGGAAATAATACTTTTTGTAACAAATTTTGTACTAAATGATTGTCCAGCGTTGATAGCGGAGCTTCATAGTTAACCGACGGAACGAGCTCGCGCCCACAAATAAATGCTCCTATCTCATAATTTAAGTAATATCTTCAAAGAAACTACTATCCCACAACATTCAGTAAAGCGTCCCAGTCTTTTCAAAAGTTTATTTTCATCAAATTGAGATCTTGTTTAGACTTGATAGCTCGCACTGGGTCGCGCGTGACGTCACCGGCGCTGGCCGCCTCGCGACGTCGCCGCGACCCGTAGTCTATAGCTTGTGAGGTAGGCTTAGTCATGATCTAATGAAAGCGCCTTGTTAGAAAATACCGATTAATAAAATGAGATCTTTCATTACAATTACAAATATTAATATAAAGACGATAAAACTAGAATTACATACATTATACAACAAATTATTAACTTTTGTACAACACCATCCGTCGTCAATGAGGTGTCCGTATTCTATGGTCGTCGGTTATCTTTTAACACAATAATGATTAATAGCACGTAGCACTTGCGGTACAATGAAACGAACCCTTGCGAACCTAACTGTCGGTCAGCGCGGTAGACCATCCATGACTCGTTCACATCTGACACGTTATTGTTCCTGATTCACTTATTATGCAAACTATATATGGATTTTGGAATTTCAAGCAAACACCAACATAATGTGTCTTGACTTAGTATTTATATAAAATTAATTTGATTTTGATATGGCCATGCATTTGTCGTTATGTTACATAACGATATATGTATATCAATCACAGACGCTACTTGTTATGTTTTGTTTTCAGTTTTAGTTTTTCAGCGTTTTACTTTTGAGTATACAACAACTATACATTTTCTTACCAATAACGCACTTATTTGTCTAAAACATATATTTCTTTTATTCAAGCAATACTTCATACCTACTCTGACCAATAACTACAAAATATCACAGACTGTGTGTTTATTATGTATACATCTTCTCATAGAAAAGTTATGTGTATCACACATGGACGTCAAAAGCAATAGAGATGACATCTATATAACCATGATCATTATACATATTTCATTTTTATTTTACAATATATACCTATCAATTATCAACATTTATATTAGATCAAATTATTTGTCAGAAGAGTTTGCCAGTAGAGTTCTGCGAAGCGGTCCCCGGCAGCGCGGGCGACAGTGGCATCGTCATGGATATGTCTGCAGTCACAACCATCGGACGAGAGTGCTCTCACATGACTGCGTCCCAACAAACATAATCATTCCAGTTACTCGTATAGAAACAAATCAGTCGAGGTTTAAGCACACGTCAGCCCATTACTACTACCTACTATCTAACATTCATTGTACCTTTGTTTTGTTTATATATGCATTGCCACGTGTCCTTCAAGACTGGCGATAAAATCTCATTGGTTATCACAATATCTAACCTACTTTAAGATCTGGTACAAACTTACACATTTGTTATTTTTGTGCTCATTATTTAAAAAATGTTTCAACTCCATGGTTGTGGAATATAAAATTATAATATTCTTTAAAGTTTGTCGTGTAAGAATGTCTAAAGCGTTTTACTTTGTATGCCGTATATTGTAATATTCGTGTACCATAGAGGAATGAGAATGAACGAACGCGCGGCGTCGGGAGCGCCGGGTCCCTTCCCTTTGTGACACGTTAGGTTAGTCATGGAGCGTAACGTTCAACTTCGACCTAAGTTACATACATATTTACAACATCGTACACGAACGCGTACAGAAGCACCCGACAGTAAAAAGCACCTAGAGTTCCCCAATAGAATTTCATAAGCGTACTATTATGGACTGCCGATCGCTGCAGAAACCGCGCAAAATAACATTTAACAATAGTGCATGCCGCGACATGCAACCGAACTCACTGGGGCCGTTAATTTATATATCTACAACATTCCACTCCCGAAGAAGCAATCCTCCGTAACACTTGTCCATGCGTTCCACTTAGAATTCAGCAGGTCCGGCACACAGAACAACGAATCTGAGTCAGAAACGAGTAGCGAGTCGCAACGATCACAACACGATCAAGACAGTTCTCCAAATACGAATACGAGGGTCGGCCACGTTTCAGCGTTTCTTGAGAGGAGGGGGATTGTCCTCGCAGACGTCGGAGGCGGACCAGCGGCGCTTGCGCGCGTCCTCCTTGACGCTGAGGTTCTCGGGGTGCGTCTGCGGCGGCGCGGGGGGGGCGGGCGGCGCGGGCCGGCGCGGCACCAGCGACACGCACACGTCGCCCACCTGCAGCCGCTGCACGCGCAGCCCGTACTGCGCCAGCGTGCGCTCCGGCTTGCACGACGCCCAGCCGCGCCCGTACACGAAGAACGGGTGCTCCACCGTCGACTCCAGCTCCACCTGCAAACACCATCCACACGCTTACATATTGCCATTTCTAAAGCTTTGCTTAGCGCTCGTTCTGTAGCCTGACCAATTCGTACGCGATATTCCCAAGGTCCGCAGGTGGTTCATACGCGTGGACCATGGTAGTATCATTTACGAATTTTCCAAGCTTATAATACCAAATGTTAATAACCAGAAATAGCTTGAACTGCTTCTTTAGACAGCTAATATATTAGACCCGTCTGTCGTAATTAGGTACAGTATCGAATTTGGCACAACACTCGTTGGCTCATGAATTGAAAAACGATAATTGGTCTACTAAAGTTGCCAGATACCTAGCCTCACTACCGCTCACCCGTAGACATTTAATTGATGTTTTCAGGTATTATGAACTTCTGCGTTCATACGCAGAAGTAAATGCCCGGTTTTCGAGGAGAGTATTAGTTATTACCTGTGAGCGGTTCCTGTCGTAGGTGAGCGTGAGCGCGAGGCGGTCGCCGCGCTCGTCGAGGCGCAGCAGCGTGCACTGCGTGAGCGCGAGGTCGCCGCTGCGCTCGGCGCTCATCACGAAGTCCTCCGTGCGCATCTCCTCCACGCGCCGCAGCGACCCGTCCTCCAGCCGGATCAGCGCGCCGCGGCAGAAGTACGGCGCCGGCGCTCCTCGCTCTGGTGACGTAGGAGCTTCCTGGAATCACGGAAACACTATATGAGTATTTTGCTTAGTGGCTATTACTTAGTAGCAGTTAGTTCTCGAAGATAATGGTGCCTAGTGCTTTTGGCTTTATGACATCCGCTTTTTCTTTAGATCTTACATGCACTATTTTTTTTAAAGATATGAAAATGTATGTACCTCTCTGGGTGGTGGTAGAGGCGCAGGCGCGGAGACGGGCGGCGAGTGCGGCGCGGGCGCGGGCGGCACGAAGCCGGAGGTGGCGCGCGGGCGCAGCGGGTAGTTGGACGGCGGCTGCGGCGGCGCCCGCGTGCGGTACAGGTAGGAGGCGTAGGACGCGGGGTGCGGCAGGAAGGGCGCGTAGGCGCCGGGCACGGAGGGGAAGGGCGCGGAGGGCGCGGGCGGCGCGGGCATGGCGTCGCGCGGCCGGCGCGGCGCGTACCGCGCGTACGGCCGCGGCGGCGGCGCCAGGAACTCGGGCGTCATGCCGGCCTGCGGCGGCGGGTACAGGTTCAGCTGCCCGAGCTGCCCCAGCTGGGCCAGCGCCTCGCTGGGGAGACTCGCTGAGATCATCGGACGGGCTGCAAACAAAACACATCTCTATTAGTTATGGTTTAATACAAATATATCTTGCAAGCATTAATGAGACGAAATTGGCACAAGATGAAAATAGATAGCGCTCAAATTGTATATCATTCACATGTCAACATCTATTACTGGTAGTGTTGTGTTACTCATGGAGCGTACACAAACCATAGAATGGAACGCATATTACCTAGTAGAAACACATTAAAACACTGATTAGTTACAAACTAGATCACAGCAAGAAGCCTGTCTTCGCGAGTGAGTAGTTAAGTCCAGCATCTGCGTTAGATCGAGTGTTTAGTATCGCGACAAGATAAGAATGTGGAGCGGCCGACGTCAACATTATAAATAGATTTTATTCACGTACATAAAAGTTAGTAATTCAGTGTGCACGCCACATGACGTGGAGTAGTCTGTCGTATAAACACGGCTTTTGTTCTATTTTTAGGGTACGGTCTACCATACACATAAAACGATCTTTGTTGCTTTATCGTCGCCACTACGCGTTATCCGGGCGAGCTGCTCCAACTGGACTGGCGTGGAATAAACGCCACTCATGATAAATTATTATTGTTGCTTCATACCTACTACTAACTTGCACATTACGCTAACATATTATTACAACTGTCTGAGAACCACGCAACTTATGATGTGAGTGCTGACAAAGTATTGTCTGTCTGTAAGTATCTAGTGACTAAGTGAATGTGAGAGTGAGATCAGTCGCTAATTAACCTGAAAATAAATCAATAACTATTTGAGTCTAAAAGATATCGAACCTTCATGTGTAACAATTACTTCGAGATCACACAGAGCAGCTCCTCTTTGTAAGAACGCTTTACCGAGTGAGATAAGTAGGTCTCTTGACGGCTACGAAAAGCCCCAATACCGCAATGTAGATAAATTATTTCTAATTTTAAGCAGCCATACGTTAACACAAGGTTATCTGAAGCCAATACAACGGTTTCTCGGCTGTTTGAGTACTTATCACTATTACATGAAACACGTGTACGCGAGTAAATATTTTTCTACTTTGTTTGATTTTTTTACTCTGCGGCTATTTGTTTCGTAATGTTAAATATACGTTACGTTAACGTTAATATAATTTGTCGATGTTCGTGTCGTAAATCTTATAAATACAAGCAAAGATAAACATTTGACTGTCTGCTATAATGTATTGTTATTGCGGTACGTTGCGTAGAGAGTCATAAGAAATATAGTGATGAAAGCTAAATATAATAGTGAAGTACGATGTCCAATAATACTTGGAAGATGAGTTTAAGCTGAGAGGGTCGTCAGCATTCCTGTGCGTGTTAGTGCTGCTGGCGATAATTTGATGAACAAAGAATGCGCCGACGCACCTGCGCAAACAATAAGCTCTTTTCCAGTTAGCACACCTCACGCAGGGGATGACTGACGAAGTTGTATGTATGTAGTGGACAAAAACTTGTTAGCGAGGAACGTGGTGGTGTGCTATTGTGCATATCGCTGTAAAATAAAGTATTTGGGTGGCATGTACAAAACTAAAGTTCACAAATGTGCCACGGGTCTTACTGCCAATAAGCTTTAAGACAACAGTTTGGGTGAGTGCATGTTCTCTGAACAGGGAGGTTACAATTTGGACGGAATACTTTATATCCTGAAAGTATTTAAGATACCTGCTATGACTGGCTATAATGTAGTAGAATCTTATATTTGATCTAGTAATGTCAGAAACATTACGTAATTCCCGATAAAAGACGTTAAAGACGTGAAACTCGATAGCTATCGAAATATTACACAACACTAGGTTTTCTAGACTTAGTCACGAACCTTTCGTGACCTTGCTGTAGTGTGAAATTATTTCAGCCAGCCTGAAGAAAACCTCAGGAAAACGTTATTTATAAAGTGCCGTGATGGCAAAAACTTATCTTAAAGAAACATCGCAGATAGGTATCGGCAACATCATTTTCCTTATCTGGTTTCATGGAATATCAAGAATCAATACATGAATACATTAAGCTTACTTCGTAACCCATTCTCCGTACAATCAGCCAACTGCATAACGTATGCTATGTGTGTAAAATTACGAACATAGTTAATATTTCTTACGTAATACACTAAAGCGTGAAGATTTTTATGCATACACCCACACAGAAATGTTGTTTGTGAATAAAGTAAAATTTCGCGAATAAGGAAACAAGATCGCATACATTGTTTGCGGCTGTGACTCACAAAAACAATGAGAGATGGAGTGTCGTGACTAAGGCTTTAAAAATTCAAGTCAATTAGCTAGCTCTCAGCCACGGTTGAGTGTCGGCACGATGCGCAACACTGCAACCTGAATCGATAGCTGACAACACACTACTATTTTTATTCTTTTTAACGGAAAGTTGCCTCTAAAAACTAGATTGATCGGAACACCAATAATACAGAGCACAAATTACATAATTTATCACGACCGTTTTGAATGCTAAACAACATAAGGTCACTCTGTCAAAATTATACATATCATTAATACACTTTGAAATAAAACGAGATTTGTTCTCTCCTCTTTGAATAGACGAGTGAATGTTTAATCACAGTATGTTTGATAAGTCCATGGCCTCTAAATATGAACAGAGTCTGAAATGCGTAAAATACGTTTGATCATTGGGTTATAATGAAATGCTAGTGTAAATATATTAAGAACGTTCTAATTTAGTGAGTTTGTGCAGGCCGTCTGTCGGTTGTGATCGTATCGGCGTAGGCGCAGGCAGCAAGGCCGCGAGTTCGCCGGCCGCTCGGTAAAAAACCTCGTATGAATGGCGAGCCAAATTCGCTCGTCGCTGCTCGACGGAAGCGCTTACATCACGCGCTCAACATGGCCGCCGTAACGCTCAACTAATTATTATTTGTTAAAATATTTGACAACCGTTTATTTACTTTTTTCTATTTAAACGATCACAAATGGAGCGCAAACGCGCTCTATTTGCCACTTTTGTTTGTCCGACAGGCACGACAGCATTCTATAATCTGGTTTACCCTATGTTTTGTATGTTATAAAATTAAGAAAATTAGTGAGATTTATATGAGGTAATAGAGCCACATCTGCTACAGCAAACAAGAAAAACAGTAGCAAATCACTCTGAGATTCATACAAACATTTTTAGATACGTGAAAAGTTACGAGTATCGTTTATAAAGTAGCATAATAACAGTATGGTGTTATTAGGCGGCGTGGCGGGTGGCTGGTGGCAGGGCGGGCGGCGGCGGGCGGTCGATAGGGCGCCGCCCGTAACCCACTTCCGACGCCCCTGACCTTGCCGCCGCCATTCACGCCGCGTCTTACAGCGCCCGCCGCACCCCCCGCCACCCCGCCCCGTCCCAGTGCGCGACCCCCTCACCCCTCTAGCGCTCCCCTTCCCCTTCACCCACCGTCACGCACGCCGCCCTGCTGAAACTTACAAATGGTCGGATTATTTTGACTTTACGCTTGATTCGACTTGCTGGGATGTTTATCAAACATCTGTTTACGTAAAGTAAGTTCATCCAAAACTTTAGCTAGACAATACTAAAACGAAATGATTAGGAAAATAAACAGACATTTGTTTTTCCTTTTAAGAATTGAATAGAAGCTGTATCAACTCCTGAATAAGTTTGCAATGAACATTGTACAACCTATAGGTTAGGAAAACATTTATTTATGAAAAACAACTTCGTATAACTAAATTATAATAGGCAGCCTATTTGCAACACCTAATAGTAATCGTTCTGTAAATATAGTGTAAAATATGCAGATACACCTGCATAAATAGATTGAAATAGTCAGACAGTATTCACAAATCATAGACATTATGTGGTTCTATCAGTTTTTGATGATATTGTGTGTGTCAACACAGACGTGTTTGCGTTAGTAATTAAATTAATTGTCCGGGAGCAGTGTCCAATCGGTGGGAATGCTATAATATGATATGAAGCGCACCTGTTTCGCCCAGCTGTCGCAGACATTATGTCTAGGGCTGTCAGATATATTTCTCTTACGCAACGACCCTCAAAAGCTCTAAATAATATTCTGTTATTTCTAAATTATTCCTACATAATAAAGCTTTTGTCCCAGACAACTAACAAGATAATTCTGCTTTTGAACGAAGTTTATAATGTTTAACTCAAACCAACCTAATTATCCTCATAAAAATATTGTTTTATATCAAACAATTTAAAGTAGCGTCTACTTTTTTAGCTATTAATTTATGAAACATGTCTACGAGTGTTTGGCAGCCCTATTACCCTTGAATAGAAAAGTAGGCAACCCTAACCAATATAGCGAGTCGACATGCAAACGTTACATGTAATCGGTAATTACGTACATATGTACGTACGATAAGCATTACTTCACGTTGTGTGAACTCAAGAATAAACACTCAATTATATCGAGTCTACGTATTGTTCAGACAGATTGTTGAATTGCAATCAGTACCTGTAAGGGCCGATTGTTCATTAGTCGAGTAAACTTTACCTACAACGTAAATATGTTAGCCCGGTCAATGTAAGGAAAAACATCCAAGATTAACATATTTATTCTTCAGGTAAAAATGTCTGACTACATATTGAAACATCATAATATCTATCTGTACAGCATCTGACGACCCATAGACAGTTAATTTATTCTGATAACCATAGCTATGATCAACGTCTAGCTTAAGTTACGGAGGGGTCCCGGTACGAAATGCAAAGTCACTTCTCCACGTACTGACCATAGCCAACAGAATGTATTCAGCAAAGAGATGAAATGTTTTACGACAATCTGTCAGCATCCAATCCCGGCGTAGCATTTGTAGTACCGCAAGGTTAACTCAATTATTAGGAATACTCCAGTGTATACTTAGATTGTGACCTTTTGAGACGAATGGGTGGAACTCTACTGTCGTCCAACTAGGATAATTTGTGATTACGTTACAGATTTAAATTATTTAACTCGGGTTGAGTCAGATAAAAGGAAGCACAATTCAGATTATTTAAATGATTGAGGCGTTTTTTATCAGTATTGCACTGGAATTTAAGCCTCTAAATATGATTAGTATAATTTAGTTATTATCCATTATCGGTAGTACTGATAATCTTACTGATTGCTCTGTTTGAATAATTTAAATGTGGTGCAATTGCACGCACTGCTGTACTTACATGTGTGTGTTTATTGACGATCAAAATTATAATTTGATGTTTACACTCTCTTGTGAGTGACGGATATCATCTTTATCAGTGGTTAGTTAGGTAGTTCGGGTACCTAACACATTGAGAATTATGTACAGTATTAGCATCCATTAGTTTAGGCAAACACGCAACAAACATGATTGACGTCAATGTGCCTATTGTAAATTAAATATACCTAAATTAAGTCAGACCGGTTGCTAGTCGAGTTTCGATTCCAATTTCGTGAGATCTTTGAATGATTTCACGCTTTAAACCGTATCTATCTTATGCATAAAATAAAGTGGCTATTACATCGAGTCAGAGTTCTTTTATTCTGTTACGCTGTAGACTACGTTGCATCAACTTTAGATTTTATGCACACAATATAAATGTATACTCGTATATCAGAATTTCTTTTACAATGTTGTAGCGAGCAAAGACTTAAATATTTACATTTCGACGTTTATGTTTAACTCTTGAAAAAGCACATTAACTGAGATCACTCACCACCACATTTGCATGTGCAAAGTGATATAAAAAGTGAGTACGTACTGAGTCGGAAGATTTCATTACTGAAGATGTATACTATACATATTTTACACTCGTATGCCTGATGATACTTCTGAGATGAGCCAGGAATTTCAGATTTTTCATGAACGCTATTATTTTCAACTTACAAAAGGACGCGTTTCACTCAAATTCAATGGCATTCTTGAGTAAAATCAACTGAATGCATCGTAAAAGTCCATTGCTTCTTATCCAAAATTGATAATCTTTGTCAAGAGTTATTGTGCTGTTTCGTGAAGTTCATTCGCAAGCTTTCAGACAAATCGGAGGGTGATGTGGAGTTCGTTCGGTAGTGAGGCGTTAAAGAGGAACAATTTATAAATGTGTACGTGATGTTAAGGTTTTGTTGCGATACTAGCGAGGCTGAATGAACCGCGCTAGTCACGCGACGCCAGTTATTACGTAAAGCCGAGTTTCCACAATATTACTTAGCTTACTTGTTTGCGGTAAAAAGGCAACTGACGTGTTAATTGCATTGCAGTATTGCTAATTATAATATTAACTTGCATTTTGATTCGTATCGAGAAACCGGCTCCGGTGTGTTAAGGACAGTTATTTCGAGTTTCATTTTACAGTATCGCCCCTGTATGTACTTTAGGGTACAACCAAATTGAGGCAAAAACTTCAGGTCAATTTCAATATAGAATATCATGTGTATT
Organism: Helicoverpa armigera; assembly: GCF_030705265.1. Classification (NCBI taxonomy): domain Eukaryota; kingdom Metazoa; phylum Arthropoda; class Insecta; order Lepidoptera; family Noctuidae; genus Helicoverpa; species Helicoverpa armigera. The sequence continues at coordinate 7,735,444 of NC_087130.1, read as the reverse complement.
TATGTTACTTTTCGCGACTGGTTCAGAACAAGAAGCCATTTGTATTTAAAAGAGCAATCATGAGTAAACACGATCGGTGGTGAATGAGATCGCTAAGTTTTAATAACGGCGAGGTGGTTAACTAAATGATCCCGCGTAATTGCCGGCTCGATGGCCACGGTTTGCGTCGAACTTACAAGGAGGCGGTGTATTCGTTTAAACGACCAATTTGGAGTCCAACAACAGTTTTATTGAGTGTATCACGCAATAGGAGAGCCGAGGCAAACAACCCCGCCTACACTCGCGACTCGCGACGTTACTCCGACAGACTTCTATTTACATACACGTCAGGGTTGCCAGATAAATCGTGTGTAAAAACGTAAATAACCTTTATTATGCGGTGGAAGTAATATTCTTAAAATACGATTATAGCACTGTTTCTATTTTAGTTCGTGACAGAATTATTTGATCGGTTGTTAATGTCAGGATTTTTGCGGTTGCGGTTGTTATTGTCTGCATAAAATGACAAAAATATTCGCCATGATATCCTTTGCTACATAAACACGGAAATTGAAGAAGTTGAACTTATAGTAGCCCTGTAAATGGCCATTATTGTTAAGTTGCGGCCACCGTCGCCCACGCGGCAACACAGCCGCAAAGTGGTGTTAATGTGTGCGCCACCTGTGTGCACAGGCGCCATCAATGTGCCAAGCGAATTGTATAAAAACTAGCGCTGATTAATTTGTATTTGTAGAAGCAATCTCAATTATACATTATGTGCCCGAAATGTCGATGATCTGTTTATAATGTAGGCACCCCAACAATCTGTTTACTTGGGATCAAAAATATTTGGCTTGCTCTTGAGCCAAACGGAATTTAATCTCTGAAGTCTTGCAAGTGTCGTTTGTTCAGGTTCTAGAATGAAAGTGACTGGTGACGAAAATCTTTATGGTTCATTTGTAATTCAAAGAAACTATTTCGCGTAAAAATCGAAGCAAATTGCTGCAGCATTAACATTAATTAGCGAGTTCAATGGCCGATGTCGGTTGTTACATTTTTTTACGATCTGGTGCATTACAGTGTCGGCCATTACAGAACTCATCAATGGATTAACAATTATTATGTGATGTACGTACATAATATGTGGCTACAGCTGAGTAATCAAGAATAGCATTAACACAAAAAATAGGCTAATGCTTGAATGTATCATGTGATGTGTACATGGCAGATATTTAAATAATGATGTGGTCAATGTACTCCTCTTGATCCATTAACAGTTTCTGAACGAATACGCTCGAACTTATTGACTAAGTTTATTTGAATACAGAAATCAATATTGGTTTGCTCTGTATAGAAGTGAATTTTCTGCTAAATAAGAGATCATTGGAATATATTGGCATGACCTGTCGTGCGATTGGTTCGCTATGTCGCCCACGGACTTTAGCCGGATTTTAATTTTGCATGATATTTAACTTTTTTTTATTCAATAAAAATATATCTCATTTGCTTTATAAACGTGTGTCGCGTTATCGAGTTCCTATATTTACATGTATGTTCATGTACTTATTTTTTATCTAATATGACTACCTGACAAACTATAAGGTTACATTGAACTCTTATTCCTTTTTATTTATGAGCATAAATAAATAGAACACTAACTAAAACGCAAATGTCAAGGATTACAACATTAAACCTACACTGAAAACTTAAATGAATAATCTTTACCTTATTAATATTTTATAATAAACTCTTTGACCTCTACTGAGGGATTACAAGTGTACAGACAGACCTTAATTAGGTACCTACATATTAGGAGATAGCTAACAAGGAACGTTGTTTCGTAATATCTGAATCAGACTAAATGATAAGTCGACGTAAATGGGGAGTTAGCTAAATTCATGTTACATCAGTAAAATAGATATCTATTTATGATCACGAAAATATGCATTAGAGTGGGATCTGTATTCGTGGTATTCAGTGGATAAACAAAACATTGTTAAAATTGTGCGGATGTTACACGGTTGTCAGCTCCACCTACGCCCCGCCGTCGCTAAATGGACTTTATTTTAGGTTGCATTAGATAGATACACGGAACAGACGTGAAATCCGGGTCACTTCTAATTTTAATCCCTCTTCTCCGCCTTTGCCTTTTATATTGGATGGCTTTAACAAACCCAGTTCGCAACTGCAGTATTTGGTTTTATTTGTGAACGTGGTACTTTCATAAGCGGTGCACAGCTCTAAAATGTTGAATCATTCTCACATTATTTGCAACGGCTCGGATAAAAAATGTTGGTTAAACATTTTTAGCGATGCTTGCATAATGTCCGTGTATTAAATGCAATGAATAATCTTTATATCATTTAGATCAGTGAATTATTTCATAAGTTTTGCGATTGGCTGCTATATTCGGTAAGGATCCCGAGCGGCAGAGCGTGACATCAATACTGGCACCACAGTAAATGCTCCCCTGACTCAAAATTTCCATTGATCCTTCATAACGGCGAAAATAAAGTAGTTGAACCGTAAAAATGTACGGTTCAGAGCCTACCGACATCGCCACTCAGAATAGCTTTTACGTGTTATGACAAAAGTAAAAATACTTGTAGAGCCACTTTAGCGCCGATACTGACGTGTGAAATGAGAAACAAAACAAAAATAATAATCAGACAAACTACAGGTAAGCATGCGCAATTCTCACCAGAATAAAGGAGATTTTCAAACTAACAGTTATGTATTGATCAATATCTTGATAAATTATGAACACTCAACATTCAGAGAATGAATTTCTGAGTTGGCGACGTGGCTTTTGCTTTCGCTGTCCACTCAAATATTTAAGGCAAAACCTTAATACCGATATTATTATGAAAATATTACTACATCAACTTTACGGAATAAAGCGATAATTAATTAATTAATATAAATTGTTTGTGAATGATAAAATATCCGATTTCGCAAATAGTGAAATGTTATATCTAATTATATAACATCAAGTCACGCGTTTCATGAACGAACACTATCTTATCTGGTATTCAACGATTTTGAAGTAATAAAATTGTAAAGGTCGTCCACATAGCTGAGTGTTGTTGGAGCCGTGAGCCGCTAACTCATTTGGAATAGACTCGTTAGGGGGCAATGTGAAGGCCACGAAATGCTGATCGATTAAAATAAAGCTGATTTATTTGAGAGTTATTCGGCGTTAAAATCTGGTATAATCAATCATCGGGTGCGACTGACGCAATCGGCGCGCTCCCGTCTCGGACGGTTTACGGAACTTCCATGCATACCTACATGCTGCCGGACTTACAATTGTATTTCTCTAGAAGAGCAGAACTCTACGAACCACTTTCAGGAGTGGCACGTCTCAACTTTCTTAATATAAATTAATAAATATCAAAATTGCTGAGTTCATAGTCTCAAGTCTTCTAACAACCTGTAATAATGTTGCGTGGACATGTTATAAAATAAACCTGATATAATATTATGGAGCTTCAGAAAATATGTATAAATACTTTTAATTGAGCTTGAATACAACTTAAACCGGATGGCCTTGCGATACTTTGCTTATTTAATTTCTGATATTAGTTTAACATATTCAGGTTATTCATTAAAAGATAGTTATCTATCAGGCATTGATTTATCAGAACACCCATTGAATATTTAATCAAATATTTGATACGTAGCTAGGTATCATATTCTGTGGATACCAGAAAAATAATATAGACAGAGGTTAGTTCCTAAGCATATAAAATAATAATATGCTTGTTTTTCTCTTGACATTGCTTCGATTCAGATTGTGAATGTATGATTAATAGTTCAGCTTCATTATCATGGTATTTAATACTAAATGTATCCCTATAGGTTAATTGGGGCCAAGTTTAAAGGAAATTAAACGAATAATCCATTTTATTTCTGGATAAGCCGTTTAAGCTAATGCCTAATAAACAAACGTTTTCCTCTTTCGTCCATTTAATGAGTGTTTATAGATATGCTTTAATGATATGGTCATTAAATTCAAAAACACCATGTAACGATAATATGCTCTAAATAGGTAACAATGTTCCACTCATGATTAATGAAGGCTTATTATTTATATCCCTAGACAAAAACTCATTTAATCTGGAAAATATCTACTGCAAGTTTCCTTAGTACCTTATTTACGGGAAAATTATACTTCAGAGGTATACTTGGATTGTTATCCTAAACTGAAAACTGTATAGTGTACACTTAGTACTATCCGAAAACTGTGCGATAAATGCTCTTATGTAATACCATACCTCATACCGAACCCTATGTCAGATAAGATGACAAATGTATTCAGATTAGGTATACGTACGTAACACTAACTTAGTTACAAAAGGGACTTGAAAAAAAGAACACAATAAATTGAACAGCCCAATGTAAACTGAACGTGCAGTAAATAACATTCGTTAATTAAAAGCGTGAGTCCTCTTCACAATGTCGCGAATATCGTGTCCGGCTGCCAAACACTTTCGGATAATAAGCACGCTTATCCGAGAATAGCGGGCATCAATCAAAGCGTCGCGTCAATGCTCAATAGACGCTGTTTGTGCCAAAATGCCAAGTGCTTTCCCTGGCCGGCTGCCGGGGACACCAAGCTCCCCCGTTCATTCCTCACGCGTCAGTAAACAATCGCTGTTCTGTCTACATGTCTGTATCTAGGAGACCGATAGATATAGTAACCTACACCGGTCTATGTAAACACACAGTCTTGTTAATAACAATTATTGTCAATTCTTCAAAGGTCACACAGTTATCTGTCACTCAGATTGTTGTTAATTAAAAGCTTTGTTTTATATTTGCTACACAAATATTCAAGTATTATACACCTAATACATCTATAAATATTCTCATGAATCGTTGGTCGCAAGTTCTAAACAGTAGAAAGTAAGTTGATAAATGACTCGCCTTATAAACTGTTTGCGTGTCCTATTTCGCAATATATTTGCAAACATATCGATGCTGACCTCGTGTGAACAGTTATTGCTTCTCTATTTAGATTCCATTCGTGATTGTTACACGCGTAGGCTAACGCCGTCGTCCCTTGAATATAAAGAGCAGATCTTAGTGGCCGCGTGACTAACCTGCCAGGAGGAATTACCATCGATTGTATGCTAAGCAGCGGTGACTGCGGCCGCGCCACTACCATTGATCGGCCGCCACTCCGGCACCCGCAGCGACACAAACCGACGTGATTATCAAATGCCAAATTCAATTTATAATGGCCTTGTCGCCATAAAAGTCTTTGTATACGTACCAAACATAGTTGCCATTTGTGATTAGCAAACGGAACTTATGAGTAAGCCTATTCATCGGATACCGCATTACGTAATAGTTTATTATTATGCTGTTGTGCATTTTGTGGTTTTAATTGAGCTTGCAAAATGCTCACTTGAATCAGGTTTACATGGTAACACAAAAATCGAATAGGTACCAAACTGTTTACACACGTGTCTTAAATGGACTTTCAACTTCTACGCCCCGATAGGACTTCGGAGAAATTTCGAGAAGGTATCTTAATTGCTACGTTACTCAGATCGGCAGTGAAGTGTGAGAGGTTATTTCGCGTTATTTCTCATTTGTTTATTGGTTACCATATCGTTACTTAACCATAGAGCGACATTCCTTATAATAACACATTTGCATAGAACGAGGTCATGCGCATCTCAAAAATATCGGAGTAAGCTTTCAATAATTCAGCTCAAAGACAAACCAAGGTTAAATGATAAATACTACAACTTTGATTGATTCCGTATTTTTTAAACATGATCTTATCTACTTAACATATTTATTTTTAAAAAGAAGTTTATACAGTATATACAGAAACGTGTTATCACGCTGTTTTTTTAACAATTTCCAATTTATCTGCACTGAAAACAAATATTGTTATCAATGTTTATAAGTTCGGTTTTATTAAAATAGATCTCTTGGAGGCACGTGTATGGTCTTATGTAGGCAACATGATACAAAAATATGACACTACAATAATGTAAACATCTTATTAATTCAGTGTTTATTCTGGAAAATTCCAAACTGAAAAGGTCCCTGCCCCTTGTCGCGTTATATAACTAATAAACTTCTGATTTGTTGTTTCGATATCTTCCCATTTACTGTATCAAGGTACTCAAAGTTGATTGAAAAACAAACAGTGGACTATCCAGTGAATATTACCTTGTTATCAGTGTGTTTGTGCACTTCCCGGGTTAATTCGAGTGAATTCGGCCAGAGCTTAATATCACTTGGTTGTTTGTTTAACCGGCATTGGGCTGATAAGATAATGCCTGTAACAGCTGTTGTTGCCAACTGAGCTCTATCGAGTGACCCGTGTTAAGATCATTTGACCCGCCAGGGATCTTTGACGACAATCCACCGCTTTTTACAGCCGGCCACGTTTTGTTTTTGTCTGTATAGCGATGGCCTAGCTATTGCAGTGTTACGAACTATAATCTCTTCTGTGATTGAAGGCTGCGCACTTGAACAGTCTTCTTATTAATAAGTGTTTCAAGTTCTGTGAATCCCATGATGAATAGCAGCATTGTTCATTTTAATCTATTCTCTAGGTCTTTTTGTAATAAGCCGTCCGCCTATATCACTGTCACAGTTACCTTGTAGAGATGGATCAGTTTTTCCTTTTTATTTAGTTTCCTTGTGAAATAAGTTATTAGCTAGATATTGTTTGAGATTTATTATAAACGGAAATGCCGCTTATATTTCCACTTGACCGAGTGCGATTAATAGATATTTCGTAATTAAATAAGTAGGTAGACATAATCAGCGATAAACTTGTGCCGATATCGTGCCGGTCACGTAGGTACACACACATTGACTTAGCAAGAAAAACAGACATAAACTGCTCACACACCGGCCTCTGTGCACTAGGACGAGCTGATATCGCTTCGTGTTCAGACTAATTGACCATAATCGTACCTCGCTGACAAAAAACGAAACGAGCGATTTAGTTACGATGGTACTTGTAAAACGATTAACTAGCGATAGCATTGACAAGTAACACGGATGAAGAATCACCCAATAAACAAGAAATACTACCTTTATCACTTTTTAGATGCTCTACAAATAGAATCAATTAACCAATAAGAAGTTTTTAATTCAAATTATCAACAGAACGGTCTGTCGGCCGAGGTCGGCGTAGAAACAAGGTGCGTTGCCAGTTGGAAGAGTAAATAATAAATATTTGGAAGTGAGAGCGTCGCACGCGGATGTGTGCTGACGTCACAATGGAGGCACACGCCACGAAACGCCAGCGACCACTGCTATGTGCTTGTTGATACATGCGCACGCGTTCTTCGAGGAAGAACCCTCTGTCAATGGACCGAGGAAGATGCAACTCGCTGTTTTCAAAACGTTAGTCAGAATCGGCAATACTGAGATTCGAGAGCGTAAATATGTTGTGTAAACACATCGAAAGCCAGCTCAGGAAACGAACGATTCACAGCGTACTAAATATGCGTGGTGCGAGTTAGTTTTCACCTTTCTAAACGGCCAGTCAGAGGCAAGGTTTTTATCAATAGCGTTATTAGACGTATCGTCCTTGTCGAGCGCTCTATTACATTTGGATATTATTGCCAGTGCTGGTTGGTGGTAAGGCACGGTAAAATTAATAGGCAACATTGAACTTGAACGTGTGTTGCGGTGCGTGCGGCTGACGTCACGCTCACACGTACACGTGCGAGGCTGGCGCGGCCGCCGCAAGGCCGCCGCTGCCTATCGCACCGGCCACATCGCGCTCCAGCCCGCCGCCTAACTAACCGTGAACACAGCCTCATATGCACACCACACTATATTATATACACACACTACAAGCCTACCACATCTTATACAAGACAAGCCGATTTCAAACCCACACATTCCGAGAATTAATTGATCATTCAGATGGTTTTGCAATGTAAAGCAGCCAGCACTACAAGTGTGTTATTTACTTATCAAGCAATTCATGGAATTCAAGACAGGTTATTATGAATAGCTAAGCAGCGACAAAAAAAACATCCTAAAATTAGTTAATTTGAAGATAGAGATTGGAATTCAAACAACATCTTATGTTGCTGTAATAAATCGAACTGTCTACGAAGGACGACAAGCAACAAGTTAGAATAGTGTACGTCGTAACATTCTCCAGCCGACGGCTAATAGGCTTCAGCAGTATCGTATCGCACGCATGTAATACGAGAATACTATTTATATCTGCTGAAAAATCGATAAAAGTATACATATCGCGGAAATTTACACTGAGGTTATCAGAACCATCATTGATATCAGTGATAAATAATGCAGGTATAGGCATTTATGTAAATTGATGTCATAATCGATAACGATAATAAAGGTATTCACATTTTTTCTCAGACGATAAATTACGTATTGAAAGTTTGTGATTATACAAGAAACCGAAGATGTTGAGGCTACGGGCTGAATGAAAATATGTTTATTTTTACACTTTATAACTTGATCTCATTGTTCTTAGAAGCGAAACCATATCTACTCTACCATGTCTTTCAACCTCTGCTTGATCAAGTAATTGAATCCTCTCATGATAACCTAAAATATTATTCTCTAGGAAATAAGTTCTCGTAAAGGTTTGGACTATTGCAGCAGAAATCAACATAACAACAACATAAACTTACTTTGATCCTCAAATGTAAAGTAACTCATAAATATTTATGTGATAGAAAACATAAATAAACAACATTGAGTGAACCGATGCAGTTTTCGATAATACTTATGCATGCACACTGGTGCATTAAAACGTGAGTGACATTTAAATCCCAGATAAGACAGTGCACGTGTTTAATCATGAAGACTGCGTTTTTTACTTGAAGTTAACTCGTTATGCAAAATGCCTTTCTAAGGTCGAAGTTGAATCCATTACGGCGGTGTCGTAACGTATCGTTAGAAACTCATTTACCTTGCATAATATGGATACACATGATTGCATGTGTCTTGTCTAATATACTGTTCATTACAGTTACCAGCTTTCCATAAATGAGAACCGATGGGGTATCTCCTTTCTTGTTAACTTCCAACTTATATATCTAGTGTTTATATTTCAAGCTAGACTTGTTTACCGTGAGGTAGCAACAAGGCTTATATACCTTTATCATATAGGGATTTTGCGAAGAATAAGACGTGGGTTCAACTGTCCTGTCTTCGGCCGCAGTACTCTTGAAGGATTGATCAATGTATTGATACATAATCAATGTGTATACTTCCCTAAAGTTGTCATTTAAGTGCAAAACATGATCTTTGATAAGTTACTAACGTCAGAAGACTACATAGCACGTCAGAACACTTTTAAGATTTACATGAAGATAGTATAGGTATGCGATATAAAAATATTTCATGATAACATAAATAAGGAAACATTGCCTTTCGATATTTTTTAATCTACAACAATCAACAATAAGTAATTTATTACACCAACGTTTTCTTAGTAAAGTAGGTACCTATAGTATTTAATACTGAAATAAGCCAAGTATTTTCGTCTTAATTAAAATTCAGGCACATTTATCAGATATTATTTCTATTGTGATAAGATTACGTACAAAAATACCATATTCAGTGTCAGTATTCCAAGAACAATAATGAAATTTGTAGTAATAATAACAGGGAAAAAGATAATGTTTTACGCAAATTTATAATCGATATCTTATAGATATCAGCGGTTTATTGATAAAGGTTGATTGAGAGTTTAGATCGCAAAAAATATTGCGAAACTTGTTAGATTTGTAGGCGCAGTATCTATATTTTTGAAAGCCTCTGAAATCGTGAAGGTTAAGTTCGAATAATGTCGAAGCTGAAGCCGTCAGTTAATAAATTGGCTCTTTGATACCGAAATATGAGAGTTCCATGAAAACTTTGAGATTTAAAGCAGTTTTTCAGCAACCTAAACTTCCTCTCTGTGAGATCAATAAAAAAAGGTATAGATAAAAAATAAATATTTGTATAAAGTGACGAGCATGAAACGAATCCATGTGTGTTTCTTCAGCCAGCATGTAAAACTGCAATGCAGTAACATATTAACATATTCGCGAGAGGGCGCTGCGCTGGGCCTCACGCAAAATAAAAGTGCTCCGTAATAAAAAATCTTTAAAAATATTAATAGTGAATTAAAGTGTATGAAACTTAACTAGTATGTGACACATATAGTAGTTAATACGAGACAATATAGTGAAACAGTGCTTATTAAGATACAGTGTAAATAATTAAGAAAAACAATAACTCTGAGTGTAATTAGAAAAACAGTGCATAAAGTAACTAAATTCATAAGAAAACAAAGTGTAAAAACATAAAATACCGTATTCTATAAACGTTATAAACATTAAAGTAAGTTTAGTGCAAAAACATTAACATTTTAAAAAATAACAACAAAGTTTTTAAAAAAAGTGACGCCAAAAAGTGATTTGAATTTAAATTGCCATAACGGATTGTTTGTTTGTATAAACATCTAATAACCAGAAAGCATACACTAAATTCGACATCGAATAATATGTACCGGTAGCCCCGTGCAAAGGAGACCTACTTTTGCCGTTCAACAAATCCACGAATGTCCGTGAGTTCAAATCCCGCTACGTGCATTCGCTTTTCGTTAAGAGCAACATTTTTCAAATAATATTTGTAAGTTATTATTACTACTATGTCCTTAAATTTGACAAAAAATAACAACAGTGTCCGTAAGATGGCGCCACTGGTACCTTGTCACAAATGTAAAAAAATGGTCTATGTAAAAAATACCGCTCTATGCTCTGCCTGCAATAATAGATACGAGTTAGACTGCGACGGCTATCCCGAAGCAACATATCGTCTTAAGGACGCAGAAGCTAAAAAGAAATGGAGGTGTAAGTTGTGTATAAAAAATAAGAAATATGCAGACGACAATGTACAGTCTAACATTACCTTACGGAAAAAGCAACCACTCATTAAACCAGTGTCTCCGATACAACTAGCTGCCAACATAAATGAAAATGTAAATGATGAAACGCTACACCAATCGCCAGTACAACACAGCACTATGCTATTTGACTCACACATACTCACAGAATGCGAGACTTCTGATGAATCATACAGTACCCCCAAGATATCTAGAAGTGTTGATAAAACAATAACTGACCTAGTATCTACCTCAGAAATGAAGTGCACAATAACTCAACTTACACTTAAACTTGAAAGTACAGAAAATAAACTGGGAAATCTGCTATCAGAAAACAGTGACCTACGGGAACAAATAAAAAAGTTAACTGTAGAAAACCAAAGACTGGAATCTGTCATAAGCCATAACAAACAGAAGTTGAACTGTTCCCTTACACAACAGAACAACATGTCCACTGCACAAACCTCAGCAACTCCAGACGGTCCCTATAACAATAATGACTACGGGAATATAACATTGTTGAAACGGGAAATTGACACACTACAACAACAACTACAGGTCGCAGAACAAGAGATCTCAAAACTCACTGGTCGCATTGAAGAACTTATGCGGCATAGTCACCACATAAATAAGAATGAGTCTCTAAAAGCTACACAAAATACGGGACTGAACACTATGCCTAATTCTACAAGGTGGCTTAAACCAACTAACGAAAAGAAGATAGTTATCTACGGCTCCCAGCGGTGCGTCGGACTAGCAGCAGCCATATCACGCTCGCGTGCCAACACACAGTATGAGAGGTACAGAGTCGTCGCTGAAACGAAACCGAATGCTCCGACCAGAGAAATTCTAGTCAACTGTAGAAATAGCGAATTCTCATCTGATGACAAATTAATTATATGTGTAGGGGAAAACGACCATAATCCGACACTAATCTTATCTCAGTTAGAAATAATATTGGATAAGTTTAAAAATAACTGTGTGATTGTACTGAATGTCTTAAATAATGTAAATATAAATGTAAATAAATTGAATTACTCTATAGAAAACCTTTGTAAAAAATATGAAAAATGCTATTTCTTAAACAAAAAGCGCAATAAGCACTTCGAAATATGTGAGTCAATAAATTATGCTATTGATTGTTGTGACTATAATGATAAATACTTGAACCCTAGCGCTATTCGGAAATGGTTAGTGCGTAACAAATCAAGTTCCAATACAAACACCAGTGTAAATGAGCCCAAGAAAGGGACAATTCCTTATTACTTTACATGCTTAAAAGAAAGTAGTCACGATGAACGCTGCGTAAATATGCAAACCGACGTAAAGGCTTCAAAAGGGACCATACCCTATTACTTCCCCGTCTTAAACAAGAATAAAAATCAATCGTTTTTTCGTGCCTAAAAATAACGAAAATATACACAACTTTAAAATACTACACCAAAATATAGCGAGTATCTTGTCCAAAAAAGAATTATTAGAAATAACAATAGAAGAATTAAAGAAATTAAATAATGATCCAGATGTAATTTGCCTATCAGAAACATTTATAAAAAAAGGAAATGAGCACTACGCTAAAATACATAATTACACTATGGTTTCTAATTATTCGAGAGAAAAGCAAAGAGGTGGCACTTGCATATTCGTAAAAAAGGGACTAAATTATAAAGAGTTGACATTTTTAAATAACTACGCTGCTCAAAATGTATTCGAAGTCTGCGGTATAGAATTAATATGTTCTAACAAAATTATAATAATATGTGTATACAGAACACCCCAATCTGATCCACATCAATTCTTAATCAAATTAGGTAACCTTTGCATAACATATCAAATAAATACAAATCTAAAACGAACATTGTGATAACCGGCGACTTTAATATCAACACACTAAGAAAGGGAATGTAACAAATGAATTGCAAGATTTGGCAAATAACTATAACTTTAAAATCCACATCAATGTCCCAACCCGAAAATTGTCTTGTATCGATCATATATTAAGCAATATTACTAATGCAAATGCTACTGTCCTACCTCTTCATCTGTCTGATCACGATACTGCACAAATGTTAACCTTTCCTATTAAACCAGCCTCGCAAAACTCTGAAAAATATTATATTTACAAAAGAGACTTTAATATAGAATACGTTCGTAAATTTAAGGCTCACTTGCAGAACATGTCATGGTCCGATGTTTATCTGAATACTGAACTAAATGCCGCATTTAATGAGTTCCATGATTGGCTCTGCCTGCTTTATAATCTCTGCTTTCCGAAAACGAGAGTTAAGGTGAATAATAATAATAAAACACAAAATGGATAAGCAGAGGACTAAAACAAAGTTGCAAAACTAAACGCAAACTACGATACCAGTATTATAAAAATAAAAATACTAGTAATAGAAATAAATATAATAGTTACTCTGGTCTACTAAAAAAGTGTATAAGTTTGTCAAAAAAGAACGTAAATATAAAATATATCAACAATCACGATAATAAATGCATAGCAACTTGGTCAGTTATTAAAAGCGAAATTAATAAATTACCCTCTAAAACAACATAGAAACGATAAAGTCAAATGGTAAAGACATTAAGGACCCCGTCGAAATAGCCTCTGTATTTAATGATCACTACACCAACTTACCACAGATAAAAGCACCGACGAACAAACAACATCATATTCCAAGTAGACATCCAAACTCGATGTTCCTAAAACCTATGTTACCCAGTGAAGTGCGGCTGGAAATAATGACCTTAAACAATACTCACTCAGAGGGTTACGATGAAATTAATACTAAAATCATAAAAGCTTGCTGTGATGAATTATGTGAAATATTAACGTACCTAATCAATATGTCATTTTCAATGGGCATATTCCCCGACAGATTAAAACTCTCTATAATAAAACCGATATTTAAAAAAGGGGACAAATTTGATGTTAATAATTATCGCCCAATAACTCTTATACCCATCTTATCGAAAGTTTTCGAAAAATGTATGCATAAGAGGTTAATTGATTATTGCAGTAAATTTAAAATTATTGCTGAAGAACAGTTCGGATTTCAAAAAAACAAATCTACATCTTTAGCCATATTTACACTCATGAAAACCATACTCTCTAATGTTAATAACAATTATCTCACTACTGGTCTTTTCTTCGATTTATCAAAAGCTTTTGATCTAGTCTCACACGAATTACTACTAAAAAAATTAGATTCTATCGGAGTTAGAGGCCCTGCGCACCAGTGGATATCGTCATATTTAAGTGATAGGCAACAAAGCGTCGTTATAAACAAAATTAATAAAAATAAAGACATGGCTTCATACCGTTCAAACTATAATCTAAACAAATATGGCGTCCCACAAGGAAGTGTGCTTGGCCCCGTGCTATTCTTAATTTACGTAAATGATATCATTAAAATAACTATACATAAGTGCACATTATTTGCTGATGATATATCTATAATAGTAACGTCCAACAAAACATGTCATACTGTGAAAGACCATGAGGTTGAAATTAATAATACAATAGACTCATTACTAACTTGGCTAAATATAAACTGCTTGAAAATAAACTTAGAGAAATCTGTCTTCATTCAATTTAACCAATGTAACAATTACAAAAATAACATCAATCTTAACATACCTAGCATCAAAGAAGTTACACATACGCGATTCTTAGGCGTTATAATAGATAACAATATAAACTGGAAAGAACACGTAGATAATCTAAGTACCAAAATCAATAAATTTGTATACGCTTTAAAAATAGTGAAACGTGTAACAAACATCAAAACGGCAATCATGTCTTATCATGCTTACGTTGAATCATTGCTGCGCTATGGACTTATCGTGTGGGGTAATAGCACCGACATGAATCGTGCATTTATTGCACAAAAAAAGTGCATAAGATCAATCTGGGGGATGCAACCTGACGACTCATGTCGACCAGTATTTAAAAAACTTGGTTTGTTACCACTGCCATCACTTTATATCTATGAAATTTGTATGTTTGTAACAAAAAACAAAAAATTGTTTAAGTCAGCAAATGAGGTTTTACAGCGGAGCAGACGTGATCCATACACGCTAGTTCTTGATGACCTGCCTAGACTCACAAAGTATAATAAAAACTGCCTTGCAATGTGTGTACGTATTTATAATAAAATTCCCAGGCGTCTAAAATTATTAAATGTAAGAGCTCTGAAGGCACAACTACATGAATGGCTAGTCAAATGTAGCTTTTATAGTGTTAGTGAATTTCTTGAAAGAAATTTTGATCTCAGATAGGTTATTTATATGATAGAGTTAGTTTTAAGTTTGAAATTTTTGCATGCTATAACATAGCTAAACATGCTTGTACCTTTATATGTTATGTAACACCAAAAATACCATGTTTAAAAAGCAAATAAATGATTTATTATTATTATTATTATTATTAACACGGTGCATGCAACATTCGCTCTGTTGGCGTATTTGCGTATCGTGCTTCTTGCATAAGTGGCGTATTTCGCAACATCTTACTACAGTGTACCCGCGAAAGCTGTGACGTAACCGGTGCGCGGGCGCTGCCGACCCATTGATTAGACCGAGCTGTGAATGTAACCAGCAACTAAAGCCTAATCACTCATCTATCCATTTTTGTCATTGAGCATTAACAGGGACAATCATAGTGACTGACAAAATGGTAACAGACTCACTTATGAAAATAACCTCAAAATATATCTAGGCACAAAATTATCTTCCACGTGCAGACCTGCTTAAATAGAACCTGCCGAATAACAGCCGAGAAGTTGGCTTTTGTAAGTTGTATCAGAAAATATAGCCGTTGGCAACACGCTTCAACATGGAGAAACATCGAGAGGTCGATGTTAAAATATTCAAGCAAAAAGAGGTTAGTTGTATTTTTAGACAGGACTAGTGTCACAAGGAGTTGGCGGGTCAACAGCATCGATCAAGTGTGCTTCGAATAAATCTGTTAGGATACAAATAAATTCTGAACACGTGAAAATACGACAAAAAGAATTGGAGCTTACATTTTTTTAATGCTAAAAAGTGGTAGTTTTTCTTTTAAAATAATGGTAGAATTTCTGTTACAAGCATGGTCATTTTAGTTTAGTACTGAATTATATTAAATTGTTTGAATCTAAAGCCGTTATTCGTACATTGAGACCAAAGTCCTTTTATTGTATATCAATAATAATATTATTCACAATTGAATGTCATTGCGGATAATACCATACTCCGGGAATACCCCATGACAACTTAGATACCCCATGACAGATTAGAGCAAATAAATGGACAGAAATAGATACCTAAGAATTTAGCTTAAATGTGTTTATTGTTTATTTGAAAATCACAATTACCTTTGGATAATTGGATACCTTTATTTTTTTTCTCTAGAAATCATAAGGGCGAAATACATATCTATTTAATTTCAATGCCAATTCAAGTTAATTTCAGTGTTTAGTCTAGGCAGTTAATATTAAGGTACGCTAGTCTATGAAATCATGGATAGATTTATGAAATACGATACTGTATTTTCAAATACCTAGGTCTTAATTTAAGTCTCTGTCCACTAATTATCGTCTATAAATAAATTCAATGGCGTACCTATGTGAGACGTTATCGGGTCACAATTCATATCTGTAATTAGTTAATGTAAAAACTAGCGTAGATTAATGACAACGATTAAAAAACATGTTGATAGTTAAAAGGATGTTTGGGTTCAATGTGAGGCGTAGTTCCTACATGAGGTCTATCACCTTTCATGTCCGTCTATAAAGAAAGTAATATAATAGTCGGGAACTATTGTTTGCAGATGTATACATTGGTCGAGACGAAGGTAACAGCACAAACATCCTACTGTGCAAGGGCCGTGTTGACAAACAACACCCTTTAATATAATCATTGTTTACCTTGCAACAATGTGTGTTTGTAATGTATATTATTTAAATGCAAATTGTTTCACGGTTTTCATTGTTTCAGTTGAACCAGAAATAGCTCCTGATTAAAAGTCGTCGTTCAGCTTTTTGTTAAACAAATATCTGCGCTGTCTCCATTGAGCAGTGGCTCGTGACAATACTATGAAATATGCTAATTTTCCTCTATATAACGAGTACCTATCTACCTTCGGTGAATATTATTAAAACTTACGTTCATTTACAAGATAATTGTCCGCTTGGTACTTTCCGTTTTTCATTTTGTAACGTGTTTACATTAATTCAATTAATTCAATACGACATTATTGATACGATCTTTATAAAATTGCGTAGCAGATATAAATATATTTCTGTGTACGTATTATAGATATCAATTTCATTAACAAGTTATAAAGGTTTCTTACGATCTTACTTCAACTGCGTGGGAATCCCGTGGGAAATGTCCGTATTTAATGTCAGAACAAGCAGGTTCATCGTGAATATTTTATAAATCCATTATTAAGAATAATTATTCCCTTGAAATAATTTTCAGGAAATAATAGATTTGATTTGCGGGCTTCTGGTTATTAGCCCCTTCTCTGAACTCGATTATCTGTATGAATAATACAATATACAGAGTTGACAGTGATCTAGAATGATCCAGAATACAGAGAAAAAAAACTTGGTATTTAACATCGATAGCTTCCTATCTCATGTTATATTTAAAACATAGATAGAATCGATAGATTCGAAATAAAAGAGCCAAAACAATAGCGACCAAACCACCCACCCTTCACCACTTCCTATATGTTTTGCTAGGAAGAGAAGTGGGCGAATAATCTCCCCAGCAACACGTGTCTATTTTTTGAATGCTCTTTATTCCTGACTTAGTAACCAAGTAAGTGTGAGCGATGTTCTGGTCTGCGTGGGGTCGAGTAACATCGATATGATAACAAAGAAGTGCAGATGAGTGCGCGGCGTCTCCGTAACGTGAAACACCGAGACTAACCTCTTTGCTTGTTTACATATTGCAATAAGACACCAACTTCTTACGCTCGTGAGAACGATTCTTTAACATGATCGGTATTGTGAGTTCACACTACTTGCATGATATACGCTAATTATGCACCTATTGTATTATCTTTTTATGTATTTTATAGCAGGGAAGTTTTCAAACGGCTGTGTATTTTAGAGCGACATAAAGAGACATAAAATGATATCATCATTATCATAAGTTTCGTGCCTGTTATTCCCCGAATAAACGGATTTTAAACATACTCTAATTCGATGGTAGAATATTTGCCGTGGAGCTAATATTGACAATACCAGGCATAAATGCAAATTCCGGGTTCCTATTGAGAAATTCCGTGTGGAAAATCCCAAGAGCACTTTGCTTGCGTCCAATAGACCAACGAGTCAGTTTGGATCTAGTGAAACCACATTATTTACATAAATACTACTAAAGATAATGTTTCTAAATAGATACGTAAATACTATAAGTGCGTCAGAATATGTAAGTATTTTGTATAAGTTTTGAAGTATTAAGTAGCAAGGTACCATTTTGGTATGAACAGATTAATTTTGCATTTTTATGCATTTAATTACAAACATCAACTTGATAAGTGGTTACAATTTATTATGTATCAATATTGTTAATAATAATGATGAGTATTGCAAAGCTGAGTAATTCCTATATATAAATAACAGCCAATTCATTATGTAAATCACGGTTAATCAAAGTGTAGGCTTTAAGTAGAATGTTATTGCTGTGTGCCGCCTTAATTAGTGGTTTACCAATAGGAATAACAAAACCTACCGTACATATGTACCTATTAATTAATAATAATAAATAATACAGGCGTAGGTATGGAAATCCACTTTGATGCTAATGTTTCTCGGATTTCCAACCAAATAAAAATAATGCTATGGTATTTATTTCTGTTTGAAAAACAACATCCTTCCTTATATTACTTGCTAAATTTAATTTGTTATATTACTCTGTATAATAGGTACCTATGGAGTGAATATTATATTCATTGTTATTTTGTATTCATGCGACTAAATACCAAACGCTCTATTTACGGATCGTCGGATTTCCTTTGTTTTGTAGGTACCTAATTCATATTTTGGTATCACCTTTATTCGTTTGGTGTAAACCGGTAGGTCTATTCAGATCATATTATTTAATGCATATGGATAAACCAGGACAAAGTTTAATCTAATGCGTACTTGTAGAAAACAGTCATGCTGTATTTATATGAATGATCAGTTATTATCTGTTACTTTTTCTAAAATAATAAAGAGGATATGTAGCTATACATATAGTTATTCAAATATTTGTCAGTAATTAATGGAATAAATAACGTTTAGCTCATAGTGTCATACTTACATATTATGTATCATTCTATTTCCAAGTAGGTTCTAGAATGCAATTAAATTACAATAATGACATTTCTATTTACCTAAACATCATCTCTACTATGTGGAAGATCAGTCTATATTTTAGATAGGGAGGCCTTCAGCCTACATCGCTAAAGCTATAAAATTATCGACAGATAAGAAAATATGGTTACCTATTTACTTTCCCAAATGGACTGATCTCTGCTCTAAACTAAGTTGTAAAGTAAGTAAGTAAAGAAACGTACGTATGTTCTAGATTCTCAATTCCTTTGAATATCGCTCAGGTACCTCTATTAAACACCTACTATGAAACATCTTGCTCTAATCTTATGAACAAACTAATCAGACGAAGCTTGAGCACAATTTCGTAGCGATCATTATTTACATGTTGTTTTATGTACAGTTGAAACGTAGCGTTCATTCATGTCTGTTAACTATTTATATGCTTACATACATGTGGCTATGTACAAAAATAAAACGTGTGCATACGAATACAGGTATGCCAGGTATTATCGTGGCTAATACAGCTGATATCGACGTAGGCGGCCAGTAGCTCGCTGCCTGATAACAACGCACACTAGCGCACTGCATACGTACACACAATATTCGCTATGTGTGCGTGTGTAACACTATCTGTGACACAAGCTACGATATCTCTTTGTTTTCTTTGCAACCGCCGCTTGTTATCTGACAAATGGTCCTCGTTTATTTAATAGGTATCATGCACCCTTACCACTAGTATAACGGTTACTTAGTTAATACGTGCCAGTAATAACACGTTATAGATCAGAAATATGCATGACAGGTTAATGTTATGTATAAAATTACCGATACAGGACGAAATCGATTACTAAGCATGCATCGAGAATACAGAAGTTGCTGGTCATTAATAATAATCTCCTGTTCGTTCATATCAGGTTCATAGATATGCAATAAGCGCAAGCTTCGTTTTTCTTTCGTGTACTTGAATAAGTAGATAGGTAAAGTACCTATTAGGTAGTAATTTTTTATATGGTCATTCATTTATAGTATTTGTGATCATATCTTTTATAATTAATCTATATATCTATCTATATATATCTTTTATGACGCTATCATTTAATAAAATGTCCAATTGATAAGAATTCCACATACCTAATGCTATTTTTCACGGATAATTGGGTTGATATACATTTTTTGTAGAACACCTGTGTGATGTTGAGGTTTATCGTATTATTAGCTAAGATAAGAGCAATATTATGCAAATCTTAATGCTTACTATGCCTACTTGTTTATTAATACCAGCTTCCTAGAAAAGAGACTTAACACTTACTGCGTAGCTAGCTGTAATCAGTCTTTATTATATCTATTTTTTTAAACTACACTAAAATAAAGACATTGTGCTACAAGAATGTTAAAGAGGTCAGGTTTTTAGAAAACAGGTAGTACAACGGACTTTTAAGTCCCAAATGTGGTTCCCAAATGTCGGACTGTTGGAGATTTTTTATGATTCTCGCTCTGAGGTTCGTAAGAGTCTTGTGTTTGGTTCAATTGAGTCACTTTGTTGTTTGAAACTGATTATTCTTTAAAATCGTTTGGTTTAGGATTGAAGAAAAAATAATGACATATTAAATCAAGCACACCAATTTTTGAACCAGATGGTTTAGCAAAATAATGTTTAGCTTACACCTAAGACCATGAATAGATAATTTCAAAAACCAAAATTATATGATTTCAAAACTATTCTGGTTTAAAACCTTTCCAAACAATCCCTTTTGTGCCTTCAAGTGGGGCTTAACTGTCTATTTACCTGAGAAGGGACTACCCTTCATAATAAACTGTGAATTGTTAACAAACTGTCGTTATTTATAAAAACAGATTACGTATTAGCGAGATAAAGGTTAACAGCAGCCGCCGGCGCCGCCCACACGAAATTACTTTCTGCTCAAAAGTTAGAAAAGTGCGTTACTTAATTGAACAAAAAGTTATCTCATACATTAACTTTTTTGACGCTTCTTAAGCTGAGGTAACGATTGATGAAGTAATATCCTAAAAAAAATACGTGAGGAAAGTCTTAACTGTTTTACGGAACACATAACTTTTGATTTTAGGCCTACGCGAGCTACGAAAATGCTTAGTTGTTAAGTTACGATTAAGCGTTAACGTTATGTTTCATGGGTTATAATTAAGTTCACTTGAAGTCATAAACGTAGCAGGTTAAGAAAGCACGTTCTATAAATACATGTAAGTAAACTCGGCTGGTTGAAACAAGAAGATATTGCAGTGTGCTACGCATCGTAGCCGCCGTCTACGACAACGTTATGATCTATTAACATCTATTTAAACATTCCGTGGAACAATATACATTCGACTCTTTTAAATACAACGTTTTTATCGTAGCTGTTGTAATATTAACAAAAATACAATATGGTAATTCCGTTAGTCTTTGTAAACACTAAAGATAAACCACGCAACACTGTTTTCAGGTATTTAAAAAAACTGCACCCGAATTTTATCGGCTGTCACATAATTGGCTGCTCAATGCTCTTACGCATATTTTGACGATATCGGTTCTTAATTGACATGTTTCAATACAACACTGTCACGTTTGGGTAGATATACTAACGGTTTATCTTAGGATTTTCCAATATCATCCGTCTTGTAAATGTTTTGCGTCATCACGGAAAAGCGTTTGCGTTATAACCAGTTACATAGCGTTTACTTACACGTAGGTATTATTCTTTTTTTTCTGTAAATGCATTTAACGTTTTGTCCTTATGACGTATTTACGGAGTAAGGGGTAACTATTATAGTAATCTGGGGTAAGAGTTACGTTCTCAACGGAAAAACATAGGTTCATTTTAGGCCGATATTGTTACAGAATGAATGGATGAACTGATCACCTAGTTGATCCTTTTATTCTGTGTGTTTAGCCTTACAGAAGTGCTTTTACAATAAATATGTCTCATAACAAAACCTAATAGTCTTAAAGATAATTTGTTTGTAGTGACTAATTAAAAATACAGAGCTATTAGGTATCATAGAGCACCATTCCAATCAAATTAAATTGCTTTCCATAGTAGGACATTGAGATAACTTTGCGTTTAGTAATAATTACTATTAGTTATGCCGTCACGTTTATCTGTCAAGTAAGATATATTAATAAGCGGTAGTACCGAGTATTGCGTACAGCGAGTACAGTCGGGGTCGGAGTTTATCGTGCGACCCAACTGCCCACTTGTACTTTTCCTACTTGTTCTAATTTTAACTCATCAATTATTGAAAATGGTGCATTGTATTTAACCGATAACGACATTATCGTCTTGTCACAATAATTATTTAACGATAATATCCCCAGCTAAGCGTGGTCCGGACAATCAATACAATGCCTTTATTTGTATCGATATTAATTACTTACGTTAATTATTGATTTGTACTATAATTCCCGCAATCACAATACGTATGCTTGCGGTTACACAGTACAAGATAATTAGTACAATACCTACTGTTGTATAAGTATACAAGCTGATTACTTTTTCTTGGAACACGCAGTTGGTTCAACAAGTGACAAATCTTTCTTGTTTCTAACAATATAAAAATAACCACATTGTCGATACATGCATCATTATCACAAAAATAGGTCGGTAATAAGTATTTGTACTATAGTCCTACACCGGTTTCACCCGCGTCCTAAAGGACCTACTTGCCGCACCCGGATAAAAACTAATCTAAACGCTAGTTCGATGTATTATCCCTATGCCTGCAAAATTTCACAAAATCCGTTCAGCTGTTTGCGCGTGAAGAGGTAACAAACATATCTACGCACACTCACAAACTTTCACCTTTGTATTGTAGTACTGCATCTTTTAGTACGTTCTTACTAAGTACCTATTAGTATACCTAGGTATTATAGATGTCTGAACTCTCAATTTGACATGTAAAACTAGAAAATTGACAGTGAAAAGCAGTGGTATTGCCAAAGATAGATTTGTATTTACTTAGCAGTCTCTAGCTCTACATTTTCAATATCTTTTTAAAAGGTAAATAAAAATCGCGCATCACATGAGGCACTGATCTAAAAGGTCGTGTCAGATAGTAGAACATCAATACATTACACTCAATCACTGGCTAATTAGCTGATACTACAAGACGAGCTATCACGTGCATTTCAAGCTGTTAGTTCCAACTCACTTGCAGGTAAATAAAACTGCATCATCAGAGTACAAAGTGTCAAAACTGCACATGCTCAGATATTCCGTGGCATTGTTCTAAGATCATTGACATGGAATGAATAGTGGAAAATAATAATGTTGCCAACATAGTGACATAATAATAAGACCGGTTTAACTTATTTTCATGCCATGAGTTGCCAGATACGAAAACTCGTTAACACCAAAATGCTACCGGTGTTTTATCATAAGGTACGATTACGTTGAAACTCAACTCGTGTCATTTGGTAGAGACGGTCGTTTCTTACATGGTTACGTTGTTAAAGGCTTTTTCCTTACTGGATCTTGTAATCATTTTCAAGGTTGACGTACGAGAGATGTGGAGTGGGAACATGACAGGAATGCTAGTATGTCGTATAGGACACAGGTAGGCGGTGTCGGCAGGCGCCAGAACGAGCTGCCGAGCTGCCGACACGCTCCGAAACAACCTAAATAAAGCGGGCAGCAGGGAGCAGCGGCTGACGGACGCGGAACACGCACACAAACGCGCCGCACACACCCGCGCGCCGCACACTCGCGCGCGCACGCACACACCGCTCCCCAGACGAAAATAAAATCCACTCGTATGCGCCATGCAAATAGGAAGGCGGCCCGTGCACGCGAGTCGCCAAATCAACTAACAGATCCTTACGTTTCGTGGCACTGTCGCAAGACGGTCACGGGCGCAGCATCGCAGGCCGCGGGTCACAGCAACGTTCGCCGGTCGGAGATCTCATCCGAGGGAAGGCGCCGTCCGTCACTCCGAACTGGTTTAGCACGCTCGGATTCCGATGGAAAAGTACACGGGCGTAACGTCCACGAACATTCGGCACTCGCGGTATAGCGCGCCGGTTTCACTGCGGTCACTCGGCAGGAAAATCAACGGGCGGAGATTAGCATGAATGATATCATGGGTCGATCTGACGACGAAGCAACAAAACGGAGTGCGACGTCGGCGCGGGTCGCGCTGCGACTGGCGGCGGCACTACGCGGAGCCCCGTGCGTAGTGAGTGGCCGTGAGGCGCGGGGACGAGGAAACCCGGCGCGAGTACGGAGCGCCCAGCGGCGCGGGGGGCGCGGATTAATCACGTAGTAAGTATGCCCTCCCCCCCGGCCGCGCACCCGGGCCGCACCGCCCGCGGCGCCGCCACCGATAGAACCTGCGCTCCACCGATACATAAATAAATACTAAATGCAATATGAGCGCTCGTCGTGCCAGACTGAAACCGAACACTTCTCGGCCGGAATGAATTCTTGTGTGAGCGCTGGCCGTTGCCACCGAATGTTGTCGGCCGTCGCGCTCCGCCACGTAAACCCATGATGCAATGCAACTGTTAAACGCCTCTTAAGTTATCAATCAGCTCGAGAGATGCTGTTATGTAGAGTTGTCGGACGAGTGTCGCTCGTTTCAACATAATATGAAAGTTTAGTTCCGTGACGCCTGCGTATGGCGGCTGCTCATTGAGCGGCATGCCGTCCTGGTCCCGGGCGCGGTGCACGCCGCAGTATTCTGCGCTGCATGTGATTGCAAGTACTCTCTACAACAGGTATTTCCCACACATCTCCAGTGGAAAGGTTCTGGAACCGGTTCTATAATTCTATGTCGCTGACGTCACGGCATGCCTCGACCTCATGATACAAGCCTTTGGGACCTTTCTACTTTTTATTTATAGGTACACTAAGTACATGTAGCTTAGGAACTCTGCTTCTACTATATATTAATTTCATGAAGAGCATATCAATTATGATACCTACATTTTCTAACAATTTACTTAAAAATCCATCCAGAGGATCCTTTTCACGTCCCGCACTAGTAAAATTCTTCCTCATTGAAATACAATTACGTTAAAGCAGAACCCGTCTCACTCCAACTTCACAGAATTTCAAAGCCAGTTAAAAACCGTACTCGTAGTTAAATGAACGTTGCTACAAAAAAGGGTAAAATCGTTTAGCCTTTAAATACAATTGTCGGTAGCAGAGCACTTAGAAGTAATCCTGGTCGCGTCCATTGTATTCGAGAAATTGTTACTGAGATAAGCTAAAAAGACTTATCTTACAATAATGGGCCAGCCCCTTACGACAAATGGTCAGACATAGCGTATTGTCTTACAAATATTTTAATTTTTATTAAGTTTTATCGCGAGCTGCGCGCAGATAAATTGTTACAGTAATCTAGTTTATTTGGATTTGTATCTAAGTTTATGAAAACAAAGATGGAATGTAATGTTAATTTCTGAAACACGCATAATAATTATGTTTAGGCCTTTTAAAATATGTCTTCGTAGTATCTAGTTTATTTTCAAGAACGTAAATACGCGTCAGACTCTTTCTTTTTGTATATGCCCACTATTCTGTGCGTCATTACGTTTATTTGCTCATTAGAATCCCACATGACCAGCTGATAGATCCGTATTTCGTTTATAAGAAAAATGTGAGCCGTTAAGTTTTGATGTCCTTGAAACAAAACTAAGGAATGCGTCCAAAAATTAAGTACTTAACTTAAACTTAATTTTATACACTGCTACATATATTTAAATGACGTCACATCTTCCATCCCAAACTTACCTAGCGATCGAGAAAAAGTAACATCCTTCATAAATTAATTTCAGGTTCAACAACACTGATTTTAGAACTCTATGTACAACATGTCATCTTACACTAGTTACAATGAATGTTATTACAAAATCTTAAATTTTATGCTAAGTGTAGACTTAATTATAGGTTGCCACAGCATGCAGGTAACACAACATTAGTATATTTGTAGAAAAATATACCAAACACAAAATATAATTTGTATATTCAAAGAGAGTAGTTAAAAATGCAGTGCAGTGTACTAACTACCTATAACATAACACAGCGTAGAGTTACCATCGCGTTGAACTCTTCTCGTAGGGCCATCGATCGATTAGCCACGCTCAGGCGCAACAATCAGACGCGTTTTTTCATCCCACAGCCGATGGAAACCTTTTAATGCATACAACTCGTTAAACTTATGTAAGTTGGGCTACATTTTTGTGTATGCACGTTGGTGTAAATCATCTGCCTAGCCTTTTCATGTTGGTTTTAATAATTGTAAGTTATTTATTGTATATTGTATGTAATTTTAAGGGCTCTGAAATTTTAATTTCAAGGAATTGAGCTCGCTTGTCTTTAAAATAGTTTTCTTATTATTTTGATAAGTTATATACCTAACTATCTTACTATTGCTCAATAGTGCAGTCATTGAAGCATTATTGCTACGATTTTTTTTACTGTGAACCGATTTGTATGAAATTTTGGAATTAGGTTCATCTTACCCTTAACTTTAAAAGTGAAAATGATTTGAACTCTGCCACCCCCCCAGGGGGTGGTTGCCACCCCTTCTTTGGGGTGAATATTTTTTTTTTCAAAATAACCTCGGATATCGAAAGAAGACCTAATTTTAAGCTAAAGTTGTATTTAAAGTTTTTAAAAAAATCCAATACTTTTCAAGTTATTGGCAATTGAAAATTCGCAATTTTTTCACGTTTTTCATCGGTTTTTTGCAAATATCTCCAAAAATATACGTTTTATCGAAAATGTATAAAGAACAAAATTGTAGCAGGTAAAAGAACGAACAATTTGTTTCTTTATAACATGTCCTAAGTGCAATATTAAGCTAGATATTAAAGATCAAAGCCGTTTTTTATTTTGTCTGAAATTTAATCGTTGTGGTCAATGCCATGTAGCGGCGAGTAGATGCATTTTATACATTCTAATACAAATGGGTTTTGTAGTGCTTGAAATAAGCTTTAAGATGAGCACTATTAAAAGTCTTTTGCACGTAAAATAAGTGAGCTGTATTGCAAATAAGGGGAGCATCTTATATTTTTTCTTTTAAATCAATGGGTTTCATAAGTGCCATTTCCACCAAAATTAAAATTAATCGTATTCCGCCTAGGATTAACTTTATTATGAAGAGTTTGATAGATAGTATCAGTTTGGCTGCTTCAGGACAGATATTTTTCAAAAAAGTCACGATTAACGAAAAGAACAAAATTTCAAATTAAAGAAAAACTCACTTGTTTTTCATAATATCTCAAAAATTACGACAGATACGTATAAAAGTGTACTTATAAAAAAATTAGGTATTTTTGTGACAAACAATTTGGTTTGTTTGTTTTTTCTGTCGAACAAAAATTGACGGAGATATGATTGTTTAAAGAGCGCGTGGCAGCGCAATCACAGCCTCTCTTAAGCCCTTTAACCCTTCACCGTTTTAGAAAAAAGTTCTTTACTATATATTGCAATGATGGATGTTGTAGCCCTCTTAATTACTTTTACAGTGGTTTTTTTTAAATTGTGATAGCATGAAAATTTAAGGAGTTACGGTCCAAAAACTTGTCATATTTTTTTCTACTTAGTAACTGAAAACTTCAGAGTGTCAATATTTGGAGCAATGTGAAAGTAGGCAGTATAATAAAGAGTCATAACTATTGTAATGTGTATATATGTCTCCGGAAAATAATTAAAATTCGTAAATTGATCAACTTACTAAAATGATAGATGGCATAAACTACGTCGATTAAATTTCAGACAAAATAAAAAACGGCTTTGATCTTTAATATCTAGCTTAATATTGCACTTAGGACATGTTATAAAAAAACAAATTGTTCGTTGTTTTACCTGCTACAATTTTGTTCTTGATACATTTTCGATAAAACGTATATCTTTGGAGATATTTGCAAAAAACCGATGAAAAACGTGAAAAAATTGCGAATTTTCAATTGCCAATAACTTTAAAAGTATTGGATTTTTTTAAAAACTTTAAAGACAACTTTTGCTTAAAATTAGGTCTTCTATCGATATCCGAGGTTATTTTGCAAAAAAAATATTCACCCCAAAAGAGGGGGTGGCAACCACCCCCAGGGGGGGTGGCGGAGTTCAAATCATTTTCACTTTTAAAGTTAAGGGTAAGATGAACCTAATTCCAAAATTTCATGCAAATCGGTTCACAGTAAAAAAATTCGGAGGTTAGACCGTATTTTTCGCTTCAATGACTGCACTACAAGGAAGATCCGAGATTTCAAACTTCGAGTCCAGGTATCCTCAAGATTTCCTTAAATTTCACTCAGTCATTGGTGTACAAGTGTACACTTAAAAAATACATATAACTTAGAAAAGTAACATTCCTACCTGCAATATTTGTTTGCATTAATGATATTGACGCAAGCAATTAAAAACAAACTTAACAAAAAAAAATCTGTCCACAATTCAATTCCGAAAATATGTCGGTTTTCAAACAATAAGTTTTCCTCATAAGAAACCGCTCAATAACTGCAGCGTGCAGAACTTACATCATAGTACGAAAGCTGCTTAAAGAACCAAAATAGCACCAAACAAACACAACTATAAGATACCCTACTAAAATGTGGTTTCCTCGAAACTCGAGAACACAGTTTCGCAAAGGAAAGCTCTACAAACGAACTTCCACGTACATAGGAGCTAGTTTTTTGTAGACTACCAGCATTTCCAGTCATTTATAAATACAGCAAGCGAGTTTTCCATTTTTACTCCGTTCAATCAATTCTGTGTAATCTCATTAAAAAATATCATGAAGAATCTCTACTAGCTTTGAACTAGGAAATATCTCTAATAAATGCGAAATTTTGTGAATATTTGAAACCTAAATATTTATTTTTCTGCCACGCAAAACCACTTTACGGAATTTTATGAATTCCTAAAAATCTGAGTAACACAAAGTCACTTTTTGTATCGTATCGAATGTCTATAGGGTGCCATCTCCCAATGCATCTCAAGTCAGTTTTTCATATACGCCTACGAATTCTGAAAAACGTTTCGAGCTCTTTCTGAAAAAAGTCTAGGACCGTGATAAATCTCAATAGAAAATATAAGTTTCCCATCAATAACGTAAAAAATAATTGCTTGAAAAATGTTTCATTATATCTAGGTTATGCCTACCTTTACTATACGTTTAAATCTGATAATGTAAGGTGAATAATAAACTAACGTACGTTGTACATTGTGAGGACATTGTTGGTAGCCGGTCCCAACGTCGCGCCGTGCGTGACGCAGGCAGGTGCGCCCGCGCATAGCGACATATGTGTGATCTACTATATTGCTTTACTTATCAAAATCATCGATCAGAACGAAATGTACAGTGTAATTTTTATCTTTTTAATGATAATCGAACAGTAACGTTACTTTGAACCAGGTGGGTGTGGTTATATCGTAATTAATTTTCAATGGATATTCGTCGTGAATTCCACGTTAATACGATATGTTACACCTACGGCAAGATATTGTTGTTCTCGTATACCTAGTTTATTACAGCTGACTGCATTCCTCCTGGGTACGAAGTTTAACTGTGCGAAATCATATCGTCTTCCCTTGGCGCAATATGTTTAGACCTTTGTTCCCCAATTTTTCATTGTAGTTATATCTATTCCGCCTATACGTTTAGGGAGTCCTAATACGACTTCCTATTTCTATAACTTGGGCAATCCATAATTCTTAACTTATAAACACGAATAGCACTCTGTCTATCTGTCTGGCTTTCATTCCAAATCTACACAACTTTTTTAAAGTAGGCAGATTATATTAGTGTTCAACATGATGAAGAAATACTTTAGCAATTTTGAGATGTGTCAGAACCGCGGGAAACAGCTAGTAAAGAATAAATAAAAGAATAGACAAAAATATCAGATGACAGCAATTAGTCCATCTCTAAAATTCAAAATACGAATTCAAAATCAGCGTATTCTTTTTCAAAAGAATTTACCGTTGAAAAGTATTGCGGTGGTGGGAAAATAAGATTGGATTGCTTTTTCATTATTTGAGAGTAGTTTGTTGACTCGTTAAGTTCGTGTCTACGGCAGACGTCTGCCAGCCCACGCTGATACCTGACTGCCAATTACGAGACTCCAGTATATCGTGAAGAATAGGACTTACGGGATATTAGTCTTCAACTAGAAGAGAGCAAAACATGATCCTCTCATTTTTATAGACGGTAAAGTGAAGCAACCTACAAATAGACATTGGTACATACCTATGTAGTTTCACAAATACCTATATGTTTTGATTCTGTACGTTTGTTTAATTTTTGCAATTCAAGCATTTATTCTGATGTCAAATCACATATCACTAGAAATAATAATATATACAAATTCGAACTAAGTCTGTCAACACATAAATTATTGAATTAATATTCACCCATTTAATTCGTAGAAAACTGCTCGTAGACTGTTCTGATCAAAACGGGGCCGACATAATTCTTTGAAAATCAAGTTTATTCCTTTACGGAGAACTAACACACTGATAATTATCATGGGTCTTAGTCCTTCTGCAGAAACTCCTAATCATATACCTAATAACATTATTATCTTTATTTATCAAGGATAACATGTACCTCTTTAGCTAAAAGATAATTATGAACCCTATATTTTTATTTATTTTTCTCTTGACAATTTACCTGTTACATCCCCTCATTGTTTTATTGTCCTTTGCAAATACCTAGCTTGTAATTTAAATCACATTCAAAATTGTAATTAAGTGCCTATGCAAAATCAGTTTCTTTTCCACCTAAGAATCTTGGCACGATCACTGACGAGGCTGGCATTAAGTGCAGTGCCATAGCTACGTGTCTACACCTCTATGTAGGCACCAGTCAACTTGTCGACAAAGCTTGCGGTTTGTGCTTTAAAAGCATTGTACAAACATTTTTGGAAACCGCTCGGGCGATGCAGAAAAGCATGAATTTTCCCCGCAAAATATCTTGACGTTAAGTATAACAATGAAGGACTCAAAACTTCTGCGACGTAAATACTGCAAAATACATGAAACACATAATAAATACAAAACTGTGTTATTTTCAGTCAATCATTCAATAGTCGACTTTTATGTGGGTTTCTTAGGATCACAGAAATCCGAGTCTAACAATATAAATACCAAGGTTCCTGAACAATTAAGAACTTCCAAGTTTCTTGTAGACCTCATAATTGGAACCCTATGAATATAAGATTAGGTACGTGATTTCCCAACATAATCCCAGAGACGGAACCGTATAATAACTTTCAGGTTTCTATAGTTCGTTAGTCTTAAAGACTAATTTACAACGTGGAGGAAAATATACGAGGGTTTATAATAGTCTGCCATTTAGACTATTCCTGTGCGGTGCTCGCCAGACGTTATGCCGAATTATATGCGCGCCGATCCCGACACCCGACAGCATGCAAATATGAACACCGAATGCATAATATGCACCATTACCTGCCATTCTCTGCCTGATGGAAGCCAACTACTTACGTACTCAATTTTACCATTCCAAAACGTAAGTGCGATGTGCAGGCATCAGTAGGAGAAAAAGACATAATTTTTATAAGTCCAGGATAATCTTTCGTTGTCATTTGAAATGAACATTTCCAAAAAAACGTGCTTGAACTAACTACGCCCTAACAAATTTATTACAAAAGAAAGAATCATTAATGTCTACAAAAAAACAATAACAAAAAATAAAGCATCGCTTATGAACTTAAAACGATTTAAATATGCATCATTATAAGCTATTAAGTTCACATTCCGTACGTAAGAATATAACCACTGCGATAATCGTTTCATGTATACTTCTACTTAAACGTGGACATAGGCAAAGGAAAAAATACCTGAAATAATCTGAATGTCACGCCTCTTTTATTTTATGGAAAGGAATTCAAGGTGTGTGCTCGCGCATGCCGCCAAGCCATTTGCAGAAACAACTTGTATGCAAAGAGAGTGTAGATAATTAAGTTGTAAAATTCTGAAGAGAATAATGACTGCCGTTGTCAGCCATCATGGCTAGCCCACTACCTGTCCCCATTGTATTTCAGACCTACCCAAGCACTGCTTGAAATTCTACGCGTTTTGTAAAGGAAAACAGTATAATGAAACTCATGTATAATAATCCACATTAGTTTCTCAAATAATATGACTTGCCCTGATGAGTTGATTAGATTAACTTTACATAGGTATTTTAGCTTTACCTACATGTTGGGTACATACTTATCCAAATAACATATGGATTAGAATCAAATTCGGCAAGAAGTATGTAGGTAAACCCTAGGGCTCTACATACCTGCAAATCTGAGAACGGCCACACAAAAAACACAAGACATATTTAGGCACCTACTTTATTTCCAATTAGTTACTTAATTACTTACCTAAGCTTGTTTAAATTAAACTGAGATAACTGTCCTCATTAGTCTAGCCGTAAACATTACTACATATTGCCGAACACGAAACATTTTTTTTAGGTACCCGAGGAGTAATATCGTAACTGAAAATGAGGATAGAAATAGTTGCTGAAGTTGTTAACAGAACCCAAATCTTCTTTGTAAGTATCACGAGAAGCACAGCTTTTTAAAAAAATTGCACTGCGAAGCAACATTCTTGCTGATGATGGTTACAAAGTCTTGAAATATAACTGGTGCTTCGTGAGCCTGAAATAAGTGTCGGTATTCGGTGGCGAGTAATGGAGGCAGTTCAGATATTCATGTGAGCATTACGCGTTATGACATAATTAATGAGGCGGTAGGCGGGTCGCGGTGGCAGCCTCGGCGGCCGGCGCGCTCTTCTTATTTCTCTGGCGAGGGCGTTCAGTCAGTCTGGCCGGCCGCTAGTCTATTTCCGAGCAAACCTACGCATCGCCGTCTAGTTTCTATTTGTTTGCCATATAAATTGCTATCATTACATTTGCACTACAGTCTGGTGCGTGCCGCGATATATTTTTAACGACGCGTTGAGCGAAGCGGTTAGATAAACATTTCAGTTTCACAATTTGTTAGACTGTACAATATTGGCGTTTGATTTTCTATCAAGGCCTTACAATCGGGTCGAGCGTAAACTTTTATTGGCTTCTTCTTCAGCGTTTACATTGCAATGTGCCAAAAAATATACTAACCTAGAGGCCGACACAGTGCAGACGCCGGTTAGCACTCGTAGTGTAATAGCGCTAACATTTACTGCATGTTGCTATAACTGTAAAACGAGAACGTAAAGACGATCTATAATGTCAACTGAAATATGTAACAATAGCAATACTGCAAAACCTATACGTGTTGTAACGAAAGAAACACGAGCCGCAAGTTTTCATAGTAAACACGGCGACGCGCCAAGCGTGTGAAGATTTATTTTTCCCAGAACGACAAAGCAACATTGTTCTTTGACTGAAATAGGTTCGAGTTCAAAGCGACGTGCTAGCTCATTAGGAACGAGCTCGCCTTGTTTACGTGCACTTCCTTATATAAATCCAGTGTAATATCTAGCAGAGTGTGAGACCACCCATCGTATATCCTGCATCGTGTTAGCAACGGGTGATTCGTGACACCGAAGGTGGCTGGGAATGTACGCGTACTAGCAATACATCTGTGTCGTGTCCACGACTAAGAATGCGCCACTCATTACCAGTTATTTTAATTACAGCCAGTGTACCTACGTTCAAACGAAAGAGCACTCGCGCCAGCCAGCGCCGGACGATGTGAATACACGCTAACTTTAGATTGTCGCATTGTACTCGCGATTTGATTTCATTAAGCTTAAAGAAAGGATATTTTGAAAGAGTTACAGAATCCATTGTTTGTGTAACTGTAAAAGACTGGTGAACATAATAACACAATAGGAAGCAAGTTCCCAAAGCTAGCTCTGAAATATTTCCGTGAATTTGTAAGAGTCGTTTATCAAACGATGCTCATCTGTTTGAGTGAACAGCCCAACATTAACGGTATTAGCAACCTGAGGGCTTCAGCGGTTTATATCTAACATTTTGAAAACAGCTAAAAACATAACATTGAATAAATACTTGCTTGATCTTTTATTTATGATTATATTCAATGTTATATGTGCTTAAGAGAATTGAAAATGTAGATGCTGGGCTGCATATTTTTGCGTTATTTTTGACCGCATTGTATGACTCAGGGTGTAAACGGTTACATTATATGAGTTTATTTGTATGAGTGTGTCGGTATATACCTCTATGTTGACTTCACGATGCCCATTGTTCTGCGTGCGAATGATCCGCGCAAATGTCACGGTAGTGGCAGTAGCGCGTGCGCATATCGCGATACCACCCCGACACTTGCAGAAGATCTACTTTTTGATGTATTTTTGTGGATTTTATGTTCCATGTCCATAAGGTAAGGAAGAAGCTGACATCATGGGTTATTTTCTCGCATGAGTTATAAGACAGATGTGTATTCCAAAGAACAAGATATCAGAAGACTCAAACTTGCTTTATTTAATGGTGCAGTAGCTGCAGCAGCGTCGTTGTAGATTATTTACATTGACTCATGCATTTTGTAATACTAGGACATATTACTTTACACAAGTCCTAAAACTGTTAACTAGACTTAGATCAAGTGTCTTGTGTTAACCGTACTAAATGACAAAAAAACCACATTGACTCATGATTTCTTAGAACCTCTCAAACATATTGCAATCTGAGTCACTTCTTGTCATGTGGCGTAGTAGAGGAGTCCTTCTGTAGTTTGTTCGCTTGTGGTTGGACCCCGGCGTCGATTAATCGTGCTATTATCGCGTCTCAGTGACACGCACTAATGTCGGTGGCTGCGCTGCCAGTCAGCCACCGGCGATGCCAAACGTTTGATTGCACCAAGCGATCCGTACGGCCCTGCTATTAAATGTAACCTTAAGAGTTTCAAATGAAAGCTTTTACTGTGTGCTCGTTATTTATTACACAGATTTATGGTAGCTTGTATCAAAATAGTAGTAAAAACTTAAAACGGCATTTTACATTCCATTGGTGCGGTCAGACTGAATTTGCTTTACCTACTCGCAATAATTCGCATAGTAGCAACCGTGTTGACTATCATTGGACTTTAGAAATTGAAGATTTTGGTGTAAGATCAGTTATGTTTTTGAACAGGTTACCTTCGTTAGTGATGACTCTTATATTAATATCAAACCAGGCAGATTAGGAAGCCAATGCTGTTCTCTGTCAAGTGTATTATTTCCGAGATTATAATTTCCTTGCTGCACCCAGCAATTTATATGAAGCTCGCTAATTCTTGTGATTAAAATTCCTTCAGCGTATGAGTTGCATCTCTGATAATCCTCTGACGTTGATAAATGTGTCGCAAGTGCACAGTTGAAAAGGAATTAATTGAATTGTTGAACTTTACCGACAGTGCGCCGGTCTATGCACAATTTATTGCTAAGATTGAACAGTAAATTAACGCGGTGCATTAATTACGATTGCTTCGGTGTGTTCTGTTAACCAAATGTTAATGTTTTGTGTGAGTTTTGAGAAAAATATTTGCAGGTTGAATGAAAGTGGCCTTGGGACCGGGAATTTCCTAGGACAAAACCCCGAATAGAATGCAGGATGCAGGTGCAGTATCTACCGTACAAATTTAGAGCCAAGATGATTCTTATGATCAGATACAAAGCCCTTGCGTTTAGTATTTACAGAGCTTAATGGAAAACTTTTCTCGAATCCTAATATAAGCTTTAGTCTGTTCCAAGGACATTATTTGATAGCATATTCAAATATTGGTAGAATAGATATAAACTACCTAAGCGTTAACGTTTAAATAATTATGTTTTAAGCCCCAGACTACATTAAATATTTTCTAAAGATAATTTTGCTAAGAACTGAAACAAGCAATAAATTATTAATAACGATGGAAGATTATAACTAAACCACCTAGTTAGGAACTGAATTTTGTAGTAGGCGGTACCCAGAGTTAGCACAAAAGCTTGATTAGGCATAACCCTTAGCATTATTCATCCTAAGCTCTTAGTGGTTATTCGTTGCTACGCTTACATACATAATGATTACAAAATTTTGTAAAAACTCACAAAGAAAGGATTTTCTCAACCTAAAAAATCGAAAATCCCAAGATAAATTGTACAAAATGATGTCTGGTCTCTGTTGTAGGTACCTACA
This sequence comes from Helicoverpa armigera, assembly GCF_030705265.1. Taxonomy (NCBI): domain Eukaryota; kingdom Metazoa; phylum Arthropoda; class Insecta; order Lepidoptera; family Noctuidae; genus Helicoverpa; species Helicoverpa armigera. Next base: position 7,699,147 of record NC_087130.1, on the reverse strand, counting down.
GCTGAAGAACGAAAACTCATATTTTATCACAAGTTTGCCGTTTCAGACTGAATCTGATCCAATATTTTTTCAGGAATTTTCTCGCAAAAGACTCCTGGAGTGGTTAATAGTGTCAAAGGACAAAACTGAACAGTCTGTAAACAAGTGACACAATAAAATATATTGGAGGCGGGTGTCACCAGCGATCCGGTGTAATGTCAGCGGTGTCATGACAGTCCTGAGACCGTTCATCACGGCTAATGGATCGTTAGCTCGCCACACACCCGCACGCCTCTAATAATACTCCTGTTCAAACAAATGATTACCACGTATATCTAACCGATTCCAGCGTAGGCTGCGAAACCGCAATGTTACCCCAATTACGCCTTGAGAGCCAGACTTGCCAAATCCTTTGTGAATAAGTGATTGCTTGGAAACCAAATAACTGTCTGGAATTTGGGGAGCAAGGAGTAGTTTCGTGCTAAATATACGTCGTTGAAATAATAAAGCATGCGGTTTCAGGGGCACATTCCGGCAAGGCGTCTCCCAGGCACGCGGCTCCCCCCGAGTGCCTCCCTCTCCTAGTTCCCGCCGGGGTATCATTCATACCCTGGAATTGGGTCATTAGGACGATTGGGAAAATAATATTCTTTTGTTTATCATCGTGAATGAGACTTGTGACAAGTATTTCTGTGTTTAGGACCTATTACTTATGTTTATTGGATTAGAAATGAATAACACATTATTAACTTACATTTAGTAATTTTCTTTAGGCACCTACTTGCTATAAATTAATTTTATCTTAAAAGAATTAATGCTTTAGCAAGCTTATATGTCCTGTTATCTGCCTCGTTGGTCTAGCTGTCGCAAGTGCGGCTGCTGAGCACGAGGTCTCGGGTTCGATTCCCGAGTCGGGCCGAAATCGCTTTGTGGGTTTTAGAAGACTTTCACAAAGCAGCCCGGAGCCTGGAAGCTGGTGATTGATACACCCGTGCATCGGAGAGCACGTAAATGTCGGTCCTGCGCCTGATCTCTCTCCGGTCGTGTCGGATTTCCGTCCCATCGGGCTATGAGAGTTAAGGAATAGTGAGTGCACCTGTGTCTGCGCAAATGCTCGTGCACTATAATATGTCCTGCGTAGTTGGCTTATCTCCTTACATGAGAACAGCCGCCGTAGCCGATAATCGGCTAGGAGGACATCATCATATGTCCTAATCCGATAAGATCAACACAGCTTCCACGAACATAAATCTGTTGTAAGCTGTCAAAATACAGAACTACCCCATTATTTACTAACTTCAGCAGATTTTGTAGAAACCTTAACCTTAACGCATCATCGACTACCACACAAAGTATCAGGGGATGATAAACATTATGTTCGAATGAGTAAACGCAGTAAACAGGGTCTATTTGCATACCTTGTCGAAATATAGGTCAGGTCGCGATATCTAGTCGGCAGGGGCTGGATGCAACGGCGCCCCGGTAACCCAGATGCAGGCGCAAGGGCACCCCCGCACCCCCGCGCGCTCACCCCGCCCCTCAACCACTCAACAAGAGCCCCCAGACCTTACACTTCACCACCCTGTCGTCGGTACTCCGCGAAGGGAAGCTCGTAACTACTACAGGAGACCAAGTTACGCTGGTCCCGCGACCAAACTGACAAGAGACTGCATTTCCTAATGATAGTCCCGAGTGAAATGCTTTTAAGAGCCTCGAGGCTTTTAATCTTATTTTTGATAGAGATTGTACTTTTACTGAGATTGAAATTTTTAGTTTTGTATAGGCTTAAGTTAAGTGCTACAAGAAAATGTAATTTACACATTTAGTTTGTGCTTGAGGAACGTATAAAAAGTGTGACCTTTTTTCCATTCTCATTAACAAGTTAGCTATGAACCTTCGCTGTTTATGAGTGGTTAATCAAGATAACATTATATTAATTAACAGCAATATTTTCTAACTCATTAAACGGAAAACTAAAATAAAACATTTATTTATGTTGCCAAGGCGGAATGACTAACAGCAGTTAATATAGGCAGCTCTTATCGTCATAGTTATTGGCTGAACTGGAAGTAGGCAGAGACATGGAAATATGAGATCACTGTATTATGCGAACAAGTCAAAACATGTTGGTAGCAATGTATAGGCGAAGCTAACTTGCCTGTTTTCTACACATTAATTAAAAAGCTTTTTATAATAAACAAAAGCCGACTGCGAGAATAAGTATTTTTATTTCAAACTCTTTGTTTTATGTTTCAGTTTCACGACTGAAACTTTTTTATATCAGCAGCTACTGAAACAGTTATTCAACATGTGTATTGTACCCTCACATAATTAAAAAACTTTTGGAATTTCATACATATTTGCTGTTCATATTTTGTTATTCAGTTCTGTACGAATCGCTTACGTATTGTCTCCCTGTACCTGGCAACTACCTTGCCAGGTATGTATTATGGTATGTAGATGAGGAATGCTTATCACACCACTAATGTGTTTCACGTTGTCCACTCAGTGTGACAAGGAAGAACGATCAACGAATTCAAGCCAGATAAACCGCACTGGCATTAGTGTGATTCTAAGAATTTGTCCAAACAAGTTACGAAGCTCGAAGAACAAACACACATGTAAACAATCCATATTTTACTTACACAGGCACGTGGTGTGTGTGATCACGGCGTCACTACACAATCAGTATGACAGAGCTACGAAGCCTGGCAACAGTGTGCGCACAGGCGCGTGTCTGTGTGAGTGTGGAGGCATCGCGGCGCGCGTGTGTGCGTGCGGAGCGTGGGCGGTATGTACACAGAGCTTTCACGACGCAGCCTTGGCCGCGAGACACGTGCGTCGGTAGGGCGGTGCCCGGCCCTACGAGATCTTACTATCGATGTCCACTAGACAACACAGCCAATAACATTCATAATTTGCCTTGAATATTTAACGATACCCTGTTGTCACATTGAAATTTAAAATGTCACATTAAATAACAGTTAGTACCTATCTACATTATATGTATTGGTATTACCGTGGCTTACGCAATAATTGTATTAAATTGGCTATATGTTTGTTGTTTTGAGATACAAAACTACCTACGTACTTTTAACCGACGTTGTTTCTTATAAAAAGTTCAACATTCTAAATATTTTTTTAAGCTCATAAATGTCATTGACACCTGTAATCTAAATAATATGTATAATCTATTGAATGGAGTACATAACATGAAGCAAAAATTATGTGCCCCATTTTCTTGTGTGCTATAAAAGTATGGTATTTTATTCTTCAACGAGCTAGGTATCTAAGCTAGGGCGAAGCTATTATTTGCTGTTGTCCTGCTTTTGTTGTCTTGATTTCGGCGCCAAAAAACTTTTAATCCATGGACTTGGATTTGAGACCAAATATTGATAACCTACAATGACCTACATGGATTCACAACAAATCATGTAGTGTAGATCGACTTTTTCAGTGAACCAAAATTTAGTTTTCTCAGGCCTAAATTTTAACCTAATTCAAATTGTCAATGAAATGCGTAAGATGTAAAAGGTCAACGATACAAGATTCGTGTCTAATTTCAGTAAATAAGAAGTGAACCTACTAATGTTAAATATTTTAACACTTTTTCCAAACAATGCTACCTATCGTGCGTGTAAGTACAACGAGAAAAACCGTACAATTTTAAACATTTATTTTCAACCCACTACTTACAGATTTGACTTAATTGATTACATTTTTTTTCAGTAGAAAAGTAATCTCTCAGATTCAAATCAGAAAGCAGCCTCGAATTTTCTATTAAACATCGATAGCGGCCCATCCCTCGCGGCGGGCGAGTGGAGGCGGGCGGGGGAGGGTGGAGGGTGTACTCCCCAGGTTCCTCTCGCTCTATCAGCTGAGCGGCACGTGCATCGCATATACTATTTCGTCTAGTGTACACCAACACTACCGGAGTACAGGTCAGCCAGCGATCTCGGCCGATGTTTGCTCACACACAACACATTTACATGTTATGTAAATTGTTAAGCACCATTTGGGAAACGTTCGCGATACATAAACACCAGTACATAACTACATACCTGCTTATACTTACACATAAATTCGTAAACTGGGTTTCTTAAACGACCCGTCGAAAGAAATGTTGATACGCGAAATTAGAATATTTAGAACTATTGAAACAGGTGTAAATAGATATGCAAAATCTCCATTGCTCCAGTTAGCTGATTCTGCAGTTGTTCTAAATACTTATTTTTAACAAATTCATGTAAATTATCTGTTACACTGGCACAAAAATACTATTTGTTCGTTGTTGATCAGTTGCATGAAGTTTTATCCCAGTCATTTCTTACGTCAGATAGACCTTAATCATGTTCACTATTAATTTCCTTGTAAATGTCCTTATTATTCCTCTGAACTTTTCCAGAATACCTATTTACACTAGCAACAAAATGTAGCAATGGGAAATTATGAACCAACTATCTAACTCCGCGTTCTGACGCCATCGTTTTCAACGCCTGTCAACTTTGGCCTATAAAATCTACCCATGATTTTAACTATCCTCTGCTTTCAGCAGCCTCTAAATAACAAACAAAAATCACCCCAAAACAAACTTCCAAACGAAACATACAGCACTGCTCTAATGTAAATAGAATTGATACGAAATCCAATTTGCGGGTCAGGTTTCAACCTTTAAACCCTGTCCATTTCATAATACCATAAAGGTACTAGCAAAACATATCAATATCCATTTGGTTAAGACGTGAAAGCTATGACTAACTTTCACATTTGCCTATAATAATAGAATGGATGGTTTGAACGCTACTTTTGGGATAGGCCGAAACTAGGCTCGGACTGAGCGAGACCGCATTGTAGCACTATTGATCACGGACTCCATATTTAGCTGTTCCACATTGCGAGCATTTTGACCAAAACAGTCTAATATCTGAGCTAGGAAAGTACTAAAGGTTCGCAGAGACTAAGCCATTAGGCTGACCTATGTTTTACTAAATGTAATCAACGTAAGTACCTGTCTGATTACAGTAATGTTTGATATCATTAATATCACAATCTTCATACTTTGTCTATGGGGAAATAGACTGGTGATCATCGCACTTAGGTATTTTATGAAGATAAATGATGTATGAGCTTGAGCGCTGACAGGAATAAAGCATTTTCACATTTTTTGTGATCACAGTTACACTCCTGACAAAGTGGATAATTCTTCAAACGACAAATATTTTAATATCTAGCCCTAAAAAGGTACACAGACAGATTGACAACTCGATGAGCCATAAAGTTGTGAATACAATGACAGTAGCTGAAAATTCAGGCTCATGCCAACAAATATCATCAAAGTAAGATGCTACAAAAGTAACCTTTTTTCCACCTCATAGCTTTCCTTAGAAGGGCGCAGGTTTTCAAAGAATTTTCCGTCTGTCTCGAAAATGTTCGCAAACAATGCCACAAGTGAGCACGTAGGTATAATCTCGTATAACAAATTCGCCCGTCACTTTGTTTTGTAACCCGTCGATCTGATATGCGCGCGCGCATGAATGCATTCGCTGTGTGACGGCTTCCCCATATGGCCAAGGCTAGGCCTTTTATGGCTCATATAAGTGGCCACTCACCCACCGCCTGAACGAGCCAGCCATATCAATGAACTGGCCATCAATAAAACATGTGGCACTAAGCCAGAAAAGGAAACGGCGAAATGAGAAAAAGAAATATTTGAAAAAGGTATTCGATGCGTACACTCGATTGTTTGTGCGATTTGAAAGCATTCAATGTAAAGCTGAGCGCACACACCATGAATTATTCGCGGCCATTACTTTTTGCTTTTCGCGGTACTATCCACCATACTCGTCGTAATTGATTCAATATCATTACATAAGTATCGCTGTGTGGCCTTACATAATAGGCAGTCGGAGGGGTAAAGACATACTAGCAATGATAATGAATGAGTGATTCAAATCGAATCTTACAAAGTTACCAACCAGCGACGATGCGTGCACATTATTTTAATAGAGAGCTTTTGCAGAAAAACAAATAAAAACAGCACGCGCGAGTTCAGCACATTTAAATTATGCGAAAAAAATGTCTTGAATAGCACGTTCTGAGTGTGTACCCTGCTCTACTGGTTAGATCGTAACAGACAAGTTTCGACTCGTTCCTGGATATTCCGACCTCTGAACCTAACCTAATCTTGGATGTAACGTGAGATGCGCCGATACTGTGGCTGAAATAAAAACAATTGAACTGTAGAGGTCCCGACTCGTGGGAAGTCTGACGAACTGACTGGTCACGAGGCACATTCTTGTGGCTTGTAGTCTGAAGCACAGACACTCCCCAATGTCGACCAATATGTGACGCATACGGCACGAAAGGATGATGAAATAAATGCAGAGATACAGAAACCATTTACAGCAGAGTAAAGAAGAATTAGGAACCTGAAAATGAAAAGGAAATAATTGAACTATTTCTTACACCAAGTTGATTCATCTAAGCTTTCAAGATCTGGGTAAACAGGGTCCGTATGTATTCGTCTTCATCACGCCACATATCTTACTCAAAGTGAATCATTTATGAATCTGTCATACGCAACCAAAAACTTGACATATCCGTGTAGGTAATTACGGAGCTTTGAATTTGACGAAAAATTAATCAGTCAACAAAGTTGTTGCTGCCTTGCGACAGCGACTACTGTACTTAGTGTGTGATAACTAACTTCTCCCACATTAATTAATTAGTCGTGGTGGCCTAGTGGGCAAAGAACCAACCTCTCGAGTGTGAGGGCGCGGGTTCGATTCCAGGTCAGGCAAGTACCAATGCAACTTTTCTAAGTTTGTATGTACTTTCTAAGTATATCTTAGATACCAATGACTGTGTTTCGGATGGCACGTTAAACTGTAGGTCCCGGCTGTCATTGAACATCCTTGGCTGTCGTTACGGGTAGTCAGAAGCCAGTAAGTCTGACACCAGTCTAACCAGGGGTATCGGGTTGCCCAGGTAACTGGGTTGAGGAGGTCAGATAGGCAGTCGCTTCTTGTAAAGCACTGGTACTCAGCTGAATCCGGTTAGACTGGAAGCCGACCCCAACATAGTTTGGGAAAAAGGCTCGGAGGATGATGAACTAACTTCTCCCACATGCAAAGATAGAGTATTTTTTGTATTATTTAAGAAATGTAGAATAAATTATGTGTCATCTTATTAGTTTCATATTTTGAGTTTCATTCATAGAGCCTTTTCAGCGTCTCTCTTCTTTATATTTTCAATTTCACACAAAAACTGCAAGGAACGCACCCAAAAATTCCCATACAGACTGCACGACACATATCAATTATTCAAAATGACGAAACAAGTGTTTAATACCTACTGATTTTGAATATTAAAAATAATGATAGTGTATGGTTTATCTCCATGTCCGCGGTCCCCTAATGAAGTAGTTTGCACAGCTGCATTCCCGGCGCTCATTTTCTGGGAACACACATCTTTAATGGTAAGGTGGAATGCAAGTTTTTTAAAGCCAGTGCGTGTGCGTATGATTTTTCATTGAAATTTAAAAAGAAAACGCCTCGCTCGTGAAGTAATAAAAGCAGCACCGAGCACGCCGGCGGCGTTTGTGTCATTCTTTTTTTTTGTCGTCTGCAATCCTTAGCTTGTTTTATTATGTGATGACAAAACAACTTCTATTTATGGTTTTAGCCGAGCAATGTAGCGAATACCGAGCAGCTTAGTGCTATTATCTGTACATTTATGTATACTATAAATTCTATTTCGGTGCGTGGCTACAAGACCATAAAGTAGCATATCTACCTACGTTGTGATCTCTCGTGTGATTTGCGAGCTGGAGCAGCTTTAGCATTAACTACTTAGCATTCAGTAATAACGACCACTATTGTAGATAGCAGTGGCTTTGTACTATGATCAGTTTATTGAGTAATAGTGGCAGGTATCGGCGTAATTATCACTGAACGGTGCACATTCCCATGAGCTGTTCGGGAAGCCTCACAGGCGCGCTCACGCGATCTCCGCCCGCGCAATCCGCGTGAGAATCTCCATAAAAGGATATCGCTAAAATTCTTTCAACTTTCCGTGAACACTCTCCTCGATAAAAGCTAAATTTAAAGTCACTTTAGCCATACACAACTTGTAACATTAAAAACACGATTAATCACTTCACTTTAAACTTATCTACCAGTTTTTCATGTTGCTTCCCAATTAAAACTCGAAAAAATACGTTACCGGCAAAAATAACGAATGTATTAAAGATAGTCACTAAAAATAAAAGTGAATTTAGTTGGTTCTTAGAAAAGCTTCGGGCGGGTCCCTATATGGCAAGATAAAAGGGGTTATGGAGGGCATCGTTGGTCGTTTGCGTGTGTTAAGCCGATATCTGGTCGGCGGCGAATGCTGCGAATATCGACACGAACAGGTTGAGTGTGTTTGTTCGTTTAATGGGTGACATCACAACACACAAGTGTAGTCCTTGTTCAGCCTGCCCACACGAATTGAGAGAATCACGTGCACCAAACACGCAACACTGTGGCCAATTTCGTGCTCTGCGCTCATACCAAATTGAGACTAAACGGTTGAATTTGAAATAGAGAGACAGATTAATGATACCACTGGATTTTGGACACCAAACAGTTAGGAGGACGTAGATTTTAATATACGAGGACAAAGAAATTAAAGGAATTACGTCGATACAATTTCTAGTCAAGAACAGAACGATGACGATTTTAGTCGTAGCATGTTTAACAAAAGAGTAAAAGTTTAAACTCAACAGCTACTACAACGTAACACTATCAAATAACAATACTATGATCAACCGAAGTGGAATCTACGCAAGTATTTATTTTTTATTCTTTGGTCTGCTACTTCCGGGTCGGCGAACGGTCAGCCGGCAACAAACAAATTCTTAGTAAACCTAATAGCCTAGGCAAATTTAACAAAAGTAGGTGTTTCTGCTACATCGACCAACTGGCCATCCGAATTGATATCTATTACGTCACCAATATTTACGTAATGCCACAGTTTCGATTTTTTTGCTCAAACAATCTAATTCTATCTCCAGTAGCAGGTTGTAATCTCATATTTATTTATGTATTTTTTTAATATTCGCCATATGGTTATTTATTCACAAAATATTTACATTAATTGAAAATAAAATAAACTTATATATATATACAACTTAAAACTAATACAGGGCATCAAAAAATTGCTCCTCATCGCTGTCACTGGGTAATGTACCCAAAAGACTGGCAGCATTGCCACGTTGGATGGCAATGCTCAACCTCTGTGCGAAATAAAAGCCAGCCTTTGGGTCCCGGGAAGTGTCAACCAGGCGCTGGGAAATATCCCTGGCAAGAAGGTGGGCGCTCGGACCCCACGGCCCTAGAGTTTCAACCCCAAACGGCTCAAACATGTAATTGCCTATAAGGTTACTATATTTGCGCCGCTTGAGGTTCTCTGCTTGTGCAGCGGCGGAGCCAGCACGACATGCAGTTCCGGGAAGGTGAGATGGCGCAAGAGTGTCGACGCATGTCGCGTCCCACACTAAAGTCCTACCCACCTTCCACGGAAATAGCGACATGCCGTCTGGTCTCTTGCCATCGTCGCGTGCCAAGCCATTTGGTTCGAGTACGGCTGGCACGCCGACGGCAACAAGAGGGCGACGGATCACGTCGTTTATGTTGGCATGTCGTGGTATGCGGCCGGCACTCCGGCTGCACGACAGGCCGTGGTGACCGAGGCTGTTGACAGCTTCCCCGCAGTGGCAGCGATGAGGAGAGCAGCATGGAGCACCTAGTCGGAGGCAAACGGCGAGTCTGAAGGTGGTGTCATCAAACATGGTGCCTGTGTTTGAGGACGGAAGTGCAAGAAGCCATAGACCCGACTCCCATTCACCCACAGCCAGTAGGCGCGCTCGCTCTGCAGAAGTCATTGACGTATCGATTAAACTTTTCCGTATTACTCTGCAGAACGGCTCATCCCACTGTCTCTGAGAGGACAGGTTGGCGGGTAAGTCGGTGTTCGGGCATGCGACTTTCCAAGCGTTTAAAGCCTCGGTCAGGCTTGGCACCTCAAAATTGACCAGTGTGGTGGGTAATATTTTCCTGATCAATTTCTCAGTGCCATGGACCGAGGAAATAAAGGCTGGTAAACTTACACTGGAAATTTTACGGACGCCAAGTCCTCCCATACGGATGGGAAGAGTCGCTTGAGACCAAGCTCTGTCGTCCAAGGCCACATTTAAAATGGATGATAGTGTATGTCTTATAATTTCGTCGATTTTGTCCAAAAGGTTGGTGTGCTTCCATAAATGGGAAGCACGCAAGTTATATGTAAGTTTTATGTTTATGTATCGATCTGTGTATTTTATATTAATTTTAGTGTAACCGAAAATTATCTCAATACAATTAAGTAACGAAGATCGAAACAACAGTTTCCTTGTCGCTGGTCATTTTGTGGGTAAGTCTTTTAAAGTCAGATTTTGGCTGCTCTGATCTCTCCTTATAAATAAATTGAAATCTTGAGACTTGAATTGTGTCACCGCATTAAAAATAAGCTCACTTTATCATGCATTTGCGTATTTACTCCAGAAAACTGAAAAAGAGGTCAGTGTTTATCTAACATCCTAATTTTAGTAAGTCACATTTATATCAATAGTAGCGTAGAACCGATGTGGGGCACGCTAACAGACAAGGCTTCTTAAAATAGCATCGTTAATGAGTGTAGTGCGAAATGATGAAGCTTAAGCGCCAATAAACAAATGATTGCTGACAATTATTGCGAACAGCGGCGCGGGCGCGGGGGCCGCGTAGCGCGGTAGTCGAGCGCGCCAATGCCGTTCACTATCATCGATTTATATTTCCATTAAAATTGCTAATGCTAATTTCGGTCCTAATTGCCGCCAACGCAAACGCTAAATATTTTTGTAAGTCAAGGCACGAAAACAAGTTTGCGTTTAATACATTTCTAACGATAAGGATTCTCTCGTAAAGTTCTGAAGTGAGGTCGATATTTCCGATTTTGTTTTTTTATATGTAGGTAAGCCTGTTATATGATATCATGAATTCTTAGAATGCCTAATTTGTTTAGCAAGCTTACAATTTATCTAAGGAATGCCCAGTTCGGCAAGGAATTACAAAAATACCTTCTTTCGAGGAAACTTTGCCTCAAGCATAAGGTTCGTTCAGAAAATAACCTATTCCTGAAAATGTGAATGCGTAAAATAACCTAATTCCTTTGTGAACTGATAAGGGAAAACATTGGAATCTGAAACATCAATATCTTCCACAATAGAATAAATATGTAATGCAAAATAGAATAAAAACAAGTGTTCAAAATTCTACCATGACCAGGGTCACTCTCAATTTATTCAGCTAACCTTATGGCAGGCTGGCCTATTATGGGCACCTCTAACTGTGGCCAAATATGTTCAAAGAGCAAGCATAGAAGTAAATAGTGCGATGTGTAAGCTTTTAGTAAGAACTCTTTGTAGTAAGCTATCGACTATCGACATGAGCGCAGCGCGTCACTGCGCGAGGTTAGCGGGCGCTGCGTTTGCGCACACCGCGCGACAAGGACAACGACCCCCGCAACCTTGGCTATGCCAATTAATTTCAACAATGTTCTCTTACTCACTATTATGCGGTAAAATTATCTCCTCCATTATTAAGAAAATAATTTCAACTTAATTGTTGGCATGTCCATTTTCTAAGATGAAATATCGAGATTAAAGCACTCGGAGCTTCCTGTATTTGGTTATTTATTACGAGATGGATGATTCGCTGAGATTGGATCGGGCTCTTTGTGTTATTATATTGAAACTGTGAGAGAAGCTCTTCGCAGAGAGTAGATAGCCACCTAATAACATTGAGTGGTAATGGACAAAGAATTCTTCCTAATGTTGTTTTATGGATTATCTAACTAAGAAGCATTTAAATCTGATTTTCAATATCGATAAGTGTGTAATACGTGCCCCTTCCTTAAATATATAAAAGATTTACAACTGTAGATGTTTTACGTAACAGAGAATGTAAATAAAGTAATAGCTATGTATGCACCCACTCAACGTAGATGTCCAAATAAAGCTAAAAGCACACATGGAAGTATGCACAAACGTAGACATACAAACACGGGTGTACCCAAAGCAGTTCAAAGCACCGTCATACATTTAGATACATAGAGTATTATGTACAAAGTGAACAACAATAACAAGGCCGGCGCGTAATCAATTCCCAGTAAGTTAAGCTCCAATGATTTACTCGAATAAGTTGTAAACACACCATTGTGTAGGGCAAGCGTAAATACTACAATTTTATACTGTAGCCGCTATGGGCAGGCGCAAGGATAATGACCCGCGAGCGTGCGCCCGCGCCGCGCCCGCTCCAGCCACAATACACGCAGGTATTTGTACTATAAACAACGACGAACAATACCCACTTACACATTTATGACACACCTACTTAATATTGTGCAAGTACTTACCAATTCACCGAGATAATCATAATCATTGACGTATCGTTAATGAGACGTGCAATCAGACTCATCCGAATGTCCTCTGCTTAATAGTAGCTTATCAATCAAACCGTTTTGTTTTGATTGTTATGGGCAATTCGGTTTTCCTAGGTAAATAAGGATGGTGAGAAAACCAGAGATATGAATGAGGATACACTATGATGTGATTGTTTTTCCTGCTAGTAAAATGATAGCTACAATCTATCAGTCTATCTATCACTTAGCATCATGCGTGTTCTCAAATCTAACTAATGTTAGCTATCTTTCCGTCTAAAGATAAAGCATAAAATTATCATAACCAGACATCCTCCCGACATATCTAAAAGCGTAGGTAGGCACAGACAGATAATCCTAACTACCGAAAACTGTTTACATTAAAAACAAGTCTTGTAGTTGAAACATTTTATTTTATAATTATTAATTAGCTTTAACAACAGATAACTTTACTTAATACAAACAATGTTTTTATTTTACGAATCTTCAGGCGAGCGATGAACCAGAGCCGGCTTCAGTAAAACAATTTAAATAATGGTTGCGCAGTTAAGTAATGTAAACGTAAGCCGATGTGGTCTCGTGTGATGTCTCGTAGATCTCAATAAGTAGGTATGTGTGTATAATGATGCGAAAGAATGTTTCGTTTCCGGTGTTCATGAATCGCTGTTTATTTTTACACGTCAAGATCAAACACGATTAAATGGTCCGTTGGATAATATCTCCTGCTAGTTTTATTTCTCAACATGACCACCGTCCTCTTATTTTTATTCGTTATCGAGTGTTGATCTCATTACCTGGCGACAATTATTCACATCTCTGAAACGTCTGTTCGGAAATAATATTTGTTATTCTAAAAGCACCGGAATATGAATGGCGAATTCCTCTGCCCACTTACTGGCCTGAATGATTTCGACATTCTTGGCGCAGCTCCGATAATCTGAGAAAAAAATAAACGAACGCCAACGTAAATAAGCCCCACTCGGAGTTGAAAGTGCGCACTGTGCGCAGCGGACGGCGACCGTCGGCCACGGCACGAAAAATAAATCACGTCGATATGGTACGCTCGGGATAACGTATTTTTACGCAACAGGCTCTTTGTTTATAGCTAGTAACGTCGTCCAACAGACGGCTGGTTATTCAACCGGGCGCATTCCGCGACGGCTCCACTTTTTGCTCGGCCTCGGCCGCCGGCCGTCCTCCTCGACGGTGAAAAACGACCAATTAGAGCTTTTACGGCAGGAATTAACATCGCGCATTGTCCGCGACAGCACGGCTGCGGCACGACTGCGCTGCGGCTGCGGCACGCCGCCAGGCCGCGCGGCTGCCGGGACACTACACACGTCTACTATCTCCCAACGAATTCTTGGAAGATCTTGGCAGTGCTCACACTAAAACAAATATACACTCTGAATTATGCACATTTTATGTTCATTTATCTGAAAGAAGATGTTCCCATTGATGTGAGGTAATAGCGGTGGCGCCGCTATGGCGATCCGACGCTATTGTTTACTCCCCATGAACCATACACATGCTTACATCGCTCCTAATAGACTGAAAACCCTTTTAGCACTTACTGGTGACATTTTCAAGTAAACAAAAACAAACATGTTGATATCAGCTGCCGGAAAATCCTCAAATAAGGAAAAACGTAATTTAACTCAGTATTTACAAAGTAGCATTACCTAAACATTAAACATTGAAAATTGGATTTATCTACTTGTAATATTAATGAAAAGGTAAATACATAAGTTAGTTATTGTAAAACTTACGGCAAACTAAGAAAATAATTGACATCGTAAAAAACAACACATGCATTCTAATTTTGGAGTGTTTTGATTAGTCACATCGATTCGTTTTAATCTGGAGGCCTAGTGTCGGACAATGTATCGATAAAAAATAAAAAAGAACAGTTTATGGACGTGCGTGGCCCCCGAGCACTGACGCCAATAAAACCCATCAACACAGACTTGGTGTTGCAACTGCTCAACATTATTCCCGAACTGAGTAAACAATAGTAAACTTTCATTAGAGAAAAACACGTGAATGAAAATTCCTCTTCACATTTTTATATAAACTTAAATATGTCCAGGACAAAATGGTTATTAAAACATAAGCTGTCTATTTATGCCGATCATCGAGATATTCACCTTGAATATGATTATCTGTTATTCTATTAATAATCTTATAAATAACAGGTGTGAAGAACAAATTATGTGCCTAAATTATTTAACTCATAATTATGTATCTGCGTTGTGCAATATTCAAATTTAAAAAGCGGAATTATTTATTGGGGATTTTCTGATGTATAAGTCTGGTATCCCCACGAACTCGCATCACAAAAAGTTAACTCCCGGAGCGCTCCATCAACATTATTTTTATTTTTTTTCTGCGGCAAAGTGGTGTCGAATTACTATCTCGGAATGTGTAGTAGAGCCAGACACTAGACAAGACGAGACACAAGAATGTGCCTTTTACATTCTTATATATTGCGTGTTGTGTGACATCTTTCTTAGATTTCAAAAACAACAAAATCTTGTAAATAATAAACTTGAATTTTACTGAATTGTCTACGATTATGTCCTGCTGGATGCAGGTCGCCTCCAACAGGTATCTGTGGAGATCTAAGGGGGAGGCCTATGTTCAGCAGTGGACGTCCTTGATGATGGTCCTGTCTAGTGTTATGTCTGATTAGCCAGGCTTGCAAATGGTAATCTTATTTTCGTGAACCATTTCTCAGTTATGTGGATTTAGGATTGCTACAAAAGCAATAAACTCGACACCGAGACCAAGGCAACACGTTGCAAGATGCAGGTGTTAGAATTGCCATAACAGCTTTACGGATAGAATGTCAATGGTACTTGACATCTTGTCTAACACTTAACTAAAAATTTTACGCACTTCTGCTTTTAGCGCGGCAAGTGTTAATAAATTCAAAACTATGCTTATCGCGTATTTAATCTTTTCAAATACCCAATAAAGGTAATCTAATTAGTCTCTAAAAGTGCCCACCAGTCGTGAAAATCGCACAATTATTCCTAAATTGTGGTAAATGGGACAAAATCAGCATGGACCTTGTGTTTTATTACAGTTTAAAGTAGCTATTCTAGATAGCCTTATGTGAAGAATGTTAATAGATGGAAATATTATGGTGTCTGGCCGAAACCTAAGAGGTCTTTAATTAAATCGCGTACTATTCTCGTCCCCAAACAAGGAATTTCTTAATCATAACATTGATATTACTTTAAAACATAAGTTAAACAATTCCAAGAAATTTATTTTATAATGCAGGAAAACCACTGTTTTTTAAACTATGAGAAGTTAATTTTATCGGCCAGTTACTTGCAATAATTGTACCAGTTAATTCCTTCTAGACGGGTTTTATTTTTCATTCATTCGCGTTAGATTATATCTTGTTCAGAGTTAGGTAAACGACTGTTTTCATATCCGTGAGAAAAGTACATTGTAACTATCTAGACTGTTATGTTCTAGTACGTATTATTTCCATTAATCTACATGCTTTTCAATAACACGATGACATCACTTTCAATTGATTTGCGATATAAACGAGGACAATAGTGAGCCTTTCCAAGTTCCTTAATTACAATTTATTTGTGACGATGACGACCGTCGACCGACAATTATTTTCAACTTGTAGGAAAAGTTTAGTATTAGTTATATAGTTATGTCTAGGAAAACCGCCTTGAGGCCAAAGTGTTGATGTCGTGGCAAATAATAATTAGTATGACCGATCATTCAAAAAAGTATGTACGAGATTACTCTTATGTTTCTACCTAAGCGACAATTAGTGTATAGGTATGGATGCGTCATAATTTTCAGTAACTGCAAAGCCTGCCTAGGTACTGTTCAAAGTACTGTAGGTCGTGAGAAGCCCTTTGTTTACATCTGATATTTCTTGTGAATGATGATTCCATTGAAACTCTCTTGATATCATAAATAAATATAAAGTATCGTTTACGTAAATCAATCGTAGCTGACTTACCTGAACCCGTATCTACCCAAATCTAAATTTGGGAAAGACCCTTCAAAAAAAACCTCTACCTGTCCCCTGGCGTCACCGAGACCTGTCAATTTTACTACGAAACTACGTTTGGATGAAAAAATGACAATTTAGTATGAGGTGGCGCTTAGTTGTAAGTGCTATTATTGTATGTTCACAATAAGTAGAGTGGCTTGAGAGCGGCGCTATTCGGCTATTATTACCGTCTGTGCCAGGTAGGTACCTGACGTGGCCAGCACCCGACGGCCCGTTAAATTCGCTGTCGCCGACAATACACGTCGTGTGGGTGTGCCCTACAAATAGACAAGGATAATTGCTATCCAACTGTTAAAATTGGTACTTATTGTAAGTGTGTAAGACGCGCCAACTTCACACAGTTACTCCCAGTCTATCATTTACAATTCCGTTTATAATTCAAAAAGTAGACATTGAAATAACAAAACTTTTTATACATTTTCCTTTGTTCAATTATAATGAACATTTTTAGGATTTGTTTATCTTTCTCTTTAAATGTCACGAAGCTTTGTCTGTGTTAAAGGACAAAGTTTACGATAAAGTAAATTATTATACAAAAAATGCTCGATAACGTAACAACGTAAGATAGAGAATGAAATAACTTTTAGCAAAGTCATCTTTCATGTGAACTCTATAAAATGTGTTACAAAAAATAGTGTAAGAAGCGAATGTTCCCAGACATTCATTAGTCGCAGCGCACAAAGCACAATGGACATATTGGGCCCATGTGTGCAGAACCCTTCACGGACGATTGTGTCCACATTGTGCCCAAATCACAAATTTTACCGAAATACTGTCAAAAGCCCAACACCGACTTTTGCACTTCATCAAAAATAAATTTATCTGGAAATAATACAGTCCCGAACCTGCTGGACCCATGTTGTTCTCTCACACAACGCCTTGAAAAAAATTACCTTCAGCGTTTTTGCACCCCATTGTGCGTTCTAAACTAAACTGAATTATTGTTTTTAACCAAGTTTTTATGAGGCGTTTTCAAGTGTCCTATGAATAGATCCCTTTGAAAATGACCATTCTATTGTTTGTTCAATTCAAAATGCCACATTACCTTGTTCAACGTCTTTTTTCAACAAGTGGAATTCTATTGAACTGTGAATATGAATGTTTAACAAAAATTTAATTTTCTTATTGTTGCGGATACTGGAGTATATTCGATAATACTTAAAGGCAGAAGCGAAATCTTATTGTGAGATAAAATAGAGGATCATTTGCAGGTTCTCATGCTAATTTAGGAAATCAGTTCCACAATATGTTAGCAATTAAGTTCTATATTTGTTAAATTATAATTTTGACATATTATCTACTTACCTAAAGTGATATCAAAGGATCTGAAGTCTAATTTACTGAAGACACTTGCCATACATGGACACCTGTTGAATCCAGAATTTCCAACGACTGAGCCTCTGCATGCCCTCTAGTGGACAACCGACGAACCAAGCAGTACCAACGTTATGACTCAACGATCACTAACCGCCTTCCAAACGATAGTGAATTGTATGCCAGTAAGTCTGTTATTAACACACCCAAAGCTTGTAGCATACAGACGCCAGATGGCGCCTGTGTAGCTATCTACAGTTCTAATTAAATCTGTTATTACAGTTAGTATAAATACCTCTTTTGAATAAACCTCTGAAAACTCATTGTCAACCATTGTCAATTTGTTGTCAACGCAAAATGGCTCTCATATTTGGCTATCATTTGGCTATGAAACCACCATTTCAAAATTCTTGATAAATTCTATAGATCTTTTGTATCGAAGTGGCAATCTCAAACCCTTGTACATATTTTGTATATAAATCAAGCAATTAATAAATAATAAAGGGGCATAGTGATAAAGTAATATTTGTTCTGATAAAAATAATTTTCGTAAAATGTCGGACATATTTCACAGTAGCTGTTACACTTCGCGTACTTCTGGATACAAGTACCGTACTCTATCCACGAACACTGGGGACCGCAGGAGTCGAGACAGCCGGGAAGACAGCGCCTACGAGAGGAAATTCAGGGAACTACGCAAGGCAATCCTTACCAGAGTCAACAAAGAAGTCAACCAGACACACAAAGCTAGACACACGATTCTGGATAAGTTTACGAAGCTCGATGCTAAGATAGACTCGATGCTGGAATTACAGAACACGGTGGCTCTATTGAGGCAGGACTTGATCGCAGCAGGGAATTCGATCATGGACATTTTGAGTAAAGTGGATAGGATAGAAGGTTACAACTCTCGGTCGGAAATGATGAGTTTTCAGTCACAGATGACGAACCTGAGGGTCCAGGCGCGGTCCATTGCAGAGGAAAAAGAAGAACAGGACTCAATAGTAACTCACATTTAAATCGCGAGTGTTAATGACGTGTTACTTACAATTATAATGCATTTGTTGGAGTACAGTAATCTGTATTATTGCAGTGTTATCAACGGCTGTCTAAACATAAAGTAGGTAATTATTACATATACGGAAATGTTTTCATATTTGTTTTTTATTGAGTTTATTGTAGGATGAAAGGTATGATAGGCGCTTAAATTGCCCCATAAGTTTACGAAGGTTTCGAGTGTGTAAGTACAACATTTGGATAGCATAATCAAACTCACATATTTAAATAATGAATGGTGTAGTTTGGAATTATAAAATAGATGTAGATAATTTAAGTATACCTCTAGGTAGCGACCCAATTCCGATAGATTCGAACGCTCCTGTATAGTGTAGGTACCTACCTGCGTCATGTATCTACCTACTTGATGAAATCAATTAGGTCAATATCTCAGTGTTTGTTGGGGGAATATAATTATCATATTCTATCTGATTAACGTGCGCCACACGGACCAGAATCGAGATAAGCCTGCCCGGTTGACGGGTGCACACTTCAACACAGTCAAATAAAAAACAATGTAGCTAATATTTTAACATCATATATTTGTCTCAGGATGGGTTTCCTTGTTTGACAGCTCTGAGCCGAACACATATTTCATGATTACAATAAATTAATTTATACAATATTTTGCGAAAAAATCTCTATTATAATCTCATTTCACATTAATATTCGTTTAAAACGTCACGGACATACATTGAATAAGTAATTTAATTACATAAAAAGCTTTTTTATTTAATTTGCTAAGACTCAATGAATGGAGAGTGACTCTCTATAATCCAAGTATGATTGAAGACACCAAAATCATTTCTATTTTATGTTTATATAGCCACATCCGATATGGCACAATTTACGTACAATTGATTACAATTGAAGCTAAGTAGGTACATTACAAAAGTAATACGTTCTGCGAACGTTTCTTCAAAAAAATCTTATACACAAAAAATCTTTGACAATCAATGTACTTTGTATACGACTAGTGAATATTTAGGTGACTATTTCACTAAATTATGGAAGAATTACACTAAACAATTCGTCTAAATATTACTAAGCAAAGCTACTCGATTGTCAGAGGTTACCTAAAAACTAACTTGTTGAACAAACTCATAGAGGATCTAGATTTAGTTTGAGATAGGTAACTACAACTTTAAGACAATTTTGGCGTTAAATTCTTCGAATGTTTTGGCTACATTTACTTAAAATTATTGTCAGCAGTAAACTGCATTGATACGCGAAGGTATTATCTTTAGATAACCTCTTGAAATATCTTGCACACAATTGTCAATAAATGCAACAAAATATAGTAAATAACAACTAATTGAAACGTAACTAAACAATGACAATTTGTGCACCAATTCATATCACCAAATGTTGATAAATGCAAATTGTTAAACAATTTGATATGTAATCATAATAAACATGTAAAATTAACGTGATTAATTAAAAATAATATAAATATCACAACATACACATTCTACTACACGAACACGCGGCTTCGCGTTTATATTGAACTATTCGTCCTAGCATTTAGCTAGCAAAGATCTCTTCCCACACACATAAGCAAACTAGTATAAAGTATAAATGAACACAGACTTGAAATGGTCTCCATAATCATAATAGTTACTCAAAACCTCAAATTTTCAGCTGCATAAAATAAGTCTATAGTCTGTTTTTTAATCTCGTAGACTAAATTGACACTTGCAAAATGTCAAACTTTCTAATAATTTTGCTAGCTCTGTGGTGCAGTGTTGTACTTACGATACCGGTTCGTTGAATCGTAACTTTTTACAATAAGTCATCCTGAAATAATGGGCTTATCCTTGATGATTACGCATGGCTTTGCGTGGTCAGATATCCCTGGCAGTTTGTAGCACGTCGTACAGCCATGTGTACGTACGTGAATTTTAAATATAAAACTTTGAATGAATATTAAATTCGTCTATTATAGATAAAAAGTTACGATTCAACGAACCGGTATCGTAAGTACAACACTGCACCACAGAGCTAGAAAAATTATTAGAAAGTTTGACATTTTGCAAGTGTCAATTTAGTCTACGAGATTAAAAAACAGACTATAATTATACTAGAATCATAATAGTAAATCATAAGTACTGACAGAATGCTACAAAACACTAAATAGTCTCACGAAGGTAGACATTATTACGAATAGTTATAATTTTATATTCGTAAAAAAATACAAAAGATGGCATTCTATACATTTTGAACCTCTCCAAGTCTATCCAAATTGAATTTAATTTATTTATTCGTAAGTGGTTAAGTAATTGATCGAATCTTATTAAATAGAATAAGTATGTACTTAAAGTATACTTTGTTTTGATAAAGTTAATCCAACATTTACAATGAAAAATAAGTCAGATAGACAGGAAAGATAAAATGAGTAAGTATTTTAGTTTTTGTCACTTCATTACTTAACACTCAGTCGAAAGTCTTATTTTATATTAAAGTTAACTTTGTCCACACTTGTCAAAATGCCACACGACCACCTTACACATAAGTAGGCTCCCTGTCTCAGTCGAACAAACAAATGAATGCTCGTAGGAGTCCTTCTCCGAAGCATGCACAGCATCCTTTCTTTTTGCGTTTTTCTTCTGGCGCGAAGCTCGGCTGCTTGGGGCGCTTGGGGCGGCGCGCGCACAGCTTGCTGGGCTGCGGCTCGTCCACGGGCGGCTCGGAGCGCGGGCTCAGATGCACCGGCAGCGCCGCCGGCTCCACGGGCCGCGGCCTCGCCCAGCGCCGCAGCAGCGACTCCTGCTCCGCGCCCACCGGCACCGGCGCCGACAGCTTACGAGCGCGCGCCGTCACTAAAGCGCGCTCCATCGGCTCCAGAAGCTCCAAGCCCAAAGCTCGATCTAGCTCCTCTCCAGACAGCAGCAAGTAACGCGGACAATAAGCGAGCTCTCCGAGTGCCGCTCTCTTGTTGGCTGAAGTCAGTTCGCGCTTGGTGCGCTTGCAGGCTGCTGTGGCCCACCGCGACAGAGCTTCGGCCAGCACAAGTTCACTCGACACACGTAATGTATCTCGTTTTACTATTAGCGATAAGTCTTCATAAGTTAGCTCTTCTAGTCGTTCATCAGTCAGGGCGGTATCTGCGTCGTCATCTAGCACCAACAGTGCGTTGTGAGCTAGAGAGTCGCACCAGCGCGAGCATTGTGCGAGTGAGCGAGCTGCTGCGTCGTCGGAGAGTGCCGGTAATGGTGGTGCGGATGCAGCTCCAGGTAATCTTGCGCAAAGGAACCTTAAATCGCGTAAAATCTCTAACGCGACTCCTGCGTCTAACATTTCATCTAGACGCCGAGCGCAGCGCTCCGCAAGGGGTGCACACAAGAACTTGTAAGCTGCATCGAGGGCACAGCGCGCTGTGCCGACCGAGTTGAGCTGGGTGGGCTCGCAGTAGTGGTAGCGCAGGAGCTGCTCGAAGCCGCGCCGGTCGATGTAGTCGACGACGATGACGTCGGTCTTGCAGGCGAGCAGCGCGGCGAACACGGGGCTGGTGGCGGCGAGCACGCGCCGGTGGCCGGGGTAGCGCCACGTGTCGCCGTTGATGCCGGCCACGAACACGATGTCGGACTGCTTCTCGTCGTCGTAGAGGCGCGCGTGCTCCTCGATGTCGAGCGCGCTGGCCGCGTACTCGCCCGCCGCGCTCTCGTGCCCCGACTCGATCTCATCGTCTGAGTTCGTACGTGCTGGGTTGGTGACCACCGTCATTGTGATGATTTTCTTATTGCACTACCTGAAATCAAAACAATTTGCTTTCGTTAGGATACTTCTTTTTTATTGTTACTTTGAAAAACGTATCATCTGGCAATCAATAGACAGCCCATCAATTATAACATTTGTTCCGTTCCGTTCAAGTTCTTCCTTGTGCAAGATGCTAAACAGCGCTAGTTAACGTACAGTTAATACTTATTATATCCTGTGTGAACATATTATCAGTACCATATAAAGAATCGTTATTATTCTCAGTTTGTATTACGAATCATCTTTATGTGTTAAATGCATGACCAAGGGCAGTTTGTTCTGCCTGGTGTTAAGCATTGAAGATAAACAGTCTAATTTTATTCGGAATTATGACCTTTGTTTAAGTAGTTATGTATAATGTGCAGTATCAGTATTAAATATGTACCTAATAAGGGCTAATAAAGTGAATGTCCATTGTCTACGTTTGCATAAAAAATGCAGTGACCTGGTAATCGTGCAGCACTTGCAGGTCATTGCACCGCGAGCCCTACGATGTATTTCTATGCTGTGCTCGATTTTTCCGACTGCGCCAGAATGATAGGTACAGCTTATTATATAAGCAAAGATATAAAAAATACATTGACAATGTATGGCAATAACAACATTTGTATAATTAGACCGGTAATTAAATTCCTCTAAAATTATCATTACGAAGAACCCGATTTCGTTAAAAACAATAGAAACAATCTTAACAATCGCAATTAGGGACTGCGGAACACTTATCTCAGGAGTCTCCCGACTACGATTAAGTCGATTGGGCAATTGTGGGGTTTTTTATTTTTACAAACACAAAATATGAAGCTTTCTCTATTTACACGATTATTTATTTATTATGTACCCGATATGTACCGCTGCAATCATATCAATTAATGTGTGTATGTGTAAGGCTGAGTAAATATTCCCGTCACTAAAAACAACCCATAAACGGATATCATGACCCGATGACTCTAGCTAGATAACTAATTAATTAAACGAGTGCCAAACATTTTTATGAGTTATTTTGCAGAAGCATTGGAATGTTAGATAAGATGTTAGGTATACTCCTTTTAATCTAATCTCTTGTTTGAGTTTCGGTTCTATGTAATTAATAATCTATCAGAGGAAACTAGAGTTTACTTGGAACTGCCGAAACTGTCAGCTATCCCCCAATTAGCAACGAAGGCACGCGCCAATTTAATACCGGCCATTGTGCTAATTTTAGCAACAGATTAAGTTACGGGTGTATACAAATGCTGTTAGGTTGGAACAATTGGTTCTGTAAAGTAAATTCCAGTAGCAGGACCGCCGCGTCCGTTTTGCGAAACATCATGCGTCACCTCGCACATTCCCTAACGCATAAACAAAAATACACATTGAAATGTTTCTGAAGAGG
This sequence comes from Helicoverpa armigera, assembly GCF_030705265.1. NCBI lineage: Eukaryota > Metazoa > Arthropoda > Insecta > Lepidoptera > Noctuidae > Helicoverpa > Helicoverpa armigera. The sequence goes on along the minus strand of NC_087130.1, from coordinate 7,675,118 downwards.
ATCACGCTTCTCGCAAGTGCTTCGGTAAACAAACAACATTTGTGCTAAACAGATTGTGGATATTGATCCACCCTTGATCTTTAATCTTGGTTTTTTTCTCTCTACATATCTGAACATAGCATCTATATTTTTTCTACTCATCGAATTTCTCCAAGACCTATCATAAATAGACGTATAATTAGGTAACTAAGTAATTGGTCCTTGATCCTACATTAGTGGGATAAACATCAGCTTATCGAACACTGTTCTACTAATTGTTCAACATGCAAAACATGATCTATCTCTTGCTTCTTATCTGTTGATTAGGACTAGTTTTTTTTCTTTTTGGGATAGTAACAAAAGATTGGGATTTTAGTTATAGGTACCTTCGCCATCCAGAATCAAAACAAAGCCATTAGGGTCCAAATAGATTTCGGATCATGTTTGTAAACAAGTGACTATCTGAGCTCTTAGCTCTGTTATCACATGTTTTCGTCCAAAAATGTGAAACATTCGATTAGACCGTTCTGTCTGAACCAGTTGTGAATTGTGCAACATCCCGTGGATCAGCTTCCTACTTCTCTAGAAACTATAATGCAGCGAATGTCGAAACGTAGGGACATTTTACGATAGAGCGCGGTTATTTGTGATGCCCCCGCTAACCCACATACATTCGCATAGCTACGGCGGCTGGATTTGCCCTATATTTAGAGACAGTAATCTATGGGCGCAATGTTACGAAAGCACAAAAGGTACGGCGACCGATAAACTAATATTAATAACAGGTGATTTTTCCTCATTTTATGTGTTTGTTGTGAAGGTAGGCTTGAGAGAAGCTCTAAATCGCAATAATGTTATAAAGGACGTGGTAATAAGGTGGTTTTATCTTTCTTTTACTTAAGATATTTACTCCAATCATATAAAAGACATCAAACATAATTTAGGTTAGAGTCGACGACATGAATGAACGAGTGTATCTGATTAAGGGATCCATTTGGTTCGCAGACGAACAATGATACCCACTTTATTCCGATTTCCATTTACAAAAGCTAACGTATTTATCGTAATCCTTATATTTGATGTTACATTCAGGCTTTCACGAAAATATATTTGTTTTCTGTGAGGTAAAATCTGTTTTCTACGTTGTTTGACAAGATATTAAAATGTGTAGAGCTTGTTAGAATTTTCGCTCGGAAAACCTCGGAGCTGTAGGTAATGAAGTTAGCTTGTAAAGTAGCGATACTAAATCCCCTTATTAGCTTCTGTTGTAGTCTAGTAATAAAATAGGCTCCATAATAGCTGCTTCAAAGAGTAGAGTACTTACAAAGGCAGTTTTCTTATAACATTCTTGGAGAAAAGCCTTTTGTTTGTTAAGATTTTAATAGCGAAAATTAGCTGCGTGGGCTTAACATCTACGTTACTTTGCCCCTTTGTAAGGCAGAAAACTTAATATTCTGTAGAGTGCATTTCAGAGATATTACAAGAAATTAGATTTTACATATAAAAATGGAGTTTTAATATGATTGATACGGTCGAGTGATGCCCTTAGACTTGCCATGCGTGGATCCTACCAGTTGCTTAACTTCACTGGCTACGATACCGCGGTGAGTGGTGACCTTGCTTCGAAGCCAAGGCTTATGAATTAAACCATCTGATCGTAACCACATCGACAGGATATGCTCTCTAAATACTGCTAATTGCATTAGGTTTATTACATTATACGTTCATACGTTGCCGTATCTGCATTGTGAATACGACGTGCATCTAGTTCCATCCATATTTCCAAACAATTATTATTTAATAATTAATATAATATAAGATATGTAATATGTATCTTGAATTCCAAGTAAGGAAAAAATATTAAAAGCAAAAAAGAAATAGCATTATGTCGGTCATGCCTGATTAAAAAAACATTTGATCTTTAATTGCGTATCTAATAAACCTCCGCAATACAAACTGTACTAAATATGTCAATCTTCAGTAAATAGCATATAAGAAGAAACAGCAGATTGGAGCAGACTGTCTCTGAAATAGAACGCGGCTGCGACATGCGGAAATGGATGTGCAGTGAATCGGCGCAGGCGCACCGTGCGCGCGCATGTGCAAACATGGCGCGGGTACGGCAACCAACACTTTTATACATTGTCCTCAATTCGCATACAAATACAATGCATATGCTATAATCTATGCTATGTTTGCATCAGTGAACGTATAGGTATACTGAAAAGGTAGGAAAGGTAGGTAAAAAAATACTATATAACTACGCTCAAATATTTGTAGCACGATCAGTATTTATGAACTGAAACTGTTAAATTATTATCGTTTTTAACAACTGAATTCATTTCAATTTCAGTATCCAATTAAAATGTTACCGGATAGCTTAAAGCGTATTCACGAATATGTTAAAAATTAACGTAACAGGGGATTACAGACAGTGTTGGATTTCCACGAAACGAGCTTTCAGTTTCATGATAAAAAAGCTCGTTTACCTAGATACGCTATGTAATATTAAATAAGCCTTGTTATGTGCTTTTTAAACTTTATAACATAGGTAGGTAATAAAATAATAATGTTTACTACCTTGGTAAGTACTTTTTACTCAAGTATACCTAAGTAGCTAAAAACGAATACTTTAACTGACTATCTAAGATCTGTATCAACTCAGAATTATTTATTTTTATATGTATTCGTTCAAGTTGATAACAATATTCTGAAAAAATGTGGAGAGCTTTAGATATAGGTACAGCTACAGCTCCCTATTCGCATAAAAGCGTCCAGGACATACACGAAATACTATTTCACATGAGAACTAACCTAACTAAATGGAAGTCGAGATCTCGAAGCTGCATACAATAACAAAACGAAGAGGGCTCAAGAGATGTATTCACTCTGAACATACTGCGCGCGTCCTCTAAATCCGACTTTATGTGAAATTGCATATTCTATTACATTTCAAAGTCTAGCTGAAGCTGAAATGAACCCTAGAGACAGCTATTTTAAAATTGCATGGTAGGGGAGATGTTCCTAAAACGGGTAAGCTAACGAAAGATGTTAAATAAAATAACGAAGAACATTACATGCGACTTGTATTTGTACTCATAGGGTGGTTTATATAATAAACTTTGGAAAACATAAGACAGTCTTAGTAATCTTCTTCAATATTCTGAAAAAAATAAAAAAAAATAAACCCCTTCGAAATACCCGCTTTGCCCTAGTGGGGGTCCTAAAACGGGTAACGCCTTTGGGCAAAGCAGGTAATGAATATCTTAGCCTCCTATTATCCAGGAAATCTTTATTGTTAATTAGTCTCCTTAATTACGTTAAACAGTTGTCTTATTTTGATCAGTCTAGATTACTCTTTTACGTCATTAAATGTTACATTTGAAATTATAATGCTACCAACAGATAATTTTGTTAAAAATCAAAGAAAAAATATTTAAATTTCTTTTTCACGCTGTTCCTGTTCTTTTTCAGCTCTCTGGCCACAGAGAGCTGAAAGCCATTTCTTTGTCTTCGATTAGCTTTCTGTGGGATCAATTGAGGAAGTGCCCCTTATTTTATTGGTGTTACATGATGATCCTCAGGTTGAAGAAGGATTGTAGTTTGTGATGGAGTCTTGCATGGTGTTATAAAATCCTTAAGAATTTGTGTTTCTGCCGTTATAGTCTTGCATGGTGTTGAAAGTTCTTCAATATACTGGCCTACTGCTGTTGGAGTATGAGGTGGACTTATAGCTTCGTCAAGAGGTTGCGGTCCAGTTTCATAACTTCCACATCCCACGAAGCATTCGAAGTTTTTCTTTTATATTTATTCACCCAATTAAAAACACAAATTAGGTATTTTTTACATTTGAGTCAGATAAATAACTGGTCAGCTAAATACATAACATAAATTGTTCCCGGGCAAATCGGGTAGTCACCCGTTATGCCCCTACCCGTTTTGCCCAAAAGCACGTTTTAAATTTCAACTACCTTAACCATAAAATAGTAAACAAGGAGACCACAAATTATTCACAATTAATCAGCATATAACATGCAAAATGATAATACAAAACTACGAAAACCATATCTTACACCATATTTGAATAGTTAGCACTAGAATTATACGATTTTTTTTAATAAGTTCAGCAAAAAGCTTTTTTTACGTCTTACGTCGAACACGCTCGCTCCAGGTGCGCGAGCCGACTGACCGTGATCGGCAGGGGGGTAGTGCACCGCTCTACACTCACAGGTTCACACTAAGATCTATAATATTCGAATGGCAAGGCCTACCCGTTTTAGGAGGGGTACCCGTTTTAGGAACATCTCCCCTATTATTTACAATATACTTTATTATATTTTTCACACTGCCTATTGTCGTTTACATAAATAATTAAATGCAAAAAGGTCATTCAGTGGCTTCAATTACTTAGCTCCTAAAATATTGATATTTTAACTGCACAAAGGTAAGCAAATATTAAAATATCCAGAATGAGTATAATGTTATTTGTTCGTTCAGTTTGGTTTCGTAACAAAACATTTTTACGGAATGACATTGAAATTATAGATGAGACCTGCCTTGTTGGCATCGTTTGTATATCTGCTAGTGCTAAGTAATCTTTTGTGCAGCCTCAAACTGTGGTCGAAATAGGAAGAATAAAGATTACAAAGGACGATGTCTGTCTAATTTATTTAGGCATATACCTACTGTCATTATTTATGTAGGTGTGTTCATGAGTTTCATTGTTACAGTCACTCAATTCTAATGTTCAAGACATCTACGAGCATTTTGATTGTGGAATAAAATATCTTTGGTATATCGTTAAAAAAACTTTTATATAGTTCATTATATTGTCACATTACTTTGGCAGTTGAAAGTATGACACCTAACTGTCTCCGCACTTTTTCGAAAAAACATAGCTACACCTGTTCAACTGGGAACTGTCTTATTGGTAATGCAATTGTTTACGCAACTAAACTAAATCCCTAGTAACATTCAATGCAAATAGGTAATGTCCACAATATGCAAAGCCACTTCCCTCGCACAAAGCCCTTACAATATTATGTGTTAACGTGTAATAATAGTTACACAACAGCTTCACGTAACGGTTAGTTAACACAATTTTAACACTGTACTTATTTGGAGTTCCGAATAAATATCGTTCAATAACAGCCTCCGAAATAACTCTGAATTTTGTCGGAAGTTAAATACTTCCTCCTAAACGAATCCTTAGAAACAACTGCTTCGTCAATTTGAAATAAAAAACTAATTAAAAAGGACCACAAATTAAAAAAGAACTTGACGGAATAGAAACCGTAAAATAGGAAAAGTCATGCTATTATTGGCAGTTGGAAAATATGAAAGCGGCGCTCATTTACTGAAGCCCCGCGATGGAAATGAGATTTCCTCGTGGCCGGTACACGAGGATAAGATTTCCTTATTTGTAGGTAAATGGTATTTGCGTATTATGGGCGATGGGTGTATCAATTTAGCCTATGGTGTGGGTACCACGGGAGCTGGGATGCGGCGGGGCGGCTGACCCGACCCGTGCCGGGCCGCCCTACTTACGCCCAACTGGGTCAAGTGTACACCGTCTCTACTGAAAACCTGCGTCATCGCGTCGGGAATTTTGGCAGCCAGTGTAACACAAGCATTAGAGGTATTCCATTCAATGCGACACTGCTAATCCCAAGTAGGTATATTTTAATGCATAAAATAATTATGATTTTATTCTACTTGAAATTAAAAATATATGAATCTACTTAGTTCAATAATAAATAAACCATAATTAACGTTCGAACACAAACCGCAAACGCAAGGGATAATGTTAGTGTTATTGTTCGTTATGACCTACCTAATATTTACATATTTATTTACTTAAAGGGAAAATAACATCGAATAACAGTAAAAATAACTTTATACGAACATCACCAATTTTATATAAGTATCTAGGTATGATTTAAATTAGTTTCGGAGATTAACAAAACTTCTAACAATAAAGAAAGTGAGATATTAAAGGGCATAATAATTGTATGCCACATTATTAATCCTTATGACATGAATAAAAATATACATTAACAACACAAATGCCATATTGAGATAACCCTCCTGTTACAGCCGAAGATACAAACGACCGCCCATAAAAAAGTAATATAAAATACGCGAGATTATAATTTATTTACAGGTTTAGAACGATGTGTCATATTACTTAGTCATTTCTTTGTTTATTGCGCGATATATTTCTCATTCAAAACATGTATATATCGATCATCGAAACTCCAATTTATAGACAGTTTTAAAATTTACTAGATCGACTTGAACGTAAAAATGGCTATAAAATTGTAAGGTCAATATTCTACTTTGAGTGATACAAGCTGTGAGCGGAATTAATTCACGCCCTATCTACAAATAGCGTGAATCATAAGAACTTGTGTGAACTAGTGCGATTTTTTTTCAATATCAAACGCTTAATAATGGTACGTATGTGCTAATTATTGCGGACTTCCGAACAAATATTGAGTAAAACTTCGAGGTAAATCCTCGGGCTTTGCCTCAGCAATATTCTACATAAAGCGATACCTTCTAAGTACTATAAGTAGGAACTCCGAAGTTAAAGCTTTCCAACAAGTAACTTTGTTGGAGCCGGTATCAAAAGGTTTTCCACGTTGAGTTCAATTCTCGAGGGTATTTGTGTTTGCCAAGTATCGACATTGGAATTACCTATTTATATTTATTTGCACACGTGTAAAGAGATTCTTGTAATAAAATGTTCTTTGTTGAATCTCATTTGCCTCGTGTATCATGAGCTTATTGAATAAATAGAGACAATTTTCAACTCTTCTGACAAAAATTGTACCTAATTAATGAATTTCTCGGTGAACATGTGAAGTTTGACAGTTTTGAAATTAATTAATTTCAGAGTTCCACTGCTACACCAATTTGCACTTATCACTAATTGAATTTCAGACATTCAAAAGCTTTGAACCAAACACTTTTTAGTGTTTCAAATAAGTTTTCACTTTTACTAACTACAGAACTGAAGCATGTTAAAACAGAACACAACTTTTCACTGCATTGTTAAACTTACAAGTCCTCGTACTAAGTTATTAAAGTGTAGTATTACACTAGAGAGCTTAACCAGATGACAACACAAGGCAGTAAGTAAGTTATCCCATATTATCCCACTTGTGTCCACAATTTGTGTGGGCGTTACATTAAGCTACCTCGTCGGATTACGTCCTTCACGACTTTGAACTTGGAATAAATGAGACTTGAAGTTTTACTAATGCAAAAGTACTTACTCAATTTTCACAGAGCACACACCATTCACATTAAGACATAAGACATACTGCGAGATAATTTCAGAGCAATAGGCTTATAAACCCATATATTAATCATTTCGTTTGGTCGAAAGGAAACTTTTCTGGATAGAATTCACATAAAGCTGAATTAAAGTTTTCCATAGCAAGTTTCCATAAAATCATCTATGGTGACGTAGTTTTACGAGCCGACCAACCGTTTGTACAAACGTACAGTCATCGGTATGTAGCTACAACGAATTAGGTACGTATTTGTAATACATTTGAATTATTCAGTAATAAACGGTAATTATTTGCATCACGGAAAATAATTTATTCGGTGCGTGAATGACAAATCTATTAGAATTGTTGATTCCATTCAAGCCTAGCCAAGAACGTCATTAGGATTCCTTAAGTGCATATGAACTAGACTATATATTGTAAAATATTTTCAGGTACCTATTTCGTTCTAAATAAAATCAATCTTAGCTAATACCTTAGTACCTTAAAATGTAAATGAAACAGTTCTACCATAAAAATAATACCTAACCTCGAAATAATGAAAATTATAAGTCGTTTGCCATTAAAATTAATGATTTTACATTAAAAGTATAATGCTAACAATAATTGTAGCTATTCATTGTGACGATAACTATTTCCCTATTCTTGAAATGGTAAGTGTCCTACCGCTCATAGTTACAATTGATTTTCCTGCAATACAAACTATCATTTGAATACCTTTTAGAAACATTTTAAAATAAGCAGGAATTCGAAGTTTAAGTTAATAGATATATCAATTTAATGGTATGGTATCATATTTAGTCCAAAGTAAACCCTATGATATGCGGTAAATGCCAAAAAAAAACTAAAATAAGTACCTTCTTATGTATGTATTTAAATGTATTAAGTTTTTGTAACAAAGTCATATTTGACTTTAACCATATGAAAGGCACAGAAAATTATACTTTGTCGATATATTTTCGTTATGAATATAATTTTAAACCGAGCTTAGTCATAATGTTGTTATGCCTAATCGGAGTACAAACCGCAGCGCTAATTATATTAATAGTGTAAAACATACAAGGCTGCGCGCGCGCCGCCCGGTATCACACCCCGTTCGTTGGTTGTTTATGTACTAATAGAGTGATTTTTTTGTATGTTGTCTACATGATACCTTGGGTCTTTGTATGTATTTTCAAAAAATCATCATACAAGTAGACATTTTCGATTAACTTTCCTTTCCTTATACTTATTTGTTGTATGTATTTCACGCTTTTATTTGCAAGTTTTTTTACTGAACATTTTTTTTCAATTCTCTGAAAATGTTTACTAATTAAACAAAATTCGACCAATCAAAATTGCATTACTTACTTTAATTAGCAACAGACGTTCTGACGTCAAGCAACAACTACGAAAAAGCAACAACTACATTCGAGACATGATTTGCAATATTTTTAAATAAACAAAAGACACTAGCAGAGAGAATATAGAGGACTCACAGATTCACCCATTTGATTAGAAAATACTCTAGAAAATCTGAACTAATTGTTCTGATGTTGACCAACAGGATTTACCCACATACAAAACAACCAATTATTGAGACAATTAACTACTCACCAATCATCTATTTTTGATTAAGGAAAATGGAAAGCTACTTTCTACTAAAGATATAAATATAATACATGCTCTAATGATACTCGCTACATTTGCAACAAAGAAATGTTCAGACCGACAGACAGATCAATGAACATTTTTGTGTTTCGGCGAGACAGACAGTAACTTTGTCATCTGATTTGGTTATGCAAAACAGTCTTTGTTGACATTGTTTAATTTAAGCTACGAACCAGATGCTTAATTGTTATTTTCTGATTAGATTTCTTAAAAGGGTCTGCTCTGCATTTTTACTAAAAAGCTTAATATTTTGAACAAGGTTCGAAGGTCAGCTTAAATACTCACCCTGGCTCACTAATACCAACCTATATGTACCTATTTACTCGATTTGAATAGCGGCAGAGACAATAATCACTGCTACTATATTCGCGCGACCAGTCATTATTTCTTTTCGCGACTTTATACCTAACATGTTTCAAACTGGCTATAATTAGGGACGCTTTTACGTTTCAAGACAGTTGATTAAGAAATTTGCATTATAACAAGCAAGCTTAACGGACCAGCCACCTGTGTCTGGCTACACAGATGTTCTGATTTTAGTCAACTCTGCCAGCTTTTTAAAAGTTGTCTTTAATAAAAATTGTAATCTTAAAAAATTCTGATCTTACACAATTTTTCTAATACATAGGTTTCATTTCATAGTTATGAATTAGTGAGCTTACTTTATTCAACAGTATATATCTATAATGTATATATAAGGTATATCTTTACTTTTTCTAGCAATAGCTATCAATTACTTCCTACCGTTATTATTTATCAACAAAAAAAATAAGCACTAAAACTGACAATAGAATTAGCTGACTTAATTAGCATACCAGACGTGTGTCTGTCTCGTTGCACAAATGCAGTGACGCCAGTGCCTTCGCGACTGATTAATTCATCTGTAACTTTGTGTTTCCATTGACTGTGTTTTACAGTTAATATAAACAAATAAATGAAGTTCAATACACATACTTAGAGGTTTTTTTATTTCTCCTTTTTCTTTGGAGTCAATAATATAGACGTGTATCTAATAAGTTTACCATTTTCTTTTATTTCTCATTCCATTGATTCTTGTGTTCTAAGAATCAAATAAAAAGGCCTTTTTTTTCAAATATTTACGTTGACCAAAATCGATAAAGACAGGCTGTCAGTTTCGTTTGCCGTACCTAAAAACCGTCCCTAAGGGCATACCCCTACCTATATTTTTCCAGAGCATTATCCGTAGGTAAACTCAAAGCTTTTTATTTGGAAAATTCGTCATGGCTTGAGGTATTTTTTTCTAAATAGGTGAGTATTTATTAAATATCTTGGAGGCGTCGCACGTTTAATATCGATCATTCCTTTCATAAGTGTGCATTTTGCATCATGTTGGTACAGGTTATTACAAATTCTTGGAACGTTTCAATGAACGCAGACGTGAGGCATGATTCAAATCGTACGCACTTTGGAAAACTGCCAATATGAGAGTAATCGTACAAAAATATGAATTATCGTATGTTCTTATGAACTGAACATATAAATATACTGGACTGTCATTCGGATATGTGAATAATTGAGTTCTCAAATCAGGTAAGTACTTAAAGATTTTATGCTATCAAGAATAATTTACTGATATCGAACTCGTAAAGCTAAAATGAGTTTATACAGGTCTCGAAATGGTATTTGATTTAGATTAGCAAGAGGTTTGTGTTAAATTTTGGATATAAGTGGCGTGTATAGGACTTTTTCTTTGTGCATATAACAAAGAAAAAGAAATATCTAAGCACATTATTTCTATAGGTACCTAGATAGATAAGATATGATTCCAAAAGGATCTTATTGACTCTTCATAATTACAGACTAATGGCAAAGTTTAGATACTAACGCACGCAGGCAATAATATCGAACCAAATATCGCAATCGCAATTCATTGATATACCTACCTACGTACTTAGGTATACTTAGTTAATGTATCGACAAGGTAGGCTTCAACAAGTGAACCAACCGATGATAATAAGATGCACGACACCTGATAAACTATTCCATAAAAACTACATAATTAAGTGTTTACAGTAACGTTAATGTCTTGACAATAACAATAATAAGGTAAGCACTTTATGTCAAACGTGAAACATATATTTGTTACCATTTCACGTTCACTTGAATACAATATCGCTATACACTGGAAAATTTTCAGCGATTTCCCTACGAAACAAAAGCTACCGTAAGCTCAGTACAAAACAAAACAAAATTATATTACCTGTTGTGATGTGCGTTGATCTGTCAAACAGAAGCAAAAACTGTTCACATTTCAGTGGTGAATCATCTCCCGGCGGCAATGTGGAGCGTCCCGACACGTTAGACTGATGTAGCACTTCACTGAATACTCAATAGTTCTGGATTTGATGAAATTGCAAATGATTTGTAGTATTTGTGTTGTCGCGAGTGAGGAGCACGTCCTGTAGTGAACGTGGTGCGTGTGGTATTGCTCGCAGGGTGCCCGGGGCGCACCGGCGCGCGCCGCCCGCCCTGCGCGACCTCGCCCGGAGCCGCGCGGCTTCAGCGTTCAGCACGAGTCACGAGCGACGCGTGCATTGCGACTCGCAGCCGACTCGCGCTCTCGCATGCTAATATTAGCGGCGGCTTGCGGAGCAAGAGGCGCGCTCACGCCGAACCTCCGATGATAAGTGTCTGGCTGGCGAGCGAGACTGGGCAGCCGCCCGCCTCGCCACGGCGCATGCGCGGCACACACATCACAACAAACAGTAGCCGCTAACTTACATAGTAACCACCCATTATTGACTAAACTATGAGCTGCGAGCTTTATGAAGACTTCATGATGTTTCACCTGACCTGCCGTAATAGCGCTGCAACTGCTGCTTGATTATAATTAACAACATATGCGCCTTAATTAATGAGTATAATGTGGGTAAACTTACAGTGCTCACTAGAGTTATGTTCGTATACTTACATGGGCATGTAAAATTAGTAGACAGATACTTACATATTAGGTATGCATTTCTGTTAGACGCCGTTAGATCGATCTGCCTCCTGCTGTGCAGACTTTATTGTTCAATTTCTGCAACGTGTAATGTGTGCAATAAGTTCATCACATTCGACCTTTTTTACAACTCACATGGAAAGTTCATGTTTATTTATAAGTATACCAAAAACCTGCTAAAGACATCTTCAAGGTGAAGGTTCATGACCGAAGTTCAGCACGTGAAAGACCCTAGAACTCACTGAAATTATCAGAAATGAACATACCCACATAAGGTCGCTCAAATAAATTTCGAGAAGAGTTCATATCAGCGAGACCTTGAAATGACTAATCAGACAGCTTCTAAACGGTCACTGTGATATTTGGTACTCATACAAAACACTTTTTGTGAAACTCTTATGAGTAGGTATCTGGTAAAAACCATTACCGAAATAAAATTTTAAATCATCACCACATTTTCGTTGTAACTACTACCTATGCATGTGCCAACGCTGATGACGATTTTTACGAAAGTTTCGTCAAAAACTTTATGATTCAGTACCTGGCTAAACATTTCATATTAACAAGTCCAGTACAGATTACAAGCATCCTCCGAGCCTTTTCCCAAACTATGCTAGGGTCGGCATCCAGTGTAACCGGATGTAGCTGAGTACCAGTGCTTTACAAGGAGCGACTGCCCTATCTGACCCCCTCAACCCAGTTACCCGGGCAACCCAATACCCCTTGGTTAGACTGGCGTCAGACTTACTGGCTTCTGACTACCCGTAACGACTGCCAACAAGTAGGTACAGATTACAAGGCATTCAGTAAAAACACTAACACAACAAAATAACTATTCGTAAACCATTTAAATAAGAAGCAATTAACGAAACATGTACTACATAAGCGGTCACCGTAACCGCACAATGTAAACACGACCTTGCTTTATATAATAACAATTTCTATGAACCAATACGTACTGCATACACTTATAAATGGTTTCCCTGTTTCTGTAATGGGACCCAAAATCTTATTTCATGGTGAACACAGAAACCTTTGTAAAAAAAGCTTCTACCTATATGTAATGTTAGAACATGTTCTTACTGTAATAGCTTATTTTTATTCCCTGATTGGTTAAGTTATCAAATATCGATGTACCTATGGGTATGAATGAGACTTGGAAGACGGCGTTTTTAATCTGCATTCATGTGCAAATTAAACAAACAGGCCATGTAAATGCTGATTTGCAAAGAATATAATGCAATTAGCATATTATATGGTTTGAGTTTAGAATGTTGGTATAATCCCAATCCAATACCACTTACCTACATGTACCTAATGATAAACCATTATTCATTCGTAAAGACCCTTTATTCGTTTATATTTCAAGGAAATTGTGGAAATTCTAGACTCTGTAAAAGCTTGTCTTATTCATACTCTATCGTCACGTAGTAATAGTAACCACGGCATGCGCCTGCGCCGGTACTGAGGGAGTAGTGACTCACGCGCAATTTAAAATTATAACAATAACATTGTAAGACGTTCACATTGTGGTCGAGGTTCTAATCTTGAAGCTTATTAGCCTTTTTATTATTGTAAAATTTACATTAACTTTATTCAATGTGTTTGAAATAATTTGATCGGTAAATAATTCCGGTTTCAATTTGTTTGTCAAAGGTTGTTCCGGTATAGTGAATGAGAAATACAGTTAGACAACCATAATAGTCGCTGTTAGCACGTAAATGTTATTCGTTTTACAAAACAATGACAAATGCATGCCGTCTTATTGTTATTATTTAACCTGGTTTTAAAAAGTACCCGCTCTAAAGTTATGGTTTAACCCTTTAAAGCGAACCCTTTAAGAGCTTATCAAAAATAAGGCGGATCCAGCGGGGCCCAGCAGGGCCAAGGCTTGCCGGGGCTGCGGGATTGTTCGAAAGAGTTAGGTACCGTGGCCCTGGTACATAAAAGGACCTACATACCTACGACGGAACACGATGGTTTTTAGTCAGTACCTAAGAGTCTGACACTACCTTACCACTGCTAACCCACAGCGGCGGGAGGGGTCATTTGATGATTTTTGACGTCGTTAAAAAAGAAATGTATCTTAAATAGGTAATCTTTTGACCAGAAATAAAAAGAACAAACAGTTAATATTCTTGTTAAACAATTTAAAATGTTTGTTCTTGCATTTAATCCCCTCGTTGTTTAGCAAATTAAGCAATGATAGCTACTACCACCGTATGTAAAATAATATTTGCACATCTTTATCTAATCCGTGCGCACTGCCGCTGTAATAACTGAACAAACATTATTATTTCAGTGGTACCTATCCCTGCTCACCGTTCCTTCGTATTTTGAAATTGAACGATTGAATCGGCCAACGATGTTTCAATTAAAAAATCGTATGGAAAAGTATCGGGGTTCTTAGCTTACATTTAGCCTCACAAGCTTTCTTTTTAATTCGGTGCCGAATGACGGAGGCTTGTACAAAAGGAACGTAGCATTTGGTTATTTACTGTTGGTCAAGGAAGTGACCTACTTATATACCTAGGTATTTATGTAGGCATATCTAGGTACCTATCCTATGTACAAATCGCAAAAAAGGTAGTAAATTAGTCTTCATGATGATTTTAAAAGAGTGACGTGCATTTATCTAGACTAGAGGCATAATAAGATTCCGAGCTTCCTAAGCTCGCTAATGTAGGTAAGTGCAATAGGCCTTCTTTCTTTTTTTTATCTTTTTTTTTCTTTTCTTGGTGTTATTTATTATATAGTAGGTGTGTATTACAAAGTTCCAATAAGTAAGTGGGTAGGTAATTTGCCTAATAGTCGTCTAAAGTTAGTGTTCTTATTACCACTTACGATTTGAGATTAGTCACGCGAAACGAGAACACCTATGTAAGTATATTTTTGGACATTAGGTAGGTGCATGGTTTTCAACCTATCACGTTCCTTATGGGATCATACGTGAGTATGATTCATATTTGTACTTTTTCGACCATCATGACTAACATTTCTCGATAATCCTTATCGTGTAAGCTGTTTTGTTTCTCGAGAATCTGTTGAGAGGAAGGGGCGTCATAATCTAATAATATTTTAAAGGTTTAGGTAGGTAGGTATCAAAATTAAATAGGCTGTCATGTAAAGCCATCTCACCACTGAAAACACAAATTCAAGATGAGTCAAAAAAGGTTCAATTTAAATAACTTATGTATAGTGGTAGACTCAGCTATGTACCTATTTATAATTTTGCCTGTGATACTGACCATAATTGCATCTTCCACGGCCACAATAAAAGTGGCCGGAGAACAAACTCTAATTATCGTTTTACACAACTAAAAGTAAACGGATATCATGGTAATAATATTACGACGTTTCTGCCTATATCCAGTGAAGTTAGAAGCGGAGAGAATGATTAAGTGATTTACAGAAAATTACAAAAATATAAAATTAAATTAAAGTCTGTTTTACAGTCAAACTTTTGTTATAGACGGAATAGAACGTAACAGAAACAAATATAATTACATTTACATAAATGCGTTTCGATAAGATATGCCATACACACAAACTTGCGGAATTTTAGACTGCACAGATCAGGCAATACCAGTACCATTCATGTCATTTGTGATAGACAACTGTCACTGTCAGTAGTGTCAAACTGTCAAAGTTTTATAAAAATTGAACAAAACATTGAGCAATTCAATGCATTTTCAATATTCTGTGATTTAATCCGGTTTATTTTATTGTATATCGTTGTAATTTATATCCACTCGATTGATTCAACATATTAGGTAGATTATTTGAACTATACTGTAAATTTTAGTATCTCTATCATAGAGATTTTTCTTACGAAAAGCGCAATAAAAACACAATTATTTCGTTGATTTTGTAAATGCTTAACAATCTTTTGCAGTACTTCAAGCCACTTACTGCACAATGTCGTCGTTCCAAGATCGACAAAAAAGTCTCTTTAACCAGTTAAAAGATGCTGAAGACCAATACAGCTTTTCCAAAACAAACAAAGCAGCACCGCAAGACTATGGAACAATCGATAAATACACATACAAGAAACTGAAACACGAAATGAAACAATTCAGAGGCAGGGAAAGTATATACAAAAGGGCTGAGGCTAACATTCGAGAATGCCTCAAGGCAAAGACTATTCCTGACCACATTAAAAACCCTCAGAGATACAAATACTACTCACTAGCCGATGTGACTCCTGAACAAATGTCTGACTCCACAAACACTGCTACAGCATTAGCACTCATCCGTGAGCTAGAAGAAAGGAAAGCAGCTGAAACTGCCATGGAGACAGACACAGATGATGGTGTTTTCAAAAAACCAACATTCCACATTTCATCATCTCTAAGAAAGTCGCCCAAACCAGAAGAAAAAGCTATATTTAAAAGCAGTAAAGTGATAATGCCAGAGTATGTTGTGGGAGTCACCAAGAAAAAAGAGAAGAAAGTGAATTTACCTAAAAAGGATAGTTCTAAGAATTCTGAAGCTTCTGGCACTAAGGTGGCATTAAAGTTAGATCATCTTTTTGAAGATGAATAGTTTTTCGATAATGTTTAATATTTAGTATTATGTTTTATTATAGTAATAAAGTGACTTTTTACACTTCACTATTGTTTTTGTAAAGATTATGAATAGTCCATGAAAATATTATAGACCAAATTATTAGTTTTAGGCTTCAGTCCTCATAGCGTTTTGATGAGTAGGACATACTAGGCATGACTTGTATTACTGCATAATTATGTCTGTTACACTATTGTAGGCAAGTCAATAGTTATACGCTTTCTAAATAGCTTCAATAAGAAGACTTAGAAATACAATGAAAAACGTCAAATTAAATTAGTCGATGGTCATAGGTTGACAACTCGTAACCCACATTTTTTCACAAAATGAGTTATGTACGTCAAAAATTTTTAAATTAACCGCCGAATCTTTCTATTGATAACTCGTAATTCACAAAAAATGTCGTTCGAACAATTTATGCCAGAGTTGACAACTTACAACGAACATGTATCAACTTGGACTCACTATTGCGCGAGTTACGAGGTGTCAACTCAAAATGCAGTCCGCAAAGTTCACTGGCAGAGTAACATAACGGCATGGGTTTTAATTGTTTAAAAATAGTTTTACGTTTTATTACAACTTTAAATACGTCTTTATTTCCGAAAAGTGTCCTTGAAGGTATATTGGTAAGTTTTTATTTCTATTTTACGTAGAACGCTCAATAAAAGCTCACTATTGAAATTTTTACTTTATCATCGATAACTTGTTTGTATTATTGAGTTATTTAACCATATTTTATGTTATAGCAGCCCAAGTCCTAAAACTCGGAAAACATTGTCGAAGTTAGGTATACCTGATGCAGAATCTCCTACGATTTTAAATTCATATGATTTTGAAATTGGAAATTTTCATGTCGTTGAGGAAACACGAACTGATACAGACTCTCCTACTATTTTGAACTCGTATGGTTTTAACTTAGAACCTGGATTATCAACTTCTCTTGTATTAGCCATGAGTAGTAGAACGAGGGATGATGATAAAGACCCGGATCAGACGTCCTGCTCTTCAGAAGATGAGTGGTATGATCGAGGCGAATAGTACTGGAAGGAAGACAAAGAAAAGAAAAGGCTTAGCTGATGTAGAGCATTGGAAAGCGCGCAAAGGAAATACCAGAAGAGAAGCGTCACTTCAATATTACTTAAAACAAAATGACGACATCAAAATGTTAAAATATGACTTTTTCAAAAAATATGATGATCTAAAAGTGATGCGTTATGAAAGTATTAGTAGTAGGCCTGGAAAGAAAAAGGGAGAGCCTGTTGTCAATGATCTTAAAGTTTTACTGTACGAACCAGATGCCAAAATTTATTATAGAATTGACATTGAATGATAAAATTGACAATGAAAACTATTCTTTGTTACCAAGTAGACCAAGACCTACGAGCAACTTTTTGAGGACTCGCCTAAACTTAATTTATGCAAATATAATGATTTGCAAGCCCTTAAAACTGTAACCTTCTGATTATCTTTCTTTTTACGATAATTTGCCGCACATGTAATTTCAATCAATCTAAAATAATGTTTTTTTTTTAATTGACTGCTCTTAAGTAAATGTTGACTACTTGTAACACGTTCGTAGTGAGATATTTTTAATATTGATAACTCATAACTGTTTGTTTATTGATTATTTAATGAAAAACCCATGGGGACAGTTTATTGTTTTAAGCTATATCAATAAATAATTTGATTACCTACCAACTACTTTTTTGTTTTAATTTAAAAAATTTTTTTTTCGAAATTAAGCAGTTTTTTTCCCCTCCTGTAAAATTTGAGACATTGCAGTTACGTGTTATCAACCTTTGACCATCGTAGTGTTAAATGCTTTATTTACATAAATATCAATCAGCACTGTGATATAATGGCTGATTCAGATTTGATTTCCAGGTTCTCAGTAGGCTGGGTATCTTTGCTTTCTGCAGCGAAGGCGCTGAGGTCACGCATCATGGAGTAGGCATCTTCTCCGTCAGCGTAGTACTTGGGCTCAATCTCTAAGATTTTGAAGCCAAGACTGTTGGTGTACAAGTTGAGAGCTGCTCTGTTGCTTTTTCTCACATGTAGGGATACATATTTAGCCTGAAATAAAAATGTATCAGTAGTAAATATTTTATAATGGTGGTCTTTCCATACTGACAAACAAACTCATGTGGATTTACTTCTAAAGAAAGTATTTTTCCAGATTTAATTAAAATAACAGAACCAATTAAATAGTTACCTGAAAACATTCCACCATAGCAAGTGAAGCTTGGTTCATAAGTTTCTGTGCAAGCCCAAGGCGACGGTGTGACCGCTTCACGGCTAAGGATGTGATGTGACCATGGCGGTTGTCTTCACCATCCTCTTCCATTTTAGCTAGTACATAGCCTGTAAAATTCAGATAAAAGTTAAGAAAAAATACAAGCTAAAATCCATATAATCATGTCAGTCATGGGTAGGGCTGCCATCCGTCCGGGTTTCCCCGGATTTGTCCTCGTTTGGAGGCCGTCCGGGGGCCGTCCGGGCGGGGTTTCAAGAAGTGTCCGGGGAAAACCCGGACATTTTTCATAGGGCCATCTTAACCTATGGTGCCTGGGTATGCGAATAACCCGAGCGCCTAATAATGCAGAAGTCGAAGTGTCCCAAAACTTAAAAATTTTCGCGCTCGCTTCGCTCGCGACTTCTTTTCTTATCACAATTCTTTTTACATTTGGCTACTTTAATATCCCAATATTCAAAAAATTTTGCGCTCGCTTCGCTTGCGGCTTCTTCACTTTGCAGATTTTTTTATTATACAAGTTTAGGTGCTGGACCCAAAACTCAAAAATTTTTGCGCTCGCGGCAACTTCCCTTTACAGTTGTTTGTATTTTTCAACATTTTTTTGACTAACCTATCAAGAAGGTAACTCCTAGTTTCCATATGAGCTTTCTTATTTATGACCTTCGAAATACATTAAGTCACAATCTTTCAATACTAGATACTACATGAGCTAGAGACGGCCCTGACTTTTCATGTAAGGAAGGACCTCATTGAATTTAAGTAATATGGTAATATTAAACATTAGGTCTTGTTTTGTTAAACAAAAAAAAATCGGACTCGTCCGGGGATAAACTGCGATTTACGCCAAATGTCCGGGTTTTTTTTAATATTTGTCCGGGTTTGGCGAAATTCGAAATGGCAGCCCTAGTCATGGGAGATGTACTGCCTGATGGGAGGTCAGTGACCTTCCTTTCCAAGCCAACTATTTTGATGAAGGTTAACATGACATTAATATTCATGAGGAGCATACCCATGAGCTAATTTATCACTTGAAGAAACTGTATATAATTTGAAGAAATGGTTTGGAATATGGGTTGCCTCAAAACTCACCAACAATGTGTCCCTTCTCATCCTCAGCAACATAGCTGAGTTGTGGCCATGACAGTCCATGGTAGAAATAGTACTTCATTTGGTAGTTTTCAGGCAAGCACAGCAGATTGCAGTGCTGCATATTCATCAGGTCACTTGGCCTCGCACACCGGATATTCATCTTGTTTTTCTGTGAATAAATCAATCAAAAACGTATACTTTAATGCTTATGAGACAATGGTTGATATTTCTATTGACCAAGAAATTGCAATGTTAATGAAAATATTGAGTAGAATTATAAAAATTACCTTTTAACTTATTCTCTTCGAGTTTTCCTTGTTTTACTAGGCTGCCTGATCTCAGATGCCGGGGGGCTATCTGACATACCACCTAGAAGCTCGCGCACGAATCGGAACTTCGACAGACAACACTTCCACACTATGTACCAACCTGGAACAAAGAACAATAACAATGTCATACAATGACACCACTAACTTACTTTTCTATCGAGATTCTCGGTTTTTAGTTAGTAACATATTGAAATGACAAGCATATTGGGCTACTTACAAAATAACACAAAGACAAAAACTAAAAATACGCTACATACGAAGGTTATAATAGCTAATATCACTTCCTTCATATCTCACTAAGCATAGGTTAATAATAATGAACACGAGGTTAATGCATCCACTTTACCAGCTAAAACAACCACTATCTCTTTACTTAATTATCAGTCGTAAGAAGCGTGTCAGTTTTCTAACATGACAATGTTTATTGCTCTGCTCGTGATTTTTATAGCGCCATTTTGGTTCAAGCAGCGCATTAAAATATTTCCTCGTAATAATTTCTAGCTACATGATGAATCAGCATATCGAAAACATGTGTGATTTACTAATAAATTTTAATAAAAGACGGTTTTACGTACTCTTAAATGTTGTTTTTCTTCAAAATAACACTTTTTCCGACATAACCTAAAATTATTATGACAGAAGTTTATTCGTCTAAAAATCTAGACATATCTTCGGGTATAACACTGAGGACTTCAAAAGCCTTATATCCAAAATTTTTTTTAAAAAAGGTTTGTGTCATCGTTTTGTCAATGTCAATAGGTGTAACAAAACAAACGATTATTTATTTTAATCAATTCTCTCGTTGTTTTTCATTTGGGAGAATTCAATTTATAAGTTAGAATACCCGAAAATGGAAGGTGATGGTCAAGAAGAACCATCTGCTTCTGCTTTCTGGTCAGTAAATCATGTAAATGTAGGTAGCAAAAGAAAATTCAAGTAGGTAAACCCTCTTATTTATTTAAAGAGAAGTTTTCTGCGGTCATAAAACACCAATGAAATAAGGTGTTAAAAAATATTAACCGCATCTTATGTTACAGTCGTCACCGAAGAAGCCCTGCATTTAATCAAGAAGAAATAAAGTGTTTGCTCAGAATACTACAGAAGTACAAAACCATAGTTTTCAATAAATCTACGAATGCGTCTGCTAATCGAGCGAAAGAGGTCGCTTGGTTGAAAATAGCTAAAATATTCAATAGACAAGGTTTCAAGCATAGAAGAAGTGCAGATTGTTTGAAGATAAAATGGGATAATATGAAGAAGAAGGCTAGATATAAGTCTAAGAACTTGATGGATATAAATTATGAAGAGTTTGATGAGGCCACTAGTCAGATGGTAGCCATGATGTGTGAGACTGAGAATGGTGCCACTGCAGATGATCCTGTGGCATCAGATGGAGATATCAATGGTAAAACAATTGTATAATATTATTTTTCTGTAAGTACATAATTTTATATTTGGACCTAGTTATGCAGAAACGTTCCAACCCACTGTAAGTTGAATTTGAGATATAAGCATTTACGTGTTTCAGTTGTATTCTTTTTTATTCTAACTAGTAAAGGTATATACTAGAGGTTTTATTGTTGAATTATATTGAGTTTAGATAACCATATGCTAACTTTAGGCTGTTCAATCACAATAACTCGATTTCGGGTGACTACGTCCATTTGAGGATAAGGATTTTATATTAATTAAATGGTTATACTTGAAAGCCAATTAAAGAACAATATAGGATTTTCCAAAGATAAAAAAACATATAAATATTAACATTTATTTCTAAAATATTTCAGATACAAAACACAGGGAGGAATCTACCACAAATCAATGGAATGGAACTGAAGACATGGATTCTAATGATTCTTCTATGGGTTAGTATTGTGAATCCTAAAATATCCTTTTATGTCTGAAAAATAATTGATAATACTTACTATATATTTTAAAATAAATAAAATCTTCTATATTTACATAAAATACAAAGATTCAATACCTCAAATGCCTTGTGCTAAAAAATAACTATTTGTGATAATTGTTTTCGGACCAAATAGAGGTTTAAGAAGTAATATTTTTGCTCTTTATTTACAGATGGTGGTAATGAAAACCAAAGGTAATTACAACATCAATAACTTTCTTTCAAACAACAACATAATTTAATTTATAAGTAGCAAAACATGTTTTAAAATATGTGTATTTTCTTAGGTTCCTGAACCGATCAACTAATTTTTCTCCTGAAGAGTGCAACCTATTGTTACAATGTGTGAGACAAGAGAAAAATATTGTATTATCAAACACAAACACATCAAGTTTCATTAAATTAAAAAATCGAGCTTGGGATAGGGTAAGATAAGATTAATATTAAAGCTTTTTATTATTAGTTACTTTTCATTTTATACCTAATTCAATTGAATACTTACTTTTATTACTGACGAAGCCACACCTGTGTGTTGTCGAAATTATAATTATAATTACTAATTGCCACAGCTCAAATCTACACCTATATTTTTTTACAGATATCCAACTCATATAATAAACTAAGTCCAGAAAAGAGGTCCACTAAAGTACTGCGCACAAAGTTCACAAATATGAAAAGATTAGTCAAGACTGGAGGAAGTATGAAACAATATTTTAAAGAATTTACCAAGAAACAACCGCAACTTGAAGAATCTGGCAGTGTAAGCATTAAATGTCTGTCTCTTGTTATCACATATTTACACTTTTATTATCACTTATTCTACCAACTCTAGCATTGTGGGCCTATATAGTATTTATGTAGTATAAACCAGAATATTTCAGACAGAAATATTGGAGCCATATTATAAAAAAAGTCATAAAAAGTCCTATCAAGATTGTTAGACTTTATTTAAATGCCTACTTAAATGGAGTATATAGTACTTTCATAAAGTATTCTTTATATTTATTCAAAATACATAAATATAAAAAAAAACACTGCTTATGATAATACATTTTTTTTTGCCACAGTTTATTTTTGAGTTAAAAGTCATATCAAGATTGTTTATATTTGGTCAAGTGGTGCCTACTCAAATGAAGTGTGTCCATAATACAAAAATATATCCAATTTATTTATAAAATTACAGAAAATAAAAGCGGAGCCACTGTTCGAGCACAGAAGCAGTTTAGACGCCGACAATGACAGCGATTTGGATGATCATATAGGAACTGATATTAATAGTGATGGCAACACCACACTTGATCCTTTGAGCACAGTGCTGAACAGTGATTTAGGTCTTAGTAAGTACCTTATTTAAATTCAGTTTTAAAATAATTTTATTCAGTATTATTCGGCTCTTCAAGTTTTATAATTGGAGGATATTAGCTGTTTATAAAATCCTAGTGTGGATGAGCTTTTATTGTGAAACTATTTTTTTCTGAACTTCACTGGCGATATATTAAGTGGATTCTGTGGCTGATAAGGTGCTAAAATGTTTGCTTTGTTTTTCAGGTTCGATAAGTCAATCAGAAAATAAAGAAGTCGTGAGATTAAAAATAGAATTATTAAATTACAAATTGGAAACGGCTAAGGTAAGCAATCCTTCACTCTGAACAATCTGTTTTGATCTTTATCACTACAACATTAAAGTTACCTTTTCACTAACGTGTGCTACGTTGACACGATTGATTTTCGTCTTTATCTTCTTTTAAAGTTGCTTTTTCATTGCAGTTAAAAAGGAAAAGAATAGAGGATTTATTACAAGCTGATGCAGTGGAACGCGAAGCTAAAGCTAGAGAGAATTCCCTAAGACTTAGGGCTGCCAGACTAGAAGCCGTAGCTGCCGAGATGAAACTACCCCCCTCGCACCCTGCACTCGCATACACCCCGGAAGAAACTCCTGCGCAACATTATATACATCAATACCATACTACTTGAACATAACTATGTAAAAATTGATAATTTTTGATGAGCTATCGTTGTTAATATTGAATGGTATTGATCAGATTTGCCACTAGTTGCTGCAAAAAAGTTTAGTTTCGACACTGTACTTAAATAGTCCTATGATGGCAAATTTTGTCATTTAAATTGGTGTACATTCTTAACAACCAAATGACACTGTAGTCCTAATATGACAATTTTAACATGGTTTAGATTGGTTGTCATTCCTAATAAACTTACTTCATTTGAATCCTTTCTTACTGCTACTATATTTCTATTTAAAATCTTCTCAAAGGGCCTGTATTTCAGGAGGTCCTCAAGAAAATTAATATTCGTAAAATAAAAACAATATTATTTCTTGAACTTGACGACCATCTAATAAATGTCAAAATGGCCAGCATACTGCGACACGGTTCAATAATGTTAAAATATTTTCATCCCACCATCTCGGAAAGAGTAGTTTTATCCTTTGATATCTGAGCGCAAAAGTCGTTTTTATCCTCTAGAGCGGCAAAGTGATTTGAATTTAGAACATCGTGTGCAATACTCCATTTGTGACAATCTTGATAAGACTTTTCAAACAAATACATATTAAACAAATAAAATACTGCTTAAAATAATTATTCAATTAATTAAGTAATTTTTATTATTGTTTTTACAAAGATTTTTAACGTCGTTTCATTTTTAAACTGAGTTTTCAAATAAATGAACTTTAATAGGTACTGCTTTTTAATTTGATACTCATATGTGCGCGCCATTTTGTTTTTTGCATTTAGTAATTTCCTCGATGAGGTGGGATGAAAAGTTACGTGTTGCACTCGAGTGCAAAGATTTTTCACCTTGAGCTCTTTTGATTCCCTCGCTATCGCTCAGGATTCTAATTATTGAAACACTCGCTACGCTCGTGTTTCAATTTTAGAATCCTTCGCTTGCTCGGTCATCAAAATTGTGCTCGCGGTTAAAAAGCAACTTTGCACTATTGTATAACAAATAACTATTATTAATTGAAAATTGGTCTTGATTGGTGCACTGGTATGAATCATGAATCATCATCATCATCATCATTTGTTTTTGCAACATTACGCTCAACTATATTGTCATAAAGTTGTTTTTTGTATGGAACAATGATCTTGGTCGAAATATTTCCGGCCACTCTTAACAAAAGTTGTACAAAGTAGGACGAAGACTAATAAGTTTTTTTTATCGATAAGCAAGTTTTCTGTTGTATTATTTTTAGGATAATTGAATTCTGAGATTTACTTATTTTTATACACAAACCACTAGTAGATATTTTAAGTTGAATCAAGTCTGTGTTAAGGAAATTGAAATAATTTACAAATTAGAGAAAATGCTAAATGTTTCATACGTTATTTCATTTAATTGTTTATGGTATGCATCCAACCAGTCAACCAGACTCCCATGATCAGGGGACTGACTGTTTAGTCAGTCCCCTGCAAGGCTACAAGGTAAGTCAACTCAGTAGCTACTAAATTATAGGTACCTATGCGGTGTTTTTGATTTTTGTGACAACTCTAATTTATCTTTTATTTTCAGGGAAGCTCAAAGCAATTTTCTGGCACTGAGGAACTTTTCTAGCTGATACTAATTTCGGAGCGGGAAAGGAAGGAGGCTTAAAAGGTGAGTTACAGATAATAAATAATACAAAAGTCATAGATACGAAAATTTTGTATATTTTACTTGATTGCGTTTTACAAGATGATTAAATTATAATTCAATATTAAAATTATTAATATGCATTTGTACAATTTCATCTATACCTAACTAAACTACAACGTCTAAAATATATTACACATAGCTAATATACAACATGCTTTTTACATTGATATCATATCCTACGTCTATCTACTAGTGTCATATGTATAAAGTACAAAACGTAGGTACGTACATACAGTAACGCTATTGCGGTAAGTGGTTAAGTAAAGACAAGCCACAAGTACTATATAAAGGTGAGCGTTAACATAATTTAGTACAATTGAGCATATTGCTTTGTTGAGGATCAGTCTTGGCAAATGAAAACATTCCGACCGGACCCCTACACAATGTAACAACACACTCGTTGTCAACTTGAGCCATTTACCAGGAACATTCAAACAATTGTTTAGTCGTTTATAGTAAAATAATATTGTCAGTGTTAAATTCATTTATGCGACTCATCAGATGTTCACATTACAGCTATCGTCAAACTCCCACGAGACAGGCAAAGGGCAGCCATAGGTATAGTTTTACACTAAGCAACCGATTAATTGATCTCAATTGTGCTATTAGGCATGATCATAAAATGTAGCACACTCATTATAATTGTAATTGCTCTATCGAGATTAGCTTTGTAACGTTCAAATGAGCGCTCAGCTGTGCTCGCATAAAATGCTCAATGAAGTAGCAAGAAAGCGATGAGACATCGCAACAGCGTTAGCACAGGCATATAGGAACACACACGATCATCGGTCACTTGCATTTGTGTGCGTTCTCTCATTGTCACGGTTATGTAAAGTAAACATCACCACATAAAATTTATTAAATAATCGTCCTAAAACATCTCGACAGAATCAATGCCACACATTACAATTTCACTAACTCGTTCTATTAATACAGTATTGATGCAAAATTGTATAAAACTGGACGGACAACTCAACTCACTACGGCAATATGAGCATCCAGCATCTTTTAACTCGCCCTGCTAGTTCTGGCGAAACGCTTCACAAACAAAAAGTTCTAGTAGCAGCCTTCGATTATCGTTAACGTAGGTATAAACTAACATTAAATAGAAACTCTGCGTTATAATCATCATCGTAACGGCAGTCTATGTCGATAGGCAGCGTTCACCTATCTCGGCTTCTTTGGTTATGCTACTCTCATAGGGGGTGCCACTGAGGCGTCCACTCGGCTCGCCCCGACAGCGCGGTCGAGCGGACGCCGGGCCTAGCGCATCTAAACAACAGCCCAGCGGGCGGGTGAGAACAGAACCACGACCGGCGTACAGAGGTCTTCTCATTACCCCGCTGGGGGACGAGGACTGGGGCTGGTATAAAGCTTCCAAGCCTTGGTTCTCGTCTGCTGCCCGAGGGTTCGGGCGAAGCGTCAGGTCGCATCACGCGTGGCGCGGTTATATCTGCAGCGTGGTGCGCGACGCGGCGGGCGCGGCGATGGGCGTGAGCGGGGTGAGCGGCGTGTGCGGGGTGCCGGCGGTGGGCGTGGTGGGTGTGGGCAGGCGGTCGGGCGGCGCGGGCGGGTCGGCGGCGCGCACCAGCACGCGGCGCAGCTCGGCCGCGCGCGCCGCCAGCGTGCGCGCCGCCTCCGCCATCTCACCCACAGCGCCGGCGCACGGGAACTGCTGCGCCGCCGCCTTTGTCTTGGCCACTGTTGTCGCGAGCGCATCCGACAGAGCATCTGAACATCTCAGCGCTTGTGTTTTCAGTCCAGAGTGGCGGGCACTCCTACGTACAAAAGAAAGAAGGCATTAATTTTCTAGTCGTAGTCACTTTGCACCAAAAGAGGAATGAGAGAGAACCTGTTGACTGAGAAAAAGGTGTGGTCTATTTCACGGAGCCCTGAGTAGGTATTGATGTATCAATATCGAATGGGGTCTTATTGTAACCATTTCTCACGGAATAATCTGTGTAAAAGGTAATAAAAAAAGTCCGTTACCTGTGTACTGTGTCGCCAACATGCACGATCCGATGCGCGCTGAGCACAACAAACTTGCCGTGCGCGAGGAACACGTCGGGAGGCTGTCCCATCTCGATGGTGCGTAAGAACGCCTCCACGGCGGTGGCGAGGTGAGCGCCGTACGTCGCCGCCTGCGCTGCGTAGAATGCTGCTAACTGCCGGTCGTCGGCAGGCAGACGAGTCGCCGCTGCCACTGCGCTTACCTGAATAAAAAACACAGTTAGGTAAGCAATTGAAGCTTGAACAAAATGAAGTGGTTTGAAAACCATTAACATCATCAGAAGCTAGAGAAAGTCAGTCCTTCTGGTCAGTCCCCGGTAACACGTTAAGGAGGTGAGGTCAGATAAGCAGTGGGACTAGAAGCAACCCCAATAAAGTTGGAAAAAGACAGATAACGATCCAAATCTAACAGGTATGTGTGTAGTCTTACCTCGCCAGCATGATCAGCATCTCTGACTAAGGCATCAAAGGAAGCCCTGAGTTTGTCGGGCAGCGCAGCCCTAATCTCTGCGTTACGTCTGCCCACCGCCGTGCGGGACTCCAGTCTTACGTAGTCATACTCCTCGGTCCATTCGTGTTCCGGCACTGGTACAGCTGGCGATCGCCTGAAATTGGTTTTGTTCGTTAGTTACATATGTGAGGAATGCAAGGAAAAGCGAAGATATCAAATCAGGTGTCTGAACTCATATGTATTGTACAAGTGCAAAAAGGGTCTCACCTAAACAATAGCGATGCATTGCCGTTGATGAAGGAGGCTGCTCTCCTGACGTCTTCAGTAAGAGACCGTGCACAGGACACGAGCTGGTCTAGCGCGTCCTCTGTGCCGTCTGTAGGTTCTCTGTCCCGCTCCAGTCTCTCGGGCGCCCAGTCTCCCGCGTCCAACGCGCTCGTCGCCTCGTGCGTTATGCGCTCCGCGTCCTTCAACGCTTTTACGAGGGGTCGAAGTTTTACTGCGATACCTAGAAGTATATTGCAATGTTAGTCCTCAACGCCTGTTGATTACGAGAAATCAATTTTGCAATTTTTGTTGCGTATATGATTTCCAAGTTCACGTACCTTTATCTTGTGCATCATGTGCGTTGGCAAGCGTGGCATCAGCGAACACGGCAAGGTCGTGCAATGCAGCTCTCAGTCTGGCGCCCGCTACGCGCACATCGAGCACGCGAGCTCGCAGCGCGCCGCGCCGCCGCCAGCCTGGCGACACGTACGACAGCAGCCGAGATACAGCTGCTGACGCTTCCTCCTGAACCACAACAAAAGTAACTCCAGTTAGATCGTGACATTCCCGTTAAATACTTCAAAATCACTTGTAGGCTACTAGGTTTGAACAATCAATCAATTGAGCAGTCTACCAACCTGTAATCTATCAAGCGCTTCAAGCGCCGCATCGCAAGGCAAGGGCAGGGCACGCGATCTTGGCACGTCATATGTACTGGAGGCGGAGGCAGCGGAATGTACCGAACTGCCGGAATTCGCTGAAGCGCTGGAAGTGGCCGAGGCCAGGGAGCCGGTGCCGCTGCACGCTGAGTCAGCGCTGGCGGGACGCGGGGCACGCGGTGCGTCATACCAGTCCACGAGAGGTCGAGGACAGTCGTACATGCCGATGCGTTGTACGGGCATCGGTGCGCGAGGCACGTCGTAGTGTGAACACTCTTCGATCTGTTGGGAAGATAATGAATGAGGATAGAATCGAAATCTTGGTGTACTGCTTTAACGGCATGGAATCTTATTGCGCGTCTAACTTCGTGATCAAACTTACTTTTGTAAAAGCAGGCGACTGTTGTGTGGGCATGGGCTGATGAGCCACGGGTGCCGGCGCCCGCGCCCTCCGCCGCTGCATCGCGCCACTTGCATCGAACACGCCCGCGACTATTCTTAATCTGTTGCCGGGACATATTCCCTGAAAATAATATAACAATTCTAATAAACAAACGAAAAAGCACGACATACTTATGTGGCATGCTATGAGGGGACCTCCTCAAACCATTAGTGGATAGATACCTAATAATAGAACTTTGAACTGCACTGTGTAAACAGGAAATTTTGAAAGATAAACATAGTGACATAATATTTTGATGATGCACTCGATTGTCCCATGTCTACGTGATGTTTACAGCATCCTCATGATGCGCTTAAAAAAACAACAGCTCAAGTTCGGTTTTCCCTGAAAATGACGTTAATTCAGTTTGGACGACCTTAGAAAAACAATATTCTTGTAGGTATCATCTTTGACCGTGACGATGTAAGATGCGTCAGCAATAAGATAATAATTTACGTTGAGGAAACAACAAACATTGTCGTACGAGCTTCTGAATGGGACCTGTGTAATTGATGTTAATTTTATGTTGATACATAACAACATAATAATTGTTGCTATACTTGAGCCATTAGACAAACCACGGCGCAATTATGTCTTTTTGAAGTCAATTTTGATGGCAATTATTGTTTTCAGAGAGCCTCTAACCAATCTAGAACCTACGCCTTCAATTGTTTTAGGTACCGGTTCTTTCTAGAAGATTCCGCAGAGACCAGTTTCTCCCTCTCTAAATACTGTTGTGAATTACCTGTCTTCCTCTTAGCGAGCACAGCCACCAGCCCTCGCTGCCGCCGGTGTTCTGCTCCAGCACGGTGAGCAGGTCACCGCGACGGAAGGCCAGCTCGTCCGGCGACTCCGCGATGTTGTCGTACAGCGCTCGCGCCATGCACTGGAACAACGAAACATGTTTATAAGCATTGATAAAGTAAATAAGGATCTCATGGTGAAGACTTTCGAGTACATGACAGGAAAGAAACAAAAGAAAAATGTTGTTACTAACTAGTAGCCTAAACAACAATTAGAAGTTAATGCTCAGTTGTATGAAGAGGTAAAGGCTACACATGGAGGATCAAGAACATCATAAGAAAATGAAACCAACAAAAACAAAAGACGTTCAACGTTATGTCAGTTTACAGAGAAAAAGTAAAAGCTCTGTACTCGTGACTTGTAAACAGGCGAGCTTAGGTATTAAATTTTTCATGAAATATTACAAGATTCAAGAGCAACTAAATAAGCTTTCTTCTGAAACTTTATTTCGCCTTTTCCGTGGAAGCTGGCAAATTATAACTTTCAAGTACATTTTTATAAAGCAACTTAAGAAAAGAATAAAGTGTTATAAACATTTTCCCTAATCTTGTTATGCAGTTAAGATTAAAAGGATTTACTGAACGGACCCGACTTTTGAGTTTATCTTTATTATCAGTGGCATAAAATATCTTATTTACGTAAACTGACTCGAATTCTTTCTTTACACAAAAACAAAGAACACAGAATTTTCGTAGTTTCAAGTGTCGGACAGGTATTTTGAAAAGTAAATATAGCAGAAAATTTCAGTAGCTAGCTACTGATTATTTGAAAAAGAGGTTTCTTTGACTTCCAATAACGCACCTAAAAGGTAGGTTGACATGACTAATATATTTCTTTCATTGACAAACAGTGAATCATGTCGTTAAAGGTAGGTATAGGTAAATAAACTTTGGTCTTCATTATATGGTAGGTTGGGTATCATCTCACTTCTACCTCCCGACAGGGGACTGACGTCCATGACAATTCCCAACGAAACGCAAACATTGGTTGTTGTCAGGCCCTAATCCTTATAAACTTAGTATTTGCAAATACGACTGTTCCTTAGTTATGTTTGTTTTGTATAACGCTTTCAGGGCAAAATAGAGTCTGCTGAAATTGCGTTGATGTAGATGACGGCTGTATTATAAGCAACTTTTTATGGGGCTGCGTAAAATAGGACGTGAGCGAAACAATTGTTATACAAATTGCTCAATCGTGCAGTAGGAACACATTATTCGAAACAGCAGCTAGTACCATAATTTTCGTATTAAGATTCGACACCCGCCCACGTTGTGTTTGGGTGCATATGTTGCGCGCGCGCAGCTGCAGCGGAACGGGCGCGTCCTAAATCAGGCGATAATGACGGATCGCATTGTGCAACGAGAGATTGTGGGCGACGCTTGTTAGGGCAGGCCATGTCCGTTTCCGATCTCCGCAATCGTTTATGCAACCGATAACAGCCAGACAATACGTTGGCGAACTCATTATGATTTTAATTGGGATCATAATTATACGGAATTCGTCATGGTTTTTTTTTTTTAATGAGGGATGAAATATCTTCAATCATCATTTTTACTATCGCACTGTTGACTGTTGAGCAATTATTTTTTTCAAAGTTGAAGTACCTCAACTACCAAAAATATAATTAAGTATTTACCGGATTAGTCCATATCGCCGTAATCTTCCTAACTTCAATATATCTCCTGCAGTTACACATTTTAATTCAAAACACTTCACTTAAAGCACAAACAGTTCAAACTATTTCAGTTTCTACGATCGTTACAATTTCTCTTATAAATGTAGCTGAGCCAATTACACGTATACTCGCTTCGATGAGTCCCGACGTAATGATTGAAATAACAACCATTGAAAACAAGTTAAATATAAATACCTAGTTATTAAATTTATTAGAACCGGTTGCAGGCGTGCGTCACGCCGCGACGTCAAATTATGCGTGCGACGGCCGTACATCATTCATTGAACCTCAAAATATTACCTTATGTACACACATAGGTACCTGATGACAAGTTAACTTCCAGATTTTCCTTCCTTGATGCGATTAATCCCTAATTCTTCCTATTGAGTCATTATAGACCAAAATCATTAAGAACCCCGTTTAAGGTAGTTTACCTACATTGGTTAAAAAATGGTTCCCATTTTGGGATGAATGTGTATTTTGTAGGTAATACTAACGTAAGTTAAAAAAAATGTAGAGTTAGGTAATAAGAACTACGAATAAGTCATAATTTATTTTATCGTCTTCGATTACTTTCACAGAAGCTTTTTATTATTGGAAGCTCGTCATAGTAATTAATATCAACAATTGATAAAACTGGCTAGACACTCTAGCAATAAATTGAAAGTTATAGTACTGTATCTTACGTAGCAACCGCCTATCTCCGGCAACCACAATAATTTAAGAGCGTGTACGTCAACCGCGCGCCATTTGGCCTAAAATGGTACTTTTCAAACCACTGTTTCTCAGTAACTACTTATCCTATAACTATGTTATTTTTTAATAACGCAAGGTAATTTCACTATCTATATAGTTAATTGAACATAAATTTCAATTTAAATACTTTTGTAGTTTAAATACTTAAAACCCCTATAACGTAACAGATGTTTTATAAAATTCCCGTTCAGCGTCTATTTCGAAGCTTAAATTCATGTGAAAACAGTGGCAAATCTAATCATATTTATTTTTTTACTCATAGACGAAATCCCCATGCCTATAGTTAGTTGAAAACATTTTTTGATTTAGGTCTCTATCTTTCAGAAAAAAATATTTTAACAATGTGAAAAATTGTGAATTTCAAATGCTTTTTTTACCTATCTATCTTACTTAATTTAATATAACAATTATTTACTATAGTAATATAACTCTTTCTTTAAAACATAAACTTTATATTATAATTTAATCTCTCGTTTTTATTTTTTATAAATTATTTAAAAACTACTATAAAACGCTGCACGCGAGTCAACTCAAACCAGACCGCCGCAAGGCTTCACAGAGAGAGGACGTGTCGCTCCGTCACATCGCGTAGGGTGAATAACCTCTGCCGTGGATACCGAGAATAGAGTACATTTCAAGCGCGACCAACAAATCTTGATACATTACTATTTTATTTAAAGCTCAATTTTGAAGCATATTTTTTTTATCGATTGAGTTGAAATTTTGTTTGAATGTTCAGTTTTAATGACAATGTATGATTCTATATCCAATATGGCGGTATACCCAAGATGGAGAAAAATTGTTTTAATGCATTCCTACGATATGGGTATCAAATGAAAGGGCTTGCTATGAATAACTCGAAAAAAAATGTGTCGCGAGTCTAAATCCAATATGGCGGACTCCTTAGGCTAGAAATCACTTATTGCAGATGTCTGTTACCAATCGAGCTATAATTTTTTTTTTCATTTTGGATGTACCCAAATTTTGACTTTTGATCTCGAATAACTTTTGAAGCATATAGGATAGATAACTTAAAACTTTATTTGCAATGGTAAACCCAAGCTCTTCACCAATATTTGGCTTTCCGGCAATTGTTGTTATTTGACCACAATTTTTCGGTCTGGATGGACTGGACCATTCATATAAACAATCAATTTTTCAAATCGGTCCAGGCGTCTTTGAGAAATCGAGAACAATCAAATTGAGAACAATCACAAAACAATCTAATTGAAACCTCCTCCTTTCTTTTTTTGAAATCGGTTAAAATACAGAAACTCTTAACATTGTCATTAATCATCAGTCGACTATTTAGTACTGTTGAAAATTGTATGTATAATATACAGAAAGTCCTCAAAACCAAGGTTTTCATAGGTGCCCGATTTTTTTGCAAAAGAGTGTAAGTATTAACGACTTATTTTCATGCTTTTATATTTTAGACATCCATAGACTTACACTATTTTCCCGCTGTTAACTATTTACTAAATAATATATTTTTTGTTCTACCAATTTCACTTGAAAGGATCAAAATGGTTTGTGTGACTATACGTGAAGTATGATAGGCACGCACACAGCCGCGACGCTAGTCTGCGCGGTTTTTTGCGTTGAATTACCTAAAGTTGACATCGCGCGCCGAGCGTACACGCTCTTAATACCTAATAATTTATTCTTCAAGAAGCCACTTTACTTAGCTATGACCCTAACTCAAAGCACTTTTCTACCTCTTTCATTATTCCTCTTTTATTCTCTCATTCTTAATTCTCCTGGAAGTGGATTCTGCGGTAAGCTCAGTAAAAAAATCTCTAACTTTTTGTCATGGCTATCCAAGATTTCCAAGCATCTTTTCTAAAACCCCTATCCATCCAACCCCATTTTACGTTTCGAAATTGTTAATCATCTTCATACTTCAGACAACTCTTTAGTAAAATGGTGCAAAAACAAAAATCGCACTTAGCAAATTCTATAAAAGTATTGTACAAAAGATCCAGTAGATAATTGAATGGACGTCAATAGAAATGAGACTGAACTGTGCTTATTGAATAAAGTGTGGAGATAAAGCACTAACTGGACGTAAATGAAGCTTCGTTCAAGCTATCAATAGCCTTCGCTAATGACGTTAAACCTTCACTTAGTTTAATGGATGGGCTCTATTAGCAACGTAGGCACATTTAGGTACACTATGAAGAAAATACTCGAGTACTAGAAGACTTTGTTTTCTGAGCAGTCATTTGTGAAGACAACATCTTCAAAGGTTTTTTTTAGAGATGCTGCTTTAAACATCTGTGCAGATAATACCATTTACCATTTTAATTATTCCTTAAAACAATTCGGTTTGAAAAAACATAAAATAAAAGATGAATTGTTGGTCGATGAAGCTTTCAATATGAAAAGGTCTAACCAGATTCAATTTGTCCAGTTAGATAATTCAACTGAAGCACCATCTGATAGCGCACGCAAGTAATAATAACTTTCTCCACTTATAAAATATATTTTATTCAATTAATCGATTCCATTCATCGGACAAATGGCAAGGATGATGAAGATCCGGATGTTTATGATTCATAGTGCTGTACTGTCAATTCGCAGAATTTGTGCTCGGTATTGTGCGGGCGCCTAGCCGAGGTACGCGAGGTAGGTACACCTACAATAAACGCACTTAACCCGTGAATGCCGCGTGTACCCGTGAGGTCGGTGAGGTCATTGGCTTGACCTTTTAATAATACTCGGATTATTATAAGCCAATCAAGATCTCGTAAATATTGTTTTTCCTTAACTTTTACCGTCTAGCCGTATTCCCTATGTATTAAGGACCTTTTGTAGTTTGGTTCGGCGGAATAAGTTTATGGTAGTTCAAAATCCCGGGAGTATTTTAATATCAGTAATTACAGCTATAGCATTTTTTTAAAGCAAGTCAATGGACTACGAAATGTCTACGGCTTGAGGATCTTTAAAACGAAAACAAATTCCGCCAAATACCTATGTACCTATGTAATACGAAAGGGTGCAAATATTCAGTCATTTGGTAAGTACTTAATGCCCATATATTGAAAATTAAATGACATACCTAATAATAATTAATACAAACAAATACATTCAGTTCCAAATGTTGTATCACATCAGGACACAACCTGTTTTGGTTCGCTACTTACAAATAAGGCACACAAACTACGCGTATATTTGAAAATTTGTGAAATAATACATTAAACAAACATGACCACCAGTAAACCGCAAAATGACGATACACTCGAAAAATAAATATATTATTGTTTACCACTCAATCCACGAACTGGAATAAACCGATTTCTGCTTAATGAAATGCAATTAGTCGTTAACTATTTTATTAGAATGAATCACTAGCCGTCTTTAATGAATATTTTTCTATGAAAAGGTCACTTCACTAGAACTTTAGCAGACTCGTATTTTTAAACGTGTTCGTACATACCCTATGTATAGGTTATCCTACATTGGAAAGAGGAGAGCGTGGCGATCTCAGAACCCTTTCCAAAATGTGGGAGCGATAGTTATGCAAGTGTCACGTGCGTCAAATATTGCCAAATCAACCGGGTGGCTGGTCCTCGCGCTCTAGTAGACCTCGCCATATGATAGTGGGTCGAAAATCAATGAGGCCCGGCTTGCGGCAGGGGACTGAATGGCGGGGCGGCGACCTACGAAGGTCGCACTCCCGTAGTACGCGAAGGGTTAACACGCATGCGCGGTGCCTGCTAAAAAAACATATTTCTATTTATAGTGCTTAATGTAGGAACTATTTTAAATGACAACCGTATTTTAAATAAACACCATTAACATTAAAGTATTTAGACCTAGGTAAGTTTCAGTTCTATTAATAGTTTAGTCCTGGAAAAAAAGTTTGTAAGAAAAGCCTCATTTTTGATCATATAAACATGTTTCAGGTATGGGGAAGCCTGCAGTTAACTAAAAATAGTTTCACATACCTACAGCCGTAGTTAATCGCGGACATTATCGCGTACGCCTGGCGCCTCGCGAGCTTCGTGATTGTGTCTAGACGAGAAGCTATTCATTACAAATAAAACTTATAAAACTTGCACCCCGCATTAGTCTCACTCTGACTGCACTAATTAAGACGTGGAATATTAATTAATGAAATACATTATGTCATCCAATTATGTCACATTCCGTTTCCAGATTTGTACGTCGGTTAATGTCGCGTGATAGCTTGTTTTGTTGTATTATTTCTGTAGCTTATTGACTTACTAATACTATAAATAATTATGACAATGGTGACAATAATGAAATAATGATGATAATGATGACTTAACTTGACAATGAAGACGACGCTAAAGACACATTATTGTAAAACAATATCAAGCGCAAATTTTATTACAGCTCACCACTTACCTCTCGAAGATTTTACGATCATACGAGCTTTTGTTCGGCACTTCAACTGTTAGAATTTCCCGTCTATTGGTTTAAGTGATCTCCAAAGAAGAGAAACCAATTCAGAATTTGACTGCTATATTAGATCACCGAGGCAGGTACCTACACCTGAGCTTGAGTTCCTTATATTAATTTCAGGGTTGGGAAGATGTTATTGTGGTTTTTCCATGTTGATGGTCAACAACTAACTAACAGTCATAAATTGGCACCAATTGATGGCAATTGAGTCTTTTATTATAACGATGTGATAGCAAAAACCTCTTCCAGAAAATAAACTACACGGAGGTCATTTTAAAACGAGTGGGAGCTATCAGATTCTCAGGTATGATTCATTCCTAAAACTTTCAACAGGAGGCAGCTACGAGCTACCGATAAAGTTGAACATCCAACAGGAAAAATTGCACGTCTCTTACAAATATGGGAACACGTACCCGAGAAAAAGTTTCCCTTCTCGGCTGCCAAGATTTTACGAGCAAATAGAAACTTGAGACGCCTTTTTAGAAGTAAAATAAAAGCGTTACGTACTTCTACATATGAGTGATCATTTTTTGCATAAAGATAAGGTGTTCAAGCACTTGACTGGTGATATATATGCATTAAGTAAGTCGCTAGGTTTGCAAGAAATGGAGTAGATCGCAATCTGTCGCACAGATACACTCGAGAAGCGTTCAGTCGACGGATAAGTGGTCGCCGCCATCCGTTTGGAATCCGACGAGATAATCGCGTCAGATAATAACCGCAAGTGTATGCAAAATGTGGACGAGTTTTAGCAGAATTCCCAAGTGATTTAGACCCAGTTGACACACATAAGAAAACGTTTTTACCGCAGTTGTCAGTGAAATTAAAAAAAAAGTTCTTTACATAGCTAGATGTTTGTGTTCAAAAGAATTCGAGATAACAGAAGAAAAGATACATGGATATCACAACAATATCCACAAATCAGTTTCCCTTTCAATGCACTGATGTGATTTTAATGCCACGCTGTACTGCCTCACTGGTGACGTACAGTCAATGACCTATCCCAAGAGATAAACCCACGCAACACTAGGCGCCGAATCTATGATCAAATAACAAAGTACATATCATGTTTGAATTATACCACGCTTCTATTCCCTAAACGAAGAGGGGGCTGTTATTAATTATGCAGATAAATAACAATTAGAGACTGGAATTCTACTTCGATTTTTTACATAAGGGCTGAACAATCCCACATGGAAAAGTCCCAGAAATAGGGGATGGAGTGCACATTTTGTTTCCAAAGTTGTAATTTTTTTGTTGCACTCTCAAGTCGCATTTACGCTAAAGCTTGACCGTATAATACAGTTAACCGTGTTTTGTTTACTGAATCATTGACTTCGATGAAACACTAATTTGAGTAGCAATTAAGTAACACGACAGGCATGCGTGAGAACTTTCTATACATAGATGACTTTGTGTGTGTGTCGTGTGTTTCGAAGGACTGAAGCAGGCCAGTGTTGATATTCCCAGCGCTGCGTTATTTGACATGATGTGACATACCAGACACGGGTAAATATTGTTCGGATACGTTGAACAAGTGTACCAGTGTTGCCATAGATAACGCAACTGAACAATAAACAATATCTAACGTGAATGTAAATTGTATGTAACGAGGCATGTCTAACAACAAGTTTTCATTAGAATCCTTGTTACCTAGATATTTGTATGAATTAGAATTGTTTACATACCTATTGATACGTGGGTCGTGGGTAGGTAGATTTATGAAGTTTATTGCCTAAGTTCCTAAAAGATACTGGTGTAGGTGTTAAAACCTAACTACGCGTTAGGCAATTTCGATTATGTTGAATAGAAAGCATTTAATATCTCGTGTTTATTCATCGTTTCTCATATACTTCAATAGACATTATGAGTCGTTAATTTTATGTCATCGAACTATTCCAAAAAGGTTCCAATCAATTCCAAATCACTACGCGGTCCTCATATTAATTATGATAATTGTAATTTTATGACGTAAACATGAGTGTTAAAATTATTTTATTCGATTTTTATAAGGTCTTACGACGACACAACACCATAAACTTGACGAAGTTACAGCTAGTAAAGTATAAAACAACATTAAACATGTAAATTAGAAAATGTAATTTATCTGGTGAATTGAATAACATCACCGCATCAACAAGGCGAACAGCGCAACCAAGTCCAAGGGGGCGAATTGAAAAGATCCTCCCTCGCAGAGTCCCGGTGAGAGGGCGAGGGGCGACAGAGGGACGAGTGATGCAATTTTGCAGTGCATTTTATAGATATGCAGACGCCAAAGAATAGAAGCGATTTTTTTCCTCTCTTTAACCACGGTAACAATTCTTTAGGGGTTCGTCGACTTTTTGTATAAGGAGCGCGGCACGATCACAATGGCGATTTCAACGCAAAATTCCTCGCGAAGAAAGCTTCCTGAGCTTTTGAAACATGGTTGTTGTTTTATTCACTGGAAAATGATTTTAACTTTTAATAGCGCCCCCATTTCTGTCCCAATTATGCATCTGTCGGGAAGAAGCGTCTGGCAGCAGTGAACGTCTGACACTTGTAGCTTGTGTCACAACGTAGATTTGGCATCGTCCCAAGCGACACGTTGGTAGCAAATCGCGCGGACAATACGTTGCAGCGGGCCCTTGTCCCGGCTATATGCGACGACGTGCTCCGAATATTAATGCGTGTTTTGGTAAAAATATTACAAACATATCGAAGCGACAACAATATTGTGCCGACAATTTATAAACATTTGGCAGATATTTTGGTAGATAACTGTGTAACTCCATGTAAAACATTGGGCTAGGTTTATATTAAGTTAGAAGAGATGACACGCTGATTTAGTGGGCAATTGACTAGACTCATAACCATCACTTTATATTTGTAAACTATGGACCTAAGTTTCTATTTAGTGTCTGTTTTATTGCAAGTTATATTCTCTACAATTTCTAGCAAGAGGTTTCTGAATGTTTCGAAAGAGACATTACGTCTCAGAGGTAATTTTATTAACATTTAATGGTTATATGTTCGAATATTAAATTTCATGTTCACTCTACCACCATTAAGTAAATCCCCATTTCCGAATCACATAACATTGGACTTTCATTGAGATTTCTAGCATCTACTCGTAATTATCCAGTAATTGGAAAACAGATATCTTAGTATTACTTTACAGATATTACTTATAGTAGGTGTAGATTTTAGGATAGCGAGTTAGGTACCAAATTAATTCGCAGTTAGCAACATACTAGTGTGTATCGCTGATGTAACAGTAGAGAGAAGTATAGTTAATATTGTATTGTAACGTTCTAAGTTTTGTGTTATTGTGACAGCACGTTTTGCGAATCGTGATCGTGTCGGGACTTAGTGTCCTAATAAATTAGTGTAACGAGACAACGTCGCTCGATTCGAACGGTGGCGGTCGCGGAGCTCTCGAGCTCTCGACTCGGCTTCAAACAATTTTGTCTGATGCACAGTTGTGCCCTCGTCTCGAGAGCCTCTGATTAAACCAGCCCGCACAGTCGCGTACGGGTTTTGCTTTATTTGCTAACTGTTTCATTAAAATCCTCGAAGTTATTTCAAACATTTGCTGAAATATTTTCGCGACAATCATTTGGTACGTGTTTCAGTTGGGCTTTCCTTTTTTCATAATTTTCGGTGAATATGAGGCGAGGTACAGTTTATTTCCAGCCTTTAGTTTTGGGAAAACTTTTAGTTAACATTAAGTAGTTACCTCAGTCTTCATGAGCTTTACGAGTTGTAGACGCATATTATCCTATTTAGCTCTAGTGTAATCATAACTTAACGTTATTAGTAGTGGTCCTTAATAACATTAATCTAGATTAATGTGACGCATTGTATAAACTTTGCGTTATGGCGGCACCCACTACTTTGGATTATGCATTAGATGCTTGGCACCAAATTAAGACCACCGTTTCTCAAACATAATCTAACACGAAATATTACATGACTTATAGCTAAGCTTTGCCATTTCAAACAACTAACTAAGCGGAACGAAGGTAAATATCTTTAGCATTAATGCCTTTGCTAACTAAATAAACTTTCTAACCCGGGTTATATGGCTAGAAATATATTTTGCGATCAAGTTTAGAAAGTTGGCAATAAATTACGGCATCATATAAAATAGCTCGTTAACGATTTCAATTTACAATAATATTTCTGTCAAGTCATAAAAATGTCTTGGTATTTATTTTACGCCGATCCAGTAATTAAGGATCATAAATTGAAAGTAAAACAATGGCTGAATATCTGTTTTAATGTGTACAAGTCCTGTCTGTGTAACGGTAACCGAGAAACAGTAAGCCTCAGAGGTATAGACGTATTTATTTTATTAGTGACTCATTCTCCCTTGGAATAGCAGGACGGCAAATAATTACAAGCGCGCCCAGGCAAGAACCGCAAGATAAATTACTGGAAACCAATGAACAGGTTCGCAAGCTCGTACTAATCAGCGAGAGAAGTGATTGCAACTAATACTGAAACAAAGCGGTTCTGTCTCTGGGTTCCCACTTAGTGGGCACAACATTGCAAACTTTGGCGACCGCTGTCCGCAAGCGGACACACGACTCCCAGGAGAGAACGACGCTACTATATTATACATTATAGAAGTCCTGCACCGGAATAGTAATATAACTTGTAGTTCTTCATCAATATTTCATGTGATCTACGTAATGCTGTCTGGCTGTCGGTTTCCTTTTACGATGTCTAGGAATTGTTGCATCACCAATTTAATTTTTGTCTGTGATATCTAAGTGTTATTTTTAGTAAGTATGTATTTATGTAGGTCTCGTTCTATAGTATTTTCCTTTAGTTTCCACATTCCCGTATTGAGGTTGTTTGTATAGATAACTAGCTTTTGCCCGCGGCTTCGCTCCCGTCTACTGACTTCTCTACTTAACCCTATTTTTTTTCATAAGAACTTCTCCTGATAATAACAAACACAACAAAAAAAGAATTAGCCAAATTGGTCCAGGCGTTGTTGAGTTTTGCGCTTACCAACACATTTTGCGATTCATTTTTATATTATATATGTTACGGGTAATGCTAGAAGGTGGAGCAAACCTAGGTTTACCCGGGTTGACTTAGTATTAACCAAGCTTCTTGGGTAAAGTCCGAATAATAAGTAAAATACATTTTAATTCGGGGTTTACCCATGCTCACCTAGGTCTACCCAACTCTGACTGGGTAATGTTAAAAATTTGTGTAATTAATTAGTGAAATGAAAATCCAAGATCATTTTAAACATTTATAATTTTAAAAAAACATATACAGGCTATCGTAATCGCTTGAAGAGCATAAACTTAATAGCTTTAATAGAAAAAAACTAATAACGGTCGGTGTT
Organism: Helicoverpa armigera; assembly: GCF_030705265.1. Taxonomy (NCBI): domain Eukaryota; kingdom Metazoa; phylum Arthropoda; class Insecta; order Lepidoptera; family Noctuidae; genus Helicoverpa; species Helicoverpa armigera. Next base: position 7,632,589 of record NC_087130.1, on the reverse strand, counting down.
GTTCAAATTGAAATTATTTATTTGAGCAAGATAAACTGCTGTGACATTTAAAATTGCACAATTTTCCTGCAGCTTTGCATGAACACTTCTTTGTGGCACTTTCTGTTTTGCAATTAAACCTTTTTAGAGTAACGCCACGGGCTCGAAAATTACGCAACACCTAACATTACCCAGTCAGAGTTGGGTAGACCTAGGTGAGCATGGGTAAACCCCGAATGTAAAATTTATTTTACTTATTATTCGGACTTTACCCAAGAAGCCTGGGTAATACTAAGTCAACCCGGGTAAACCTAGGTTTACTCCACCTTCTAGCTTTACCCGTAACATATATATTATACTCAATACTCAATACTCAATAACTTTATTGCATTCCATAATGTGTACAGGCTGATGGGTAAAAGTAAAAGAAACAATTATGGACCCTGTCGGGCACAGCAAAGTTAGTTTTTAGAGGAGAGGACGAAGAGCGCTTTTTAAACATATTAATATTGAATTAAATGTAGAAAATCTTATTATATTTAGATATTTGAGTAGGTATTATTTCTGTGTAGATTTATTTACATTTTACTTAATATTATGTGTTACGCAATATTTTCAACATTAATGACATTTTATATTATAGATATGAGTAGGTATCTACCTACATTTCCAGGAAGAAAATATTATTTCGTTCCGTTTTCCTTTTTCGAATTTCATAAACAAACACAAATTATGGTTAAAAATGTTGTTTAAATAAACTGCTATATACATTTCAGTCTAAATATTCCGCTTTATAAATGAAAACTCGGAATAATGAGGTACATATACTTGGAGGTTTTATTCAAATGAAGTATTATAATTTTCGGTTTTATAATAACAAAGGTCTGAATACTAGGACAGTTGTTTGGTCCGTATTGGATGTCGTGTCGTACAAACTCCCCCGGCGAGCGGTCTCCGGGCGAGATGAAAGTCGGCACCCTCCGCGTTTTTTCTATCCGAACGACCGATGTGGAGTACTCTCATTACTGTACCATTTCGTTCCCCTAAGGGTACAAACAATGTATACTATGTATAGCGCCGTATTGTGCACTAAAGGTTCTTTTGACTCAAGATTACTTTATGAGCTATAAGTAAGTATTATTCTTTTGTTTTTACTCCATGCAGGGGTAGTCTGAGACGGAGTATCATATCTATCATTAGGGTCTGGTGTCTTGTAATAAATCATGACGGTGCTACTTAATTCTAATCCATCACACCGAAGGCGAGTTTGGGAGGTTGTTAGATAACTTTCTTTTGTTTAAACTCGACGAATGAGCTCGGGAGCAGTGATCCTCCCGATCCGTAACACAAAGGTGAAGTCCAATTACATTTTGTTGCTCGCTCACGGACTCTAATGAAGCCTCTTCCGAAGTTACAAAAAAAACTTTTAAGTAGGTTACTATAGGTACTTACTTCTTTTGAATTTTCGAGGTTTTAGCGACGCCTTTTGAATAAGATGTTTCCTTCATTAATAAACTGCATAAAGAAAATAATCTCTTCTATTGATCATGTCATTAATGTTGAAAATATTGCGTAACACAGTAACACCTAATTGGTTAAATTAAATTTCCCTCTTTATCCAATCAAACAATCTAATCTTGGTTCACGCTGGTTGATTGCAAAATCATAAAGACGTCTTGTATGTTGTTTACAGACATACAAGTCGAAATAAATGGCTGTACTGTGGACGTCCAGTGGTGTGGACATAGTCGCTTAATTAAAGCTTATGTAGCCGTATCATAATGGTAAACATCCTCGATCGTAACTTGAGTTGATAACGTAGATAATCTTGCGTGTGGGAACATGGCTACTTAGTGAGATCCATCGGAGCGATAGTGCGGCGGCACCCATCGATGTTCGGGTGTTGCTCAGGCAAAGCGACCCAGTGACGGTTTGATGAATGACCTGTCGAACTGTCGCTTCTGTACGTCCGTCAACAGCATTAGTGATGTACCTGGCTATCTAAATTGAAGTGTTTGTTCTCGCCGAATGGTTGCTACATGATCTCGAATACATTAAGCTTTTATGTGTTGACTAAATGTCGGTTGTATTGACTTGACCCCTCTTCCTATTATGTATATTATTCAGTAAATACACTCTGAAATATTACCTTACCAATTTGACTGTTATTGCCAACACTCTCCAAAATAAAACAACATGAAATAAAACTTCCCTAATCCCTCACCAATTTTTCAGTCCCGATATCACAAATTCTGCTGACGTCTCCTATCCCTCGGTGCCTGCCACGTACATCCCTACACAGGATTACATGCGTCTGTCAATCAAGTTGGATTTTGACTAATGATACAACAGAGAACAAGTAAACGATCGCATGATTCAACCAAAATAATTGGGCCAATCAATTTGTTAAACAAGCTAATGATTGTTGCGTGTTCTGTTCAACCTAAATGGTTCTAAATTGTAACAGAAACGTTTAAGGACTAACATTTTAATGTGGACTACGACTACAACATCTATATTAATATTATGAATCTGAAGTTTGTTTGTCTAAAAATGTTAATCGCAGGAACTGTAACTATTAGATTCCGTTTAAAAAATGACTCCTGTGTTAGATAGCCCATTTATTAAGAAAGCTAGAATTCTTATCCTAGTGCATGAAGTAGTTCCCTCGGGACGCGGGTAAAACAGTTGGTAGAGGCTAGTTTTCCAATAAGTTTGTGTAAAGGATATTGCGAGTGATATTGCACTCATCAATACGTCCTCGCTTCCTATTGAGGTCGGAATTGGATAGACTTGCTCCCATGTAGCAATTTAATATAACTTGTGCTCTTGTTAGACCAATTTATCTGACAATATTGCTCCCAAATACATTTCGGAACAAATTGCTCTACTCCATATTAATCGTGATTAAATCTATAAAGGTTTATTACCTCAGGTTTAGCGCCTTTGTTTAGTTTATGGTAACAAAATTGTTTCTGTTTGTTAGGGTCGAGAACAGCGCGCTATTAGTCAGGATATTCTAAGTTTTATCTTTTACATCTGTTACAGAACGTGACCAGTCTTCGTTGATTCATAGCTTTATAGTCTACTTAGGTAAATATATTAGTAGGTATTATAAAGAACTTTACGACTACATACAACCACATAATTTTCTAAGATAGTTGCAAAATCGTCAACATAACTTTAAAGACACGAGCGGTCGTAATAGAATATCATAATCCTAGCCCATTAGTGAGACTACTTAACCCTACTAACGTTACTGTAAGTATATTTCTGTGTAACAAATCAGCAGTAACTGCACATAACATAACGCACCGTCGTCATGCTCAGATAATATTCAATCATCCCTAAACTGTCGTTATGCCTGTATCCGTGAGCGTAAATATGAAATGTACTGTCTAGGGCTGCCACAAAGGTTTTCTTACATAATTCCCCTTAATGTAGGTACCTACAATCAATCAGACTTTTCCTGGTAACTCCCGAATCACGGAAATCCCAAAATCTTGGCCTTTGTAAACCAATTATAGGCAATCAAGTGGTCAGGTTTTTTGCAAGTCTGCCGAAAATGTAGGTGTGATGACTAAATCTATTGACCTATTGATCGCCTTATGAATATTGTTTTATATTGAATTGTGCAGATACCAAGAATTTTGCTACAGCTGCAAAAAAATAAACCTACTATTGTAGATCCTGTAGAAGCTCTGGGTTAGGTACCTAGGTACCTTCTTGCAACTTCTTAGTTCTTACTTTTACGACATCCTTAGATACAATTCAGCTGTGTCATTCAGAGCTATATTTGAGTACCGAAAACTGAAACAAAGATTCCTTCCTATCTCTATAATGGATATTCGTTATCTAGGAAGTGCGAGCCCTGCACATCAGACAGATAGGAGCAGAAGGGGCGGGGGGCTGACATCGACATCGCACTCATGTCTGACGTGACAGCGGCAGCCACTCCAATCTGCGATACGCACTCGAGTGCGACGCACTCACACTCGCGTAGATACTCAGCCGACGTTCACGTCACTGTACGTACCTACGTGCAAAAAAACCGCCGAAGCGCACATAATTTTTGCGTGCTAGCGAAAAAACAGCGTTTTTACGTGGTTTGTATTATACATATGTTTCGAATTTATTTTCAGTTATTTCTTAAATAAATAACTTATTAACGAGAAATAACTGATTTCGCTTGAAATTAGTTATTTATGCTCTGTTTGTTTACAAGCTTCTGAAAATAGCCGTTTCAATTTAAGTATGTATAACCGTGTGTACCTAACGAAAATAATATCTCAGTATATTAAACAGAAACGGCCACAAACGTTGTTTTCAAAAACAAATCTTTTATTAATAAAAAGATGACGAAATATGTAACAAAAGCTGATGACGTTACTAATAGGTAGGTAAGCAAATATATAGGCATTTTGTAATATGCTGAACTTTAAGAATTTATGACTAATGCTTTACCTAATCATATTAACGTGGACACGTACGCTTTAGAGGTTAAATGACAAAAAGTCTATTCCGCTGACTGAATTTTGATTACAAAGAAACACAATACCTAGGTTTCTAACTTTCCAGTTTCAATGTCAAACGATATTATGCAAACTTAAAATAACTGAATACTTTCAATCATTCAACTGAAATCACAATACTGTCAGATATAACCTGATAAAGTAATATTTGGGACTATTATCTAGACCTTGCAGAAGATTGATATTTCCATACTCTGATTAAACTTGAAAAAAATCAATCAATAGTCGAATTCAGTGAAGCCTATCAATCGCAGCTACTCACGCAAAAGCGGGAGAGATCGGCTAATCGACTCTTTGGGCTGTAAATAAAGATTAAAATTCACTCCGCTTTGCTTCTGAACGATCCCTCTTAAAAGGTTTGAAGATGAAAAGGGGAGCTGTAGTACTATACAAGTGATGAAAATATTGTACAACCGTTTCGGACGCGCCGCGGTCGATATTGTTCTCAAACTTTGCTGGCTGCACGATCATAATTTAGATAGGTACGTACTGTGGCAACAAGTTAAGCTTAGATAACTTATACAACATAACTTTAGCTATAATGGATCAATGACATAGTTTGGTTCATCGGAAACTCCTAGAATCCAACGCAGCATAGCGATTGATAAGTTAGTGTTGCGAAATTTTGGACCACCACAAATTGCGCATAATGTCGGCATTTGAAACAGGAATAATTATAGCAGTTAATTGGGTTCTATTATCCTGCGTCAAGTCCATATCTCCTTGTTATCGGAGTACAGCTGCAGTCGCGCAGAAATGATGCGCGAGTGAACGATGATTGACGCCCAAACTATAAATAAGCCGAACTGCCACACTAACACTCATAAAAACTCGCTTTTGGTGCTTCGTGTACATATAACGATCGAGATTGGACAAACATTGGTTTAGACCTCACAGACTGTTTATGTCGTGATCCTCATAACTGAACGTAAATAGGCGATGAAGATAGATAGACAACAGGCAACACCATGTAGAACGTGTGGTATTGTCATGCGAATGTTATGCAACCACTCAACCACGTGCACTATTAATATTAATATTTTACACGCCATTGTTTCGCTCTGACGTCGACGGAACAAATAGTTCAACACCACTTTACATTTGACCATTGACCGCATCCACAAACACGCTGGTTGTTAAAAATTAGTTTAACACTGATTCTGACCATTCCCGACCAAAAAGTTCAGTGGAAATTCTGCTGAAAACAATTTAATATTCAACCCACTGAGACTTGAAACATTGTTGTCGAAAACACAAGGACATGATTTCACAAACGCAATCACGCGTAAGCGAACTGTCCAAACCAATAACTCGAATGGATTACTTAATGCGGTATCAGGCTTTATCCATAAAAACAGTGCCCTAATGGAACGAAATAGCGTAATAAACGCGAATGTAATCACAATTTCCCTCGTCACGGCAAACAGAGGGTCGCATATGTTCACTCGTTTGGTTCATTCATCGTCAGCGTAATCTGGGCCGGCTTACCCGGGGCACGCGTGCCTGCGATTGATGGCGGGTTTAGCCGATTCTCTGTATAAAAATTCCAGTGTCATGTTATGAGGGTGGATTCCTAATGTAATAATTGTGGACTCTGCCAATGACTACTGACAACTTAATAATAGATATGGTCTGAATATTCACTTGTAGATATAAAATATCTACGTAGAATAAGTAGGGGTCATGGTTATTTAATAAGAATTACATAGGACACAGCTGTCTTAAATTGTTTCTGTGCAATTAAGTTTCATTTAATAGTTAAACTAGCAAACCAACCGTAATTAGGAAAAACGCCATGACCGTGTTCAATTGCCTAGATACCTGGCTAAGTAATTACGAAAACTATCTACTTATCTAGGATTAATTTTATGCCGGAATGTGTCTCGACTATCGCGTCTGTCTAGACTCCCATATGTGGAAATTAACCTTGTCTTACCTATAAGTGTAATTAGAACTTGTTCACTCAACTGCTACCAAATGAAGTATTAATGCTGTTATTACTTAATTAAGCTTGTCACAAGGGACAAGTACGCCAAGAGTACTGTCAAGGTGTAATATTAATGTTCACGAGTCAATTAACAAGGTAAAGTTAAAAAAGAGGTTAATGCGAAGAGAAATTACTAGCAATTACTGCGGAAACAAATTAAGTTCACACTTCCCTAAATATCTGGCTTTGAAACAGGAAAATTAACCATTCTTGAAATACAGCTTCAAGTGCTTGTATTCCTTAAGAAAAATATAAACTTGTTTGTGAATTAAGTTCAGAGGAAAACCGCAGGCAACACGTAACTGTCTATACTTACTTCTTACTCCATTTTGCTAATGTAGGTGTCACGTTATTGAATAAAACTGTCAATGGCACGTGTTTTTCTCTATTATCCTTAGTGGAGTAGCCTTGAGAACAATGTATAGTAAAATATTCATAGCCCATAGGGAAAACTCATAAGAAACATAATAGCTAGGTAATAATTTTGTACATGATGATAATAATGTAAGAAAAACTAGATGTTGTTTATTTCCACAGAGAGGGTCAAGATAAATCTGCACTTTGCGCTATAATTGTAAATCTTACCTAGAATGTAAAGACCGTGCTACTAACAACCAATTAACGATTAACGAATCTCAATCCAATTGCAATTAGACCTGATTCAGATAAGAACACAGCTGTAAATTGTAGGAACAGGTACAAATACCACAAGTATTGATAAAACGAACAGATATAATACAATAGAAAATTGTGTGAGGATAAACTGCGAAATGCAATTATGTGGCAGAGTACATTTATCTGCATGTAACACAAAACAGACAGGAATGCGAATATCTGACGCCCCAGTAATAAGATACTTCAAACACTTGGCGCTTTATCTATTATATCGATTAGCCACTCAATGCCAGACAGATGAATTGAACAACAATATGCCATAGATCAAACATTTTATCTGTTACTAAACAATATTGTAGTTCTAAGCTGGGATGTCATTGATGACTTACCTAAGTGAAGATAATTGCCGTAGCCATTCAGCAAAAACTACTGTTTAGGGATGCGTTTGGATAAAATCCAAACACCCAGAGATGTGGTCTCGCAAATCATCAATACTGTGCTTTGTGATGTCATCTGAAATAAATAAAACCTTCTGATTCTGCGGCGCCGTACTGGCTTACCACAATAACCACAAACATTTTCCACGATTGTTTCAGTTTTATTATTGACGGAAAATGACGTGAGATAATTTTACCGTTTCAATATGAAAACACCATTGAATTTCATTTATAATGCAAAACTAAATAGCAGTGAATGAAGAAACAAGCCGAGTGCCCGACCATGAAACAAGTGTCGATTCGACCCCAAGCTATCCTTATCCGTATGACAAATAAGGTAGAGTAAGTGCGCCGGCTGTGAGTCAACGTCCTCACGCTCCAATACAGAAATGTTTTTAGCAAATCTACCGAAAGTGGAAGTAAATCACCACGAGTGCGCCTTGAAAATCCCTCTATCCAAAATAGAATATGCAGAAATTCTCCTAAGAATAGCTAGGACCAGCTAGTTCAATAGCATGATTAAAATAGACCCAACGGCAATCTGACGCAGGAGCGAATACCGTCATTGATGCATTCGAGTCCTGTTATTTACATGCAACGAATGGCGAAAGCAAATTGATGACATGCTCAGTAATATACTGCTAATATGAGATGATAGTAAGGACGAACGGGCAGTGCTCGGGTGTATGGACAAAGGAGCGTTATTCGGTTGCCAGGACATGGCAGGCGCCGTCAGAGATAGACGCGCACCCGGCGACCTTGCGCGTGCGTCGGCGGCGCGTCGTCGGCGCTGTGCGTAAGAGAAATAGTCCAACGACATGCGATACAAGGAATACTAAGATACGCGGCGCCCGCGCCGGCGCCGAGCCCGCCGCCAGCCACCATACTAACATGTTAAACATGCCATTGTGTGCCAAAAGAATACAAACTGCGACTTTAAAAAGTAAGCAAATATCCAATTTAAGTTTCCATGCATTACAAATGCAACCACATCCACACGCGGAACAGATAAGAGCATTCTCGATGCCAAGACAACTACTTAGTTAAATCTTGCTTTAATTAAAAAAATACGCAATTTGATAAGATGGTGATAGTGACGCTAAAGTATATGCAAGATGCGAACCGTAAGCTCAAGATTACAATTCTGATACAAATCCACTCGGTAAACAATAAAGCCTAATCGATTTTGTATTAAAAGCTAACAAAGGCTAAGAAACCAAATGCGTCTGATTATAAGGGCTAAACTAAAATGGCTTGTATACGTTACAATCTTAGATAGAGACGAGACACCTGCAGGCGCTTTAATCCCAGACGCAGGATTATTTTTAACCCCTAGCTTCTTCAGAAGGGTCCTCAGTAAATACTGCTGACAAGATACAGCGACTAGATTATAAGCACAATCTAGGTATGGATCTAACGTACCGAGGCGCCTCCATAGGTACATCTTTTATTTTAGAAAGTAATCGTGAATTTATTGTCCCCTATATCGTAATGCTCTTGGTAACGAATTCAACGTTCAAAGATGCTAACAATAGACAATCACGCAAATCATCAACAAAAAAATAACAGGTGTAGAGGTGCGAACAATTACCAATTTATTTTTGCAAACCGATAAGTAACGAGTTAAACTGGCTTTCAATTTAATATTAGCTAAGAATTTCATCGCATAACGAATTCGCGAACATCGTTCTAAGGTTATCGAAATCAAAAGAATTGTAATAAAGGACATTGTCCAATTTTGGCCTAAGAACCGATGTGAATATAAATTATACTATAATTTTCATTTATTTTTTTATTGTTTGAAACATATTTTAGTATTCCACGGACACTTCAAATAATTAAATTCCAAATAAAAAGTTGCTTCACAATTATTGATGCCTTATAAATGTTTCCGTCAGCCAGTGCTGCCAGTTTCGGAAGTTTTCGCGATTTCGGTAAATACGGATCGAATTGAGAACCTCCTTTCCGAAGTCGGTTATTAAAATTAGTTGGTAACACTTTATTCATTTAAATAAATAAACGATCAACTAAACTGACTAGCTAGAAATCTATATTTTTAAGCGAAATCGCGATTTTCTAGCTTGGCATTGGAGTGCATTGGAGTATTATAGTTTTCGTAATTGGCAACACTGGTGTACTTCAGTCAATCAGTTTGCTAGTTGTCAGTTTGATTGCTTTGCGACGATCGTTTCTTTTGTGATTTTCTATGCGTTTCATGGTTTTATTCTAACAACTTTGGCTTGATTACGGATATCCGATTAGATTGCGTACTTGGTCGACTCGGTTGTGTGTAAAGGACTGGATTTTCCTGGCATTTTCGGATATTGCTCTGTCTGTGATCGAATTTAGTTGTATTTACAACAATGGATGCAGAATATAGTTTATATTGTGTAAATTGTGGATCTGCTGGAGGTTCTTTGGTATTAGAAAACGAAGATATATTTTGTTGCATACAACAATGGACTGCTCCCCGTATGGTAAGTGGTCTACGAAAGTGTTTTTCTAATTTTGATAAGAATGTTACTATTTCATAAGCACACAATTTCTCGGTTTTCAAATCATTTGCCACAATTGCAAGTTACTTGACATTTACTAATGTTTTATTGTATTTTGTGCAGAGTTGTATTTATTTATTGTATTTATTTATTACAGGTTGAAGCTCATGACCTTATATGTACGACGTGTTGGTCTGAAGCAGTCGAGCATAATAAGATGCAATACACTGTTGGACGCAATTGTGTACTTTGTAAGAAGCTCCTACCATCACGCAAACGATGTTGTGCCCACATAATGACTATTATCTCTTACTTAAGCTGGGCGAGATACCAAAATTCAATTGAACCCCCTGCTCAGTTCTTAGATAATATATTATTGAGAAATATTGATGATTAAAAACCTTTAATTGAATATAAATATTGTTTTTATTGCACATCCTCGAAAACCTCTTTCATTGTTATTGGTAAACCTTACTTTAACTGTTATTATTTTGTGTGGTAATGACATTTTTAGTATGGTCTGTGCCTTCTTGGTAATAGACCGCGGGTTCGATTCCCGCCTTATGGCATGTAGATAGCTAGGTAACTGTCTAATATAAAAATAGTAACAATCATTTAAATAAATAATTATCTATTGTAATAATATCGATATTTTATGAATTGTGGTGAATGGAACTCTTCCATTTTGGATAGTTATGCGTTTTATCCCAAATCCAAAGTGGATTCACTATATATTAAGAAACGTAGCGTTGAAAGCAAAAGCATTTAGGTAGTTGTTTTTCATAAAAATTCTAAGCATTTATGAAAACTAGCCACATGCCCCGTCTTCGCACGGTGGCAATGTAAAACCTTCTGGTGTAAACCTTCCTCTTGACCTACTCTATCTATTAAAAAATATCGCACCCAAATCCATTGCGTAGTTTTAAAGATCTAAGCATTCATAGGGACAGACAGAAAATACAACTTTGTAAAATGATAATTGTCAAAGAATTATCTTAAACTTGACTAGGTACTATCTCTTTTCCTAGATCTAGAAGAGAACATATAGAGCTGTGCATAGTATTGTTGATATTTGGTATAGTGTAGTTCGATAACACTACTCTGATATTTCACGCAAGCTTGGTTATTTTTTATTTATAACCTCAAAATATTAACTTTTTTCGTAATTATTTTAGTTTCCTGAAGTGTCCGTTCGTGAAAACTTATTTCATAGGACTCCATATAATTTTAAGAGTTTATAGAAGTCACTTTCCATTCGAACGGTTCTTAGGCAGAACATGTATGGAGCCGGAACAATGTCCTTTCATAACTTAATCAACTTCACATTGAAACCCTGCAGTCAGGATTAGGTACAAAAGCTTAAATACAATGGGTTTTCGTAACTAGAACGGTAAGTCATGTAAATGCTGGTATGAAGAATTTAAACAAGACATAAATCATAATATTATATTTAGACGTTGAAAATGATGACAAACACTCCAAACATTTTAAAGGTTTTGTTTAAACACTTGGTTATGAAACAAAACATTGTGAAGGGTAAGACAACAAAGGAATATAAACCTCATTGTACGAAGTTTCTCAACTCCGTACATAACGTTACAGAACAGAAATAATTATTTATCAAACAAAAATTACTGCTTCAAGGAACGAGTAAAGCTGGAGCTATAATTAAAAGCAATGAAAGTATTTTTATTCAGTGGAAGGTTTTCTTGCGAATGCCGAGCGATGGCTGAGTCAACACGATCTTACGGCTAGCGGAGAAATGCTCCAAGATTTATATACAGCGCGTGAGAGTGCGACTTGCAGACTCTCGCTTGTCTGCCGCGTGAAAACTTAATGTTGAGAAGTACTAAAACTTGTTCGTGTCTTACGAAGCTCAGCACTTTAAGCAGGAGTGTTTCGAACTAGCATGCTCTTGAGTACGTACTTCCTCTACGATAATTCCTCTTTATTTTTGTAAGCCAATATAACATCGTAGGTATATTGTATCGTAATGTAACCTACATGCCTAAAATAGGGATCTGGGCTAATGAAAACAAGGGTGTTAATACAACCGAGAGGGTGGCTAAAAAATAGGGAGTCCAGTCAGGCAAGTGCACCGCAAAATTAGCTCGCAGGAAAACAATAGATTGAGTACTCAGCCTCAGGCTTATGCTCCATGCAAATTGGTGCTGCGGAAATTAAAAATGGGGTAGGTAAAGCCCGAAAAAGTTTATCTAAACGTTAATTGGAAACAGTCGCGACATATTACGTAACCTCGTCAGTATCCGTGCTAATGAGTCCGGATATCTCCGTCAACCGATCGCTGGACGATTAGTGGGCCATGACGACCACGCACCATGACTTGAACTTCAACTCAGACTAATCACAGCACACAATAAATCATAATGAAAGAGGGAGGGGCACCATTAAGTGTTTCTAACTCCTAGTCATAACTCATTACTTTCTCCGCTGAGAGTGTGCATTAAAATATTACCCCTTTCTAAAACTGAACAAGGGGACAACACTGTCGATAATTAAGTTAAATTTATAAGGTGGTGAGAAAGGGCTGCGGGTGAGGCTTGGCAGGGCGGCGCGCTGGGGCGGCCGGTAACGAGATGAGCGGTCACGCACGACTGCTCGCCGCAGATAGCGACCTCCGCCCTCCGTGACACAACAACACTTCATAACTGTCGACTAAAATGTGACTCGGATACAAAAAACTGTCTTCGCCAACTTTTTAGGACCCATTTTATCAGCAGAACGTTATGAAGTCCGGGGAATTAATGTTCAGTTTAATGGATCAACGAAGTAAAAAACACATATTTGCTTTCAAGATGGATAATGAAATGCAAACTAAACTTAAGTAATGTTTAATTGTCCTCAATATCGTTCTGAAGCAACTGCATAAGAAAGAAAATTTCCGACTGGCGTCAACTGTAGCCCAAGAAGAGGCAACAACAAACAAATAAGAGCATAAAGCATCACAAAAGCCTAGCCCGCATCAAAGAAAACTTTGTTTGATCTGTTTTAAGTACGAAATCAGGTCGCAAAGAAAAAAAAAAGAGTTTTGGCAGAAACATTCATTGCTGTACCTTTTTTACATGCAAGAGCAAAAATAAAAGGGTTGTTCATTACAGCCAGTGTCAATAACACAGACTGGAAATGCCCCTAACAACAGACCTTTATTTTTCTCTTTTTACCACGACTATTACACAAGAGATGGTCCACAATAAATGGTGCACGTTGATTCGCAATCACAAGACCTTCATTGTCACTTATGCGATAAATGATTTCATGATAATGATGCCTTATTCAATATTCTTGACAGTGATTAAGCACAAGCACTGAGCATAGGAATAAAACAGAACAAGAACATCGAGGTAAAAAGAGAAAATAAATATACTTCAGCGATTACGAATTGATTAGATAGCCAACTTCTCATAAATAAATTTACTCACGTGGTTCGAGGAAATGTTTACTTGAACGTGAATAAATAATCGCATTCAGTAGGAAAATATCTCCTCCTTTCTTTTATTGTTCAATTAAAAAACAAACCGGCATTATAATAATGAACCTGATACCCCTGGTCCTCCTAGCATTACTAATGCAAACAAAGATCTTTGTATATCTCCCAGCAGCAGCATTCGATTGAGAAAGTCCAGTTCCACACACAAATCTTCCTGTATATCTCTCAATGTTTGTTTATTCGAAACACAGATAGCCGGGAATGGTTCTTGACCAAAACGCATTTCCTAACATATCCTTACATCGAGTGATGTTGAGCAGAGTTTTGCTAAGTTAACATAAATTACAGTTAATCGCGCAATAGTTCCGCACCAAACATTAAAAAGCCAATAAAATAATGTAAATTTTAGACAGAGTTTAAATACTTGCTATTTGAAGGGAGCACTATTGAGTTTCAGTTTCATAGAACAACTTTATTCGAGACTGAATGCACTTGGAAACAAAGTGATTCATTCTTCCAATTCCAGTTTTGAAACTATATTCACGGATATTTAAAGTAATTTTACTGTTAAACTTGAATGGATTTATATTTTCCGCGGCAATGAATGGTTGTTTATTTGGTAGGCAAAACGGGACTGTTTGAAGGCAAGTGTTAAGAATAACATGTAAATATGTCGCATGTGGGGCGTCTCCGCAATAAACACGTGTTCAATGCACAAAGACGTCATGGAGCTTTGTGCTTTTATTGGCTTCGGTTTAGATTCCAACATATGGAGTTGTCATGACATAAACATAGGCACGCCGCGCCGCGGGAAATATCCTTCCGGTCTCGCGAATACAATGTTTGTTGTTGAATAATAAATAAAGTGTGGGGACGAGAACATACATAGGTATCGTTTTAGAACATAACGGGGGGAGGTAACAGTTCATACTTCAGTACAGAGCTTTTAAACTTAAATAAAGTAGTTGCACAATTCAAAAGCGGATTGTGTTAATCCTGTCCAGATTAAACATTCTTTCACTCATGCGTGAAATATGCGTCCGCTTTGTTAATGGCCGAATGCGTTTCGAGACATAAAACGTGTGAAGTAACAGCAAACATTTCGTCAAAAAATAATTATTTGCCAGCTACATTCCAATCATTTTGCGGTTTTGCAAAAGATGGTTCTAACTCCCACGCTGACTTCTCATTGACAATGAATCACTGAGCATAGCTAAAGATGAACAAAGCAAAGCAGGACACGGTTCATTATGTTTTTATAACTGTTTAAATGGTTATTTGTTAAATGTAGAAACGCAAAACCAACCGGTTTGATACCTAGCTTGAAACCTTAAAATCTGTGTTAATGTCGATCTTTGTTCTTTACTACCTCATACATAACATATTTAAAATTATTGAGCTTCTTTTGTTACGGCCATGTCCAGGAAGCTTTAACTTGATACCTTTTCAATATCTTCTCACAGTGCAATATTTTGCAAGCCATGTTTAATGCGCAGAAACTTCTACTTGATATATGAATAATTCAAAAGATTTTTCAAGTGGCAACTAGGGCTTTCAAATACCGGATTTTTTTAATTCCGGTATCAATACCGGTATTAGAAATTTCAATACCGTGATCACGTGATCACGGTATTGTCGGTCATGCAAATATTGCAATACTCCAGATATTAAAAGTTGTCGCTCCTTTATGCGTCTTCGAAGTGCTTTTGCAAGATTTTGGCTTAAGTCATTAGCTTGACCATATCTAACTTCGTCAACATAAATTTTAGCGCAATATCCGCTTTTAGTAAATTGGCATCCCGTATAGTACAGTACTAATATAGTTACTTTGACTACAGAAAGGCTGTTGTAAACATTTTTTAATATTGTCAAATCGAATTCGTCTAATTCGAAATCGGAGTTTAATTTTAGATCGATTACAACTTTTAAAACACAATCCTTTAGTTTCAAAAAGCGTCCAATCATAGCCCCGACACTATGACTAAAAATGAGATTGACTTCATCATGACGAACAAGAAGCACATAGTCAGAGACGTCTCCGTGATCAATAGGTTTAACACCGGTAGCGGTCACCGACTTGTCCGAGGCTCTCTGAATATCAACTTCAAGGCCGAACGTTTCCGTCTGATGAAGGCCAGGCTCCGACCAACACTGCTCCAAACCATGACAGGATCTGAAAAGTTCCAGTCAAATTTGGAGAACCGATTTGCCGCCGTGGAAACCACAACAGACGTTAACCAGAACCACGAATATGTGGTTCGACATGTTCGACGTGGGGTGGACATGTGGTTCGGATCCTCAGGGAGGAAGGTTCGAGATTCTGTAACATGCAGCGTCAGGGATTATGAAGAAACGACGTGAAAACCCGCCTCGTCAGCTAAGCGGGCTCTAAACCAAGAGATCAACAAGCACGTACGATGCGACCTCCGGTGCTCCAATACTCTTGACTTTGAAAGAGCAATTGAGCTGAATCGGGGGTCAAAGGTATTCGTACAATCTCTTGGAAGAAGCCACTTGACGAAGCTGACCACAACAAGTGGAGAAGTCATTTCTTCGGTGCCGGCAGTCTTTTCGGAAGTGGAAAACTTCTATGGCCGGTTATACGCATCGCATGCATCTCGACCTTATCCCGGAAATGAGGATTCTAGAGCCACATTAACACGCCATTTCACCGAAGACCTGCCAGAAGTCAGCAGTGGCGAAATCGAGATCGCTCTGAGACAGCTCAAAAATGGAAAAGCCCTGGCGAGGATGGCATTACAACAGAGCTATTAAAACAGGAGGTAAGCCCGTACTGGGGAGCTCCAGAAGCTTTTAATGCCGTCCTGTTTGAAGGAGAACTCCAGAGGCGTGGAGTAGGAGTGTTGTCGTCCTGTTCTTCAAAAAGGGAGACAAAACCCTGCTGAAGAACTATCAGCGGGCGGGTATGGTGGGCGGGTTGGCGCTTAATACACAAGTGTGAAGTGTGAGAATAAGATTACGAGTTGGTACATACATCTTACGAGTCGTAGTTATTTATCTTATTTAAAACAACTTCCTGTTACTTATTACAACAAACCACAATAATTAAAATGATAAAAAGATGTAATACCGTAATCACGGTATTGGCTCCTCAATACCGGTATTGAAAAAATACCAAAATATATCCGTGATCACGGTATTACGGGATCCCGTAATACCGGTATTGAAAGCCCTAGTGGCAACGCAACTAGTCACTCTGAGAATGTAATCTACATTGTGCGCAGTGTTTGACCTACTAATTTCACAGCGAGTTTCGCTAAGTTTGTTATCAATCGGAACAAGATTACCAATGATTATGTTTGAGTCAGAGGCCGGCCGTGGCCGGAACGAATTTGCACATGGCGCGTGACGGATCAAGCCTTGATTTATACATATAAGTCAGGCTCGTACAACTCTTTATATAGGGACACAAGTACTAGTGATTAGACATATTTTTAAAGTAGACCTTTCGTCCCTTTAGACGTCCTAACTAAGTGATACTTCTGTTAAAATTACCAACAACACATTATTTTAATCTGTTCCCTGCGAGTCTATTGCGATTTAGGCGCTGAATATTTTTTCCTAAATTGAAACGGATTAAGTTCTACCGTAATTTACGTTAACGACTCCTCATCTTTGTCAAAATCTACTCCAATTTACACCTTGTTACCTCCGGTAGTCTCTCTACTAATTGCTGGCGTCGTTAACATAATATTATGCTATCAAAATGAAAATGAGAGTTTTCATTTAAAGGCTCGGTGACCTTTCATAAACGAGGTTCAATGTGGCGACACTTTGGTCAGGCCTTGCCGCGGGGCGCGACTATGTAGGGCTGACAGCTTCTCAAAGCTTAACTTTTTCAGAGAAAACAAACTGTGCCGTACTGTACTACCTACTTCAGGCAAAAATAATAGTCGTATTGTATCGAAGTGCTGAATGTACTAAGCTGCTTATCACCTCACACAAAGAGCAAACTCAGTGAAATGGGTTACCCCGGTGCCGTTAGCGATAAGCAACGCGAGATATTTATGCAAGTGCGCACATGATATTAAACCTCATTTCACCGTCTTTACTTGAGGCTACGAGGATACTGCTTACCTCATCAAATCTGTATGGAATCAAAATAAAAATCGTTCTAATAACATAACCCAAAGTTAACACCAGTCATCATCTATTGTGTTACGCCTGACAGTTCTCCCTTATTTCGAAATAGGGGCAGGCAACCCTAGGCAGGGCTGTTAAGTTCGCGTACGTTCGACCAGCTGAGTCACGCCCGGTCACCTCGTAATCTGACGTAATATTGATCTCTCTACCTCCACGTACATGAATATCCCGTTAATATAATATCTGCGAACGAAACCAATTACTTGACACAAACGTCTAGGTAAATCCGGATATAAACATCTGCAAGCAATTTGCGACATACATAGTTGAGCTAATACATACTTACATAACGACTATTATTTAATCATGTTTCTTACGCTTCAAATACATAATTAGGGGCATAATTATTGTGAAAGAGAAAGTCGTTTTACACAGTAAGTACTCAATTGGCAATAAGACATCAATACTAACAGATCATGTTTCTAGACTTGATCGTTTTTCATATGCCAATACGGCACCACAAAGTTTACGATGGGATCTAAAGACCCCCTCTAACTGTGACCACCAACTAAGGAGTTAGTAAAACCGAAAGAATCAAATTTCAACGGAACCGCTAGCATTTGAGCTATCTTTGGGTTCGGAGGTCACACAAAAAACGGTAGAAAAACTTTGAATGAGACAAGTGCTAATGCGCCAGATTTAATGAATGGGTACCGGCCACACTCGACAACCGAGCAATCGTAAGCGTTAATTTAACTCAGGTTTCAAAAACCCAGAGGACACATGTGGTGTCCAAACATTTTTTCTTTCAAATTCTTCGTAAAAGTTTTGTGCAAAAACAAAAAAGCCGCCGTGTTGTTCAAACGAATCCATTAAAATGCTCGTACCCGCGCTGCTCACTCGAGGAGCTCTTCACTTCTGGGAATGCAACTACCTGCTTTTTATAGCGGAGATAAGGGCTACACAAATATGTGCAACCCGACCCTGTTTGATTATCGATCAGCGGACCGTTACCACCAATAGGATTGGAAGAGCTTTCGAAATCGATAGGGTTATATCGCATGGAAGTGACCCAGAATCCCGATGGAATGACTGCATAGCCATGTGGTACTACACATGTAAATGTTTTATATAGGCTAAATCATAACCATGCACTATTTGATTGCATACATGTATCCGACACTTGTGATATGATTCATCTTATAGCTGTTCATAAGTGACTCTACATCGCTTCCTTCTTCAGCATAAGTATTGTTGGAATGGAAAACAAGATAATTATTCAAGAATGTATCTAGTTTAATAGAAAACCGTTAAGCTGTCAGAGCAAAACTGTAGTGTGACAAAAGATATTGTGGATACCGTCACAAATATGTGACATGAGCGTGGTTACAGAGATGTGGCTGAGAGCACAAAGGACAAAGGTACAGTCGCCGGAGAAATTGTCGCGACTGATTTGATTGTCCGCGCCGACGCGCACTTTGTCGGCGCCGAGCCTCGTAATGTACGCGATACAAGTCAACGCGAGCTTCACAAAACAACGAACGAGAAACGTCTTTATAACCTTCACCACCGTAACTGATACGACTGAGAACAATTCTGCTCCTTATTATGGAATGAGTTTGTCTCACAAAAATTCCTTTGTAAGAATGTGAAAAATAGACTCTTCAACATTCCAAACTTGCACATATTAGTTTGTCTCTTTCATTTGTTTATCAGTGGCAATGCATGAGAACTTACTGATTACTACCATCCAATCCAATTTTTCTTGGTACATACCTGCAACAAAGAACACAACTTTCAATATCACACTAGCATTAAGAAATAAAATAACAACATTTATATTGTGCGCCGTACAAAAGGGTGCCCTGACTGCCGGCACACTAAAGGCCTCAATAAACAGCCTTTACTTGTGTGACAGTAAGCCTTAAGTTATAACGCATAAGCGTCACGGGGTGGCACTGGATCACATGACAGATGAGGAGTATTTCAATGCTTTATTGCGTCGGAGTTTTTGTACAGAAACGTGACTTCCGAGGGGCGATGACCCCGCTACTGACTCCTGTAGGATGTCGAGATAACCAGCTGCCGCGAGATAGCTCTCGATGCATATCTTCCTAATCTAAACGCCTTTTACGGATTTTTGTTAATCAGTCACCTTTTACGGGCGCTAATAAAATTTTAAACGGTTTCACAAAAATGGGCATTATTAATTTCTTTCGAGATAAATTGTTTGATTATACTCTTGTTACTGACAGGCTCTATTTTCTTGGTTGTGTATGAACGTATTAAAATTATAAATCACTAAAAAAACAAATGTAAACATACACTTCGGTAACACGCAGTCGTTGCGCCTGTAAATAATCATCGTGTCGTAAAATTAGCATACGGCAATAAGTCTGGGAGGATACGGACGAACGAATCCGAGTCACCTCGAGGACCGCTTTCCGCAAAACTCATAAGGCATAATGACAGTGCACTTCTCGTAAATAAAATTGAAACATAACCAGGTATGTTTTCGGCGACATGTGGTTGCTTAAAATGGTGTCCACGCTGTGAAGTTGTGTCGTTACCTTGTTATTCGTGTAAACAAGAATATTGAAGTTTGTGGAGCGTCTGGGTGGCAGAAGTCGTTCTAAGAACAAACTAAGTATTCTTATAAAAAGTTTGTCTTGAGTTGAAACGGTCCCTCGGCTTTCTACTGACCTTATATAAACTGTACCGACCGCGAGTCAAGTTAATCTTTGAGATACGTTCCTCCTTAGCCCACTAGCATCGTAATACTATTAAGTATCTCTTTGGAGCTATAATAGAAAGAAAGTTTACATTTGATCTCGGTAAAGGCAATCGTAGCTTTGAATACATAAACAAGAGCTAACCGCACTGTCTTGCTGACGGACCTCATTAACGAACTGGTGATGGACTTATTATCAGCTCTAATAATAAACCCACTCTCCGCAAACGATACATATAAATACTTGGGTATGGCGGAGGGGTTAGGCATCAATGTGGCTGTCATGAAACAGTCATTGCGGGAGCGTTTCTTTGGCCGCCTGAATAAGGTCCTAAAAAGTTCCTTATCAGGCGGCAACAAGGTTCGCGCCTATAATGGTTGGGTCATGCCAGTCCTGATGTACTCCTTCGGCATACTCAAATGGACTCAAACTGAATTGGATGCCTTGCGACGTGGGTATGCATCGTGATATGGTAGCAGTGGACAAAGGACTCACCCCGCTATCGTTGGCAAATGAGAACTGGCGCAGACCTGTGGTACTAACTACCCATGATCGCAAGGAAGTATGGCAGAGCAAACAGCTACACGGACGCTTCTTCGGGGCTCTTCATGGCCCCGATGTAGACTTCAATGCGTCCGTATCTTGGCTACGCTTCGGTGACTTGTTTGGAGAAACCGAAGGGTTTGTATGTGCAATTATGGACGAAGTTATCCTTACGAATAACTACCGGAGATATATCGTGAAAGACGGGACGGTTGACATATGTCGGGCATGTCACCATCCGGGTGAGTCTATCAGACATATTATATCTGGTTGTTCTCGTTTGGCTAATGGTGAATATTTGCACAGACATAACCAAGTGGCCAAGATTATCCACCAGCAGCTTGCTCTGCAATACAACCTTGTAGACCTTGAGGTACCGTACTACAGGTATGCGCCCGACCCAGTTCTCGAAAAGGACCATATCACGTTGTACTGGGATCGATCTATCATCACTGACAGGACTATTGTAGCCAATAAGCCTGATATTGTGGTGATAGATCGATTAACGCGCCGCGCGATGATAGTCGATGTCGCCGTTCCGCATGACGAGAACCTTGTGAAAGCTGAGAAAGAGAAACAAATAAAGTATCTCGACTTAGCGCACGAGGTTGTCGCCATGTGGAGTGTCGACACGGCTGTTGTTGTGCCGATTGTCGTTACGGCCAATGGTTTAATAGCCAAGAGCCTCGACGAACACCTCAGGTGGCTCTCGTTGGGCGGCTGGATCAAGGGACTGATTCAGAAGGCAGTACTCCTTGATACGGCACGTATTGTGAGGAGGTTTCTGTCTCTGGGACCCTAACCACCGGTACCTTGGACCCTGTGCCCGATATCGGTGGCAACCTATTTTTTATATTTTTAAATGTTTTTTATTTTTATATTTAATATTTAAAAATGTAAATCATATGTTAGAAAATAAATAAATGATAAAACAAAAACCCACTTTAGTCGGTGTATCCTGCACCGCTATCAAGAGGAAATTTCTTTCAATTAATCAGTGATAACATGGTACATGCAGCAAGATTGAAGTACCTATTGCTTGGAGTAGATTTCTTTCAGTAATAGGTATTATTTCAGTGATCATGCTATATGCTATAGGAATTACTTCGCAGATAAACCCTTAAGTTGCTGGGCTACTATGCCACTTTATAAGTGGCAAAAACAAAGATTGACGTAGAGTTTCTATTATTACCCACTGTGGACCTGTATTACGACTGCGTATAGTTTTGTAAATGTATTCCACAGAGCAATGTTCTACAAGCAAGCGTAAGTGCTCAGATAAAACCGCAGTGCAACCAGCAACTGCCTGCAGCAACTCCCATTGAAGGTATTTTCACACGGCGCAGATAGGACGGTGCCACGCCGCCAGTAGCCGACTTGGGCGGCCTGACGGCGGCTATTTTAATATAATTGCAGCCTCCATACACTGTCCGCAACATTTGTTGTCCAACCGCTATGAATACAGTTCTGCAATAAACTTTGTTTTTTATTGTAACCGCACCAAGATAAACGAACTGGAATACGGGAGCTTACTTCATCATTGCTATAAAACTGAGTTTACACCAGCGTATAATGCTCTTAGCTCTGTAGAATGAAAGCTTCGCTCACGATTTGACTTGTTATTTCTTACTTATGTAGGTACACTTACAATTTCCTTTTCGTTACGGATTTCCAAAGCGCTTGAATCATCTGTGATGTTCGCTTGCCAGCTTTTATTTCTAAGATCACAATCTGTAGACCTTGTGGAACGTAATTGCACTTATTCCTTCGACTCACATACAAATTAAAACAAGCTTCCGCATTTGTAAAGTTAATGGAACAAACATTAAAGTGACTCCTTGATTCAATGTTGATAAATCGGAAACATGTGCAAAACGTAATGAAGTTAATGTGTTAGTACTCCCACGAACGGATTACAGAGACTCGGCTCACGGCCGGTATCGATTCCCAATGCAATTTATTTTCAGTAAGCACCAAAAGCAATGCGCAAATAAACTTATTTGCGGATAAATATTGAGGTCTGAATAGTTTGCTGCCAACTTTAAGCGAACTTTTTACGGAATTTCGACGTGGCATATGTTTGATGGAATCGGATCAGAGCTTCAAATACTAGACAAGGATTATATATATTTTATATATTATATATATATTTTATATATTTTATATATATATATATTATATATTTTATGTTTTATGTTTATATATATTTTGTATATAGTATTTTATTTTTAGTTTTGTATAAAGATAAGTAGTTTAAGTTTGTATATATGTATAGTGTGTATATTTTAATAAATAATTAAGACAAGGATTTTTGATGAAGAGACTTCGATCAATCTTCAACATATAAACTTACAGCGTTTATCTATTCAGTAAATCCTTCAAATTCAATGACGCTTCCATTCAAAATGTTTACGTTCCCTTACGATTATGATCTATCAATTTGTTCGGAATGGGCGCAGTCGTCTGAATGGACATCACATACGTGCTGGCATTCATATAATTACCTACGATATGTATAACATTACTGATACACAGAACATGTGTCCCACTATTAAGACGATATGTTAACCCGACGGCGCCATATGCAGTAATTTATTCCCAGCTATTATTGTATAACTAAACTGGCCATCTCCACTACGATACAAAAATAAAATCGCTACATGAACTGCAATTTCAAGATGACGCGACTGGTACTAGCAAAAAGAAATATACTTAGCTTGGAAAGAACTCGGTTTTATTTGGTGATATATCTTACAAGGGATCCATTAATGTACGCTCGAAAATGTAGGCAAAAAGGTTGCCCTTTTCAAGAAGACAAATCTCTGTCAGTATTTCGCTTACGTAACAAGCAAATATACATAATGTTATATATTCTTCCAATCATTTCAACGAGTACACAAAAAGAGCGAGAGAAAATCTCTTGAGGAAAAGTTCCTTCCTCAACATTAAGTTTTATTCCTGGGTAAGCAAAACAAAAACATGTTAAGTTTACCGAGTCAAAAGGCGAGCGACGCCATTTCCCACATTTTCATTACGAGCAATGTGTGTTGTTCAGCAATTACTCACAAGTTTTATTACGTTCTCCGTTGCTAATTAACCTGGATAACAGTTATGGTTTTGGCTCTCGCAAGTGCAGTACACGAGTTGAATGCATTTACATTTAGAACAATTTTATTGCTCACTCGCAATAAGCCTATCGATTGAACCCTGACTTTGCATGACATTAAAAATTTGTCGGCAGTCCAACAACTCGGACTAATGTTGAATAATTCATTAGTTGTAGCGTCGATTGAATTAAAGGTTGTATCTCAGTCTCGACATGTTATCGCTGCTCTATTTGCATATCAGACATGTTCCGATGTGCACCAGATGTCACTACATTGCTTTGATATGCTATCAGAACGCGTTAGTGAAATCTATTCATAGGGCAGTGAGTTATTTTGATCTACATTCCTCTATACCGTGACAAATCATTTCGACCAATTTGACACGGATTGCTTGTACGAGAAAATGGGGCAGGGTGGTGGAGACTGAGTACAGCAACATTTCCAAATATGGTGCTCCCGCGCCAAAATATGTTAAATTGTTTGTAAAATATAGCCGCTTTAGATATACCAACACCTCCTCTGTATTATTGCGTCCCTCCCTCTTCCCCTGTACAATAAAGTTAATGCTTTTAAGAATGAGATCTAAAACCGCGGTAGTCAAGCAGAAGCTACGTTTATACCAAGTTGAAATCACGACTTCAGTCAACAATCGCATCACATTTACATACGAATTCTGTATAATACACAATGTAATGTGCATTTGTACGAAGATTTGTAATACAAGGTGACAACTACATACCTATACATAAGCACGAGTTGAAACAACCCAGAAAATTGAGTGTCCTTTATGCAAATGCTTGTTACGTAACCTGCCATTCAACCGAGCTATGTTAATCCGCAGTGGAAACTGGACAATTGCATCAGGTAGTATAACTAACAGCTACATAGAATCACATCTTCGCTCTTAGCAAAGTAACTATGTATATGTAAAGCTTGAAGATAAAGCTCAAGGCAAAAGAGGACAAGACAGATGGCATCGATATTGGCGCCCAACAAGGAATTCTAAGAAGGCAAATCCCATTCGATTCAGTTCGCTACAACGCGACGCCTCCTACCTATTAAACATTCAATGTGCATCGGCTCTTTATCATTTTAGTGCGAGCACGAATGTTAATAGACTCAGTAAAATGTATTTTTATACGCATTATGTCTTAAAATCGTGCGTTGATATCAATTTGTTAGAACGTGACTTGAATTTTATGATGGAAGCGTGCGCGCTCATGCTACTGTAATCCTAAAAAATCGAGCCCCATATGGGGGACACTGAGTAATACTCGCACTTCCAACGAAAGATTAATGAGTTTGAGTGGAGCTTTCTATTTTTCACTCATAAATACGTCCTTATAACGTCAAACAGTAACCCTCTTTACGCCATATTACAGCTGAAAGATTTTTGGATGTGCTATAAAAAGGATAGTTTAAAGCATTCGTAATTATTGCCAATAAATCTTCCTTTATGAAATGAAGTCAGTCATAAAACGAAAATGTTTGTCTTTCCACTAAAACGATGCTAACTACCAAAGGATAAACGACAGCAAAAAGATTGACTTCTTTGTAAACAAAGAAGCTGTCAGTCGATAAAGGTTTATCGTCCTCGCTAACAGGGATGAAAATAAAACCTTTATCTATTCAGAGGAAATTCAATTATCTGTAACATAGTTACTGGTTGAAACGGCGGAGTAACGTCCGGCCGAAACGGGGAAGTTGGTAGGAGCCCGCCCCAGGCTGGGTGCGGTAGTTAGCAGTTGTTTGCATACATCCCAAAGCCCCTTTTTGTCCCGTCCTGAATAATGGTATTGTTAATAGCTGCGTATAATACACGTATAGTATATACAGCGATCGTATATGGACCCACAAGTATTTATATACGTAAGAAGTGATTTACCGCAGCCCCGATGACATAGAAAGTTCCGATGCTGCGGTACAACGCAGTATATTTAAATGTATGCTCCATCTATTTCAGCAGCTTTATCTTTATGTAATTTATTTTTGTCTTTGTGATATTTTAATATTCAATTAGCATAGATTATGCTTTCTCTCGCTTTGCTAATCTGTCCTTTTATAATTTATTATTCTGCTCATTTTATTTTCACTTATAATACCACAAGAGCTTCAAAATTATCGGGTATTTTCCGATAGGTTCGTTGCAAACAAATGAAGGAGTCAAGTTTTTCAGGTTAAAAAATAACGAGCGCGAAGCGCAGTGATTTCCTGAAAACTTGACGACTATTGTTGCAGAAGGGGAATGCCAATAATTATCGTGTGTATTCGGGAGATATTTTTCCGTCCCAAATGTCGGCCACAACCTGTCAGTTTGACGTAGCAACGACCAGAGAAAATATTCAAAAAATTTTCAGTATAATACCATGTAGGTTGTACCACGTGACGTCGAATGGTGCAATTCTATTGGTCGATATTTGGGTCGGAAAAATAATCAATAGAATTCATTGGTTATTTTGTCTTTGTTATTTTTTATTGAAATGCACAGCATGATGTCCGACAAGCGACTTATATGGTCTTTGTTATCTTTTTAGTCATTTTTCTTGATGTTCCTTGCGAAACAGTCTAGCTAGTAGGTACATTATTATAATACCAATCCAGTCCATTTTAGAATTCATGTCAGTAAAACGTAGCGAACGTGATTGGTTTCCCAGTTCGACAAATTCATTCTATGAATGTAATATTAGCACATTGGCACGTGCTTTGCTACTTCGATAAGCCCTTTTATCTTTCCCAAATAATCTAGTCAGACATGACTAGATTCAGATTGCCAATCTCCTTCGAAGGAACAGGTAGAGGGAAATATTTAATTACCGACGACTTACTGGTCCAAGGAAATACTTTTTACTGAATATAGAGCCCTTCTTTATAATGGATTTAGAAACTAAATTAGACAGTAAAAATGCTGGTAGTGTGGCAGTCTTTCCATTCGTCCATAAGTGAGTGTTCGCGTTTGCATGGCCGCATGGTGCACTACTAAAAGTAATTGTAACAGGATACTGCTCATGCGACGACGCCGGCGTGTCGTGTCTATCCAGCTCTCCTCTAACCACCGATACATAAACACTTGGCCACCAGACCAACCACTTTCGCGAAACGTGGACCGGCTTTTAGCAAAAATTTGATCAGTGAAAGTCAAGTCTGATACGTAGTTCGCATACGCCGCTCTCAAGGGAACATTTGATTAATTTAATCGATAGTCACGCTAGAATAAGTGCATCATATATCAAAGAAATTTTAATAGAGATTTTGCATAATATGCTATTAAGATTTGTTATGTTCCCCCAAAGTAGGACGACTATTAATGGAAGCTCGTAGACTCGGATGGCTTCGATACGCAGTATCTGCGTCTTACTATATGATGGCCTTTCCTTTTTCTTTTTAATGCTGTCAGCGAAGCACATTTAATTAACAAAATTGTAATTTATGTGTCGTTGTTTCTGGCCGCTTCAAAAGACCAGACAATATTTCACCGCAGCGATAACTGCAGACTTAACAACAGTCATTTATATTAACTTATCTGAAAAATACCAACCGGACAGGATCTTCGTTGAACCTTATTTATCAGATGGCAGCGATATACACGATATCTCGTTATATTATTTACCTTTCTTTAGATATTATTACTGAACCAGATTCTACGTCTATCAATTTAGTAGCTAGAGATCAATATAATTTCCATTAGCGTTAAAATCAAGTTGTTATCTTTCCATTAAAATCGCCTTATCGGGTTCTTTGGGCATTACTACATCGTAAACACGATATTCGGTTTCTAATCATTAAATTAAATATTGGAGCAGTTTTTACGACTATGCAAAACGGATTTAAAGCAGTTTCCATTATCCAAATTACTTCAATTTAAAGTGTTTGGATCAATGATACAATTCAAATAGCTAAGGTAGTTTGTCATATAAATGTTAGATTGCATAGGTAGGGGAGTGCATATCTAGAGAAGCAATATACTTAGCGGGCAGTAGCTCGGGTCGCTATCGTCTGATATGGAGTCAATTTGCAGTAATGCGGCGGGCAGGTTCAAGTTACTTTTTATAACACACTCGAGGTCGTTGACTCGAGACTAAACAACACATAGTGCTTACTGCAAGGTGTCAATGCACCGGGAAAACATACAACCTTCGTTACAATTAGGTATTGTTGAAAGACCGCGAAAGTTGCATCTTCCGCGGATCGATTGTTTTCTTCTAAAAATCGAAAATGTGAACAATGTGCAACTCACATTTAAGTTGATGCCAGATTCCAGCGAAAACGCATTGCAAGTGAATTAAAGTAAAATTTCGTAGCGTAAATCAAGTCAATTCCAATTCTGAAAGGCTCTATCACTTGTTGAACAAAGATCACTTACGCCCTTTCAGTTGCGACCAAGCCAGTGCGTGCCAAGTGCGTCCTAAACCTTCTGATAATACTCATATCAGTATCAATATAAGAGCTATTGGTGCAATAGTTGCACGTGCGTCAAACGGTATCAGCTATCGACAGGGCTGCCTGAACTTGTTCTAACAACTATATGTGAAAAATGTTATATGTACTGACTTACGTCACACCTACACTCATTTAGAATTCCTGTGTTATATTCAACAGTCAGCAGTAATAATGTTACTGCTACGTAATGTCACCTTATTCTCTTTCAGCGATTGTTGTCGTGTTAGAGTAATTTCGCGTCGAGCAGGTTTAGAAGAGATACTTAAAGGTTACGTGCATGTAAAAAACTACAGTCCCAGCCAGCTTAATTGTTGCTAAATATGCAATCAAGATAAAAGAACTACCGCAATATATTACTTGTCTCTTAATCTTAATGTATTCTTAGAAATGCTTCCAGGCTACATGTGGCTTTAGAAAGATCAAATGATAAACGACATCGCAAAATGGACCGGTTCAAAAAGTCATCAGAATACAGCGAGTGACATCCCGCTGTCGCCGACCAGCCGCTGCGATTTATCATCCTCTTGTATAGGCACTCTAATTGCGACAACTTGTCGCCATGTCCAATCGTAAAGACGATATCTCCCCTTATTCCGCGCCGCGCCCTGCGACACTGCGACAGCCCTTATTTCATTTAAACTTCCTCCGATCCAAAGCCAACTTTCTGAAATGCTATGCAATTTCGTAAAAGTGCTGTTTATTCCCCATTTAAAGGTCAATGAACCGCAATTAGCAGTTAAGTAATTATTCTTCAGGCACCTCTAGAGGGTTCGTTGGATGAATTTTAATTAGGAACTGTATACAATTTAAATCTCAGAG
The DNA here is from genome assembly GCF_030705265.1 of Helicoverpa armigera. NCBI lineage: Eukaryota > Metazoa > Arthropoda > Insecta > Lepidoptera > Noctuidae > Helicoverpa > Helicoverpa armigera. Next base: position 7,603,354 of record NC_087130.1, on the reverse strand, counting down.
CCACATTAATTATGATGGAATATAAAGGGAGAAGGACGTTGCTTGGATAAACAAGTTTAGTACAATGGGCTCATCAGACGGAGCGGATTAGTACACGTGTAGTGTAACATGAGACCGAATTACCTACATTATAATTACACGGCCCAGTCTACTCGACTGCGCAAGTCTGCATTACACAGTACACTGTCTATTTGCATTTCGCACGTACTTAGTCCTCTAATGTTATTTGTCACAGTTACCTACTAAGCAATAAATGTCGCTTCGGATAGATTGATGATTAGGATTATTGATTTATTACTCTACATCTAGGTCGATAGGACCGGGCTAAGCGCTGCAAAATCGCGAGAGCTCGCCTGATCTATTGACCCGCCATATAAAACCGCTCGAACGTTTATTAGCAAAGTCAAGATCGTCTTTTACGATGATGTTGACTGGCTGGAGCTCAGTTTATCTAGGTTACTAATACGATAACATCTGAAGGTGATCCCCGAGTTACAGTCCAAATTAATTTTTCGCCTGTTGATAATGACCATGATCTTGCACTTTTATCACAATACATCTGTTGTTTACGCTGGCAAATAATATGTTCTACTATTTAAACCGTTGCAAAATTGTACCGTTTCAAATTAATCTTGTTTTGTTGTTTAAATGGTTTGTTTGGTCAGAAATGATTGTGCGAGCTTTGTGGGCACGGTCCAAGCGGACGCGGGTCAATATTTTACCAATCCTTCACGGTCACTGGAAGCCCTTTGTTTTGTTGTTTTCATTTTAAACAGGAATTGGATCATAAAGCGAACTCCATTAAACTAAACGCTATTTTCGAGGAATTCTTGCGTTTTCGGGAACACTTGCGGATATTTGCGTTTTAATTAAACTTGGACCCAGCGTTTAGTTTGACGTACGTACTTCATGAATAGTTTTACATATAAAGTGAACACAAAATAAGTGACTCACACAAAGTTGTTAATCACTGCCGATTATCAGTTACCGAAGAGCTATCTTCATCACCAAAAGTCCGTCGTCTCTGCATTTAGTTTTATACTTTAAAATGATTACTGCCTATAAAAGCGACAGAGCTAGATATACAACTTACCCTTATGTAAAAGCACTTGACACGGGAGCGACTGACGTTAGATAAAAAATATTCTAGTCTGCAAGGAATGTACTCCATAACCATTTATATCTTCATGGCGAGCGAGCGACGTGTCGCGGTGTCCACAGCTATTCAACATGTGCTCTTACGGAATGGACCACAATCCGAGTGCAATTGCCACTTGTCCGTATTAGCTTTCAATGATATAGGGGCTTAAGTGCAAGAAGCCATTAAGTCGACATTAGATTGCCTGCAGGCGAGCGCGTCGCCTCGCTTGCCAGGGGCCAGCGTTTGATTAGCTTGTTATACGGAGTATTTGCTCTGTTTTTCGCGGCGTGTCTTATCTATGCAAGACCGTCGCCCCATATCATCTCACAAGACCAATACATACGTGATACGAATCTGTGCTGATGGCAGATACGTTATGTTTTCATAACCGCCTTAATGTAATGCTACGTTAAATAAGAATCTGGTTCTCTTAAAAGTAATATGTATAAATAAAAGTCTGATAATGTATTTCGTGTCCTACAATAATTAAGATTGAGATAGTATCTTGCAAATAATTGCTGTAAATTATGGACTCGTGAAAACAACTGCTGACGAAGTTGAAAGGTTAACAGGGTTATTGTGATGCTTTGTATCGAGTGGTGACTCGTGACGGAGATGTCCTTAAGTCCTCGTGCTAGGCAAGGGGAGAGGGCTGCGCTGCGCGCGCGCCGGCCTCGATGTGCCGCCTTATATGGCGCTGGCGGCCGACGGGCTCCGCGCCGCCTTGCGACAGCACAGGTATTTTAGGCTCAGGCCCTAAATTGTTTACGTGCAACACGCATGCGGTTAATTTCATTTAAAATGTCATGGTGCTGCTTAACAAGTGTTACACTTGCATGTAATATCACGACCTGCAGCAGAGATCTCAATTAATCACTTCTGGTTACAGTTAATCGGTTTGTAAATGGTATTTCAATCATGACAGATATTGTTTGGTATAGAAACGTCATTCCAGAATAGGAATGCAAGAAAATACAAAGGACAAATTCCTAAGCCAATCGCGAGCAATCGTAAAAAACAATTTTTAATGACATTGCCAAAAATGTCACCGATTTCCAAACTAGGTCGAACAATCGAAGGTTCGAGAGATACAGGAGCGATGTGTCATTATGTAGCCTAATAAGGGTGTCGGGAGCATTCCCTGCGTGGTGCAAAGGACGCCGCCGAGGACGGCCCGCAAGAACCTCCCGAATACTGGTCCTGGTTATTTAAGGAACAGCCAGTTCTCCGAAACCACGCACGCGATGCACGTAGTTATCGTAATTTGGATGCTTTTGATTTTTTGCCGAACTCGCTTTGGCATTGAAAGGAAAACATTTCTCGAACTGAGTGCTGATTCTGAGTTTTGTCAGTTTACGCGCTCGATACGTAATTATAACTTGGCTGAAGTAAAGAGTCGTATGCTACATGACATGATTAGAATATAGCACGTTCATTCATTTTTCCGGATAATGACGTTTACTATTTCGCAAGTGAGCGCGTTTATAATACAACCAAGTGTCGATGACAGCTTTCATTACATAAACAGTTCTAAAATTAATGCTACGTCATTAAGTTGTATGATAATTTACGCATCGAGAAAGTTAACTTGCAAAACTCGGAATCAGCACTCTGTTTTCGTTGTTCACGTTTTTGAGGTAATGACGTAATTCAATAAAATTATAAGTTCATTTTGAAGAATTATGAGCGTCTTAGTTTCGCAGGACTATCACCATTTAATTCCTATGTTAACTGTTGACACCAAAATAACAGAGCGACAATCCAAGTTTAATCACAAAACTCAGTCTTGTAGATTGGAATGGAATAATGTAATATGATAATTACTTCACATGTCGCTAATGAAATCGCTTTTACTGTGTTAAACCGTTTAACCGCCGCGTTATGAAACTTTTTCCGACAAAAATACAACAGCGAGCTAACTATGTCACGTTCCGTTTACGCTACTAGAGGTAGGTAAATAAAATACTTTCTTCAAAATACAATACATTGTCTTCAGTAGGTAAGGAATGCCACATAAAGTACTAAATGTTCGAGAACCAAAACAGAACCGCACACTTATCGCTTATCGATACATTATCAGCATCGATAAAGGTAGTGTACAAAGTGCGGATATCTACGAATCGAACGAGATAAGCCTGCAATGTATATTGTAAATGTATGGACGGAGTGTGAATGTGTGAACACTCGATACACTCGATACATCGCAATGCAACTTGAGTAAGGATGCGTTCAAAACAATTTTGTTGTTGTTCACTGATGTATTAATATCGATGTTCTAAATGATAACGAAATACTTGAAATTAGATAATTATGATGATTACTTACGCTTTTGTGACGAAGTACCTACTAATAAAATTTATAGCTAATAGCTAATGTAGAAACTACAGACTATTTGGCGGAGTTACTTCAGTACAATGAAAACATAAATAACGTCACAGTCATTTTGTCTGAAAGACTGAGGTACTAAGTTTAAGTTGCATCGTCGAGCGTGTTGCCATCGACCATCAAATCTTGAGTCCAAAGTGCTACTGAAAAATTCCTCAGGCATGCAAACTATAAAACTTTGCCCGACTCGGCAATCGAGCCCAGGAGTGCTCAGCAGTAGCTGTAACGACCACTACACAGACAGACGGATCCCAATGAATATTCAGACGGTAATATCCAAGTCTGACTCGCGTACTGACTACTAGGTACGAGACACATTACGGCAACAATTACCAATATTACCATATCCAGTAATGACAGTTCGAAGCGATTGCTTAAACGAACTTGTACGTATCACGCACGGGACATACTGGCAAGTTATATGAGCAAATCTTTGTAGATTGTAGATTTTTTTATGTAATTGGCAAGTTATTTTTAAGAAATTATTGGACTGATAAAAATGTAGGATGCTAGAAATAACTTCTGGATCCTAAAAATATTAAATTTTCCCTACAAATAGGCAAATGTGGCAGCCAGAAGTTTACATTACATCGTCCAAATAAAAGTTGAATGATTTTTGATGGTAGGTGAGTGCATCACTTGAAAGGGAAATGTTCGCAATATTTCAAATAAGGTTTTCAGCAAAAGCAATATTGGAAAAGCTAAATGAAAAAATCCCGAAAAAAGGCAGTTTGAACAATGGAGAATGTAGCCAATAGTATTATATATGGATTTTAGTTAATACTTTTGTCAGTAAATGTCCGTAAAATGCTATCCCAGTTTTAAACAACATTTAAAGTTTCACCTTGAATATTTTCAGCGTGCTTTTCAGTACCACGGCTTTCATCAAAATTGCTTTTATCTTTACAGTATTGCACAAACGGACAGACGGAGTGACTTCGAATTTATAACATTAGTAAAGATAAATGCAGCATAATGTTCGACGCCAATGCTCGATCGATTATCATAATAGGGCCAGGTAAGATGCAGACAATGTGCTTACGATAAGCTTACCGCCTCAGGATAACCTAGTTAGCGGAAAGGATTCTTATGTTCTTAAGTGGTACCGTGAAATCGGTGGTGGAGTAGATATATCATGGTTTTTTTTTCAATAATATGTTAAAGTAATAAAGTTTCTACATGTAAAGGATATGTCTAAAATGCTAATGTTGAGTATTAATTTTGCAAAGCAGAAACTAGAACCATCTCTACAAATTTATCTTTTCAGTTTTAATTGATATTCGTGGGAATATCCTTCTAATATTATAGATGTGAAAGTTTGTGAGAATGTATGGATGTATGTTTGTTCTTCTTTCACGCAAAAACGACTGAACCGATTTGGTATGTAGATAGGTGATACCCTGGATAGTAATGTAATTTAAAGTATAGGACAATGGCATTGTTCTTGCAACAGCAATTTATGAAAATCAAAAATAAAGAAATGAGACTAAAATGAAACTGTACCTAAGTAGGTACTTATAATATGAACAGACTACAGCCTTTTCAGGAAGACAGGAGATCATGTTTCGAGAAGTTATTATTATTCGATAAGGTTACAAAGGTTATTACGCCTACTTAAAACATTAATTTCATACGTTTTCGCAGTACAAACCTACCTACACAACATTTTAAGTAGAATTTATTTCACTTCCTTACTGATTCTAAAGTGTAGGCGTTACACTTAAAATTAATAAGCGTATTTAGTATTTCATTTTACGGTTAGGCCTTAAAAATTTAACAGTTTACCTGAAATTGAACAACGAATAACTTTCGCACCTAAAGTTATTCATTTAAAGTAATTATTCGCAATTATACTTTAATTAATTAACTTCATATAATATTGTAATCAGTTATGTTATCTGTGGAATTATTTACATTACGTCATCATGACATGGACTGAAGGTTGATTAAATAGATCAAGATGCTTTTTAATGAGCACTGTGATCTAGTTATTTTATCTTAAATACCTCTCTACATAATTATTTACTTTATCTAATATCTATTTTAGTATATTTACTTCTGACATTCGATAAAAACACGCACGAAGGTAAAGGTACTTGCTTATGGAATCAAATTATTATGACAATCTAATGTAGGTAAAATAAGTAATGAAACTAAAAGAAACAGTTCAGTACCCAAATACAAGATAAACTGTGGGCATATAAGGCTTACTTAAATAAATATTTAATGAGATTAGAAAGAAAGATCATAAAGGTGGATAGGTTCTTAATTGCCAATAAAAATAATTGTTTAGCAGAATCTCATAAAAATCGAATTTAGAATACAATCCGAATTCCATTTCTAAACGTGGTCCTGTCTTACAGTCATAAAAAAGATCTTTCCCATATAAGCCTGTGGAAGGGCATTCTTCTTCAGTGCAAAGTCACGCGTATCGACGCTTACTTTTTGTTCAAGCAATCTTTTACGCGACCCTAGCTGCCTTATACAGAAAACCTGGTGAAAAACAACCAGACTACTACAGTACAGCGCCACACAATAAACATTGAATTATTCTTCATAAAGTTTTTATTAACATCGTAAAACCTTTTTACTGTGGCTTTAAGTTTCAATAAATGCAACTAGTCCTTTTGTTTCTTATGAGTTTGATTTATCGTATTAATTTTGAAGATTGTTATTGAATGAAAGTTGGCTTTTCACAATATTTTTCAAGATTATGACAGCTTATTGCTGTCACATTAGTAGTTTTATTTTATTTTTATTTTTTTTTAACTAAGCCTTTGTTCAAAAGAGGTTGTCTATCTTAGTGCTGGCTGCATGTACGTAAAGGTAACTCGGCCTACAGATAAACGTCGCTTCTCAGAAGTTATGAGTCACGTTAGAATCATGCAAATTTCTGTTAGTTGTACCTATACGGACATCGAACGGACTATCTAGACGTGTGACCCTATTTACTTAAGAATCATAATTGGCGTTACAGTTACACGTGCTTTTAGAAATAATTATTAAATTCTACGGGACGTCTGCGCAGTTGCCATAACAACCTTTTTGAAGAGTTCATTAAAACTTGCACGCTAAAGAAAAGTAGGACTGTCTCTTAGTCTCAAAGTACACCACTTCCCGTTTTTCTAATTATACATCGCATTTAGTTCGAGAAAACTAGCTTAATAGCGGTTGCTAACGAAGACCCGTTTCACTACAAAATACACGGTATCGCTACTTAGCGTAAGGTAATGTGACCGCGTATCCTAGCACCATAGACAGTAGACTAAAGAAGTGTAAGTAAGGTTGCCCAAAATAGCCGGTAGCAACCTTGCACCCCGCCTGATGGATCAATAGAGCCTTGAACTTACCGCCGCACGACAAACTTAGCGCAGCCAGTTTACGATTTTATTTACTTACGATAAGCAGTAAGTAGAACTAAACTGTACACACATAATAAGGTGCTATATAAACATACTTGTTTGCTGTCCAGAAATGTAACTTGTATCTTTACTTTGTTGTGAAATATAAGAGTGTGAGACGCTTTCAAATCTACCATTTCTTTAAACACAGGTGTAGCTAGCAATTTACTTTCCCAGATATTTTTTTAACCAAACGTTACTATAATTCGATACTAACAGTAATAAATCATCTTTCTTTCATATACGATTATACGTGCCTGTCATCTTCCTTTTAGCGGCACCACATCTATCGACAAAATTATCTTAATGTTTGATCAAGCGGATTACTAGTTAGGTCTTAATACCAGTCATAGATCTTCTTAGAAACATTTGTGCAAACGATGTAGGTATCTCCGATCTTAATTATTAGTGTTGGACGGGGTCGTTTCGGCTCATACATGTGCTCAAACAAATTAATTGGAATGGGCACGCTCACGACTTGTCAATATCAATATAAATTGTTCGCCCACATCCTGTATGGGGAGCTTCTAATGTTATTTGTGGCTGTAGACATAGACTAATTAACTTTTATTCTATATTTATAGATAAAGCTCTTGTTTATAGCTATTTGCGAAAAGCAAATTATCCACGATAGCGTTTGTTAATAACATTTGTATGCCTCTACCAGACCCCGGGACTACAGAGTCCCGGATTTTTGGGAGGTTATTGTCATACCCACTATGCCCATACGATGGGAAAAAAATAATTAATTGTGGGTCGCGTGAATCCTTTTACTGACATGGGCATAATGAGTTCATTTAATCAGACCGTCTCACCATTTTGGTATACATATTTTTTTTCACAAATTCAGGCAAAATTTTGCGTCACCTCAGATTAGTAGAACTTGGTGTTGTGTTGAGATCAACAACCTGTTTACTTAATCCTAGAAGGTACATTGAGGTTCATTTTTACTGCGACTTCGATCCACTTGCCTTGAGTTACTCATGTGCCTTGAGCCCAATTCTGCTAAGTGTCAGCCTCAAGTATACGATCATGTAAATCTATACTAAGTAAATATAATAATGTGATATAGTCGTAGTTATACGTAAAGATACCGTTACATAGAAAGAGTCACACTAACTTGCTACGATCGCAATTTAGAATTGCACATATTGATACATTATTTTTAGATTCTTAGAAGTTAGAAGTGGCTTTACAACCTGTCTAGATGTCGATGTCGTGTGTGCATGGACTCAATAATTTATGGTGTTCTACTGAATATTAAAGAGGTTCTTAGAATCTTTAGAATGAATGGGAAAATGTTTGACTAAGTAGTTGAAAGTATTAAACTAATAAGAACACCTTAAAGTAACAACTTTTTGGCAAAAAAATATGTGGTAGTGCAACCGCCAAGTTCTTCTCTCGGTGGTACCAATATAACTTTTTTGTCCCATAAATAAGCATGTGCAAAATCTTTCTTACAAAAAAGATTCAAAATAAACAAATAAGGTAATAGGTAGGTACCTGCTAAACTTTATTTAGTTTTTTTTTCTCTAGATTGGAAGCATCCTACATCTATATCTATTACGATAATAATTTAATAATAGCTTTAATTTATCTAAAGGAGATACAGGTCAGTGCGCCAAACGCAATAAAGCTGTCACCGCATCCTTGCATAATAGTTATTTTTAGACGTCTGCGAGACAAAATCAATATTTGTGCGTAAGCATCTGTGATTTGTGAGAAACTGCTGCTGATAACAAGTTGAACGGTTTGCGTACAGACATAGGCAGGTAGGTACCTAATATCGTTCGTCACGATCAGTCATGCTGTTTACTAATGTAGGTACCTACTAGAGCTACGCAAGTACATAACCCATGAAACTTCGACTAAGTACTTATCAGTCCGTATCAGGTGACAACCGACAATGCCGACGAAGATGTGTCGAAATTCAGCCATTTTATCAAAAATATAAAACATGTGTAAAATGATATCAACACTATTTACACCTTTGAGCATAATAATTGATGCTTGAATAAGGAGACCCCAAAATTTGCAATAATAGGCTTAATTATTGTTAATATCGGACACGATAATGTTGATATTTTATATAGCATGTGAATGTTATCATAAAGTTACGTAGCTGATATGTTTAGCAAGGTTTTAATGCCAATTTAATTCCAGTCTTCCATAGGTAGGTACCATTTTATAATCCCAATATGTGCCCAACCTCTTAACCCCGAAGGACTGGATAGAGGTTACTAACAAGGGTATTGAACTAGCGACCTTCAGTTCATGTCATCATGGTCACTATAAATTAAAAGAAAAAACATTAACACGCAAAAGGAATACGTAAATCTTTCCCCAGGGAAAAGCTCTACTATTTTCGCAAAAAAAATGTTAAGTAGGTATGTCCTAAAGCCTGCAATTTTATTGTAGGTACCCTTCTTATTGACAACCAATATTTTAAACCTTTTGAAAACCCTCTAGACTCATATAATAATAATAAATTCAAGATGAGGTTCCAATTTGCAATGCTGCACAGCCCCTGTCCAGCACACATCGGCACGGCGCGGAGGCATCGTGGAGGAGTGGAGCTGGACTCACCTGCGTGGGGAGCACCGTCTCCCGGCCCAGGGGTATCGACATTTTGCTAGCGGCGCCGCCGGCCGCGCCCCGGCGCCCGCCCGCGCCGCACCATCCACCGACCCGCCACTACGGGCCGCGCGCCCGCTCCCCGGCTCCCACCGACGCTCACCACAAACAAGAAAAACACTTTCCCGATAACGCGATTTTCCACGACTTTACAGGACTCCAGCACCTTAGCTTTGACGTATCTCGAGGACAATTACACACATCACGAATAAATCCTCATTCATACAAGGTAACACTTATAAATAGGTATAACAAATTCGTTGCATATGTATAATCAGAATACGGCAGTGTTTAAAAGCGCGATAATATTCACGCACCGGAGTAACAGGCACCCCGTGTGGCGCGAGTGTGCGACTGGCGCGCCGCCAGCGGCCGCGGCCGTCGCGCGCATCGCTCACCCCGCGCCTTCGCCGAGACCCTTACGCGGCGCGCGATAGGTACGCTCCTCGCGAACACAGCCGTATGGGGTCGCGGCACAGCCTCCTTCATCTCAGTCGGTACGCTCCGAATCCTTACGGCTGATCACATGGACACGTGCCGCGGACACGGGCGTAGTGCGGTTATCGAGCGCGCGTACACATGCGCAGTGGGCAGCACTATCACCGTCGTGGCTCATTCATTTGTACAGGTCTCGCTACGAATAGCGCACACCTGAGCAAATATTATGGAACTGGACGACAATAGATCCGTTGTTTCGAAATGTGCAATTACCGCAGCAACGCAGGCAATCGCAGAGCTTAATTTGTTTGCTTCTTTGAACGTAGATTGACGGAAAATTGGGGCTACATAGAGGCAAAGAATAATAATTTAAATACCTATACAGTATAATTCTAAACTATGTAGTCGAGAGAAGAACTTTTTATCTTATCGTTCCTTATTCCATAATCCCTTTGAGTATCTTCTTTTTAGGATCTTCTAGGTAGGACTAGGCGGAATAAGAACGCACTACCGTGCACCCAAAATCGTTGAGATGAATACTCAATTCATAAAATGGAAACTGCTAAGCGATTAGTTTTCCGTGCGATCTTTACGTCATATTGCATATTTTGGAAGGGTGCAGACTGCAAGGAGTGGACTTGCGTGGGCGCAGCTCGAGGCTATATACCTACTCAATCGGTTCGCCCACTTTTCCTTTCTACTACGTTCACTGTTCCAGATTACGTCATTATCTATACTAGGTATCGGTGTTTAGTTGACTCCTCGTTACCTCCGCTCTATCGAAATGGAAGGGAGGGAGGAGATAACTTGTGTCTTACGTGATAAATAGTAGGGTGCAGGTGAACTATTCTATATAAAAATACAATAGAAATGTGCCAAACAGGTTCCTACCTCCACTCTGTCTGTAGCAGGTACCTACTTATCTATTTCTAAGATTTTTTTGCTGATCGTACTCGGCAGCATTTTCACTGTTTCCTTACTATACTAAACTAATATTATAAAGCTGAAGCGTTTGTTTGTTTGACACGCTATTCCATATTAGCATTAGATAGTTCGTTTTATCCGAGTGAAGGTACGGAAATTTTCGGATTATTTTCGGAAGGCGGTCGAACCTCTGGCAGAAGTTAGATAAGTTAAGTATAAAATTTTTAAACATTAGGTTCCCCTGTAGTAACAAATCAGTGTTAACAAAACAAATGAGGTCCACGTTCACCGGTAGTGAACTTGGGCATAAAGGTGGTAAGTACCTATAGACAATGTTCACCGCAGTCAACTAGCAGCAAGTGGACTAGATTTAAACCGTTAAACGAAAAGTAATGATGTGTTGTTTTAGAAAAAGTTTTGTAGAAGAAAAAACACTAATGCAATTAATGCCAAACCCTCTCTGTGTGTCCGCTCTCTACCATCCTATTAAGTTTTGTAACGCCACGTTTAAACTAGGATGCAACTCAATTATCGAAATGATACCTATTTAGCAAAGTTTATAGTGGGTGCTGCGAGGCTGTAAATGCAGACTAATGATTGTAATTTGAATGTGTGAATGTACTGATGACCTAATTTGGGCAACTTAATACGTAGGTATCTAACCAACACATATTGTACAATTATATCTTACTACCAAATTAAGGACTTGTTTATAACTAAATATATTTCCTCTATCAAGCATTTAGCAGGTATGACGTAATTTATTGCAAATGGATTTCACTGCCAACCTTTGTTGCCAACTAGGTAACACTTAGTTGAACTATCTACTTAAAGTGGCTTGTTTCATTTGTGTTTTCAAAAGTTGGCCCATAAAGTTTTAAGAGCTTAGAAACAGAGAAAAGCTTAAAGCTTGCTGCAGTTGCTTTGGCAGACTAGCAGGCGCGTATTAGCCTAAAAACATATTTATTTTAGAGATAGTTAAGAGTTTCTTGCTATTCTTGTTCTGAGTAATTCAGAAGACTTATCCCAAAATTAAACTTACCTGTACTCCCTGCATTCCTCCATCATACATAGTCCATCTGCCGTACGTCGTCATTGTGAAAGGGCAAGCACTTCACTTTACACCAATTTCTAATTTAAACTTTGTTCAAACCCAACTCCAACTGCACTTGAAGTCTGAACTGCAATTAACACTTAAAAAAGACCGTTGTTCATGAACGCGCCACGGCCGCAAACTCGGTACTGAGGACTGACTATTGAGCTATGTGACACTGCGGCCTCGACAAATAAACTGTTTAGTGCTTGATTAGCACAAGTCACAACGTGTGCAAATCGTTCCAAGTAACAGCGCAGCCACAAATTGAAATTGATTGTCCGTTCTGTCGTACTCATTGACGTGATTGAGTAGAATGGATGAAATGGTCCTTGCGGGGCAGTTTGTTACCATTAAGAAGCCACAGCCGATGCACCTCGATACATTGTTCAATTACTGTGAGAGTGCCGTGCCGTCAAACGCACATATTTTCACGTAGTTTGGTACCTGTGTTTTGCTTTGTGTGCCAATGTTTTGTTATTAATTGGCAAAAGGAATGTGGGGCATCAACAACAAGTGTAATAATATACGAAGTATCGACTTGAATAATAATTAAAATATCTGTATTTAGGTTTTAAAAAATTTAAACAAATAATTTTTTACAGGTGTTTATTAAAAAAATCTTGCTTATAAAGATACCTGTTTTTCAAACTTGGTAGTCGCCAAATGAAATGTTTCGATCCAATTTATACACGAGTGAATCTGAATGAAGGCAAAGTCGTAACTTTGCCATAAATAAGACATTTGCTCAAGGCTGTCCTAATGAAATCGACGAACAGTGAACAATAAATCCATCAGGTTATTGTAGGAACGAACACCTAATACAAAGATAAATAAAATATCTCCAATATGAAAACGACAGTAATTTTCCGGGAGACTATAATAATGGTCAATAATAAAATGATTAATAGGCTTATTAGATATTTAATAGTGAAGATTATGGCTCATTAACATTGTTCTATAATTTTATCGATTGCTGCGACGATTGAGACGCATATCTCTTTCGATCTCGTACTGTCGAACATCTGCGCGTTCCAAAAAATCTCGTTTGTCCAAATAGCTGAAAAAAGCAAACATTATTGTAAAAGGTTGGAGAAGGAATGTCTATGCTATATCTAGCTATTGTCTATGCTCTGCATGGTGTATATTCTATCACCAACCACTTTCACACTAGCAGATTTTTCGCACGGTTTTTCTGTTGCGTGGTTAAATGTCATTTTTGCAACGGTCAATTGTTGCGTAAGAACTGAATGTTGGCGTTCGGAAAATACGCTGGTGCGAAAGCGCTGCTATTCTATTTTAGATCAGCATTATACATAAACACACAAAATGCGAATTACCTAGCATGACTCACAAGTAAGCAAAACAAAATAATCTTACAAGGAAGATTATTTTTACAAAGCAGATATATAACATGTAGAATTGTCGATAGTCTAATCTGTAATTATATAAACGTATATTGGAATCTCCGAAGGTCGCAACCACAAACTGATTGGTCAAATCTATACTAATATTATAAAGCTGAAGAGTTTGTTTGTTTGAACGCGCTAATCTCAAGAACTACTGGACCGATTTGAAAAATTCTTTCAGTGTTAGATAGCCCATTTATCGAGGAAGGCTATACTTTTTATCCGGGTTCGTGCCGTGGTTCCTACGGGATGCGGGTGAAACCACTGACAGAAGCTAGTCATATCATAAAAATGTATTTCGAATATGTACAAAATAATTTAGAAATGATTATTCACTGGATATAGTTTCATCTTCAATACTCTTCTTACATCTATTCCAATTAGTTCTAGATAATTTCATAACCACAAGATTTCGACCAAAAACAGATGATTTCACCACCCCACGAATAATCAATCAATTCACAGAATTGTCATTGACATAAAACCTATAAAAATCCTCCTTTCAAATACCTTTAATTCCCGCGCAATTATAAAAACAAAATGGGGTCATAGCTTAGTTAAGTGGCCAACATACCCGTTTCTCCCTTTGTTGTGGCTTTGTATTTCTTCTTCAAGACCTTCCTCTTGCTTGTAAGTAGACCAGTCGAGCTTGGACTTCTCTAACGTGGAGAGCTTGTTCTTTTTGTTGATCTGGCCCAGGATGCCTGATAGACCGGTTCCTCCTAACGCTCGACTGCGGGACGGGCCTTCCAGTTTGCTTCCTAAAAATCATCAAATAACAGTATGCATCAAAATCAAATAGTATATATTTAGAAAGAAAACTCATAGTCTCACTAATTTTAAACTGATATCTCTATGGAATTTGGAGTGGCGGTAAGGAGGATAAAGAATATGTCCAGGACCAAATATTGACATTATTTCAACGCAAAAATACGAGTACAGTAATTTTGACCCACTTTTCTGAAGTTACTGTATTTCGTCTGGATTAAATTACCTACATCAAACCCTTTCTAACTTTATTTCAACCTTTCCTATTCCTGAAAGGTTGAAATAGAGTTAAGAAGGGTACCGAACTAGTTATCCTACGGAACATGCCTAGAGATAACTAGTTTTTATAAAGAAAGTACATGAAACAACATCCAATCTTAACTCCAATCAGTTTTAAATACATTGATATAAACTTAGTTGAAACTCGATCGAACTAAAATCTACTTTGAAATACAAAAGTCGATGCAAAGCTTAGTGATTTAAAAGTTTTAATGGAAATCGGTTCGCTGACTTGGCATTGTGCATAATTTCAAGTTTTTCTTGGCAGCTTGCTACACGTCGCTGCCAGCGGCAACTAAGTTCGAAAGAATAAGATGCAGGGGGAATAACTTGGAAAATAGGTGAGAGAAGGTAGAAGGTATACCTCGGTATAATGTACTTTGTACAAAAATATAATGAAATGTTATATTACTATTTTTTTCTCCTGCAGGCAAGCTAATTAGGAACATTGGTCTAACAGAAGTGGCAACTAACCACACTTCCTGAATTCAATAGAAAAATCATAATTAAATAAGACTGTCCGAATTAGGTCGAACACAGGATTCAGACAGGGTCGAACAGAGGACAAAGCAGCAGCGATCATCAACTTTTTAACGAATAAATTGCGTACCTGCAGCAGGACTATCAGCGGTCTTAATCCTTTCTTTGATCGTATTATTTTCCACAACGATAGTTTCACCTGCAAACTCGAATATTCTCTTCTCTCTAGCTTGATCGTCATTACTTTTGGCTGTCGGAACTTCTGGCTTACTGACTACGGGTTTGGTGGGAGTGTTAACGCTAGTGCTGGTTACAGTGGAGGTAGGTTTGGGTTTTGTATCAGTTCCTTCCAGAAACTTCGCCCATAAGTCGTCTTCTTTTTTCTTTTCTTCTTCTGGATTTTGTACCGGCTCGCTTTCTTCTATTTCCCTTGCTGGAGACTCTTCTTTCTCTTGTGCGCCATTTCTTGTTTTGCGTTTCTTTGTGCCTTTTGTTTCTGTAACATTTTTCCGTTTCTTTGCTTTCTGTTCTAGTTCTTTTTCGAACTGTAAGTCTGTCTCTTCATTGGCTGATTCTTCTTCGGATACTTTCTCAGGCTCTCCCGGTACGTAATCCTCATCGCTCTCGCTGCCTGACGACATCTGAAAAACAATTGATAAGAGTCTATCAGTACAATCCGGTTCTTTCATTGATTCAGTATAGCCAATATTTATTTTAGTATGTATAGTGTACACTAATTACCTTTTATAATCCTTTTTTATAGTGCAAAAAAATGTTACAATTTGTAGTAATCGAGTCTAGCATTAAACAGAAAAAAGTATATTTATTTTGTTAATCAAATTATTTAAATATTAAATGATGTATTCCACTGGGTGAGTAGTGCAGCTGGCAGCTACAATGTCAGTATCATATTTTTTATTACTCCTTGAGGGTTTTGATACTTTCATCAAATATGGTAGGCTAATTTAAAATACTTTCATAATTTATTTTTAATTAATGATATTAATGTAATCAAAATATGCAGGCAATATAATTTATCAATACCGCTATAAAAAATAACAAGTCTATGCATGTGAAGTAATTATAATAATTATATCTGTAAAGGGTATAAATGAAACCAATTGAGTAAATAATCCAATAAATTTATTAATTTCAAACATGTGGCTTTTTGGACCTATTCCTGTTTTTGACATTAGATACTTCGTAGAAGTTGCTTCCAGTTTTGGTGCGTTTTTGTGCTCTTTCCAAGGCGCGCCTTGCTTTTGCTGTCAATTTCTTAACACCAGTGTCTTTTCCACCTGCCTTGCGTTTCTTGCCAGCTTGTTTAATTTCTTCGACTGTGAACTCTCCACTTGCAGCCTCAAGTTTCTTACGTTTCAGTTCCTTTACTGTTTCTGCATCATGTGTCAGGTAATCTTCTACATCACTACAATTGTTTTCGTCTTCACTATAAAAGTCACTAATATCTGACGAGTCAGGGTCCTCAACATTATTGTCGCCATTAACGCTTTTAGATTCATCATTCTCATTTTCATCATCTATTCCTTGAAGCTCTTTAGGTATTTCCAATTTCTCAAGTGGCTTAACATCATCATCATTATCAAATTGAAGGCCAACCCTAATTTTAGCAAAGTCTTGAGCAACAATGAGTTTATTGATGTAAACTGGTTTATCTGGATTATCTTCAGTTTCTTGATCTGCGTCTTCTTTTGTCTCTGCAACAGCACCTTCTTTATTTTCATCTGCATTAGGCGTTTTACTTTCAGGCTCATCCTCTTTCTGCTGCTTTGAAAGTGGCACTTCAAAACCTTCTGGTGCCACATAAAATGGAAGTTTACCTCTTTGCCAATCATTAAGAACCATCCGGGCAACCTGGCTGACATCAGGCTCTCCCTTCTTTAACAACTTTCCTGTCCTTGCAGCTAGTTTCTCCAGGAATTCAGTAGCAGTATCCCAAGCATCTACTTTGTAGGTTTTAACTAAATATTCTTTCCTTACTCTCTTGATCACTTCTTCAATGTAATCTTCAGGATTTTGAACTAATTCAACCCTTACTACTCCTTTGAGAACTTTCTCTGTGTCTGTTTCAGCAGAAGGATAAACAATACCAGGGCAATCAATTAAAAATATTCTCCTCATCAAGGTGATATACTGCCACACCTTAGTTTCACCAGCAATAGGAGCTACCTTACATACTTTCTTTGATCGCAAAGTATTAATGACAGATGATTTACCAACATTGGGGTACCCAATCAATCCCACACTGATTTGTTTCTTATCAATATGCAATTTAGCAAACTGACGCAAAAGGTTAATGAGTGAGCCTTTTCCAAAGGGATGTGTCATTGAAGCATGGAAGGCAATGGTTGGGTATTCAGCACTAAGAATAGCCACCCAGCGCTGTGTCACCCAGTTAGGTACTAAATCAACTTTGTTTAAAATGAATATGAGATGCTTGTGCTTCTTTTCATCTCGGAGGAATTTCTCCACATAAGGCGAACGGGTACCCATGGGGTCTCGAGCATCCAGCACTTGTAAAAGCACATCGGAAGAGTCAATTACTTTGTACAACTCATTCCAAATCCTCCTGCTCATTCCAGCTCCAAATACCCAGTCTCTCTGTCCCTCTTTGACTCCTGTGTCTTCACGAACCCTGTCTATATCTTTACTTTCATCATAATTTTCAATGTTTTCCTCTACAGCCTTTGACAATGTATTTAAGTCGCTAAACTTTAAATTAACACGCTTCCTTTGTTTCTTTGGTCCAAATGTTTTGTCAAATCCCTCTGTGTCAAGCAAATGTACTCTAGCATTTTTAGCCTTCTCATTGAGCAGTGTGATAGGCAAATTGGTAGGTTTCATTATCACTTGGTAAGGGTTTCTTACAGCAGCTCCAAATTCATCCTGGAATTTCTGTAGAGCATTCTGCGAGATCACGCGTGAATTACCGAACCACTTTTGACTGGGTTCCACACGAGCCTGTGTTCCTGATGGCAACCAACCTTGAAATGGTGCAGGTGTTAAAATTTTTCCAGTTTTGTCCCTCTTCGCTTTGAAATTCCTGTACATCTGAAGCCTTTTGATAGTTGCTTTGGTCCTGGGCTTTGCAACTCCTTTTAATCCTTCAGTCGGTCTATCTGGGTTCATGGAATGTGCACCTTTATTGAACCCTTGTTTCCGGGGGGCACCCGGTGCTGAACGTACTTTCCCCATCGCAACGTTAAATTATACACTACTCAGAAGTAACAAAATACATAAAACAGTACGAATCACGCGGTGTACGCAGGAAAGAAATGTTTAGGTTATCAACACTCGCGGAATGCTGGCTTTGCTGTCAAACAGCAATGCACGAACTTCGTGGTAGTTAACAGAAAGGAAGGAACTTTTAAAAAATACTTACGATTTAAAAGGTGGTAATGACTGCTTCCCTGTTGATCAATCAATTATTGAAAATAAGTCTTATATTTCAAATGTATCTTACTACCTTTCTATTCTTTAATTGTTTCAAAACTTCGAAAAGTCTCCGATGACACTTAACAATAGGTTTTGCTTTTTTGTTTACCTGTGTCTCACTTCATTTTGAACTTCGATATCGATCACGACAGATTAAAAATTCTTTCGCTTATGGCAATACTGAAATCATAAAGTAATTCAAGGTAGTGATGTCCATTTCCTCTGAAAAACTTTTTAGTAAAATAAAGCCCTAACAAGTAAGAGCTTTCCATCTGAACACAATCATGGATTATCCATACGAAGTAATTATGCAACCATGAACACAACACATAATTTTCTGCATTCATAGAGATTTAAATTATAGGATGAATTAGTAAATTACGGCTGCAAAAATGTTTTTTATTACAAAAATAAAAAAATAAGATGACGTCAATGTCAAATCAAATCAAAATGTCAGCTTTGATTATCTGAATCAGACGATCTGCCGTTTTATTAATTATCAAATAAACATGAATACCTAGTTCTAGAATCGTAAGCATTAACAATATAGAGATAATGAACTGTAGTAGCCTAATATTCATATTCGCCTAATTGATTAAACACTTATAATGTTTGCAGTGTAGTGTTTAGCATAACAAACCATTTGAAAGAGTAACATCGTCTCGCAAGGAAATTTCGATAATAATAAAACTGCCCCGATGCCTGTAAGCTTTAAAAACCGAAAGACAACATGTATGACATGTTGTCCGAGTTTCGAGTATCGGAATTTGATTCTTTCGTGGATATACTGAAATTGACTCCTGGTGACCCTTTAAATACGTTTGGTGAGATGTGGTACCCCGTGTTCCTGTGGTCGTTGTTCTCTTCGGTGTTTGTGCATACGTGTGCGGCGCTCGTCGCCTTCGGAACTTTAAGGAAGCACAAGTACGGAAAGTTCTTCCCTGTGTTGTTGATTGTGATGGGTGTAGTGAGTCCTGTGACTTCAGGCGTCGCCACTAGTGCCGCAGTCGCGTTCATATACCGCGCCGCGAACCTTACCATGCCCCCTATACATGCAATGATCTGGGGCATCGGACAGACTGTACTGGGAGCAGGGATGGGTTTCACAAGGATTCTGGCTACTTTGTAATAAACAAGTTATCTTTAGCTAATTACATCACAGTATATGAACAATATGATTGCAAATGAAATAAATTCTGAGTCAATTAAAATAGAGTAATGATAATGGGAATGTAGTGAAAGGAAAGGTGCTGTATTTTGATGCATTACTTCCCTGTTATACTTAGTTTACAACTAGACTAGTTGGTATGGTACCCCCAATAGTAAATACTCATTTAATCTGCTGTAAATATATATTCCTTATTATATATATGTAGCGGCATATATTACACAATGTGCTTAATTTTTGTATATTAACTAACATCATGTCTCACCTATTTGTATAAATAACTTAAAAGTTAAAAAATAGGAGGTTTGTCATGAATGTAACTATGCAATAAAATAATGAATTGTTTTATAGAATGTAAATATGTGCCTACCTATAAAATATAATGACTGATGTTTCACAAAAAAATACATATTTCTAGAATTAGTTTTTCTACTTAAAAATATGCAAAGATAATAAAATCTAGTGGCAATGGTATTATTCGACGAATCCTAGATAATGTTTCATATCCTTATGTAAATGATAAGTTGTATGTAAATGATGAGTCAGTTCATTTCATTTAGTATCATATAAAATGTAATGCATTCCATGTAAAAATTGTATCTAAAAATGTATTATTTGTCATGTTATTGTTTAAAGAGTATAATTGACACTAATTTAATTGCTCATTATAAATTAATGTGACTTATTAGGCCCACCGACACCACAGTTTCATTCTTTTACAGCGTGAGTATGTTAGTTTTAGCAATTTATGTATTTACACACTTACAAATATTTTGCACCTATAATGCACAAAACTGCATATCTATCCCAGATATGAGTCATATTTCATAATCATGTGTTTAAAAACTGACTATTCTTGCAGTACTGCATAAATATTTTCAACAATAATGAAATCCATATCTGGTTAAGTACTTATGTGTCTGTACATAATATTTACATTAACTGAGACAATTTGTTTATTACCGAATGAATTATTTATTTATTACAAACAATATTTGTAAGTTGATTTAGAATATAATGAGTTAACTACCTACTCCAATGAATTCTGGTGTTGTAAAGGCTGCTTAATTCCTAAATTATAGGATTATGTAAGATTTATTTAACTTTTACTATTTAAAATCTGATATTTATTCAAATTAATTTATGTAATGCATTGTAAATTACTACATTTTAATTGATATGTAAAAATAGCCATAAAATGTAGATGACACATGTGTACCTTACCTACCCTAATTGATGAGCATTATTTTTGTTTAATGCATACTATCTGACTATGGTGATCTATGTTTAAATAGTACTTTGAATTATATTTTTGTGGTTTTGGTCTAATGTGGCTATATGAAGATTGTGATAAAATGCATATGTGTGACAATTAAAACATAATATACTAAATTATAATAACTGCTTTAATTGGTACAATTATAAATGTGGTAAGGATTAAAATATTGCTGTACCTAATTGTATACTAATGTATGTAGCAATAAGGATACTGCTTGTCTGTAAAAGCCACAGTGTATGCCTGCAATGTTTTAACTGAATTATTTCATGTTTGTACTTATTAAGTACAAATAAATATCAATATGTAGAGCAACACTTTAAAACGCAAAGCTAGTGTGATGTTGTAAATAGATAATGTAGAGGAATATTGGAAAAGTATAAATCCTTTTCTGTACTTCAATATAATCCAAAGGAAATAAATGGTTTGGATATAATTTGTGGCACTTTTATTATAAAAAATCCTATATTTTTGAGAAATAAAACTTAACATAGAATACATCAAGTCCATATATTAGGTCTTTATAATTATGTACAAATTAATTCTACATATAATAATGAACACAAACAATTCATTTGTTACAAATTCAACATCACCAAAGACAATATTATTATTATATAATAAGACTAGCTTTTGCCCGCGACTTCGTTCGCATGGAATAGTGACTTCCGGCATATTTTTGGTTTGACCAATAGATGGCGCTATATGTCCGGAATAAATCTTATTTTTTATTTTTATATATTTTTTTTGAAATAAAAACTATCCTATGTCCTTTCTCAAGTTCCAAACTATGTCTGTACCAAATTTCACACAAATCGGTTCAGTAGTTTAGGCGTGAAGAAAAGACAGACAGACAGACAGAGTTACTTTCACATTTATAATATTAGTTAGGATTAATTTCTATATTCAACTAGATTGATAAGTATTGCATACTTTAGTATACACAATACATTTCAACATACATTATTATTAGTATACCTTACCCTGTGTGTAAGAAATGTTCCAAGAACTTGTAATTTCATAACATTACAGAGTGCTGCTACTGTGAGAATACTTTGTAAACCTTTTCTGGATGCTCTCAAAATTAGTTTCTTCATCATCCTCATTACTGCCCTCCTGGATCTCGTCAAGCATAATCGGTGGTAGTTCAAATTCAACATCTTCCACTAAAGTAGACTGAAAAAAAAAATAAAAAAAAAACATAAATTGCTAACAAACACAAAAAAAGATTGGACAAATAAAAATTAAATTAATTGTTTAAAATAAATCACCTCTCGATGTTCTTCATCTCTTTTGGTTAATCTATTGACACTCTCTTGCAAAGATTTAGTTTCTGAGGTAGCATCTTGCAATACTAACTTGAGCTCTACTATCTCTTTTCTAGCATTTGATAACAACTTCTCTGTTGTAGCCAAGTTTTGTTTCATCTCTTCATTTTCTATTTCAAGCTTGGTCTTCCTATTAGAAAGACTTTTTATTCTATTCTCATAAAGCTTTAACTCTGAATCTGCTTCATTAATTCCTTTACTTGTGTTTAATTTCTCAGATTGCAAATTACTGCACATTTGTTTCAAATAAGAAATGTTTTGCTCAAGTATAGTTTTCTCTTCAGCCATGAGTTTGACTTCATTTTCCAATGAATTTATTTTACACTGCAAAGTAGCTATACGAGATGCTTGTGTCTCAATTATATTGTCCTTGTCATGTAGTTTAGCCTCCAAGCCTTGGATCCTGCTAGTTGAGGTTTGCAACTGTACTGTTTTAGAAGCTGACTCACTTTCAAGAGAGTGATTTGTATTTTCTAAAATATTAGCTTCTACTGAGAGGCTAGCAAAATGTTCTAACATATCAGACCTTTCAGCTTCTTTTTGCGATAATAACTCTTCAATACGCCTGACTTCAGCAACATAGTGCTGCAGTTGTTGTTTTAAGCCTTCTACTTCTTTTCGCGATTTTTCATGCTCTATCTTTGTAAGTTTTAGTGCACCATTAGCATCAGCTAAACTATTTTGCAGGTGCTTATTTTCCATAACAGCAGTGTCAAGTTGTTTGTTCAGTCTTAAAATTTCACCATTAAGGAATGTAATTTGTGTTTCATTATCAGCTAATTTGTGTTCTGACACTTTGTTAGCATTTATTTTTCTATTCAAATCTGAGATTTCATTTTCTAATTTACTTATATTATATGTCTGAGATTTAATCTTTTGTTCCAGCGAACATATAGTTTCAGTTTTGTGATCCAGTTCCATTACCAATTTATCTCTTTCCTGATCAACTTTTCTGATGTTCTCAATAAGATTTGATTTGTCATTCCTTACGCTTGTCATTTCAGATTGTAAGTCTTTGCACTTCTTTTCCAGGGACTCTATCTTGTCATTAGCTAAACTAAGTTTCTTCTGTACACTCAGAAGCTCATTTTGTAACTCGTGACCACTCCTTTCTGTTTCAATCTGAATATTTTTTATTTGACTTGAAAGTGTTTTCTCTTTAATAACATCTGATTGCAGTTTCTTCAACTGATCTCTCAAGAAATTACATTCGTCCTTAAGATGTTCTGTAGAAGCTTTGCCATTTCTACTGGTCATTTTATAAGAACAGTTTTCTTCTTCCAGATGTTCTATCTCTTTCTGTTTAAATACTAAATCCATTTTCAATTTTTCTGACAATTCCAGGGCTTCTTTATATCTCAAATTATATTCTTGTTTATCTTTCTTCAGTAACTGAATTTGATTCAACAATTCATTTATTTGATCTTTGAGTTTTTGAATATCATTTCTGACGAAATCACCTCTGTCACTGCTGTGTTGCTGTGCTTGTGCAGTTGCTGAGTTCAAATTCTTGTATTGACTCAGTTGCTTACTTAGAAGTATGTTTTCTTTTGACAATTCAGCATTTTCTACATTCAACTGACTAATAACATCTTTGAAATTTTGTTTACTATTCTCCTCCATATAACATGTTTTCCTTTTCAATTCATCAATTTCTTTTCTTAACATCAATATTTTCTGCTCTTTCTCACATAGTTGAGTATGTAAATCTCTTATAAATGCATTCTCTTTTGAACTGTTTATTCTAGAACTATCTCTATCTTTACATTTCAACATATGCTGATTAAAGGAATTCATGATTTCAGCCATCTTTTCTTGGACACTATTAATATGAATCTCATATTTATTTCTTTCATCTCTTAAGAGTTTCTGTAATTCACTTTTAGTTGGACAGTTTACTTTGTCTTTACTGCGTCCAAGTGTATCACTCACTTCTGATGGAGTCCTGACTTGAGGCAATTTTACAATCTTATCTTGTAAATTCTTATTAAGACTTATCAGATCTTTGATCTCATTTTGTAATGATTCATTTTCTTTTAGGGCTAATGCTAATTCTTCCTGTAATTTGTTTATTCTGGGTGTATTTTCTTTGAGCTGATACTCTGTAAGTTGACTTTCCAACGTTGTATTTCTGGACTCCAAGCCTTCTACTCTCTTTTGCAAGAAGTTAACTTCATTTGTCATTGAAGCTAGTCTCTTATTACAATCTTCTTCCACTTTCAAAGCTAATGTATCTACTTTTTGTAATTCTTCTTGTAAATTTTTATTTTTGTCTGCAAGAGTTAATGCTCGCAGCATTGCTTCATGTTGTTTCTCTAAACCATTATCAATTTCTTTCTTCAGTAGATCATTAGCTGATTCTAGTTCTCGTAAATCTTTCATTAAGTTTTGGATTCTTTCATTGGAGCTAATGTTACAACATTCTCTGCTTATAGCAGTTAAGGGCCTGCCGCCCTCTAATAACATATTAAGGCGCATTATTTCATCATCCCTATTCTCTACTTGACTTTTAAGCACCATTATTTCATCACAATATGCATCATTCTTCTCTTCAAGGGACTGAATCTTTTGTGTCAATTCTGTGAGGTCTTTATCACTGCTGGAACTCCTTTTTTCACTACATATGCATGTTCTGGACGAACCAACTTCCGCATCTCTTCTCCTACTTTTGTTGCGACTACTTAAAGTGTCAGCACACAATCCTCTCAGGCTTAGGTCTCTTAGATCATGTTGTAATTTACTAATAGTTAAATCTTTTTTTATAAGCTCTTCAGACAAATTCTTTAATTTTCTCTTGGACTCTTTTCTCTCTTTGAGGCTTTCTTCCGACAATTTCATAATCTCTTTGTGAAGACGATTGTTTTCCTGTATTAACTTAGCATTATCACATTTGTAAGGCTCAGCTTCCATCATCAGAGAATCACGCTGCATTAAAGCTTCTTTCGATAAATCCATGTAGTGTTGCAAACTGCGTGTGGTTTGCAAAAGGTCTGCTAGTATACATTCTACCAAGGGTACAGCGTCTATCGGTAATGTTATGTTATAACCGAGATCCTCTAGCTTACGCTTGAGGGTAAAGTATGCTTCCCCCATTTTGCAATATTGTCACTTCGCACTGTTTACTTTGAACGAAGTGCTATGACGTAAACGGAATGTTTTGTGTCATGAGACATATTGTTATAATGAAACATTTACAAAATTCTACAAACAATCGTCGGATCAACAATTTTTAAGATTTGTTTTGCTTTTTGACTTTTTGATTTTGAGTGATTTGACTTTGACGTTTCGCTTGTTTGGTTGGCATTTTACCATAAAATTCATATGCATTTTTTTTATAGTTTCAATAATGATTCACAGTAAATTATCATTAAAAACTTAAACTGTCATTACTGTCTCTATGGTTATGAAAAAGGCGGGAAAACCATTGTAGTGGAAAGGCGCGCTTTTTGATTTTGAAGCAAATTAAAATTAAAATATTAGGTTTTTTCGGGACTATATTTGTAAATAATAGTGTGAATACAGTGTAAATAAATAGTTTTAAATAAATAAATAGTTGTAAATATGGGGAAGAAGAGGCGGCGGAAGGATAATCTCATAGATGTCCCTCCAGACGTGAATCGGCCTGAGTCCCAGTCCACAGATTCGGACTCTGAACTTTCGGTGGTGTCGGCATGCTCCAACTCGAAAGTTGAGGAGTCTAAAGATAAATATGCCATTTATAAAGTCAAAGGCTACGCCCGGAAGTATCCGGAAGACTGTAAGAAGGCGGAGTTGGTTGTCTTCCTAAACCATATTGACGAAGGCAGGACATTTACTGATAAAGACCGTATGGCTCTATCTAAGGGCATACGGGAGCATGGTGTGTCTGGTGTGATGCACTTGCGAAGCATTAATAGATACAAGGTTGGCGTCACTTTCGACTTACCGAACAACGCAAATATGTTCCTGAAGAACAAAAAACTGCTGGAGCAATTATCGCTCAGAGCGTCTATTCCTGCTGGTGATACCGAGGTCACTGGGGTACTCACCTCAGTACCAGTTGATATGGCAAATAAAGAAATTTTTTCGTTGATTGGTAGTTCAAAAAATGTCATCCAGGTAAGGCGTTTCATGCGCAGGGTAAGAGGTGTTGGAGGTAAGTTCTCTTTCGTTCCTACGCAGGCAGTAGCGGTTACTTTTGCCTCAACCATCTTACCGCAGTACATATATTTGGATTCTTGGCGGCATGAGGTAAATAAATATATCCCTCCTGTTAAGCAATGCCTTAAATGCATGCGATATGGGCATATCGCCAAATTTTGTAAAAACTCGGAAGTCTGCTCGATCTGTTCTGAGCAACACAATTTTAAAAAATGTAACGTTGCTCCGCAGGATGCCAAATGTGCAAATTGCAAGGGCAATCACATTGCAATATCTTCAGCTTGTCCAATTAAAAAACAGCAGGTAGAGGAAAATAAAATAAAATCTCGAAACGCCACTTATTCAGACCTTTTTAATGTGAATTCATTCCCAGCTCTAACGGCACGCAATATTGACACGCAAATAAATAATCTTATGAAATCAGACAAATTTATAAATACATTAGTGGAAACACTTACGAAAATATTAAGCAATAAACAAACACCCATTAATTCAATGTCGATTAAAGAAGCTCTCAAATCAACTTTATGTGATAAATTTTCTTCTGCCTGTTAATGGATATTTCGGAATTGAATATTGTCCAATGGAATGCACAAAGCTTAAATAGTAACAAACATATATTTATTGACTTTCTTTATAGACACAATATTCATCTGGCAATCATTAGTGAAACGTGGTTAAAACCGCAACACGATTTTAAAATTAAACATTATAATATTGAAAGAAATGATATTGGTAACAAACATAATGGCGTTGCAATAATCATTCATAAAAGTATTAATTATACTCAAATTAAAACCTTCTGTGATAACTCATTACAAAATATTTGTGTTAAAATAAAAGTAAATAACAAAGAGTTATGTATAGTCAGTCTTTATAGTCCTTTGAATTGTAATCCGCAATTCTCAAAGGAAAAATTGGATCTATTAATAAAATCTATTCCTGAACCTTTCATATTGGCTGGTGATTTTAATGCTCATCACACATCTTGGGGCTGTGGCTCGGACTCTGTGCGTGGGCGCAGTATTCTACAGGTTATTGATGATAATAATTTGGTTCTGCTCAATGATGGTCAACCAACTACTGTTGGCTCCTTGACTTGGCGTCCTAATGCGTTGGATTTGACATTAGTTTCATCATCTTTAGCGCTGAATTGTGAATGGAACGTACATGATTGTCCTCTTGGTAGCAGTTATCACATCCCTGTAATCATAAAAGCAGTGATTAGCAATAATAGTTACATTAACAACAGTCATTATTCTTCTAATGTTGAGCATTTGCCTGTTTATCCAAATTACAAATTGGTAGATTGGAAGAGATATACCAGTAGTGTTGATGAATTGCTATACGATTTTGAAATCGACAGTTTATGTATTACTGACACATATCTTAGATTTTGTAGCATTTTGCGTACAGCAGCCGCCAATTCTATAGTCAGTTCTGCACATTCTTCCAATAGATCTTGTTGCATTAGAAGTAATAAGCGACCTTCGCTTCCTTGGTGGAATCAAAAGTGCGCGGAAGCTGTAATAAACTTCAGAAACGCATATGTGGAATTTAAAAATAATCCATCCGAAGAAACTTATTTGCAATTTAAAAGGTTACGGGCAGTTAAAAAACTGGTTTTAAAAACGGAAAGGCAAAAAAGTTGGTTTTCCCTTTGTGAAACTTTTAATAGATCTACACCGATATCAATAATATGGAAATTTATGCGCAAATATAATAAAACATACAATGTCAGTGGTCATGAAGACGATACATGGATTTTAGATTTTCTTAAAAAATATACACCAGATTTTGTCCCATCAAGTGCAAAAATTTTCACTTCTGGTTGTAATTCTAGTAATTGCTACATGCTTGATCCCTTTACATTGCAAGAGTTGATGGCGGCTATAACTTCCAGGAGAGATACCACATGTGGTCTTGACGGAATGCCGTATATACTTTTCAAAAAACTTAATATTTCAGGTTTAAAATTATTTCTACAAATTTTGAATTTGTTATGGGAAAATGATATTATACCTCATAATTGGAAGGTTGATTGCCTAGTACCCATTCTAAAACCTGATAAAACTAAAATGTGTCCCGATTCTTATCGTCCCATAGCTCTTACTTCTTGTGTTGGTAAATTGTTTGAACAACTGTTAAAACAACGCTTAGAATTTTATATAGAAAAAAATAGTATCTTACCATCAAATCAATTTGGTTTTCGTAGGAATCGTTCCGCTCGTGAAAGTATTTGTCAACTGCAGCTTGATATTTATAAATCCATAACAGCAAATGAAAATCTGGTTGGAGTGTTCTTTGATGTTGCAGGTGCATTTAATAGTGTAAATATAGATATTCTATGTGATGAGTTATCACAGATAGGGATTCCGGGAAAAATCATTAATTGGCTATCAAATTTCCTTAATAATAGGGAAGTATTCGTAAAATTTAATAGGCACCTTTATGGTCCTAGACTATCGGCTAAGGGAGTTTGTCAAGGTGGAATATTGTCACCTTTAATATTTATATTGTATATACATAGATTAAATTTAATTTTAGGGGCTCAAGTTAAAAATCTACAGTTTGCAGATGATCTTGTGGTTTATTCATCTGGGAAGAACATTTCGCAAGTAGTTGAGACAGTCAATGTTGCATTAACACATTTGCACAATTACTTCTCTTACCTTGATCTCACTATCAATCCATTAAAGTCCAAAGTAGTCGTTTTCGGTAAGCGGAACCATAATTTACCCGCTGTGTTGTATCATAATTGTCAGTGGCGGATTAACCCTATAAGCACAACAAGCACGTGCTTGGGGCCCCTGTTCTCCAGGGGCCTCCATCCTCTGCTGGCGTTTCATTTTATACCTACATTTTATCGAGATTCATCCACAATATACCCGAAATCACAAGGCGCGAGCAGTTCGGGAGTGACCCTTCATACACCCCCGCCTCTAAACTTGATTGGTCGCAGTGCTGTTGATTGTTGTACGATCGCAGTGATTTTTTTTTTCAATTGTGCAGTTGTTATACAATTTTTTTTCGGCTTCTACTCATCGTTGGGCAAAGAATTAATAGGCAACGATAGCGTTCCGAAGTCGCTATCGTACAGTCGTTGGGAAGCTCACGCTGTAACTACGAGTGCAATATAACAAACATATCCGAAAATTTTGGATGCTTTAGATCAGTGGTCCTGGGGCACGATTCTCCTAATTTTACTTAAAAACATTCGATTTACGTTCGACTGCGATCCAATCCCGACTCGATTACGATTGAAACGTAAGTGGCATTCCGCTATTTTTTCTTTGAAATAAACGTTTTTATCCTTTTCTGTCATTCAATAATGAATCATTTTGTCTGAAAATGATTAACTATTGTAATATGATTGTAGAGCAAACTACCGTATAGACCAAAATCACCAAAATAGCAGACCAATCGCAAACCAATCAAATGTCAATCGAATACGATTGGTCTTTTATTAGTAGCAGAATGCCCGATATGGTTAAAACTGCTATTACGATCATATTGCGATTCGATTTCTATTAGATTTTGACATTATTAACTAGGAGAATCGGGCCCCTGGTGGTGGTGGGCTGGTGGTGCCTGGAGGCATGCCAAGTGGTCACGGACCACCGGTTAAGTCCGCGGACGTTGTTATCGATCTTACGTTATCCATCTTACTTGTCCAACAGAAAGAAATGAAGGTTTGAAATGTAGCCCTTTTACGAAATTTTAGTTCTGAGTCTTAAAACATAATCAAGATTTCCCGCTCGCTTCGCTCGCGTTTTCAAAAACTATATGTCCTCGTTTTTACATATGTCAACAAATTAAAAGTTAAGTACGTTTGGGCTACATTGTACGTAATTTTGGTTCTGAGTCTATAATAAAAATAATTAAAATTTCGCGCTCGCTTCGCTAGCGTATTCAGAAACTGCGCCTTCGTTTTTGCATTTGTCAACAAACAAAAAATTAAGTACGTTTGGGATAAATTTTACCTCCGTACGAGTCCGAAAAAAAATTCGCGCTCGCTTGGCTCGCGCATTTGAAACTACATGTGCATCACGCTCGCTTCGCTCGGTCAATTTCTTCAACCTTCTATTTCCATTTCAGTAATAGGGGTCTACACAGGCTCTGTGCTTAGGGCCTCGGATACTCTTAATCCGCCACTGATAATTGTGCATTACCCAGCCCTCTTGAAGTTAGATTTTTGGGAGTTATATTTACACACAATTTGTCCTGGAGTAATTACATTAGGAATATTGTTGCCAAAGCAAATAGAGGTTTTAATGTTTTAAAATCCTTGAGTGGAACTTACTGGGGAGCAGACCCAAAAATATTATTATTGTTATATAAATCTTTAGTACGTAGTCACTTTGAATATGGTTTTTATTGCTTTGCTGCAGATTCAAAACATGTAAATAGTTTAAATATTTTGCAAAACAAATGTTTGCGGGTTATTACTGGGGCATTCAGAAGTACTCCTGTGAATGCTTTGCAGATTGAATGTAATGTTGCACCTCTAGCTATTCGTTTTGATTTCTTATTGGAAAGATTCTTTCTGAAGCTTTATAGTGTTTCTGGTAATAGTCTTTTAAACAATGTTGTACATTTAGCTACACATACTACTTTAAAACCTTTTTATATATTACAAAGTCTTAAAAAATTTAAAGCTTTTATTGAAAATATTAACATTCATCAATCAAAACATATCCTGCCTTGTTATGAAGGTTCATTTAGTAGTAAATTTCCAGCTATAACTGTCATTATAAAGAAGAGAAAAGAATTGTCTTCTAAAGAGGATGTGTATAATATGTTGTCAGAGTGGTCAGATCACAAATTTGTATATACTGATGGTTCCAAGAATGATAGAGCGGCTTCTTTTGCTATTTATGAGCCTACTTCAAATATCGGTATAGGCATGAAAATTGACAAAATGCCAGTATTTTACAGCTGAAGCTGTTGCAATCTTGAGTGCACTGAAACATATAAAAAAATCCAATTTAGAGTCTAGTAAATGGGTCATAATAAGTGATAGCATGAGTGTCCTACAAAATATAGCAAATAATAAATTCCATGCTAACACTAACTACATTATTCATCTGATTAAGGAAATGTGGGTACAATTGATTGAGTCAAATATTGAAGTTCAATTTGTATGGGTACCATCTCATATTGGCGTTAAAGGAAATGAAAAGCAGATTATCTTGCCAAAAAATTGTCGAACTAGAGGATTCAATTCCCAGCAGCGATAAAAGTGTTTCCATACCTTACACAGATGTAGTTAGTCTCTTAAGGCAACGCATGTGTGAAGCGTGGGGGAGACATTCATATAATTGTGTGCACAATGAAAATGTGGGTTCATGGTTTAATACTCTCGATGTCCAAGTTAATACTGTACCTTGGTTCTGTAAAAATAACATTTTTTTAAATAGGAAATTTTATTCAATTATTTGTCGTATGCGTTTTGGTCATTGCAGATTAAATTATCACCTTCATCGTCTCAAAATGGTCAGCTCAGCATATTGTGATTATTGTCAATTGCAAAAGGTTCAAACACTACATCACATCTTTTTTGAGTGTTCGTCTTTCAACATTCAGCGCCTTGTGTTGTCGGATGAGCTTCTAAAAATTTACAAAAATCCTGAAATGGTCCCGCTTAGCTTACAGGAGTTGCTTATGAATGCTTCAACTTATATATATTTGTACAGATTCATATTGGAAACAGTTAATGACATTTAAATGTTCATAAAAGTTAGCATTACCTTTGTATATATAATTTATATATAGTTTTTTAAAATATTCTATTATATTTGTCTAATTTATGGTGTATATAAATAAATAATAGCATATGAATAAAAGTCGTGGTGGCCTAGTGGGCAAAGAACCAACCTCTCGAGTATGCGGGCGCGGGTTCGAATCCAGGTCAGGCAAGTACCAATGCAACTTTTCTAAGTTTGTATGTACTTTCTAAGTATATCTTAGACACCAATGGCTGATAAAAAGGTGAAGGAAAACATCTTGAGGAAACCTGGACTATATAGTCTGAAATCACCAACCCGCATTGAGCAAGCGTGGTGATTAATGCTCAATCCTTCTCCGTGTGAGAGGAGGCCTGTGCCCAGCAGTGGGACGATAAATAGGCTGTAACTAACTATATGAATAGGGGAAAAAGGTGAAACCTTTAGGGTCAATTCACACTGAAAGAGCAGCGGCCGGCAGCGGTCGGCAGCGGCCGTAATTGCAAGGGATTGAGCGTGAGCGCGGCGGGCCGCGCGGCGCCGCGCGGCGCCGCATCGCGCCGCGCTCTTACATTTTCCGTGCTCTTACGGCCGCTGCCGGCCGCTGCTCTTTCAGTGTGAATTGACCCTTAAATAACATCAACTTGACGTAA
The DNA here is from genome assembly GCF_030705265.1 of Helicoverpa armigera. Classification (NCBI taxonomy): domain Eukaryota; kingdom Metazoa; phylum Arthropoda; class Insecta; order Lepidoptera; family Noctuidae; genus Helicoverpa; species Helicoverpa armigera. The sequence continues at coordinate 7,570,658 of NC_087130.1, read as the reverse complement.
AAAATACGTTGACACTGTCTTTAAAAAAAAAAAAAAAAAGAAATTGATATGACTTGACATGAAATAAAATTATGCCTTTAACGGCTGGATTAGGAAAAAATACCTGGATAATAAAAGAAGACAATGACTTGACAAAAAATTATTGATTTGACATGAATTAAACACGTATGACAAAATTTTTTAAAAAATATTACGAAAGAAATAAATACCTACGAAAGACTAGGCAGTATGGTCGAAAGACTTTAGCCTGCCCTATGGGCAAAAAAAAAAAAATCTCTATGGTTATTTGTCAATTTTTCATGTATGTAAACTGTCAAGTTGACTTGTTTGTCAGTAGTTTTTGTGGATTATTGTTTTCCTATGAAAAAACTGGAAAAAACGTTTAATGAATCGTGAAAAAAGTTGACGTGTAATTAAAACAATAATTATTGTATTACATTACATGTGGCATGTAATCAATCGACTGCTGCAATATGAATCCGTATAAGGACATAGAAGAAAGTTCCTTCGCAGCATCACCTCACTTAGCTTACGAGGACATAGCAACGAAACTGCTGAAAGATCATTACTTCCTGACTGCCTTGGAGCTGCACACAGAGCTTGTCGAGAGCGGCAAAGAATTACCGCAGCTAAGAGAATTCTTTTCAAATCCTGGCAATTTTGAGCAACATGTTTCTAGAGCATCTGAATTCTCGTCGATGCGTAAGTTGTTTTGATTTGCGTATCGGTAATCTTATTGATAAAATAATTTAGTCACGACATCTTAACAGTTCTTGAGACTATTTATTCCAAACTGTTGTTTGTTAACTTCAATAAACTAAACATTTAAATAATACCTTTATGTAGTAGGTAGTTAAGTTATATTTGTGTATTAAGTTTAAAATACTTTAACTGTGTCATATAGATCGGACGCCAAGCCAGGCCACTCTTGACTCCCTGGACACTGCTCGCTACTCAGAGGATGGGGGTGGTGACAGAGGGGGCAGTGGAGGGGATGTTGCAGTTCTTGAATTTGAGCTGCGCAAGGCTAGAGAGACTATCAACTCTTTGAGAGCCAACCTTACTCAATTTGCTGGTAATTAAATACTCTTTTTAAATACTGTAGTTCACTGTTTTTGTTATTATTGTTTTTAAAATTTTTACAAATTAGGTTTGGTGCCACACTAGTGTTTATTTTTCTTTATCTGATCTAGGTATTTTTTCCCAAACTATTGGTATGTGTAATATGTCGTAAATTGCGATATTGTTTAAAAATAATAAGGAAACTAGCTTTCATTAAAGTAGGATTGATCAGTTAGAATAAAAGGAAAATAATAAATGATTATATGCTAAACAGGATATAATATTTTTTATTAACACTGTCAATTAATTACTTGCATTGTATTTAATTTTATTCATTAATCTTTCAGATGGTGAATCTACACTAGACAAAAGTTCTAAAGATTTATCTGACCAGCGTTCCCTGAAGCCTCATGAGAAGAGAGCCTTAAACTTTCTAATCAATGAATACCTTCTCCTACAAGATTACAAGCTCACTTCCATCACATTTTCTGATGAAAATCCAGATCAGGTATGATTTACGCAATCTTAATACTGTATAACAGGCATGGCATGGAGCTAAATAATTTGGGTAAAAATAGAAGAGCCCATGTTGCACTGGAACTATTTCTTGTATTTGTTTTGAGTTATATTGAGTATTCAGAAGTAATATAACATAAGATCTTTTGTTGTGAATCATTTGAGGCAATCATATGAAAGCATGCAAGTAAAATATTGTATTTTTGCATGCCAAACCTTTAGTGGCTTATATCATATACATCCTTGCCTTATAAGTTAGTATGGTCTTATCAGTAGTGTTGCATCTTTAATTACCATTAGTTTTTCTTATATTTATTCATGAGTAATTATGCCCTGATTACACAAAGAACGCACATGCAGAACATGAATAATAGTGTAAATAATGAGTAGCATGCCCTGCTTACACAGCTATATTCATATGTTATTAAAATTTGCATTTTAATGAGATATCTCTATGAAGCTACTGTTTTTTTTTTAATTGCGTAAGCTATATCAGTGTGCTAATCGTGATGAAGAATGTACATCTTTAGTTGAACATCTATGGTTCTGAGTAATTCATTGTATAATCAATCTCTTTGACTAGATTTACATATGTACAATACATATTGTATAACATGAGTGCTGGATGTAATTATGTAACAAATAGTATTTTGCTGTTATAAGTAAAAGTTAGAACAATGTTTATCAAATGTAGTAACATATTCGTCTCAATATCTCTCACTCTGCTATTTGTGGGTCTGCGTCTTGCACTATTTAAGGCATTATCCACCGAGCCTTTTCCCAACTACGTTGCGGTCGACTTCCAGTCTAACCGGATGTTGTGATGTGTTGTCAGCACCATTTAGGGCATATTTTTAAATTGGTTGAATATGAAAGTTTTTCATACTTTCTCTCTACAACCTATCAAATTATTATAATGTTTTTGTAAAGTCAGCTCTTATCTTATTACTACGTCATTTTTTTCAGGAATTTGAAGACTGGGACGATGTAGGCCTTAACATGCCGCGACCAGCGGGCCTGGTATCTCTATTCCGCGGTAACACTTCAAGTATTAGTCCAGCTAAAGTAGACGTATCTACGGAAATGGACTGGTCATATGCAGATATTGAATGTCAGACTGATTTTGATGAAGGAAATGTTTGCGTCAGCTGTCAGACATCTATAGATCATGAGACTGATTGGAGCCATGAGGTAAGACTTTGTTTATCATGACAACAGTTTATTTACTGGCAATCAACAAAAGATAAGTTATGTGATAATATAAGCTGTGCTGTCCTTTTGATTATGTTATCTCTTGATGGCTAAAGTTCGGTTTGTTTATTTCTGCATATACCTAGATTATTAGTTTTCTAATTTCTACCTATGTTATATGATCTGATATTGGAAAAAAAAAACAAATTAGACTAGTAATTATACCTAGGACTGGTGAAACCCAACAGATGTACACTACCATTATAAGTATATCAAATTAAACCTCATTCTCAACTTTTTACAGCTCCTCATCCAAGCCGAAGAGATAGAACTTCTAAAACAAAAAGTAATAGCATTAGAAACCGAAAAGCTGAACTTCCAAAAACTATACGACGCTGCCATAGTCAGCCTAAACTCACTCACGAGCCCTGCGTCCGAGGGCAAAGGCCTAGACCTGCAAATACCTGAAGATAAGCTGCTGTCAGTACAGAGGGTAGAACAAAGTGTGGAAGCTAAACCTATTACTTGTACTGCGTCAGAGAATCACTATGGAAGTGGCAATTCTACTCACAGTGCCACTCCAGAACAGTTTGAGATGATTGACAGTGAAAAGAATAGTGCTATGTAAGTCTCTATTTTATATATTACCTACTTCTGTTTCCCGCGATATCATCAGCGTCCTGAGGGAACATCTTCCCGCACCTGGATAAAAAGTAGCCCATGTAATTTTTTTTTCATCTAAAGGCTCTCTGTACCAATTTCATTTAAAACGGCTTGCGTGGGAGCCGGATAGGAAGAGCTACTTTCGCATTTTTACTATTAGTAGGGATGAAGAAACACGTTTTGAAGAATTAACATTACATTGATGCACTGAGAATGACTGTCATAATGATTATATCTTACAATAACTTTGTAGAATAATTTATATTCTATAGTGTTTGCGGTTTCCACGATTCTTATTGTTCATTTTATTTCCTGGTACATATTTAGTATGTTAAAATGTGGTTATCTCAAGCATTTCGTTACAATACCAGACTCATATTGAATTACAGCATTCATTGTATGCTAATGTATGCGCAATTGTGGCATTGATAGTTTATTGTTTGCGATTGTTTTGTTACTTTTTATTTTTAGCAATGTATCTGAATATGTTTAATTTAATGATGATACTATCTAGGGAAAATACATTGTGTTATTTTTTGTTCTTCATTTATAAGAAGAAATTTTATATTTAAACTAGCTGTTACCCACTTCCTGTGGGACTACTTCTCGTTCCCTGTCAAAATATATGGCTACCCTTCATATCCTTATTCTCTTTCGAGTCAATCCATTTTTCCCCGGTCTACCTCTACTTCTCCATCCTGCCATATAAATGCTTAGAACACTCTTTGTAGCATGCGTTTCATCACATGGCCATACCTACTTTCAGGCTCCCTCTGATATAGGTAATCATTCCTGACTTTATCCAGGTCCATAACTAGCTTCTGCCCACTGTTTTATCCTGTTCCCGGGATAACCCGTAGCTGGATTGTAACAAAAATTACCTCACGTCCTTCTCCCGGGTCCCCCTCTAATTTGCAGCTTAAGCGATTCAAAACACGACTTACTTTTATATGTTAAATTCCATAATTCTAGAACCCGCAAAGGTTCGAACATAAGTTCGTATGACGCGGGCGGCGTGGGCGACAGTCAGCGCGCGTCGCCGCTGCGCCGCGGCAGCGTCACCACGCTCGACGAGACGCTCAGCATCAACGACGCCGAGTGGACAAGGGTGCAGTACGACTATAATAGCATCGAGATTAACAGCAAGGAGATGTGGATTGATAGGTAAGATTTTAGGTACAACATTGCCTTAGGCTGGCTGTCTACATCCGATAATCGGTGACCGATTTTTTGTAGAAGAAGAACAGAACGCACTGATAGTAATAGCATAGATTACACTATTAGTTACTACAAACACAAACTATTTAGTCAGAAAATCCTAGTGAGAATTTCCTACAAAAAATCCGCCTTATCCAACGTGGCCGTGTCCTACATAAGACATGCGGTACCACAAATGTTTGAAAAGTAGCTCGGAGTGTTTTTTTCCAGTAAATACTTTACCACAAGGCCCACCTCTTATAATGCAACTCATTCATTCTTTATGGTCCATAAATGAAAACATATTACAATAAAAAGATTACGTCACATTGGAAATGAGTTAAAAGAATCTTTAATCTATTTCTTTCACATCTCCATCCTCAAACCTTACCCGTTTCTCTTCACAGTGGCATACCGAACGGACTGAAAGTATCGATATTGAACTGGTGCTGTGAAACACTGAATCTGAACGAGCCGCTCGCTAACGACTTGCTCGCCGAGCTAGTGAACAGCGACAAACCTATCACTCTGCCTGGCTTACTGAACCTGGTTGCCGATACTCTGCCACGGGTTTGTATAATTTTTTTAAGTTTAGTTTACCTAGGGCTTTCGGCCATGGCAACTTTTTGGAGCATCGCGCCTTCGTATCGACAAGGTCTACATGCGCCCGTTAGCTGTGTCACCGATACTAATAGATTGTCCTTAGCCTAAGTACAAAAAACCACAAAAAGTAACTTAAATATTTCATCATGATTATTACACGAAACCAGCTGATTGTCATAGCTAGATTTCAAAAACCTTTAATTTACAACTGCTTTCATGTGTCGTCTTTTCGAACCGGTTTCGGTAGATTGATTGAATTGAAATGAAAAGTCTGAACCACACCACAGACACATAAATACACACATTATAAACCTCCTTCAACTCAAACTTTTTTTAAAATATGTTGTTCTATCTTTATAGCTACTACCCCACACGTTAGTAGCTCGTCGCGGTTCAGCAGCGGCGCTAGTGGCAGCGGCGGCCGCGCTGTTGCCGGCCGGCGGCGCCCGGCGGGCGAGGGTGCTGCACGCGTTACTTACGTTGGTGAAGAAACCCGATGCTAACGATACTAGGGCTATTTGTGAAGGTACGCAAGTTATTTATTGATAGTTGCTTCGATCATTTGATTTTTAGAGATGGAACTTTGCTGTGTCCCATCTCTAGTAGAAAAAAAACTATCGATATTGCTAAAGCTAAAACAAAAACATAAAAAATATTCTGGTGCCTATGTTTCGGCTTAGCGAAGTAAATTAAAGTGAAGAGTATATTAGAATTCAAAATAAATTTCAGATTACATTATTCCATAATTATGATATTATCGAATTATAGTTGCATCTTGTCCCGTATTCGCTCTCAATCGTTCATTAAAAAAAATCACATCCCTGACTTTTTCACAACCATATAGATATAACATTTTAATACTCACCATTATATAATTCATAAACTTTCTTCCAGCAACCTGCCTCGTAGTAAAATGGGGTGGCAGTGGCGAAGTTTTATCGACAATAGCCGAACTACTAGCTTCCCGCTCTACGGAGCGAAGAGTTTTAGCCAGCCAAGTATGCATGGCCATCGCACCATATGTACCTATCGAGTTATGCACATCACTGCTTTTGAGTCTTGTGGTACTTATGTGTGAGTCCAATGAACTGGAAATTAGGACTCTGGGACTCAAATCAGCTTGTTTAATATGTCCGGTGGCAGAACATAAGTACAGTCAACTAGAGAGTTTGATGTTCAACTTCTTAAAGGATCCCGTTGAGAAATGTGTGAAGGATACTGTGAATATTTTTGTGCCTGTACTCGCTAGGACTGCTTTGATTGCTGGTAAGTGGTTTTACTTACATATCATTTTTCGGTTGGGTTTACCTTACCACAAATATTTTGTTTACGTTACCCCTATTGTTTCTCACTTAAAATGTGTAGTACGGTAGACCGCACATCAGTGGTAACAGTCATGCACCTTAACTCAATAGTAATAAGTACGATTTTCCTATAAAACTGTTACCGCTGACCTGAAGTTGATTGTACGTACATATATAAATTACATACCTAAATCTGGCTTAATTAAGAGTTAATAAAATGTTTAACGGGAACGGACAGAGAGACGCTTGAGAAAGCTATAAAAATTTACTTTAGTGAATTTTCATAATAATAAACATGTACTCTTCATACATTTCAAGTCAATGTTTATTTCCAGGTAAATTCTCAACAGATTTATGCAGTCGAATAATGTCGAATTTAACCAAAGCGTGCAGTGATAACGAGTGGAAGACTGTTCTCTTATACTTAGACGTCTTACGAGTGTTAGTGTTAGCCAAACTGGCTTACGTAGTCAATGTACAAATAGTTAGGGATGTGACACTCGGTAACTGTGATACTCAAACTGTTAATTTACAAGAAGTTCCTTTAGAGGAACAGGAATATTTTATGGATCTACAGTGTTACGTCACTGATGGTGTGGATGCTAAGATTTTGTTGGTAGCGGCGAATAATATTGTTAAGGAAAAGCCTGAAGTTAGATGGGCGGAGTTAAGTTGGTTTATTAGCACGTGAGTAGAATTGTAATTGTATCTGTAATGTGGTGTGACGATTTCGTGTGTATTTTTATGGTTTGTTTTACCTGTATCTTTTGATGTTCCAAAGGCATAAAGTATCTTACATATACTTCAGCATAACTGTATCTTTGTTGATAAAAAAAACCGGCCAAGTGCAAGTCGGACTCGCACACAAAGGGTTCCGTACCATTATTGATAAAACTGCATCTACCTGTTGTCGTTACCGATATCGAGCAAAAAAATCACAATTGTTGTATGGGAGCCCTCCAAAATATTTATTCAATTCTAGTTTTCAGTATTTGTTGTTAAAGCGGCAACAGAAATACATCATCTGTTAAAATTTCAACTCTCTAACTATCACGGTTCATGAGATACAGCCTGGTGACAGACGGATGGACGGACAGAAGAGCGAAAACAATATGGTCCCGTTTTACCCTTTGGGTACGGAACCCTAAAAAAACGAAAAAATGGAGAAGGTTTCGCTATAATTTACTTATCTATGGCCCATTCCATTACAGATTAAAACAAATTCTAGAAGTGGCCACAAATACAAAGGTTTTAAGTCACACATTGATATACGAACTGCTTATATCAGTGGTCAGTAGTTATGTGGACAATTTCGGCATACAATTCACACGGCATATACTGAAACCTATATTTAATGATGCCATATCTGAGTTAGAACATAAGATGGAAAAACTACACCCGGTGAATGTGGATACTACTATAATAGTTGGAATATATTTGGTGACTATTTTACCGCCGCTCGAAGATACAATACAACATGGAGAGTTTTTACAAAAGTAAGCATGCATTTATTGATTTATTTGGTAAATAAAATATTATCTACCCGATGGGAAGCCACTTTATTTAACAGCGTTATAGACTGATTGCAATACATGCAGAGAAGAAGAAGAATAAAATTTACAAGCCCTGTAACTGGGCTCAAACCTTTCAAATACCGTCATCCCCTTTTTCCTATCCGAATTGGTATAGAGAGAATTGGAGCCTAGCCTAGTTAACCATAATCCTAGCTATGTACTTCCGCTGGGTTGCACCATTTCATTATAACGGTAACTGATCCACTTCCAGATGTCTAATCGTAGATTTAACCGATGGGCGACCATTTTCGTCTGTTTATGGTTTGAGTATCGTTATAGTTAAATGGGGCAACTCACCCATAACCTAACATAATGTAATGTAATTTATAAATTTTTAAAATATACGTTTCCTTGTCTTGTGTATTGCAGATGGATCTTGTACAGCAGTATCCGCGGTCTGCCCGTCAAGATATTCTCCGTGCCACTGAAATGGGTGGCGGAGCACAGAGAAGACTCGCTCGACTTCTATTTACAACACCTAAGAGAATGTGAGTATCAAACTGTTTGTCTAATGATCTGGATAAAGTGCTTATATATTTAGTAAATATAAATGTTAACAGTATGTACAAGTTTAAGGCTATAAAATCTCATCGTCAAAAGTTATTTTCTGTACGAAAAAAGGCCGTAGCCTTGCAATGGGACAGGAAGAGGCTGATGAGCGTTAATCACCACGCTTGCCAAACTCAGATTGGCGATTTCATACTTGAAAGTTCAGATTTCCTCATTCTGTTTTCCCTTTAAAATAATTGAATCATGTTATTAATTTTCTATCTACTTTCAAAATTCCTTGTAGTCTCATACAATCTCATTTCGATTCATGCGGTTTCTTTTAAACACAACCTTTTTTATTGTTTGTATTTCTTTTGTGTTGTATCAATAAATATTTTTTCTTTGTTTTCGTACAGTCGCGGCTAGCAGTTGTGAGAGTACAAGCGGCAGTACAGTCCGCATGTACATCGCGAACATCATCACGGAGCTGGTGAACGCTACCGACCTCAACGAGAAGTGCATCGAGCGACAGGTGTTACCCGCCGTCATGGCGCTACTACACGACGAAGATGGGTGAGTTGTAGTTATAATAATTTATAGATGACTTTCATCTTAATTATATTTCTAATGGTGCCTAGGAACAGCGTGCAGGATCAAAGAGAACCAGATCATGATTAAGTTCTACTCCTCAATTTTGGCTACTCGCAGCAAGCGACTACTATATTTAGCTTGAGTGAAAAAAATGGCCCCTGATGAAATCAGGAGGGAGTTATAATTTTGCCCAATAGATGACCCATTGAAAGCAGTTTTTACAGTTTGCCTCCCTTTGAATTTTCAATCTAAGAAGAACAGTTCTTTGCAGTTCTAAAGTTGGCCATTTGACCAATTTAGTAGTCAACTTCGATCAAGCAAAGAATCTTAGCAACATCTGTAGTAACAAATACGCAAATGGCAAAATTCAGGATTGCAAAGTTATATGGTGCGAAGTGTACATTTTAATTAACCGTATATTTCTCGTTCCTCAGTTCGGTCCGCGAAGAAGCAATATCCTCTTGGGGCAGTGTAACCCGCACATGTCTGATCCGTGGCCTCGACAGCGAGGCGCAGTGCTGGCCGCCCGTCGAGGACATGCTCGGCAATCAGGCATTGACTGTCAAGGAGTCTGCCAGGATAGCTGAGGCGTTGGCAATATTAGTACTGCCCACGGTGGATAACCATGCTGTTTCTGAAAAAGGTACGTAGAAGAGTCATTGACCCTCAGTTCGGTCCCCGGGGCAGTGTAACTCGCACATGTCTGATCCGCGGCTTGGACAGCGAGGCGCAGTGCTGGCCGCCCGTCGAGGACATGCTCGGCAACCAAGCACTGACTGGCAAAGAGTCTGCCAGGATAGCTGAGGCATTGGCAATATTAGTACTGCCCACGGTGGATAACCATGCTGTTTCGGAAAAAGGTGAGTAAAAAAGTCATTGACCCTCAATTCGGTCCCCGGGGCAGTATAACCCGCACATGTCTGATCCGTGGCCTCGACAGCGAGGCGCAGTGCTGGCCGCCCGTCGAGGACATGCTCGGCAACCAAGCACTGACTGTCAAAGAGTCTGCTAGGATAGCTGAGGCGTTGGCAATATTAGTACTGCCCACGGTGGATAACCATGCGGTTTCTGAAAAAGGTGCGTAGAAAAACGACATTTGTTTTTGGTCTAGTAGTATTAAAGTGGTTCATTTTGTGTGTCTTCCCTAACTCAAAAGTGTTCGCGCCGCCAATGTTTGGCACATTTAGCATTTGTAATGGGAAGTATTCTTTTTGCGAATTAAAAATAAAATTTGTTCCCTACAAAAAGTTCTAAGTGGCGTTGTACCTACAACGTGATTTTACAGTAGCTATAATTTTATAAGATGGGAATCAGTCGATTACAGTGTTACAATTTTAGAAAAGCAAGTCACCATGACTCTTATTTTTGCTAATTGTACCTAAAATATCTCAAATTTAACCAACCCAACTTTGCACAAGCATTTCCAAAGTTGTGTAATAACCAGGTGTCTATGCAGGTGTCCGAAAGATGAGCTGATAAAAAATAATAATCATTTTCAAACCCTAAAATCGACATTAGATTACTTTCAAGGTTAGTAGCAATTACCGCTACTAAGTTATGTTTAGGTAGTCCACCCGTTTTCATTTAGGCCGAAACTACTTACCAAAAAATTCTATAAAAAAACATCTCGGCCTTTTCCCAACTATGTTGGGGTCGGCTTCCAGTCTAACCGGAAGCAGTTGAGTTTTCATGGAACGCATGGAATATCTGACTTCCTCGACTCAGTTACACGGGCAACTTCATACCCTTTCGGTAAGACTGGTAGTCTGCTTGGTGGAGTCATATACACATTCATACTCATATCGGATTCCATAATGTATGTATTACAATACATATGTCCGTGCCTTTATGTTTTTTTCACAAAAAACTATTTTTGTACATAGCGGTGTCTCTACTATGCGTGGTGTGTCGCGGGACTCTATCCCGGGAATGCCTCGCCGCGCTTACTCCGGGATTACAACTCGCCGTACATCATTGTAGGCATCATCCCGCGTTATTGCCTGCACTAAGGTAAGTCATAGACATTTATATGGTATTTTAGGGCCGGTGATTCCTAGCTGTGATTGGCTAAAATTAGGTGTAGCCGTAACGTATCAATAGAGATTTCGCAACAGTTTTATAAATATTGCAATAAAAAAATTTATACTTACGTGGGTATGATACAGACCCATATAAATATTCATAACACTTACAGATGAGATAATAGAATGTTACATGCTGATGTCACCATAAGCAATTTAGAATTATTGGCGATTGTTTCACTGTCTACAGCCAACCCCTATTACATCAGACCTATGTAACATAAATATTTTACTATGCAAAATTGCACATGTTTAGAATAATTAAATGTTTATGGTCTTACTAGAAAAACTTAAACATGTATTAAACACTTGTCTAAAAAAAGTGTGGTTGCCAAATGGACCTTATTTCAACGTCATAATTTAATTATTTTTTAGACAGGTGTTAAACTGGTGTTTAAAAGGTTTTGTGGTAAGACGGTTAATGTTTTATTCTCCCAACAGAAAACTAGAAGAAAGCGTCCAATCTCCACCATTATCCCAATACAAGGCCGCTATAGAAGCCCTAATACACAACATAGCCGGGCCTGGCACTCCCGGGGACACGACACGCGAGCCTCCGCCGAGACATAACACCAACTTACAAGCCGCCCAAGAAGTAGGCAGAAGAGTCACGCAAATGTTCCAACAGTCAAAATCTAACATGAATATACCTAACATATTTAAGAAGAAAACATAACAGTAAAACTGGTTAGCAAAATGAAGGAAATTAGCATCAGTAATTGAGTAAAAAACGGGTATTTTCAAAGTCCTAAAGGTCATTGAATTGTAGAAGTGAGAGAACCCAGTTGAAATTGAATGAATTTTGATTACTACCTAATTTGGGTCGATTCATATTGAAGGGATTATCGGATAGGAAGATAAGGTGCAATATAGGAGGGTTCTAATAACTCTGTGAAAATAAGGATTGAGATATTTTTTTCTGGCAGAAAAGTAAATTTTATTGATAGTCCCTGAAAAGTAAATAACATTATTTATTGGCGGTCGTAAATAGAATAATGCACAATGATCAGTGTTTATTGTTTAAAAAAGAGCACGTCTCGTAAAATATGACGATATTATTAGCAAAATATAAAAATGTAATGTTACTTTCAAAGTGAATAGATAGTGAAACAGATACATGAAACTCGTAATTGCGAGATAGATCTATAAAACATTGTTTACATTAAAAACATACATACGAGTATATGTAAACAGGAAAATAGTTCATATGAAAATCACCAGATACAACTGTTTCGTAGTATTGTAAACATTAAAACAAATTCCGTAATATGCCATAAACATTTAGTTTTAGTCAAATTTTAAAGTGCTTTAACTCGTTCATGACATTAATAATCTCCAAAATACGCATTTTAGAACCTTTTGATGTTACTATTTTTAAGTAATTTGAACGAAATTTTACATTCCTAAATGATATTAACACTTTACCTTATTATCGTTTTTATCAAAGAGTATTATTTGAATGAGCATTTAGGTAATCTGAACAAAGTTTTTAGTTACAGTGTCATGTTTCGTGATGAAAAATTGTGTTAAATGCAAGTCAATTCGCTAGTATTTTGTGTTGAGCGGTTGCTGATAATATTGTGTCAATGTCCTCCACTCGATAGTACAGGACATTGCAATATGTACAATATCAATACTGGTTAATAAAAAGCATCGCTAACATATGTACCTAAGTATCCCTTAAACATTTTAAAGACAGTTTTAGGACCAGATTCACCTTTCCTCATGTAAAATTATCAAACAAACAATAAGCTTCATAATAAATTAATTATCAATCAGACGGTTAAGTTTTACTGATTCTTACATGGGTCTTCTGTAATTTCGAATTTTGACACAATTTACTGCCTTGCTTTAACTTCCAAATATTGAAATGCACGTTTAATTACTACTCTTTTGAAAAGTACTTAATTAGTATTATTTAGTTGTTGTTTTAGCTTAGGATAGTACAAATTATTGCAATATATATCTTGTTATGACTTTTTTATTTAATATTTCCAAAATACTATGTATTTGTACTTAATTGTGATTGTATAAATGGATCATTATCTGTGCCTAGGATTAGTCCTAATTATCTCTTGCGTGGTATCGCGTCGAGGTGTTACTAAATATATGTATAGTGTAAAATAAGCTAGAGCTCTTCACCATTTAAATACTTTAAAGGGGTAAAATTTTACAGGTTTTATTATAAGCATGGTAAAACTATTTTCGGCTGTCTAAATTGATAAGGTCTCGAACATTGAACTAATTATATCAGATATATTAATTCACCTTTAGCTAGTATGGTGCTTCCCCCCTTAAATAAACGTATGCTCTTTGAATGTTTATCTAACCATGAACACATGTGATAACTTCCCTTCTTCAAATACTTAAGAAAATACTCGAATTACATAAATTGTAACGCTATATGTCGTGTATATAAAATCAAGATACTTTTAATTATTTATTATATTCAGTGTATATGTATAGTTGGTAGGAAATCCTCGCGCATGCTACCTTACTAAGTACTCGTTAAATAGTCGAATCTCATCTAAATAGGCTTTAGCGTGTAGTGCGTATGTTGTATGTTATTGAAAACACCTAGTTGAATGAGATGGCAAACAAAGTGCTTTGTAATGAATTAATGACACATCAGTGATTGGAAGATTAACGTTATTGGAGGTTGTGTTAACATTTGTGAAATATATAAATTTTATTTTATAAAATTGTTTATTATTTTTCCTTGTCTGCCTTTGTATAATAATCACGGATTCCTGACTACATTTTTGTAATAACGACACTCAGCAGAGCCCTGTACTTAATTTGATTTTCTGGTCACTAAGGAAAATATTATAACAGGCAAATGATATTCTTAATTAAACACATTCCAATTAATTTTATATTACTTCTATCGGAAGGACATACATAATGCCCAGCCCTTTAACGTGCATGCACAGCAAATAAACTCACTTTCACATTTATTAAATAATAATTTTAGTAAGAAAAGGTACTTAATAGGCTGCCCAACAATAGGGTAGTAAAAAGATCGATTTCTACACGACAAAAAATCCTAGTAGGCTGTGCAAATAGTATAAAAAATTGCGCCGGTGATCCGCGAAATTGGGAAATCATGAGGCGTGCACAATTAGGATATCAGTGACTACCTTATTTATTAGTTACTTAATTGATTAGAATAGTTTGCGGATGTGTGATTGATAAAAATTACACAACACCGATATTATTATCTTACTTATCATAACTATTTGCAAATATTTTGACCTCTGATATCCCCTTTAAATTAGCCCTAACGATATCCACCATAAACACACATAAACCACACATTGCTGATAAGTGTTGAAACCCAAAACCACTCCATTGATAAAGGGGAAAGTTGACGAGTCATGGCGCACAGATAACAATAAAACAACAAAATGTAATAATGAACTTGTACTTTATTGCACACTAGAGTGTACTATGGAATTATATGCCAAATTACGTTATAAATATAAGGTATTGTTCAGTCGGGTTTCTAGATTATTCCTTCTTCTTCCTAGGGCGCATGCAGCATACGGCGCTGGTGTCCAACATGTTGTAGTTGGCGTCGCCCTTGTTGCGAGACTCAATGAACTTGGCGTGAGTCTGAGGGTCCAAGTAGTATGCCTTGATGGCGGGAACTTGCTTCATTGCCTCGAGGTAGTTCACCTGTAAATTATTGTCATATTAGCAATGAGTTTTGAAAAATAAAATACCTACATTAACAGAAGGTAAATTAAAGAGAATGTTAGAGAAACACCTATTCTTTCTTCACTTTCTATTAATATTGAGTAACTACATGAAACAGGGTTGAATCATGACTAGAACCATCCTAGCTTCATGCAGTAACAGCTAAACTTACCAATAACTCATATTTAGTCTTGCTCAATTCAAATTCAGGCTTGCCAACCAGCGGCAGAGCCTCAAATCGCTCCAAGAATGGGAACAATGTGAAGTCTACAAGCCCAGGGGTGTCAGCGTGTAAGAATTTTGTGCCACGTTCCTTCAGTTTCAATTGAAGAGCCTCCAGGCCCTTGTGGTACGTTTCTACTGAATTGGGCTGCAAGGCTGACGGATTATAAGCAGCAGTATAAAATGCAGATTGAGCCTGTAAAGAAAATAAAACAAAATTAGACTCTATACTAGCGTGACTTTTAGCAAAGGTAAGTTTGGAGTTTCAAAAACATACCGCAGCGAACAGTTCAACAATAATTTTGTCTTCAGCCCTGCGGAGAGGGTCCGATGACTGCAGAGGCACCTCTGGGTACTTCTCATCCAGGTAAACGTTGATGATGTTGCTGTCAAATATGGCTTTTCCTTCTTCATACTCTAGAGCTGGCACTGTACCTGTTTATTTAAATTACATATTTATTTTTATGAGTACTTTACAATGCATAAACAAAGTGCATGATTGGATAGGATGCAGGTTTTTTGCAGCATGACCTTATCTCGTTTTTGTAACAACTGTTACAAGGTTGGTCATTTATTGAAGTGTGACAGTTTGTATTCTTGTACCTACTGCACATATTTTAAATAATTATTTTAACAGAACTTAGGTGGACACAGGAACACATTTCCAATCCAATAAGAATCTTTTTCATTTGTAACAAGCAGTCTACAAGATGATTGAGGCTATTGGTTTGTAGATGTTTTAAGTCTTACCTTTGGGGCTGAAGTTGCTAAGCCACTCGGGCTTATGATCCAAGTTCACAAATACTGTCTCATATTGCAAATTCTTGGCATTCATAACAAGGACAGTTCTCTCAGCATACGGGCAGAATCTCATCGCGAATAAGCGGAGCTTGCCGCTGTACGGCGGTAAAACATCACCTGAAAAAAAAAACAAATGAGGTTAACTATGCACTTTTCAAGACAGCTCTATTACCTATTTGCCTTATAAATGAGTTGTAAGAACTTCAAAGATATTACGTACCGGTTTGTAAATGCTTCTCAGACATTGTGTTGCACTTATTTGTTGCGTAAAGCGTATGGCAAATATGAACGCCGGCACAGCTGGCAATAGCGGCTTTCAAAAATGTAATGATTTAAGATTTAAGATTTTTCCGTCCAACCAATCACGTCCAATCGTTCGACAACTTGAGGCTGGGGGGGATCAGCCGGCCTTCAAAATATATCTTCTGACCTCTCACTTCAACCCATTGACTGAATAACAGAATTCAGAAACTTCAAGATCTTGTCTTTGTCACACACAACTGTCAGGGAAAATACAGTGTTACCAACTAAGAATTAAAATTTGGACTTACTAGTAAATTATGTCATTCGCAATCAAGCAGTTTTCGTACTAAAGACAGAAGGTAGGTATTTTTTAAATGGCATCCGTACGCCATTTAAAAAATAATAAATATTTTAAAACAGAAAGTAGTGGTAAATATTTTAATAACAACACCTTCTTGTGTTTTGTATTTTTGTAGACGAAATGGAAAGCAAGAAGTTCAAACATTCAAGTTTTGTTATGGTATCTATTGATGGTTAATTCCACATGATCAGCAACGCTCGTCTTTAGAATTTCGTAAAAGCCCGGACACGGCCCGGCCTAATATAAATCACCCTTAAGAAAACAGTAAAATTACACGACTTACACATTGTTAGGTATTTTGCTCAGTGGAAAAACAGGTTAGCCTTTAATTTGCCTGAGCTTATCACGCTGAGATCCGTAAACAGCTATTGAATAAATAAACGTTAGATACAGTTATTTCATGACCAAGCGGTTTTATTTTTCTGAAATATCTCGGAAAGGAATGAGGATGTTATTTCAGAAGTTGAGGCTTATGTATTTATTTGTCCGCTTTATCAGCTTTCTAAGGCAACTAAGTACCTACCTAACTAGTTTCGCAGTTCGAGTGGTAGATTTCAGGACTTATAAAACTCTCGCTTCTAAGCTTCGCTTATAATACAAATTAGGTATTAGTTTTATGTTCAGTATGAATTCCTTCTTTAAAATTCTAAAGAAGCCGGCTCTTTTTTGCTACAACGTGTTATGAATGCTAGCTTTGTCTACAACGAATTAGCAAAAAAATTTCTTTGAAATGTGATTGAGTTAATACTATCATGCTTACTATTGTGGTCACGTCATCTTTCGAGAATTAACTGCTAGTCATGCAACTGATCTCGTGCATTTATTAACCTTTAGATTTACAAGCAGGCAATGACTCATAGTTTCGTTTCAACCTCCCACTACGTTTCCAACATGCATATTTTATTTTACGCCATGAACAGTACCTACCTAATTACTGTGGACTAGTTCCGAACTTCTTATTCAAAAGCTAAGAACGATCGATACGTGATTCTAAAATTACCTCCGCTGGTTAATGCGTAGGTATCGACCGAGTGAATGACTTGAAACTTTTCAATATTTTGTTCTTATCATGCTTAATTTTACAACCGATGTTTTTATGTTGATAAAAATCATTTTTGCTCGTAAGAGTAGTGCGTCTTCAAGAAGTGGATAAGGTCCTTTCGTAAATATTTCATAACATTAATTAGTTGCATGTGACCTAAGTGCCTATAAACAATTAACCAGTGATACGAAGATACAAAGCAATTTACGTCTTATTGTTTGATGTCGATGATTTTATCAAATCATATCGCAGTGAGTGTTGAATTTCGGGCAGTTAAATAGACCGGTCGACATGCTATCGTCCACAGTAAGCCTCGCTGCTCATTTGTACTCCTCGCTTCAAGGAGTCCAGTCGATAGGACGAGCATTAGGATATATTCTACCTTATAGCAACATGGCAGCGATCAAGGTCAAGAAAAACTTCAACACAAAGCACCTGTCTAAAGGTTAGTTGTTTGATGACAACACATTTAAAGATAAAGTGAAGATAAAATTAGTAACTTCTACTCTATACTTTAATTGGAGTTTAACTATGTACATACACGTGATACAGACTAAACCTTAAACAAATACTGATAAATGACCCAAATGCGTGAGTTTTGATAAACAAAATAACAAGTTTATAGAATAAACTTCAGTGTTACCACCCAGTAGTTTATCAGAGTACTTGTACAAATAGTTATGACTGCATAATAACAGTAAAAGTGTTAATGTAAACGTATAACCAGTACAAGAAAATTCAGTTTTCTTTTAGATATAGTAAATAAGATTTTAAATCTTCTTTCATTCATGCTTCACAACAATAAAATAAATACTTCAAATATTATTATTTTGCATTAGGCAACATTATCGTTTGGCGCGGAATTTAAAAGAAGAGCTATTAATCCGATAATTGAAAAGAGTTAACAGACGTTGTATCTATTGCACGGGGGAAATAAGTTCAGCACCCTATTAGAATGCAAATAAATTCAAGAAATTATACAATAAACCGGTCTCTATGTCGCAGATAGCAGGTTGTCTGAGTTAATTTTAAACGGGCTCAGAGAATTAAAGCAACATCAATTAAAACAATACCTTTACTCATGAATGTTCGGCAAATGTTACTCTCAATTAAAATTCCAACTTTTTTGACGACGCTCTTTCGAGTGAGGGTCTTAATTTTGAGAAAACATTGATAAGATAGGTATTAGATGGTACTGCAAAAATGAGTGGCATAAAAATGTGTCAAGAAAAACATTTCGCAAAACTTTTTTAACCGATTTCTTTAAAACATTACCCAATGAGCATTAAAATTTACAAGAATAATAAGTATTTAAAAAATCCCTATGAAATTGGTTTACCTATTGATAAATATTTTTATTTTGTTAAAGCGAGTACCTACCACCAGGAAAGAAGACAGTATTTTTAATGCAGCATGATAATGTTCCTTAAAATTTGTTATTTTATATTAAAAGAACTTAAAATATTTGCGTGACTACATAAATAAGTCGCATATAGTGAGACTATGTTTTTACTGTATTAACCCTGTTATAATGTACCTTCTTACAAAATAACTTTTGAAAAAATCGTAACCTTATGTGAAATCGTTCATTCGTTGTACTTCCTAGGTGATCCCCTCCCGCCATTTAGCGGGAAGCTCCGCGTGTTCAATATGCGCTACTGCCCTTATGCCCAGCGCACCATGCTCGCGCTCATTGCTAAGGGCATAGACTACGACTTGCTGAACATCGACCTCGTTGACAAACCCGAATGGCTCACTTCTAGGAGTGCTTTTGGTAAGTGTAATAAAGAGGTAATGGCATGTAAGGTAGCATATAAACTTTTTTGTACATCCAGACGGGCCATATTGGGGCACTTGCATTTTCTTCATTCCCTGCCTATCTTTATATGATACTAGCTTCCGCCCGCGGCTTCAATCTATATATCGGCGTCAACTCTATCTATGTACCAAATTTTATCAAAGACATACAGACAGAGTTACTTTCGCATTTATAATATTAGTATGGATTATGTTCAAACTTTTTTCTAAAGACAATCTCCATAATACACAGACTCTATAACATATTTCGCAGGAAAACCTCTTAAATAGAGCCTAATTGCTAAGTGAGGTTTCCTTAGCGATTCGTTCAACATGGTTCAGTTAACATTGCTGATGGTTCGTCTATTTTAAACCAATTACCTTAATTCGGTCGAGTATCAACCTAATTACCGTCACTATCTGTAGGTATTAATTTCCACGCTCTAACTCAAGCCTGACCTGAAATCGAATCCGCACACTTATAGTAAGAGGCGGCTGCTTTAACCACCACTGGCCACTCGGACATAGTACTTACTCAGAATATCTTATTTAGTAATATTTTTTTCCTAAAGCTAAAGTGCCAGCCCTGGAGATCGCTGATGGAGTATCGATCTACGAGAGCTTGGTGACGGTGGAATACTTGGACGAGGTCTACCCTCAAAGGCCACTGCTCCCCAAAGACCCGCTGCTTAGAGCCAAGGAGAAGATCATCGTGCAAGCTTTAGATGGCGTAAGTATTTATTTGCACGTTGTATTGGTCTTATCTAATGGGCAACGTTTACCTCGGAAATCTACATAGGTTAATTTCTGCTAGACGTTCAATTCCAACAATTCCACAAAGGGCTATTCTCTCACTTTTACTTACACTCTTCTTTAGTGGTCTTCAATAAACAATAGACGAAGTTTATCAGTCATCTTCTGGAGGTAAACATACCTACTGACTTTATCCCTATGTAAAGTCTGCATATTATATAAGACTCATCAGACTATTTAAAACAAACATACCGGTTATTCTAACCATTACGAAATAATGACTTGCAGACGTTGTCATTCATAATTCTGAAAACGTTAATATATACGTATTTTCAACTATTATGTAAATAAAGAAAGCATGAAAGTGGTTAGTTTGAAAATAATTTGCCAAACTAATTTGCTGTACTCTACTCGCAATTAAATACTGCCCACCAGCACACAAGTATCAACAACATAATTTATTACATACATCTTCCAGCTCAACGGTGTTTTCTTCAAATCGATGAGGGCCCCAGAAACCATAACCGAAGAGAACATAACCGCATACTACAAGACATTGGACTTCATACAAGAGCAGCTGAAACAGCGAGGTACCACCTTCCTCGGTGGAGAGGAGCCTGGTTATGCCGACTACATGATCTGGCCCTGGTTCGAGAGAATCCTCGCCCTTAAAAGTGATGTCGGGAAAATTGATAAGGAGAAGTACCAGCTGCTGGTAAGTACGGTTTGACTGCAGATATAGAGACTGTTAATAGAGCTGATACGACTAAGAGTGCGTGCACACTACAAACTTTTAGTCAGCTCATAAGCCCAAATTCATATATTTTCATCATATGAAATGTCGATAAGGTATTTGTTCGGTATCAGACCGACTGAAAACTTTGATTGAATTCACGATTTTCAAAAAAAAAATGTTTAGTCTGCAGTGCGCGTTGCGAGGTAAATGCTGCATATTACTACAGCATGGGGGTTTATCTTATGTGAAATCTAAACGGTTTTATCTTATCCTTCAGTGGGGTTTACACGTGCTTGTTATTGATCAACATTTCAACTGATTTCAAAATATTGTGCAATACCTCATAGTTTTATCACCTAGACTTTACATAAGTCCTTACTACTTAGTTACTAAGTGTTTCTCATAAATTATTATGCGGCATTAAAGTGACTTAACACATTTCTATTTTTATTTATGGTATTTACGACGATAAAAGTGTGTAAACACGAGAAGGTGGTAATTAGGTTTAGTTCATGTAAATGTGTAGGTATGTGAGTTTATCGACCAATAACATTTACGAACCACCTTAGACAAATTGTAGTAGAGACAATCAAACATAAGAAGTCAAAAGTCATATCACGCATGCATTGTAAAGAAAGCAGTCTAGTCTTTATTGTTTTTACAGTTTCAAACGATTCTTCGACAAAGTAGATCATAGACATGTTATTATTGGTAACTATATAACTTTCTCTTCTTTTCATTGCAGTGGGCTTATTTAGAAAAGATGCAGACAGATCCTGTTGTAGTGGAGTATGCTGTACCTGATGAAATCTTCCTGGAATTCAGAAGCTCTTACGTGAAAGGAGTCAAGCCTAACTATGACCTCCTTCTTGAACACTAGTCATTAACGTTAAAGAAATAAAGTTGATATTGTTTTATTTTTGAAGATTTAAGATGAACTGATCTTTTTGATGCCTAGGTACCTAACAGTTATTTTTTCACATTTATTATAGACGTTCTCTTCTCTTTCGACAATTTTGTTTTCTATTCTCTCTGTGATAAATGTTGCACACAATTATTGTTCCTTAAATAACAGATTTTATTACAATATATTTTATAATAAGTTGTAAGTACAATTAATATTAAATAAAGACTATATTTAACAGTTACATTTTTTTTATTTAAACTTTTCTGCCTTTACATGCATAAGCTTAGTAGGTAGTTGAGCAAATACTTAATAGACTTTTCTTTGTAGATTATATATTAGTGATGAAACAGTCATTAGTCATTGTCGCTTTACCCATAGTCTAATAGTCTAAAGCGGTCGTGTTGTGTTTGGAGAATTTTAGACCAAGAAAAATATGCCTTGATGGCCTGAAGGATGGCACAAATGGGAAGGGAGTGTGTGTTAGCATGACGACTGACAGATGAATGGAAGATGAAAAGATATTTGCGCCCCAAATAACTTCAAGGGAAGGGATGGGATAGAAATAAAAGAAAATATTTAACAAATTCATATATTTAAAAAATATAAAATTTTGGATCGTTAAAATAATAACTATTTAATTTAAATGGTAGGTAATTCGGATTTAATATCTATTTAATTATTAATAAATATATAATAATCAAAAGAATAAATATTTAAATGCATTTTAGTTAAATATGTGCTTTTACTATATCGTAGTTTGCTTAGTACCTTATTATACTAAGTTTGTGATTTTATTCATTTACAATCTTACAATAACTTATTCTTAAAATTACTGGTAAAAGAAGATTACTAAAATAATACTTTTATAATTGCAGTAAAAAGTGCATAATAAATGGAATATTTATACCTACTTACTGGCTAGAGGATGATTTAAAATAATTAAGTAGTAACGATGAATTTTTAAACTCCTAAAAAATTTATAATCCTAACTTTGGCTATGCCCATTGGTTCAATAGCTTAACCATTAGATGGTAAGGCTTACTTATTCTAAATATCTACGTTCATGGCACGTTGCTTGCATTCTAACATTATAAATACAAACATGCACAAAATTCACATTAGTTTTTGATAACAAAAACATTATTATGCTAACTTTAAGTTAGTGGCAAGAATTGCAATTTAAAGTATTCACGAACTTATTAGGATTTGATCCCTTAATATACGTACATACATCACTATATACAGAAGCCAGCACATCAATCTGACAATTTTTATTAGATTTTCAACGTTATCTCTAAAGCATAAGGTTCAATGTTGTTTGAGAAAATTTTACAGATTGGCCTAGCTTGATGTTCTGGCGTCTGTACCTAATTCCTTTTTGTATTGAAAGACCATATATCAAAGTGTTAAAAGACCCAGAAGTTCTTTGAGCCGTCTGGTCCTTTCACTGGTCCTTTTCATTGCCACTACAATTTAGTTCCCAATTTTCTATATCCGTGATTCTTTTTATGGTGTCATAGCATTTTTCAAGTTATGCACCGAGTAAGCAGTTCTGGCGATGTCTCGGAGACTCTGTTCTGAGGCTGGTCCTAACTGTTTGACCATCTTGGAGAAGGGACCATCGTCGTCTTGCAGTAATTCGTATGGGTGACCACATTCGATAATCTGACCTGCTTCCATTACCTGGGAGAAGAAACAGAATTAAGCAAAGGAGCCTTTTGAAAATAACCCTTTTGTATTTGTATGGAGTTGCAAATTTTGAAAAATGTATCTTCAAAAAGTGCTAATTTTCAGCCCCCTTTAAATAAATTATATTTATTTTATCTTTAAATACTTCTCAAAAAAATATTATGGGGGATAAACTGAGACCACATGTAGTCAATTTCTTTTCATTGCTCAAAAATCTGAGTAGGTAAATATATAGGTACTGAAAAAAACATCCACATTTTAAAAATACTTCCCAAAAAAGAGGAGGTTCTTAATTCGGATGTTTGTATTGTTAAACAAGTAAATACTTACAACAACTCTGTCGGAATCGGCGACTGTATGCAGTCTGTGGGCGACAGTGATCACCGTGCAGTCCGCGAAGTGCTTACGGATTGACTTCTGGATTAGAGCATCCGTACTGTGGAAGAAATAATATTTTGGTATTTTCTTGTATGCAAAGAATTGAGACAAGATCTTTTGTGGTGCTTTTATGAGTGGTATATTATAACTACTAGTGTCTGCGCGGCCAATCGTGCTTTTCGAAGGCACCACGGTGCCTGTACATGTAGTGTTCAGTGGCACATGTAGCTTCATGAAGCTTCAATGAACACTACATGTTTAAAAATCTATCCATCGTCATCATCTGCCTAGGCTTTTCCCAACTATATTGGGGTCGACCCAGTAACCCTTACCAGAAAACCAGAAAATCCAGTGAACCAGAAAGATCTCAGAAAGATGGTTGTCAGTCTTTATGGTTTCTGACTACCCGTAACGTTAGCCAGGACACACCAGTTTATCGTGCTATCCGAAACACGGAACCTCACCATCATAACATGAAAAAAACCTTTTCTTATTATAATTGTTTATAACTTACTTAGGATCAACATTAGCAGTAGCCTCGTCGAGCACGAGCAGCTTGTTCCTTGCCAGCGCCGCCCGCGCGAGGCACAGCAGCTGTCTCTGTCCCGCGCTGAAGTTGCTGCCGCCCGACGCCACCGCGGAAGAGAGAGATGTCACGCTGTTCTTCAGTTCCACCTGTGAAGCATATGTCATTTGTTTAATGTAAAGTTGTCAATGTATCTAATACGAATGGTAGCTTTGATAGTCCGAAGTTAGTTATTTCTTAGTGACTTTACGATGATGTATAGGTAAATTGTAATTCGAAATTGTATGATCAAAAAGCTAACGTCGGAGAAGCAAAGTTATTTGACAAGAACTGTGGTGTAGAGTGTAGGTAACTGTTGACTTTGAATTTTCTAGTTCCATTTTTAAAGTAGGCAAACAGTTGTTCCAAGAAAAACTGACGATTTTGTTGTCGATGGCCATTACCACTCTAAAATTCAGCTAACCGGCCAAAAGTCAAAGATCTAGAAAGAGTTAACAAAGTATGCAATAATTTACCTGTTCCAAAGCTTGCCAGATCTCGATATCAGAGTATTTGTCGAAAGGATCCATATTGTAGCGTAAACTGGCTGAGAACAACACTGGCTCTTGAGGAATGATAGCTATCTTGGAACGCAATTCCTAGAAAGAAAAAAACAATGGAACATTAATAACTAAAAATTAAATTAAGAACAAAAAAAAATATTTAAAAAAGTTTTTATGCTATTACATACTTTGAGAGCGATCCTTCCAGTTTCGACATTATCGATGTAAACGTTGCCTTCAATTGGCGCCAAACGGAACAGCGCGGAGATCAGCGAAGATTTACCAGCTCCTGTACGACCTACTACTCCAACCTAAGGATAAAAGGCGTAGTTATTAAAGTTTTTATTCTATGACTTTGTAACTAAAATCCCCATTTAAAAGAGATTACTTTGAATATCAAAATATCTAAGGGTTAGATGGATCATTTAACTATTAACAATCAAACCATAGCCAGCCGTGAAATGAATACCATCACTGGTCAAATAGGCGATTTGACAAATGAAAATGGTCTCGTTATCGTTATCGCCGTTATTGGCGCTATTGTTCAAGATTTTCATACTTAAATGGTGCTACCCACCGTAATTCATTTGATTGCTAGTAAAAGTATGAGATCCAAATCAAGAACATTTACTTCGTTCTTAGTTGGTCACTACACTTACTTTCCATCCACTTTCAATTTCAATATTCAGCTTCCTAAGCACTGGGTCGGCATCTTTATCGTATCTTAGAGTAAGGTCCTTAAACACCACTTTGGCCTTCTGCGGCCAGTTGGCAGGTGGGCTGGGCCCTTCAGTTTTCTCCTGAGGCAATGATGTGAACTGTATCACTCTTTCGACACAAGTCATTTGGGAAACCACTTCGGTTGCTTGCTTTACTCCGTACTGTACCATGTTGACTAGAATCAGACCTTGACTGATGGCTAAACCGACATTTCCGGACTGCGTTTGACCTGTATCGAGAAGAAAATCGATTAGTTTTTAATCGATACTTTTTGACTAATCGATGTTTTTATCGATAATGTTTGAGATTCTTACCGTCATCCGTTAACAAGAAGGTATAAGCCACGACAATGACGTATGAACTGCAGATGAGACTTAACCAGATTGAGAAGGCTGCGTTAGTGACAAGAACTAGGTACCTGAGGAAGAAAAATAAACAAATTAAGATACTTGATAAAAATACATAGGACGAAGTAAAGAAAAATCAAGCATGCCAGGGATGACCAATGGAAATAAAATGCTATGACTAGCTTTTTTTCTCAGTTTCACCAGAATACACGGATTTTAAAATGCGGTAGTGTGGCTTTATTTCAGCTTAGGTAAGTTTTATATAATTTTGGAAAAGCATGTGTTTGTGTCAAACTTCTAGTTTACAGATCCATCAGTTTCAGATACATATATGCTGTTTATTGATGACTTAGTAGTTAATGGAATAAAACAGTAACAGGGATATAAATTAATAGCATCAGTTTAGCAAGTAAAACGGATAGGAAACTTACCAAGCAGCAGTATGTACATCTTGCTTGGCGTCGAACTGCACTTTGAGTTGCTCCTCCGCTTGACACGCTCGCACGGTGGTGAGGCCGGACATGGTGGCCGTCACGTGAGAGAACACCGGGCTACGGGATACTCCTTCCACTCTGGAAATATTCACATTTATTTATTTATAAATAATCACGTGTTTTTCTTACATTTTAAATATTCCAGAATAAAAATAAAATGATGCATTTTTTAGTAGCTGTACCTAGGTGACGAAATTTCTAGGGGCTTTCTTTAATGCCGATTGCGCAATCGTAATCGACATTTTAGATAACATCTAAAAGAAGATGGATCAAAATTGCCCAACGTCCTATAACAATGTCCAAATACGGTAGACAACTTTCAAAAGTTGCCCTGAATTTCTCAGGGTTTCCATCATCAGATCCTGATCTGATGATTATGGGACCAACTGTGAGGTATGCCATATTTTTTTAAACATTTTTATCTCTTTTTTGAGATACGTCACATTGTTATAGGACGTGGGGCAATTTTGTATGGATTGTGATCCGTCTTCTTTACGCATGAATTTTTGTACAAAAAATCGATCAGCGTTTAAAAAAAAAACGCAAAAAAGTGTAGGTAAATTATTTTTGACTAAAATAGACAATTTCACAACATTGGGTCATTATAATTGACTTATTAGGGATTTTTAGAAGATTGCTGAAGATTACGAATACCCAAATAGCCAATCTTTCTTAACAATCTTGATTGATAGCCTACTTAATTTATTAAACGTCGAAGTAAAGATTAAATATACAAACCTTTTGATAGCCTGTGCGGTGCTCAGATAGACGACGGTCATCAGATACATGAAGATTGCGCAGACGACGGTGGTTAACAACATGAAGGGGTTCACGATAGCCACTAGGACTAGAATACCGGTCATCACCATGAACACCTGGAACAAAGGATAAAGTAGTTTTATAGGCTGCACAATGCACATATAGTAGATATGTAGTGGTTTCATAGATTTTCTCTATTGTCTAATATCAAAAATATCTCCGGAATCAGGTAAGCACAATTTCGAAAAGAGGTTGTCTTGTCGGATTTTTCAATAATCATTTCAATTAACTTCTATCTGGCCGTAAATACCTAGGTCATATTTTCTGTTCTAAAGCCACTTGTACAGAAAATATGTTTACGTCATATTTTCTTAGTAGATACACAGGTACCTAGGTCAAAACGTAAAACATATGTTTTTCAGATAAAAGTCATGTCAATCATAAACTAACCATTAGTTTATTGTAAAATTGTCATAAATCTAAAATACCTTATTTCCAACATACCTGAATAGTATCCAAGTACATCCTGGGCAGTATTTCGTCCACCACGCCCATATCTTTGGAGAACCTGTTAAGGATGCGGCCTGAAGGGTTTGTGTCGAAGAACCTCATGGTGGCAGTCAGGATGTTACTGAACATCTGGTTGTGGAGCTTTATTGAACTGCGCATGCATACCCAGAGGAACAATATGGCTCTGGAATACAAAATTTAGAGAGGTCAGATATAATAACAACTTCAAACGTCAAGAAGTATGGATGATGCAAACTTAAAGCGAGTTTGGAAAGCCAGACTAGATTAAGTAGGAACCTCTGGTTTATATAGAAAAATAGACACACTAATTCTTGATAATAATGGGGAACGATTCAAAAAGTATTTTAATATAAGATGGGCTTTGAATTGACACTTTATTAGAAGCACCTGTATTAGGTTCGTGAGTAATACTGAAGGATACAGGAGAACACATATCAAGTTCCGCTTCAGTTACTTCAAAGTACCACTAATGCTTAAAAAATATTTAATTAAGAATATAAACAAACCTGCCCGTAGTAGCAATAATACATCCAAAGATAGCAGCAGCCCAAATATAAATATAGAACACATCATCTACTTTTCAGGAGCAATTACAGTGTCAGTTACATTGACATTACGCAAGATGTCCACTGTATCATTTAACAGTGATGCTGTAACGGTACTAAGAGTAGTTGTTATAGGGTCTTCAGGAACTGAATATTCGGTAACATTAATCGGTGATGCTGTTGAAGTGGTTGTCGAGAAGTTTGATCGAGCAAACAACGGTTCGTTGTTGTTGTATTGAGATTCTACGGCATTCATCCTGGAATAGAAAATTGTGAGTGTTATAAATTGGTAAGAAAAAGGAAAATTATATTCTGATGGGAGAAGGAGACACATCCCGTCAGCCGGCTTGCTGCTGTCTATGCATACATAACTTGCATAGGTAAATATTCAGAATTTATATTAAAAATTATAACCCAAACAATATATTGAATCGAAGACGCTCATCGTATCAGCCGAAAGACGTAAACTGCTGAACAAAGGCCTCCCCCAAGGTTTGCAATGTTCTGCAGTTTCCATCCGAGTTAGAAGACTCAACAGTAGCCTTTTAACTACGTAATTATTCTGGAAAAATATAGTGACATATTAAGTTAATTACCAGTGGGTAAGCCACAGATCGCTGAAGGAAGTGACGGCCTGAGCAGCGATGATGGCCATGACAGTAGTACTAAGCAAGAACCAGCCACCACCCGTCGTGAAGTATTTTCCATACACTGCGCCTGATACGCGACCTGTAATTAAAATAAGAAGTTTTACTTGTTAGGTTGCTCTAGATTCTTTCATAGCACGAAGTTCAAGTTCAAGAACCTCCTCCTTTTTGGGAAGTCAGCTAAGAACCAAAGACTGCAAGTCGAGGTAGCATTTTTAGAGAAAGGCCTTTTCATAATAAATCAACTGTAGATGTTTTATCTGACACCCCTGTGCCATGAATGGGCCCTGATTCATAGTCTAAAAATTCTATAGTCCTTAATTTTCTCAACAACTTATCTGGAATTCTTTGGAGATGTGCAGATTTTATTAACAACGCCTATCTCTTAAGATTATCATTTAACTTACCTGTCCCAGTAACCTCTTCAACTTCAATCTGATCTTCCAAAGAGAATTCAAATTCTTCACCTGGAGCCAGACTGCTAGTTTGTGACTGTAAAATTACATCATAAACTTGAGCATCAATGTCAACTGTTTTATAAACAATACAAGAATGTGCTGAATGCGTGTCCTAGTAATCTAGATTATGTTAATTAGCTTCATCAATTTTATTGTCATCATTAATTTTATCATTGTGTTATAATATTACTAGCTTATGCCAGCTGTTACACTCGCTTATCGAGAAACGCTAAATTACTACCCGCACCCGGAAAAA
The DNA here is from genome assembly GCF_030705265.1 of Helicoverpa armigera. Classification (NCBI taxonomy): domain Eukaryota; kingdom Metazoa; phylum Arthropoda; class Insecta; order Lepidoptera; family Noctuidae; genus Helicoverpa; species Helicoverpa armigera. The sequence goes on along the minus strand of NC_087130.1, from coordinate 7,540,934 downwards.
TAGAACCCTTTACTTTATTGTGATATTTAAGCTCTATTGCTGCCAAATTTCATTAAAATCCATCCAATAGTTTTTGCGCGACAGATCAATGAACATACATACAATCTTTCTCACTCATAACATTACCTAGTAGTAATGGCGTATAAGTACTCGTATTCAACCTTGATCTAATGACTTACTCTGACAGAAATGCTGCGCTGTGTTTTGATGTGTTTTGCTGAAGCATTGTCAGCTTCCTCTTCATCATGCAAGAGTTCCGCAAACAATGGCGTCCGTGATACCTCATCAAATGAACCTTGGATTTCTACTTGACCCTGCAACAGATTATAAAAAAAACTTGAGCCCTCTTTGCAATCAACTAGGTAGGACTACTAGGACCTACTTTCGATGGTAGATAGGTTGCCTACTTTTGTATTTCTTCTGAGAAAATAGGTAAGTAGGTATAATGGGCTACGATGGAATATATTCAAGTTCTTTTTTGAGTTATAAAAACTCTCGTCGGAATGCCTCAGTTTATGATTTCACGCTTCCGCATTTAACATGTTAAACCATGTCGTCATACTTTATTAGGCATGGTAGGCTAACCTAATAAAAAGTAAACCCGTTTAAAGAGTTTATCTTTTATCACACATTTGTTAAGTTTGCATTAAAATGCAAAACTGCTATCGAGTTACTGATATTGACCTGAAAAATACTGCAATGTTTATGCAATTTATTAATATAGGTACATTAATATTACTAGCTGTACTCCGAGGTTTTGTTGACCTTAGCACACCACGACTTATGTCGGTAGGTCCTTATGCGATAGTTTTAGTCGATAAGTATTTTTTTAAATTTGCTTTTTATCCTTCAAAAATTCTCTTCAGCTTTATAGATAAAGCTGAAGAGAGTTTTTTTGATATTATGATTACAGACAGGTGGGCCAAAATTGTCACCCAATAGATATCCCCTGACGGCTGACGGGGACCTGAAAAAGAAGGTGGCACGACTTGGGCGCCTGTAACCCTGATTGATGGAAACACCAGAACTTGGGAGGCCCAGCAGTGGACCATAGCAGCTAAGAAAATAACTGTATAGAAGTACTTACATGTGACAATATGACGACTTTATCTGCATTCTTGAGGTGATGAAGTTGGTGGGTGACAAGGATTCTGGTGGACTTCTCTAGAAAACCCATCACACATTCGGAGACCATGTGCTTACCCACATGTGTATCTACAGCGGATAGTGGGTCGTCCAATAGATAGATATCAGCCTAAGGGAATCATAAAAAAATATTATTATTTTCAAATGTCGTTTTTTCTTATATTTCTCCTATCGTAAAGTTCATATGGGATAGTTGATGATTCCAAAACTTGATTAGGTAAAGAAAAAATATGAAGAATAGATAATACATATGATGCAATAAAAAGGTTTCTTTCGTTTCCTAAAGGGAAATTATTAGAAGTGTTAAATTCGATATCTCGATGATTAATCGATTATTTCAATGCCATATCCAACTATACAAGTGATAATAGGAAGTAAATTACATAGTTCTATTTATAATCGCGGATAATCTGAATATCGTCGAGTTCACCGCTAGCTGATTATCTGACAGGCTCGATCATTATCTATACTCGTCGATCACAAGGTGTACAAAGGCTAGTAGATAAAAGTGGGTTTTTACGATGACTTACCTGTCGATAGCAGGCGCGTGCGAGTCCAATCCTCGCCCTTTGCCCCCCGCTCAGACTGATGCCCCTCTCGCCTACTAGCGTGGAGTCTCCGTGAGGAAGGAGTTCGAAGTCCCTCACTAAGGCACAGGCTCTTACCACCTATTATTAAAAAAAAAAACAAATATATTTCTGACGTCCTTCGTTTCGATTCACGTAGAATTTTAGAGTCCCAGAGTTTTGTGAAGTGGACCCAAGATTTAAACCATTTTGGTTTGCTCATCCTTTTATGATTTTATCCCTGTATGCAGAAATTCAGGTACCTACTTACATAAGGAAAATATTATTAACTATGGCAGAAAACATCTTGGACTTTAAAACCTATGTGATTATTGCGATTTGTGATGGAATGTTACTAGACTGAGATAAGGGAAACCAAGGGGTTTACGGCAAAATAAAGATGTAGTAAAGATATGACGTACCTAGTATTTCTTTTAGACATTGAAACACATGAGTATGCAAGTTTAAACAGGTACTGACAAGACAAAATCTTCAAGGAAAAATATCATGATAATTAATACTTTTAAGTCAGTTTATCTAGGTGACGTAGTTTTGCAGTATTTACATTATGTGGGGCAGATAGACAGACGGAGTATCGCGTGTGTCGAGGGAAAGGTTACTCATATTTCATTGATAGGGAGAACTTACACCTCGATAATGTGCCATAATCATTTATGCTCTTTGTAAATCGCAGAAATTGCAAACGTTTCTAATATTGAGAAGAAAGTAGCTCTGTTTGTTTCCTAAGCTTTTATGTTAACTACTTGCTGACGATTTGTTTGGAGGTAGATGTTACGGAAAGATGAAAAATTAAGATATGGAACATGGAGACGGGATGGAGAAGGAAATCATATTGTATACACTCCTACCGAAATTGATAATTTTATAATTTTGTAATTTAAGTAACATACCTTCTTATACCTGATGCGGTCATACGGCAAGCCGAAGAGTATATTTTCTCTGACGGTGGCCACGAACAGCCATGGCTCCTGGCTGGCGTACGACACGCGAGCTCCACCCAGGTTCAATGTCCCTTCTTTGGGCACCAACTCGCCCAGAATTAATTGGAGTAGAGACGACTGTTGGTATAAAGAAATTAGGGATTATATTATCAGATGTGGATAATCTACATGTGCTAAATAATTAAGTGTAATTAGAATATCATTAAGATATACCACTAAAATTATTTAATATCTACTACGAGATTTTTCTTTTACATAGGTATATTAATTTTACAGACAACCTCGCTTTTGGTTATACCTACTCACTAAGATATAAATGAAATATTATTTGCACACAAAGATAAAATCTTCAGCAAAACAATTTTCAAAAAATATTTGAGTAATACTTTATTATGTCAATGCTATATTATGTTATTTATATATTGAGTAATATTATGAAATACCTTATATCATACAAAGTTAATTAAGTCCTAATCTTTTCATATTTGAGGAAGTTATTAAAGAGCTTAAATCACGTCTTTATTTGCAGTTCTTTGATGTTGAACATTCTAATCAGTAGTTTTATCAACAAGATAGACTACATTACTGTTTACATACACTTGATTGTTTGTTAAAAATCTTACTTTTCCGGATCCAACGGGTCCAGCGACGCCGATGAATTCTCCAGGGGCGACTGTCAACGTGATATTCCTCAAAGAATCCACTACAGAGTCGGCTTGCCACGTGGCAGTCACGTTGGAAATCGTCAGACTAGTCACTCTGGTCTTTTCTGGAACTTTCTTTTCTTTCTCTCCACCATTAGCTAATATGGAATCGGAATCCAGTAACATTTTGCTGTGGGTTTTCTGGCGCATTTTCTTCTAGCATCAAAAATTCCTGGTGGGATAGAAAAAAATGAAGTTATATTCTAAGCTCTGGGAGAAAATACAACTGTGGTAACATGAGGTCTACCGTAACGCAACAAGACAGTTTATAACCAGTCGATCTTATTTTTACAAAAAAAAAACTTTATCACTAAAACTTCTGCACACGGTTCTGCAGTTTCGAGGATTAGCTACTTAAGAGTAGTGTGATTTAATTTTCGATTTTTCCCGATCGTTTGTTTCATTGAGTTACAAGTAGGTACCTATGCGTTCGTAATCAAGTTTACTTACCTCTAATCTTCTGATAGAAACTTTAGTCTCAGCCAAGAAAGCAAGTCCCATCGGTAAAGATATGTTGCAAACCATTTGCAGCAGGTTGAAGTACTGGACTAGTGAGAAGGTGGTTTGTGACCGAATATCTCCGCCAATGAGGACAAAAGTGGCAATGGCAGAGAAAAGAGTAAATCTCTCAGAGAATACAGCCAGAGCAGTGGAGAACCCTTTTATGAAAGACGTTTTCAAAACGTAGCTGACCTCGTGTCTGGAAAAAACGATAGGAATGAATTACATAAAAATCAGCAATTTTGTTTTGGGAAATACAGAAAAACTCAAGAACTCACTAGATCATTTTATTTTTGTACTTATACACAGATAGATAAATTGTTTGATAGCTAAGCATGACGCAAATGGTACTAGTTAATACTGAATCAGAGTGAATGATATACGGGATGAGCTAAGTAATATCGTATCAATTAATGAGAATGACAATCAGAATACATAGATGAACTTTACAAACGTTTGATAAGCTCTAAGACCTTACTATCAAGCAAAATCATACAATTTTTGCATGTAAATGGTGCATGAGCACTTGTAGTAGGTACAATTGATAAAAGATGATCAGAAGCTATCTCTTTTTGATTACCTAAGTACGTATAAACTTTACGTAAAAAAACAAGGAAACACTTGAATAACCAGATAATATCAATATTTGTGATCAGCCGTGACTTAGATAAGCTATGATGTCCTATAAGTTATCTGAGCGAAAAGGAATTACAATTTCAAGAATTTTTAACAGAAACGATTGCATCAGTTTTAAAACATTGTGTGGTAAAAACCTATCTTGGTATATTAGATGGGTACTTATACTTACTTTCGCAATTGATCCACAAGCTTTTCAAAAGGTTTCTCCCAAGCATACATTTTGATCACCTGAACACCTCCTACGAGTTCACTCATTACCTTCACTCGTTGATCTGTCCTACTCGCTATCTTTGCACGAAGCTTTCCTTGGAGATTGCTCAAGTACACTGAAAATATTATGATAGCTTGTAAAGGCAGTTTTACCACCTCTTGGAACGAGAGTTTAACATCTAGGAGGAGCCAAAACTATAGGTTTCCTCCTTTTGAGCTCTCCTCTCCCAGATTAGGGTATTTAAAAAAAAAGTTTTCTAGAATAACATGAACTTTACCTTGTACAATAGCACTTTGTATAGCCACAACCAGTAAAGCAGCGAGGGTCGCGATGCCAACATGTTGCCACACCAGGTAACAGACTAAAGTGGCCACAATGGGAGTTATCCATATGTAGTGCAAGAATATCGTCACCAAGTCAAATCGATTCACGTCGTTTGACATCAAGTTGATAACCTGGCCAGGCTCCGTGTTGCCTAAACCTGCATGGTTCAGTTTTAATATCTAAAAGTAAAGAAACGTTAACATTATCTTCTTATTCTTCATAAGGACTGCAGCAGAAGTCATGCTACATCAGGTAATCTCACGTGAAAGCTATTTCAATTTCCTCTATCTTGTTATCAGATGCAAATTATTTACACATTCGCCAAGACACGTGTAAGAAACTACGATATTATTCGTCTTATCTGTCTACGACACGTTGTGATCTATGAGATAGTGATGACAATTCTAGATTTCATGTGGTGACGCACAGTTAGATTGCAATTTTTTGGTAGTGCTAGGAATTTGATGTTACTAGTCTTGACTTGTTTACTACAATATCGTCTTCTAATCTAACTTAGTTTGCTATCCGATAAGCCTAATTACCCCCTATCCAAGTAACGTCTTTTTATTTACTTCCTTAAGGACGTTATTCATATCGTTACTTACATCTCTGTAACGAAATATACTCTCACCTTTCTATAGAGTAAAGAACAGCAAGCAATCCGGACTCTCATGCCCACCCTTCCTTGTGCCAACTGAGAATGATTCAGCATCAGCGCTGACAAAGTACTGAACAAGTTCATCAAGAAGTTATAGATATGAGCCTGTCTATACGTCTCTGGTGTCTTCTCATTTGAAAAGTAGTCTATAAACAGGGCTAAGGTGAACGGGATAAGTGGCCTGTAATAATACAGTTATTATTAAACTTTAACAATACAAATATTAATAATAATTTTAACAATTTAATTATTATTTCAATGAGAACGTAGTTGTTAGAAGGATTTTATTGTAAAAAGTGTTATTTATCATAGGTACCGGCATTGACTTTAAAGCAAGACAATGCCTCATAAAATATAGGAAAATATTTGATGGCAACAGCGGCACGTGAAAATCTTCGCTCCCTTATTTACATAAGGAAAGATATATAAACGCAATTGTCTGTTGAGTGACATTGCTTGATGCATGTTCATTTGAAATTTAGTACAAATTTCCTACTTTTCGATGACTTCGAGGTTCTTATTCGAGGACTTTTAATCAAAGTTTGTCGATATTAATCTGCACTTACCAAACAACAATCAACAGAAGACCGAGCAACAGTCCACACACCATGTATTCGACCCAAAGGATCTAATAATAGCCCTTGAGAAAGAAGGCTTTGTGCCATGTTTCTTTGCATTATCAAGTTCTTTCTGCCAGGCCTCTTCAAGGCGGTCGCCTAGCTTGCCAGAAGCATCTGCATTCCGAGATTGCCATAGGTCATTGATTGTAAGCCCTTTCTTATACCCTTTTCGAAATAAGCTGAAGCTCCATCTGGAAATAAAAGTAATGTTATATGAAATACTGAAAGATTTCTATGGTCTGTCGTAAGCCTTGGGGACAGATTAAGTACTTCCGTGAGTGCAATCTAACCTTTGAGAGGAAAAAACTGCAAAAATATTATAATTATAAAAACCTAGATAAATCTGACCTTCCATTGTAACAGTCATAACTTTGCTTTGTAGTATTAAAACTAATTCCATTAAAATAAAATTGCCTGATCAATTTGTTTATTAACTATTGCCTCTTTAGGAATTATACCCATGAATGTGTGTTTATTTAATTGCTACGTTACTCCGGTGACGTAATTAACACCGCCACGCTTTTATCAAATTAGAATATTTGACGTACCCAGGTAGGCACTTTTTGCAACTTTAATCTAGTGATATATAGATACATAGATATGCAATGATAAAAGCAACAATGATTTGCATTAGTAACTTGGAACTTAAAATTAATGTTTCTATAAATAAAACATTAATAATCTCGTAATTCAACTATAATTATGCAGATGAAAAATTATCTTTTACTTTAATATCTGCAATATAATCAACTCAACAATCTGACATTATTACTTCATGATGAGAAGTTTTAATTTGTTTCCTCACGTGTTATCCCAAGCAAATAAATACTTCCTCTTTGAAACACGTGAGTAACGGTTTCAGTTTATTTATGTACTCATTTCTGCTGTGTCATAAAAAATAAATAATTGTGTCATTTTGTGACCGTAGTTTATGATTTTCGCAGTTTGTATTATGAATATTAGTAAGCGGGATGACCTTAATAAATAATTCTCGTTAAGGCAAAGATTCCACAGCATACTACGTGGAGATGAATAGAGACATTTAACGCAAGTCACGATGATTTTATATTTAAGAAAACACTCCCACAGTTTATGCTGTGTCTCGTTCAATTTAATAGTGACGTAATGACGTTGGTAACTAAAACAAACACTAGACGCTGATTAATGAATGATAACGCTTGATCAAAAAGGTTTGACTGTGTTCAAAGTTTAAAAAAAAAACTCTGATGTGTGAACCCTTAAAATAAACATCAGTTTTATTTTTGAAATGCATCAAAAGGACAAAAATAATCATTAACCATTTAAGTAACAAAGTCATAACTCGGATGTTGAACTTGTATATGACAAAATTCATTCTTATGTAATTATTAAAGCGGATTGAACTTTAGCCTGGGTTAATAATAGTTTACGTTAATCACAATGTAAACTTCGTTTTTTAGTAATATTGTTAATGGAAGGCCTCATGTGTATTTCCCATACAATAGATAATACACGTGTAAAAACGAGATATATGCGTTGCATAGAGTGTGACCTTGTACTCTATAGTTCAAGTTCAACTTACTATCGGACGAAAAGCCAAGAATAAAATACTTACTACCGCATAAAATAATGGTTCAAGTTCAATTGATTTTATTGCTAGTGCTTGAGTTTATATAGATCTTTACTATAATTGTAGGTATTATTAAATTAATTTCTTTATTTACGATAAATAATGCAATTTGTTATTAACTTAATCATTTTATAACTTTGTAATCTTTTAATTTTCTATGGGTATGTTTCCTGAAATAAATTATTTTTTTTATCTTCCTATTTATTTTATTAATTTACGTTAGTACACCCTAGAACTAACAATTAGAAATTGCATGATACAATTGAGTGAGTACCTACCTACAAACTGAGTTTTAAAATAAAATAAAAAAACATATTAGAATTGATTATTTTATACTTACATAGGTAGGTACGTACATACGCGGGGTAAAGGCTCCAGCAGACCGGATGCGTATGCGTAGTCACGCGTAGTCACGCGCGTAGTTACGTAACCATGAGTTGTAATGTATGGAAATATAAGAGACAGGCCACACCGCTTGCGTAACGTAGACACGCGCGTCGTTACGCAAGCGGTGTGGCCTGTCCATACTTTACACTCATGGTTACACGCGTGACTACGACGTGGTTACGCATTACGCATCCGGTCTGCTCGAGCCTAAACTTTAAGATCAAATTATATAGACAAATAGCAGTCAATGATAGCGTTATCAAAATCAAAAATATGAATTGCAAATATGATAATTAAAGATATCTCTACAAAAACACTGATAAGTACCTAGTTAGATTGTAATTATGCCTGTCATTGGAATATAGTGACCCACGATACTTATAACATAAAAACCTTTATTTTGTATTGTGTTGTCATTTGATGAGCAAGTTAGGTATTTCAAAAGATTCTTCTATCTTTAAGTAAGGAGGTAAACAGTTATTATCGTCGTAGCTAGGCTTTTCACATTAATTAACGCTGATCTTTGATTGAGAGTAAGAAGTAAAAGAAGATAGAGTGTATCTTAGATTGGTACTTACGTTAAAAATATTCTGGATAGCACATTTGATTTGTCGAAAGGATTCTTCTCTGTTAATATGACTTTTGACTCCATTGTGCACCTTTAATTTTTCCGGTTAATAGGTACGCACCATCCAATTTCCAAGTACACGGACCTATCTGTGGCAATTTATTATCTACCTGTAAATAATATAAAATTATAGGTATTTTAGGATTTTTTTCATAATCTTATATACTTAATTTTTGTAGGTCATCGGGATATGGCTATGGTATTATGTAATTTAATTACTTAGATAAAAATATGTTAATATCAACTTAAAGATAGCGGTATTATGTTATGCATCCATTTCTGAGGTCATTTAGCAAAAATCATATCTAATGACGATTATGATTAGGTAGTTACTGATTGTACCTACGTATGTCTAGAGATATTTTAAATAGATTGTGAAAACGCCCCTTTTTGCATCGAAAGACCCCCTCCCCTGTGGGTGCAGCGTGAAAGAGTGTCAGACTCTTACTGACTATAAACCACCATGTTCCTACTAAATCTCTTTGGGTACCAGGGCCGCGGTAACAATCCCGGTTTTGAACAATCCCGCAGCCCAGACAAAGTGAAAACACTCCTAAGAATTACGGTCTTGTATTCGGTATATCTTTTATTTTTTTGCATGTCTGTTTGTTACGTGTAATTTAATCTCTTAAATTGACCGATTTTGAGGGGGAATTCATTAGCAGAAAACAAGGAGCAGGTACCTAACTTCGGCTACTTTTTATTTGGTTGCGAAAAGGTTTCTTTATTCAAGATGCGGGTGAAACCGCTAGCTCAAGCTAAAGCTAATCCTAAAAGTGATAACAAAGTGTGAGAATACCAATAAATCTGAAATGATACTACCCACAAATGATTAACTTTTATTGATAAGCGCATTAAATATGATACAATTAAAGATAAATCGATAATCGTACTCGCCATATGTGACGTCAAAATCTCAGACGTTATTCAGATAACAATGCTAATTTTAAACTAGGTAAATTTTCCGTAAATAAGGTCATGAAAATTAATTTAACTAGCTGTTACATAGATTTACGTTTGTGTTAACTTCAAACTTGTTTTTTTTTAGTATTCTTTAACAGAATATCTTAAAACAGTTGATTGAAAGCGTCTCCTCTTTTTACGCTCGCGATGAACTTCGTAAAATTAGAGGTCTGAAGCGATCGTACTTAATTTTATTTGGGTACGATCCCCGCTGACAGCTATGCGGATAAATATTTTGAAACTTAGTTTTAATTTTTCCCCTTTTTTTTTTGTAAATATGTAAATGTAAATATAATTTTATGTGTGACAATATTCAGCTGACAATAAGTAGATAATGACAATAAATAAATAAGTTTATTCTTAGAAGCTCGTCAGGAAAAATATAAATTGTGTATGATGTTTAACTAAGTATACAGTGACTACCAGGAGACGCGTTTGCTTAGTTTAATTGTGGTTTTATTTAATTTTCTTATAAGGAAAAAATAAACTGTTTTCCTTATAGGTAAGTACTTAGTTAAAAATCTAAGTGATTTCAGTGACTATACTATACTAACTTCTTCTTCTTCCTCCTGCCCTGTTAGGGTCGGCGCAATATGTCATCCTCTTCCATTTTCCCTGTCACTCGTCACACAGACACTCACTCCCTTCCTATTCATGTCATCTTTCAGGCAATCCATCCATCTTTTCTTAGGTCTTCCTCTTGCTCTCCATCTATCTACATTCATACTTAGCAAACACTTTTTTGCATGCTATGTGACTGTACTATCTTTCAGCCATTAAATTCTACATTAAGGGCTCATACGCACTATGCGGGTAGCCGCATTACGGCTAGCCGCGCGGCTAACCGCAAGCAGAAGTATGTACGTAATATTCATTTCTATGCGCACTGCGATGCGGCTACCCGCAGACCGCTCCGGTCGCTCGGAGGGCTGCGGCCCGAGTGACGGCCAGCCGGACGGTTGCTATACGCACTGTGCGGTTCAGTCTGCGGCTGCCCGCCATTGAGTGACTGTTTTTTAGTTCTTCGAAAAATATTGCAAAATGCTTGCACTCATCTCGTCTTTGCAAATAAGGATGCACCCAGTACTTCTTTCTTTGTTTTTTCATCTTTACGTAACGTGTGTAAATGTAGTAAATGGCTGCAACTTCTTCCACGTCCATCTTTGAAATGGATCGACATGACCGCAAATCGCAACGGTTCTTCAACCGCACATTGCGGTTGCGAATGCGGCTGCCCGCGATCCGGCTGGCCGCATTCGCAACCGCATCCTGCGGTCAGCCGCGCGGCTAGCCGTAATGCGGCTACCCGCATAGTGCGTATGAGCCCTAACATTACTTCTGATGCAATCATATTTGGAATAATTTCGTGTTCGCCAACGGTTTCAGCTCCGCCTCGTGGGAATTATTTCGCGCATTCGGATGAAATGTGGCATATTTACAGCCACCCTTCCATGTATAATTGTAATTATACATTAACTATTCCTATTACAATGTTTAAGACTATCGCCATAATAATTTAGAATAAGATAGTCAAAAGTATTTTTTTATTATACTGGCATTAAATGCCCAATGTTGCTGTGCCCTAACAGGGTCCACAAATGTACGAAGCTGTAAGCTTATTGTAACACCTTGACAAACTTGTCGAACGCAAATAAATGATATGAATATGAATATTCTCTACTATGTATAGGTAAATCTAAGTTTAGGTATGCAAGTTAAATAAAATTACACTTAAGAAAAATATTGAGGGTAGCTGCCAATGTCTGAAGAAATAAAATTACAGGTCTAAATAACAGAAAAACAGAAATAAACAGAATATAACAATTTCAATTAAGAATAAACAATCAAAATATACTTACTTGCAGTAAATATGGGAACCGTTGTACTTAATGATGGAACACAACTAATACTCGCTATGCACTTATAATTCTGTTTTTTCGGCAATGTTAATTAAGTCGCTTTTCTACTATAATTAAATAGCACTCGCACTTAAAAAATACTACTAAGGTAAGTTTATAAATAAAAAAGAAACGATAACTTTATCTCTCGAAATATAATAGGTATTAAAATTACTAATGTAGGTACCTACTTAAAATAGATCTTGATTTTGTGATAGTATTATTTCATAAATTGTGTAATTTTGCGCAACGTTTTTTTGTACCTTTTAACTAAGTTTAATAGGTACGCGTGTGCTCAACAGACCGCGGTGGGTACGTTAGACTCAGTTGAGCTTTGCTGCCACACTGAGACGCATGCAGTAGATAGGAGGTTCACTACACTGCTGTATAGTAACGTTGATGTACTAATATATACAGCGACCAGCTGTTCTTATCACGGTCGTCAGTGTTGTACAATATATGGAACTTAGTGTATTGCACACGTTCTGATTTTCGTAGTGTCATCGTTACTCCTGCGGTGTACCTACACTTTACTGCCAGATTTTTAAGATTGCGTAGATCAAATAGTACTAAAATCTTATCGTATGAACATTACGCGCCAATTAACTTTGTGTTCCTGAAGTAAGGCTATTTTTGTCTTATGCACACGAAGCTTGGTGTTCGATATAATTTTTGATTATTATGAAATCAATAGTAGGTAGCCACCATGGGATTAGGCTAAAGCTTCTCAACAAAATCTGTACGAATAAAAATAATGACTAACTTCAGAAATGCTAAATTAATTAAAAAATATATTACACGCTATAATTATTTATTTCTGTACCAACGTGAATCTTCCCAAAGTCTCTGTCTCATGAACTAGGTAACGCCTGTATAAATATCAGAAGGCAGTTCCTTCATTTCAATTTATTGTTTACAAGACAGTAACAAATACATAATAAATAAAAGGAAATTGGTGCTAATGGTAGGTAGTACCGATTTTGGATTAAACTTGTATTCTTGTTGTGCATAATTTTACAAGAATTCCAGTCTCTGAGAGACCATGTAGGTTTCCTTATGTAGATTTATACATAGATTACATAACATATAGATTTATCTGACTGCTTTTGTAAGTATCTTCAAATTCAGCGACTTCTACCTTTTCGTTAGTTTTCATAAAACGATTGTTTCTTTTCATATAAAATCGTTTTGATGGTTAATTTTTTAAGTCTTGGGGTTGTAAATTGCGGTGTTTTATCCGTATGCACATTTTAAATCCTCTGCCAACTGAAAGAGGAAGAGATGACAGGGAGCCTGCTTCCGAGGCCATCGACATAAAGGAAAGGATAAAAGGATTTGGGATAACAATGTCGGGTAAGTGGGCCAGGAAATCTGAGAGCAATTAATGACAAGACATAGAATTTCAGTTAGAAGCGTATGGGAGAAGAATAGGTTCCTACATGCTGCGCCGACACGACGGATTTGAGGATGGACATGAGGACGGCCTACGGGATTGTTCGTAAGAGTTACCGCGGCGCTAGTACATAAAGGGCTTAAGAAACATGGTGGGTTTTAGTCAGACATTCCCTTACGCTGCACACTCAGCGGGAGGGGTCATTTGATGATTTCCCATAAAAAAAAGGATGACGTCGTTAGATGTTCCGATTCCGCAGGGTACCGTACTAGGTCCAACCACCAAAAGTATGTATACTACTGAATTCCTTGATGATGTAGATATAGATTACAGAAATACTTATCTACTTATCTTTTGATAAATACAAGGAACTTTCTCTGTATATAAACCGTTATTTGCTGCTTAATCACTGTTAGCTTTTAAAACAATTTGAGTTGTTTAATCATTTATATAAAGGGATTAGATGATTACACCCCGTTTTCTTGTGTCTATACTAAGTTTTCCACAAATACTGACATGATAAATTTTGGGTAAAATAGTAGTTGCAGAGTGCAAGCCTGGTAACATTAATTTTAATTTATTTTGCTTGATAATTATGAATTTATTATTCAGAAATAAATAAAATTTATACAAATGGACATGATAATTAATACCTGTCATTTTTCTACCCCTATTCAATGTTTTAGGTAAATAAGCGTTCTTCATCCTCGCCTCTACAAAAAAGTTACTTTGCTGGTCCATAATTATTTCTCGATTTTTTAAAACATAAAAACTGTTATAGATGCCTACATGCTTTACTCAAGTAGTAACAAGTATTGAATGCTTTACTCATTTTTATCGTCTACGTAGACAATTGTACAAGAGTATTGTATCTTATGTAGGTACACATTACGGTTTTAAATACATATTTATTTTTCGTCAGACGTAAGACGACATGCAAGAACTTGCTTTAATGATTAGACAATACGAATTTAATGCAGAAATTTCCTACAGACGGTCAGGTATCGGTCTAATAACGATTTCTTCTGTGATTAGGAATCTAGCAGCCTTACTTATAAACGTGAATTAAATAATAAGTAATACTTAAAGGGCTGTTTAAGAAAAATTCTTATCTACTTATAAACTTTGCTTAGCCATGTTTTAATTAATGAACCCATATATTTAATCACGATCTACGTATGGTTTAAAGTAGTAATTAGTTAAAATGATGCTTAGAAGATGTTTAGTAGATTTTTATAAGTAAAGCTGTTAATGTTTAGAGCTATATCTATACAAAAGTTTTTAAGGGTTAGGTTCTTCATGCAAGCCCAAATGCTACCACGTAGACATGCTGAGATGAGGAAGCATTTGAATTAAGAAAATAAATAATACATGAAAACAAATAAATGTCGGTTCTGCACCTAATCTCTCTCCGGTCGAAAAAAAACCGGAACCCTCATAGATATTTTTTTGTCAACCTGTTTTAATAATATACTCTGTGACCTGTCACGACCCTTTATTTCGGGAACAGGTGGAGGTATCGATCGAGCTTAAAAACCTAAGTAATACCTACATGTCCCATGAAGTTAGGAAAAATCTTAATTCCTAAGAACTTATGATTTAGTAAATACTTGCGTTTTAATTTTCAGAATTGTTACCTACAATATTATGAAAACGAAATATAGGTAGGTACCCGTACCCAGATAGGATTAGATAATAAAAAATCCACCCACCACCGTGCAATCGTCGTCTGCCTGCGGCTTATACGATTCTTCAAGTAAGTAACCACGAAACGATCAGAGAACTTTATTACGACAAACAACAATCCCGTAGCCCCATTCTGTTTGCAGGTGGTGGAATGAAAAGTTTAGATAATACTAACTAACCGCTCTGCCAGCGGTTTCACCCGCATCCCGTGGGAACTACTTCCCGTACCGGGATAAAAAGTAGCCTATAGCCTTCCTCGATAAATGGGCTATCTAACACTGTAAGAATTTTTCAAATCGGACCAGTAGTTCCTGAGATTAGCGCGTTCAAACAAACAAACAAACTCTTCAGCTTTATAATATTAGTATAGATTTCATGGTGGTTCGTTACAATTTCAATAGAAGAGGAAAACAAAAACCTGCTTGTACCACTGGTGGTACCAACAGGAAGCCTGATTTTCTTGAAGCACTACCCTGACGACAAACGTAACGTTCGATAATACGTGGGTTTACCTGCGCCAACGCAGTTCCAGGCAAAGCGCTATTAAGCATTCAAAGTTGAAATGACTGCACTAAACACAATTTAAAAGTAAGATACATTAGGGTCAGCAAGTAAACTTCGTATTTAAAATAAAATGTATTTTTATTAAAGTAAGAAATACCACACAGTAAAGAAAAAAGAAAATTAATTTAAACTAATACATACTTATTTATTACAAACTCAAGTTTTACATAGTTAGCCAGTATAAGTCCTGAGAAATATATTAAATTGAACTAGTAAAATTAAAAAGTTAAAAATTAAATATAAAATGTCAGCTTAAATCTAACAGATTCAACCATGTCAATATATATTTTTGGTATGTTGGCTTGAAATCATGTCATTTATCTTTAAGTATTTACGTAAACTGTAATAATTCATACTATTTGGCTGTATATGATGATGATTGAACACTATGTACAAACTCGCGGATTTGTATCATTACATTACACACATGAATTAATACATAAAACAAAACAACCTAGTTGCTAAAAAACTGATTAAGAGTTACAACATCACTTTATACTTACTCAGTCTTGATCTTGTTACGTCAATTAATTTTATGCTACTATTCATTTTTATACTTATCTGCTAAAGCCTCTAACTTAGACAAATTCTTTTGCAAATCAGCATTTTATCTAGTTTAAGGTAAGTATTATTTCTTATTTCATGTAATTTAACCCAATCTGGCAGTTCCTCAGTGAGAACTTTAATATCTCTTTGCAAGTCATTGGCTGACACATTTGCTTTGAAGCTGCTGTCCAATTTGGAGAGAATTATGTTTAGTGCTAGAACGTTTTTTCTTTCAGTGACAAAGATGTTTGGAGGGTGCGAGCAAGATCTGGCAAGCGACTGTATATCAAGTACTTTTGATCATTTTCAGACGATCTTGTCATAGCTTCAAGGGCTTTAGCAGCCTGCTTTGCTTTAACTTTTTCTAGAAGTGCAGTGGGCAGGTTACGGAGGGCTGGATTCATTAGTGTCACCGAACTTGTTGAAGCCTGGCTTGTCTGTGTACTGTTGGTCTTCATACCATTCAGTGATGTACTTGGCTTACTATCTGTAATACCAGTAACTGCCTTTTCTTGTTCAGTGAGACCACGGGATTTAGCTTGAGCCAACTTCTCTAAAGCTCTTTCCATTTTGGTATTACATTTGAATAATTCACGAGCCTTGGCTAGTACATCTTGCGCACTAGAGAATGTCTCAACATTTGGCATTTCAGGTAACTTGGCACTGTCAACTTCTGGTATCTTTTCAATTTCGAATTCAGGATGCCAACGAGTTAGCTTATCATCAGGGATCACCATTGGAGGATCAAGTGTCTGCAGATATTGTGCATGATGTTTCTTTACTAACTGTAGCAAGGTATCAAAAAAGTATCGACGCCTCTCCAGTAACACACTTGGATTCATCACTTTGAAATCATTCGGGAAATTAGGTGAAATTATCAATTCATGTTTTTCTTTGTGAGATGAGGCACTGAAGTTCTTTACCTTCTGAACTTCGAAATTGTAAAAATCTGGCACAAGATGTTTTATTTGAGCCAAATGTTTCTGAGTGAATGATCTTTTCAGCATTTCTTGTATGGAGGGTTTCAGTTTATCAAAGGTTATCTTTTCATTTCTGTTATAGAGTAATGCAACCACTGTTTCCATGCCACGGAACAGTTCTGCAAGGAATCTGTAGTGATGAGGCAATGGCAGGCTGCTGGAGGAAGTGGCAAGAGCTGCATGTCTAATGTAAGCAGGGACCTGAAAATTATACAACAGATCTTTTATTGAACTGACAAAAAATCTAAGATAACCTAACTCTTTTCTTATAGGAACAAGTAAAAAATGTTATTTCATGGAGAGTGTGGTGTAAAGTAAGTAATTTATTAATGAAAAACAGTATACCCACATACAAAAGAATGTGTTGTCTAACTTAACTATATTCTCAGCAGCCCTGTTGTTATTATCAAATCAACCTCTATTACAAACTCGTTTTTTTCAACCCACATATTAATTTAGTAAAATGTGTAAATGCAGATCGTTTTCATAGACAAATAACAAATGTTTACAGAATTTATAAGATTGGATCAGATTTTACACTAACATGTTGAGAATGAAGAGTAAATCATACAGTAACTAGCAAAAACTTAGAGTTGTTTGTATTGTGGATGCAAATAGGTACTTATTTAGTATGTAGGTATATGACAAACAAACATTTTTATTTTTAATAATTACCTAATGACATACTTAGGCTATTATTACAATACCAACCTTGCTTGGGCTCTTGATAGGGCTGACAACCACTTTTCTGGGAGAAATAAGTGGTCTTTGTGGTGCTGGCATTGAAGTACATTTCTTTGGTGATAAAAGTTCATTTTGAAGAAGAGTTTTCTTGCTTGGACTGCAAAATATAAGAGTTAATTTAATTAAAAGAAATCTTATAGCAATCAAATAAGTATTTAATATGTGTAACATTACATTTGAGCTTTAATGACTGCCTAACTTTATAGAAAATAAACTAAGCCAAGAGGCCGCCTTTGAACTCTGCTACCTTTAATATGTTTACATTTAGAACTTACATGATTAACTACCTACATAGTACAAGGCTAATATTTTATAAAACACCATTTATTTATACATACCTTACTGGTACTTCCACATCAATAGATTTGAATTCTCGTAGATTCCTCTTCTCGCTAGCTTGTTTGAGATCTTGTATGCCTTTGCTCAGTCGATCAGCGGTTGCTCTTAATTCTGCTAACCTCGAACTTCCAGCTAATTTCTTTCTGATGTCGCCAAGACTTAATTCTTTACGCGATGTGGTAATAGTTTCTGATTTGGTGTTTTGTATAGTTTTAATTGTATTAGATGCATTCACCTTTTTAGCAAATGCGACTTTTGGCGGCACTTGCGTTGTGTCTTGTGGTGTTTCTCGTATCTCAACTTGCGATGACTCTTTCTTAGCAACGTCACTAGATTTAGTTGGATGTTTAAACTCCCTTGTGATGATTTCACAAGTCTTAACCATGGATTTTTTCCCCGTGGATACATTTTTCGTATCTATAGCCCGGTCAATGTGGGGCACTTTATTTTTAGAAGTAAAAAGTTCCTCCGTAGCAGGTCTTTTTCTACTATTAAAGAATGATGTAATTGATGTTTGTGACATGATTGCTTTACTTACATACAATTTTATAAATTAAGGACCGCCAGATTGTGTTTCTCCGACTTTTTCCCTCCAAAACGACCGTTGTCACTCACTCAGATTTCAACCAAAACTCAAACTTCAAACCAAAAAACGTCACTGTATTCACAGAGCTTTTTGCCCATAGGGCAGGCTAAAGTCTTTCGACCATACTGCCTAGTCTTTCGTAGATTCACAGAGCTCTTGTCAGCCAAAGTTTTTTTTTTTTAAATTTATTCCTGTCCAAAGAAACAAGTCTTTTAGTCGAGACATAAATAGTATGTAGTATAAATAATAGTTCTTGGAACTACCAAAAAAAAAATATTTTTTGATATGTTTACTTTGAATGTGTTACTATTTATATTGAATATAAATAATTTCGAAAACTGTTGAAAAGTTATACCATACCGTAACCGTTGTAAAATAACTACAACGTAGATAAATTACTGACAACATAAAGGCTAGAACTCACTTCACATTCTAAAATTTCAAAAGTAGCTGAACTACAGTTTAACCCAAAAGCCACTGCACGACATCTTTTCTACACTATTAATACTAATATAATATATTTTGTCTGCAAATGATTTACGATTGCAAAATGATTGTACAACAAACTACCGTATAGACCAAAATCACCAAAATAGCAGACCAATCGCACACCAATCAAATGTCAATCGAATACGATTGGTCTTTTATTTGTAGCAGAATACCCGATATGGTTAAAACTGCTATTGCGATCATATTGAGATTCGATTTCTATTAGACTTTGACATTATTAACTTAGGAGAATCGGGCCCTGTCTAGGCGGCTGGTTGACGCTTCTCGTGACCAAAAGGCTGGCCATTTATTACCTCGGAAAAAGGATCTGGGGCCCGATGGAAAGGATCCGAAAGGATGGGGGCCGAATGTATATGTAGGTATATAAATATAAAGGCGGTTTAAAGCGATGACCGCCGTGCTACCTCATTAGAATAAAACTTAGAAAGAAGGTACAACTATAATTATTGTTCTGTGGCTAGCATCAAACCATCATCAGATTGATGATGGTTTGATGACTGTTTTGACGTTTCCCATCAGAACTAGATCTCCATATAAAATGTATGATGTTCATTACATTAAAGTGATACTACTCTTATTTTGCATGTAGTTTAAAACAGAATACTTAAAATGCCACCTAAGGCGGGTGCCGCCAAACCAACTGGCATAAAGAAAAGCATAATTGTACCAAGCAAAGTATATACTAAGGATAGTAGCAGCACCATTAAACCTGAAGACATTGAAGGCGTTGAGGAAACAGAAATAACTGCACAAATATCAGTACCAACTGAAGGAGGATGGGGTTGGGTCGTAGTCGCAGCGAGTTTTTTAACGATTTTTCTATTAGACGGAGTTTACTTCACATTTGGCAGTATATATCACGACATGTGCGATGATCTTAAAGTTGGAGAGTCTGTGGTGGCACTTGTCAACTCTGTAGCAGTAGCAGTGTACTTTATGGGAGGACCACTTGTATCGGCGCTTATTAACAGATTTGGATTCCGGGCAGTTTGTATGACTGGTTCAATTATTTCTGCGTCAGCTTTACTTTGTACATATTTTGTTGTTGATTTTGTAACAATACTTATTTTATACGGACTTTTTGGAGGATTTGGAGCTTGCCTTTGTAGCATGGGGTCCGGATTGGTAGTGGGCTTTTACTTTGAAAAACTTAGATCTTTGGCAATGGCAATTTCAAGTATTGGTTCCAGCATTGGCATTATGATTATGTTTACAGTTAACTCATACATAGTAAAATTGGCCGGATGGCGTTTGCTTGTATTAATGCAATCTGGATTAGTGGGTTTAATATACTTTTTAGCGATGACCTTTCGCCCTTTACTTTCTTTAACTGTGACGACGGTAGTAGACGAACCTACTCGTACAGTAGCTTACTTGCCTAGCTGCCATAAAAGCAGCACCATCAAAGACAAAAAAGGGAGTGATGCCAAGTGCTGCAGAACGGCTGTTCAGCGCTGTATCAAATGCACACTTTCCTACTGCGGCAGTGATTGGAGAGAGTACAGTGCCAACGCCGACGCAAGCGGGTCCTTCTACAGCAGTTGCATCAAGGCTTACTCTTACCGCTCAAGGTCCTCAAAGTGGAATCAGTCGAAGACAATTGAAACAAGTTCAGTCTTTAATATCCAAGTCGAAATCTAGAGTAAGTGTCAAAGACGATAATGCTGAGAAAGCCATAGAAATAAATATTAATATTGAAGAGCCAATTAAACGCTCTGTGTTTCAAAGATTATTCCATTGGGAAGAACATGTACCCCAAGCTCGACCAATGTATCGAGATGACGCTTTTTATGATGGAAGGCTAGATAAGTTGCCGGCTTATCAAAAAAGTAAAATGGAAACTGCACCGGAAGCAAGAACGGGTCTCGAATATCAAATGGCGGTGTCACGTGCTGTAACTGCTGCCGATTTAAGTGAAAAAAGGGGTGTTTTTACAACTGCTGTTAGAAGAATTCTTGCAACTATGATGGATCCAAAATTACTGAGAAGACTTTCATTTATATTACTATGTACGAGCGGCTTCTTCACATATTTAGGGTATTTAGTGCCTTATGTGTTCCTACCGGATAGGGCTAAAAGTGAGGGCATCGATCCTGCACACTGTAGTATATTTGTAAGCGTCATCGGTTTTGCAAATGCTCTTGGTCGTCTGACTATAGGTGCATTGGCCATGAAATTAAATCCTGTATATTTGTATATGGCTGTGTGTTTAATATCTGGAACTGCAATTATTTCATTTAATTTTTCATTTAACCTTTATTATGTATATGTGATATGCATATTGTTTGGATTTCATATTGCTAGTTTAAGTTGTGTTCGTAGTGTAGTATTAGTTCACTTATTTGGATTAGATATGTTAACAAACGCAACTGGTATTATGATAATGTTTCAAGGTCTAGGAAGTTTAATAAGTACACCGTTATCTAGCATTTTGAAAAATAGTTTTGGATACTCAGTATCATTTTACGTGGCCGGAACACTTGTTCTTATTGGTGGTATTGTTTTAATACCAGTTAAAAACTAAATGAAAGGGAAAAAAAATGAGTATGAAAGATGTACCGCCTAAGCAGCCCACAATCACAACAACAAAAGATCAATAATAATGACTAACAAAAACAGTTGTTTTTATTTTAGTTATCTTTAATTACCCCTATCCCGTGATACGGTTAAACTGTTTTAACCGCCGTGTAGTTTGATAGCTAGCTTTATACTTAGTTACTTGAAAGGGTATTATGAATTTATGATGAACAGAATAAGACAGTGTCTTGTCTTGGGCTCAGAGTCAGAACGATCGCATTTAGGTACAGAGGTTTTGCGAGGCACCTTTACGCACGCCTTGAACGCCACGAACACACCTTGTCCAGTCTACGTCTAGCTGGTAATGTTACTAAACTGATAATGTTTTGGGCTTCTTGAATCTTCACGTATTGTTGTGGCCCCATTTTCATGGTCTGATCCAATAGGTTTGGTAGGTGGGGCAAGAAGTTTTCCCTAATACCAATGTCTTATTCTGTTTATCCCCCAAATTATCATTGTGTTTTTGCCCCAAAGACGGGCCTTATAAATCTCAAATCTTATTTAAAATCTTAAATCAACATTCACAGCAATCAGGACTTAAATGCGATAATTATGTTGAAAATACAGTACAAACTTATAGAAATTTATTTAGTTACTAGCCGTTTTCCCGCGGTTTTACCCGCGTCTCGTGGTAACTACTGCCCATATCGGGATAAAATATAGCCTTTGTTACTCGTGGATAATGTAGCTTTCGAATGGTGAAAGGATTTTTTAAAACGGTCCAGTAGTTTTTGAGCCCATTCATTACAAGCAAACAAACAAACAAAGTTTTCCTCTTTATAATATTAGTATAGATGGCGTTCATGTCATGATTATTAAGAAATATGTACGAGTGCAATGTGAGAGTTTAAAATCTTTTAAAATAAAACTTCATGTTGCTGTTTAAGATAAGTGCTGCTACCAATTCTTATTTTCGATCGACTCGTGCGACTATTTTTTAAGCTTCCTCTAATTACATTACCACACTATTTAATTAAAAGTTTTCTCATTCCCTGAATCAGCAATTTTGTACCAAAAATATATAAAATAAGGTATGGTATAAAATTATTGTCTATGGCTCATAACACATTTTATTGCTAGCAACATTTTGAGTTCATGTTCGAGCGCATTTTGTTCTGCGACCGGCCGCCATACTCAAACAAAAGATTTGAGATGAAAAGATAAATTTATATATATATTGGCGTTGTTGAAAGTGTTTAATTTACTAAATGAGTTCTAAATCAGATGTAAATAGAAGAGTGCTCGCCATTCAGGCGAAAAAGAAACGGCATAAACTCGGTAAAAAGAAAAATCGCGAGGAGGACCACGGGGCTGGTGTACAAGGAAACGGTCTGCGCAACCAGAATCAGAATCGTTTAGAACCTACACATAGCTCTTCCAATGAAACGATCGAAGAGGATGAAGACGAGCAATATGCGAGCGACGACGAGGAACAGGAGGACAGCGCCGACTATTGTAAGGGTGGTTACCATCCTGTCAAAATTGGAGACTTATTCCTGAATCGGTACCACGTCACTAGAAAACTGGGATGGGGTCATTTCTCCACCGTGTGGTTGTGTTGGGATCTTGTTGACAAACGTTTTGTCGCATTGAAAGTCGTAAAATCGGCACCTCATTTTACGGAGACGGCTTTGGACGAAATAAAGATTCTGAAAGCAGTTCGAGACAGTGATCCAGCGGATCCCAAGAGGAATAAGACCGTACAGTTGCTTAATGACTTTAAAATAACCGGTGTGAATGGCACCCATGTGTGCATGGTGTTTGAAGTTCTGGGTCACCACCTACTGAAGTTGATACTCAAATCTAATTATAGAGGTATACCACGGAAAACGTTAAAACTATCATACGTCAAGTGCTGGAAGGATTGGATTACCTCCATACTAAATGTAAGATTATCCATACAGATATTAAACCGAGAATGTCTTGGTTTGTGTTGATGAATCTTACATACATGAAGCTTGCAGCTGAGGCTACTGAATTACATTCCCTAGGCTTGAGACTGCCTCATTCCCTGATTAGTACTGCACCAAAGGAATTTCAGGAACAGGTAGTAACTGCTAAAATGAGTAGAAATAAAAGAAGAAGAAGTTAAAGAAAGCTAAGCGTCAGTCAATGCTGCTTAAAAGCAAATGGAACAAATAGAGGAAATGGAAGAACAGAAAAAGTGGTCAATAACAGCGAGTCAGCTCGATGTCGCAAGACAATGATGATTCACCTCCAACACCTGAAGAGGCAAGTGTCATTGAGACTACACGCTCTGACAATGAAACTAATATCAATGGTTGCAATGATGAGCGTGCCGATGAAGAAGCGTTTGATACTGATGCTGATGCAGTGCAGGTAAGGACTAAGCAATATGGCTGTGGAGATGATGCTGGTACCCCTATGTCTGAAGGAGAAATGACTGACACTCCACCTTCTTTCAATTCTCAGTCTACGAAAGGAAAATCTCTTGATAAAAAGTTTGATCCAGCTTTTGATATCTGTGACTTAGAAGTAAAGATTGCAGATCTAGGTAATGCTTGTTGGGTCCACCATTTCACTGAAGATATACAAACTAGGCAGTATAGATCCCTGGAAGTGTTGCTGAGTGCTGGCTATGGAACTTCAGCTGACATATGGAGCACTGCATGTATGGCCGAGTTGGCCACCGGAGACTATTTATTTGAGCCGCATTCTGGTGATGGCTATAGCCGTGATGAGGATCACCTTGCTCATATTATAGAACTATTAGGAGATATCCCAAAACGAATTGCAGCCTCTGGAAAATATTCCAAAGTATTCTTCAATAAAAAGGGTGAGTTGAGGAACATTACTGGCTTGAAACCATGGGGCTTAGTGTCTGTGCTTACTGAGAAGTATGAGTGGAGTCAGAAAGATGCAGAAGACTTTGCTGATTTCTTAAAGCCCATGCTTGATTTCGATCCAAATCGGCGTGCCACTGCCTATGAGTGCCTTCAGCACCCATGGTTGAAAGCAATTGAACCTGAACAAAACGAGTCTGACAAATAATATTATATTGCTCTCTGAAATGAATGATCATACATTCATGAAATCAGTAGTGTCAACATACAAAGTATTTCAGTCTTATACAATTTTAATAAAAAGTTTATTTATGGATTTCTTTGTGAATAATTTACTTTGTATCTAGATTGTTTTGTTAGCAATCCTGAATTGTTTGAAAATAGAAATTGTGTATGACTACTTATTGGAGACATGTTGCTGAACTTCCAATACACATCCTGTGAAGGCACAGCAGCAAAGTATATAATACATCAGCTGCTCAGCATAAAGTTATTATTTGGATGTAATGTATAGTGATTGGCATATTAGACATCTTAAATTACCGAAACTGTACAGATAACTTTAGGAAAAATTGTGATGTATGACATGTAGACAATATAGGTTTTGTCACATTAATCTTTTAGGAATTTAGTTGACTATGACATAGCTCTGCACTTAATACAACATCCTAGAAGGTGAGGAACCTAATATAATGGAGTCATGCATGCATTAGTACCCATTCAGGAAGTAGAATGTTCACATAGTTTAAGTTTGTGTTTTATCACTATCACAATAAAATCTCATTATGTAAACTTAGGAATAAGACAGTATTTGTAATGCCACACCTCGAGACTGCTTTTTATATTTCGATGAGTCATCAAAATTAAACAATGGCTGGAATTAAGCTATTCGAGGGTATAAGACAGTGTCCTCTAAACCAGCTGATAGTAATAATTATTTATCATAGTTCCCAATTTACATGACCATAATTTGTATTAATTATATCTGCAAATTTACATGAATAAAATGTCCAAACGAGCTTGTTACTATGTTTATTTTTTGTTTTTATTTTACATTAATCTTTTCTACCTACAATACTTTTGCGTGATTTGCTCTTAAAATATCTCGGTTTCCCTAACGATGTTTGTTCACTAGAATTTAAGGTGGGGCCGGAAATATTATTGTAAAGATTGCGGGCTGCTCCCGCAAACTTCATTGTGTCTAGGGCTCCGTATTGTGACGAGCGAGTGAAGTACCTACCCGTTACGGTATCGCGCACGCATTGCTACGCTATACGTATATGGGTGCATTGTGTTGAATAGACAATGTTATATATCCATTCCTCTATTTGCCACAAGCTAAAACTAGATAGGTACGTCTTGATCTGTGTGCAGTCTCAGTGTCGTATCTATGTATATCAAATAGAGACATGGACCGTGACTCCGACAATGAGTGTTATATAAAAAGTATCTAGTACCTATCTGTAAAAGATTCGTAGGTAAATCTCATCATATAACATGTGGAATAAGTACCTATCCACAACGTAATCAGTCGTTATGGATTTCTATACTTTCCTAACGTAGGCGGAGGTACTAAAAACATTCTAAAGTTTTATGCTGTAGCTACATGCATATGCTACAATATGTAAGTTTTTTTATACGCATTTCCTACTTAGAGCAAGTAAGTCTATAATCAAAACCTTTATCCCTATACTGGTTCACCGCTTATTATTTGGAAGCAAAAATGTAGATTTTATTCAACCTTCCAGCTCCTACTATTCGATGTTGTCATTTTATCAAAATTTACCAACGAAAATGGGAGTTCTTTTTAGGGGCAGTCTTCCAAAAAATAAAATATTCCGATCCGACGAATTGAGAGCCTCTTTCTTTTTGGGAAGTCGGTCAAAGAGTCCCACCTCACATTGTGTCATGATTCATAATTTCGCTCTTTCGTATTTGAAGATTATTTATTTAAGCATTTTATAACAAGACGTTTTGTGCATTTATTGAAATGCAATTCGATTAGTAATATTTACAATAAAAATAAAATATACCTATAGCTACAACTATCTTAAGGAAATATATTTTTTAGTTGTAACGTTGTAGAAAAAAGAATCTTTGTTTACTACCGATTCTGAATTCTGATTTGGGATGTTGGTCTGAGTAAGGTACTCCCTAGACGGTCAATATTATTGTGTAATAATTTTATTGAGGTTAGGAGAATACAAGGAATGCACTTCGGCTTACTTCGGCCAACTTTGCCTAGCTATTTAGCTATACTGCATCTTTATTGGCTCCTATGAATCAGTGCTGTGCTGGCTGCTTTGATGTAAAAGTGAAGTATATCGATGTAGTCAAGGGATAATAAAGAAAAACTTATATTCTCTATACCTAAAATACTATATTTTTTACACTGGCAATGTTGGCCGTTGTTTTTGGTCTTTTTTTTTAATTGGATAAGTGGATCTAAGGCTTTTCGCTCTACAACGTTCTCTAAAATTATACCATCATTTTTTTTTAGATAATCTTGCATCCTGAAGTCTTTATCAAAATTATAAACTCCTACTGTATACCTGTCTATTCGGTGTATAATATAGCGATTATAATCGATATTAGCACTAGTAAACACTGTTTTATAATGTTACATAAATGCAAGAATAACTTTACATAGGAAGGAAAGATAGCGGAGATGACAAGTGCCATAAGGTAGGTAGGTAGGTCGGTCAGGCGATTTCAAGTACTGGGTCAAGTAATGTACTGTGGCGAGATCAGTTACAAAAATTAAAGAGGCATTCCGGTTCCTTGTCAGTTATCAATCTGCCAAAGATTTGTGTTGATTGACTGGTAATTCTTATTTTAATAAATAAATAATAATGGGCGGGTTTTAAAAAAACCCTTACAGGGTGGAGCTCGTAACGTCCCTCGTCCCCTGAACACCCGCATTTTGGCGCACTACTTTCTTAAACGATTTTGGGCTATGACATATCCGCTAGTCATTTTATTCTCCATGGGAAGTACTGAAGTACCAGTACTACACACATGATAAGAAGATAAGAAGAAAAAAGTGTGACGTCACAAGTATCTGAACTGGTCATGCACACAGTGGACACAGTGTCCTCTATGGTAGATCCGCCCAGTGACCAGGTCCACTACGGTAGATCCGCCACTAAATATTACTCGCATTTCAAGTCCCGGCATTATTTGTACACTAAAGGCTCCGAAACTACTGAAAAATTGAGAGTTATTTCAATGTTGGGAAACTTAGTACATTATTACCGAGTTACAGAGGTTATTTATCCCGGTACGGGCCGTGAAAAATAAGGTTAGTCATGGAGTTGGTTACTAATACTAGATGGCGCTTTGGGCGCTAATTGAACAAATCATGCTTTTTGAGTAGGTATGATGATATTTAATGTAATATTTCACTGTTTTTGACATGTAGTAGTGCTATTATCATATTATAATGTATAGAGAACATTGGCTCTTTTCGGCTATCCATTTATTTCAAACTTTCCCACAATGTAGAATCATGAATGATGATTCTCAAATTTTTTTTATATAAAATAGGCTTTCACAGGTTTTGAGATTGTGAATTTTAAGTAACTTTCACAGAGTAGTTCAGTGTCTGGTACTTAGTTGGTGATTGATACTCCCGTGCATCGGACAGCACGTGGTGTAGGTACCTACCTATACGTCGTCCCTGCACCGAATTTCTTTTGGTGTCGGATTGCCCTTGCCCTTATAATTTCAGGGGCCCGATTCTCCTAATTTTGCTTAAGCGGCATACGATTCACATTCGACTGCGATCCAATCACGACTTAATTACGATTGAAGCGTATGTGGCATTCCGCTATGTTTCTTTGAAATAAACGTTTTTATCCTTTTCTGTCATTCAATAATGAATCATTTTGTCTGCAAATGATTTACGATTGCAATATGATTGTAGAGCAAACAACCGTATATACCAAAATCACCAAATTAGCAGACCAATCGCAAACCAATCGAATCCTACCTATCTTATAATAGTAGCAGAATGCCCGATACCTATGGTTAAAATTGCTATTGCGATCATAATTGCGATTCGATTTCTATTAAATTTTGACATTATTAACTTTCGAGAATCGGGCCCCTGACCGAAACACTGGTGACTTATC
Source organism: Helicoverpa armigera (assembly GCF_030705265.1). Classification (NCBI taxonomy): domain Eukaryota; kingdom Metazoa; phylum Arthropoda; class Insecta; order Lepidoptera; family Noctuidae; genus Helicoverpa; species Helicoverpa armigera. Next base: position 7,512,256 of record NC_087130.1, on the reverse strand, counting down.
ACTGAGCTACTGACCTAACGAGGGTTTGCTTACGACACACCATACTCTAGTCATTCGTGGCTATCGGCGTAATTCTACCTTTACCTGAATAACAACATGCAGAGCTCACTACGATGGAACTGTCGAAAGATTGCCAGAGGTCAGAAAATTGGCAGCGTTTGGCGGCTTTATGGGCATGACCGCGCATGCGCCGCAATGGCCGGCGACCTTCCCGCGTCCTTACCGCCAGTCGACGGCTCACGCCGCGCGGCCACACATGTAAACACCGGGTAACAATAATAAACCGATGCACTTTCGCTTTCGTCGTAGCCATCGCGATCCCATTCCGAACATCCTAGACTGAAGGTGAAGTGTTATGGTGATGTGTACTCGGTTTTACTGAACAGTGGCATCTAACAGCATTGTCATCACGCCGGCGTGACTCTCAGGTTTGTAGCAATGTTGTGGAAATTAAATAACTACGTCTCCATCCTGTCTTATCAATTGATCAACTATTAATAAGCAAGTCTGTGAATGCAGTCCATCATATAACTCAGTCAGACACTCTCATTGAAATAAATAGCAAAAGTATCGAGGCCATGACCTTGAACTCTTGGCATAGGTCAAGTAAACAAAACTTGAGAGATGGCTATAACTTTTATATATTAGACAATGAAAGGACAAATTTTAACTAAATTATAAGCGAAATCTGTCTAACATACCGTGGCACAACTTTAGTAGGTTTGAAACTTGCTTGCGATATATTTTCGATCAATTTGTTTTTTTTAAGTTTTATGATGAGCTAGGTATCTATTCGTTTTTACTGAAAGATTGTCCGATTTATACAAAATAAAGGTACCTAAGTCACTCAATCACATTTTTGTCATATCAATGAAACTCTTTTACATACCCTACCTTTAACCTTTCAAGGAAGCCTACTAATTTATATGCGAATGTTTGGAGCAGCTGTAGAAAAGAGACCCTTCCTACTTTTGTTTCCAAGCCTCTACTTTTACCGTAGGACAGTCTACTTGTCGAAATATAACAATTATGTCCAGTAGTGGACCAGTTAAACTTAAGTCATCGTACCTAGTTGCTGCAAAAATCCAGGACATATGTAAGTATCTACATTACATCTACTGCTTCTCTTGAATCAAAGAGGCTACAAAACTGAGGTTAAATAGGGTCTGATCATAAATAACAGTTAAATGAACGGGGTTGAGTTTAACCGTCACTGTGCTAGCGTGGGCAATGGACTCCACGATGTCCGCCCGCCAATTTAATGGCAATAAATTAATATTGTGCGCTGGCATGTCTTTGATGCAGAATAATTTGCTAGAGATGTGTTGTATTGTGATTGCATATGAATTAATAAATATAAAAGATTTTTTTTGGTTTCTTGTGTCTAATTTATCTCGAAACTGTGAGCCTGTATGTGGTTATTAAGAACATTCAATTTCTTTAAAAAAACGTGAAAACACAGAAAATTCGTAACGATTGGCTGTCCGCTTAAGAGGAAATTAAGTTGTTATAAGCCGGGGTCGACACTCTATCAGGGTTGTCGTACTTCAATCTCAACCTAATTTACTTCGATTTTCACTTGGTTGGTTGGACGTGGACTGCTAGCTTTGACCTTTGACCATCATGAAACGCTAAGAAGCTACTGCTTGAAGCTTAAGTAGAACCATCTCCCTTCAATGAGGTTATTGCCTGTAAAAGAATATCGAAATCAATAAAAGACTTTTGTTCAGAATGCCTGTTCAGATTTGATGACTTTAGTCTATGTTACACAGTCAGTTTACGACTAGCCGTAAAACTATAGCATTTTACTTCTTCAACAAAGAAGAAAATTTAATTTATGAGAGCATATAGCGAGTGTGTTGACCGTCTAGTCGTCTGGGTAAGGTTTAACGAAACTATCTAAACGTTAAATCATTTCATCTGTCTGGCGACAGTCTCTTAGACTCCCCAGCGCTGTCGGAATCTCATAAAAGTTTATGATCTTCAAATAATCTAAACTTAATCAGTTCACATGTAATTGCGTCTCGCCCACAATGTAGTCTAAAGTTAAGCAATCAAGTTTTATTGGGGATCTTTTCTAAATTGTCAAATGCGGGCACTGACGCTTTGATTTTATTTCACCAGCTTTGTAAAGATGATATTCGTTTTTAGATTAGAGCTCTCTGAGTTAACTGTTAACTATGGTTATGCTCCTCAATATGAATATTTATCCAGGACGTCGCAAACTCACAAATCAGTCAACCCAAAATAGTGTATCATGTTTTAAGAAGATCGTGAATCATACCATCTTACATTGCCTAGTTCAAGTATACCATCATATGATTTATTTTACCTTTACTTGATGGTATGCGGAGTAGGCAGGCAATGGTTATTTACGACGTTTATCGACAGATTCAATTATAGTCGGCTCAAGTGCATGGCCATTTGGTTTATATGCTATTTAGAATGCTCGCAGCGGCTTTCCTGTACAAATATTATCTAGGCGGGTGTTTCTCCAATCCGTTGTAAAGTTATAGAATTGAAACTTTGGGGTTATTAGTGGAAACTGGGGAGCTACTTAGGTACTGTCTTATCTTGGGACTTGATTGTGAGGCCGAGAAAACAACTAAGTAGTTTGTAAGAGACTGCCGCTCAATATTAAAGGAGAAGTTCTAAGATAAGACTAAGTCATTGTTACTAGTGGCATAGATTTACTAAATATTTACTTTGAAATTGGATACCGGACCGATGTCCAACCATGATAGACCGGACAGGTAAGTTAAATCTTCAATAATGACAAATCCACAAAATTACTCCCTAAAAAAGTACAAACATCCGAATTGAGAATATTCTCCTTTTTGGCAAGACGGTAAAAATCTGGGAAAATTAAAATGCAACATTTTTGAAATCTAAGAACGTAACATAATTTTCCTGCGTTGCGTATAGATGTCGCTAGTAGTAGCCATATTATGATTCTTGAAAGAGACCCAAGTCCCATACACTTTAATTAATGTTTTGTTAAGTAGTTCATAATAGTAGCTTTAATAAGATTGCTTTACTTATAGCTTAGCTTTTATATTTTTCAACATAGGTATAATAAATATCAGAGTAACATTATATGAAGCAAAGAAATGTACTAGCTGAGAGTAGTAGTTCTTCAGAACAAGTACATTAAGATTTGCAATACTTGTTGACAGATGTAATGATAACGTATCTATAATAAAATAGAAGCTGTTATAAAAATAGACGACCTTAACTGCTATTCCGGTGACAGTTTGTATGAGCGTTCAAAAGAAACATTTTATGTTAATTGTGGACGTTTTAAAAATAACCACGGGCCAGACAAAATAATTTATTTCGTTATTGGACTGTTTCCAAAAAAGATAAGATTTTTGCATTTGCGTGCTTATTTTTTTGTTGTTAAATCCTGCCCTGCGACGCATGTGCTGCCCAGTATCCACTACGTGTGCTGTATTTTGATGACGCTCACTCTTGACGTTTTTCCTTTGTAAGTAAAAGAGCGATTGTAAGATTTTACGCAGCATAAAATTGAAATATCTTATATAATCCTAAAAACTAAAATAACTAAACTCACATCGTATAGGTACCTACTTTCACACAAAATTACTTCGTCGAGTAGTCGCTTAAACTTTAATGAAATGACAAACAGGGGAGAACCAGGTATTTCAAAGCGGCATGAGGATTTTTTCAGGTATGCTGCCATCTTTTCAACTGTCCATCAATTCAATACTCGTGCACACATCTTTCAGTTTCAAGTTAAAATTAAATTAGTCTGTGAAACACGTGATTGAAAAATGTACGATAGGATCGTTCGATTGTTCAACATTTTGTATTATAATTGCTTTTCCAAGCCCCTAAATGCGAGAATTTCCATAAAATATTTTTCCCATTTTAAGGGTTGCCAGTTGCTAAATACCCATTTTCTCAATTGAAACTGGAACACGAGATGGGCTCGCCTAATGTTTACAGCTAGGAAATTAGGAAGTGCGTACCTTGGCACTAATTGTACCAAGGCTTGCCAAGTATGCCGATCAGCTGAGCGTTATCTCCACTGCGGAGAGAAGGATCACTGCTCTGGGTTATGTAAAAGACTGATGGTTGTGAAACTTCCACTGCTATCTTGGATCTTTGTAGCTGCTTGTGGTGGCAAGATAGTTGTGTAGAGAAGGCAGATGTTTTTAGGCTGACAGACAGAAGTAGTGTTCCAAGTATTCTTAAAACGACTTGTATCTGTTCTTATATGCGGTTGCTAAAAAGCAACTTATTGCATTGCGAATTAAAAGAGGTGTTCAGGCAGAACTTTAAAGAATAACGATAAGTTATGTTTGAATTAGTTTTCTCCCTAAAACAGCAAAAAGTAGGAAGTTTTATTACACTTTCTTTATATACTGCGTAGCTAGAAGATTATGCAACATTACTTGATAAATACTTACGATCGATAGCAACATAAGATTATTGTCTCATTACATATGGACGGATTATTGTCTTATTACATTGTGCTTTATCATTTGTTGACGCAATCATTGCATAATTGGCATTTTCTATCACGAAAAGGAGGGATGTTACTATATTCAAAGAATAGTGAATAGTAATTATTAGTGATACAGAACTAGGGTCACTATCGCACGAGACTATTACGAAATGCTTATGTAAATAACCGCATAAGTATCTAACATGTTATTTACTCGGGACAGTTAGTTCAATAATAATATCAATCAATATCTCGTGTGGAATATTACCAGATGCTAATACACTTCAACTTACACACAAATATAGAAATAAATACTAATTAAGTCTCGTAATTTAATTACCTAGATATAACTAAAAAAATCGCGCTTTCTTTGATCCTGTGGTGACCATAGACCACTGCTAAGGGTTCTGTTTCTATGAAATTGAATCTCGAACACAATAAACACAATTAAAAAAAGTTTCAAAGCTACATGGCCTCTTTGCTGAAATCTTATCAAGCACAACGCAATATACTTCACTGTAGGGCTGTGGGCTAAATACCTAAATAGTACTAACGAGTGGACACTTAAGATAATTTGCTCACTGCAACATCAACAAAGCTTTGTTCGGCCGAGCTCAGTGCATTCTATTGAATCAACAATCACGATGAGCAGAGACAACGGCACGGCAAGCGTTTCTGGACTGGACTCTGGACAAATTATGTTCTTGGGATGCAATTAAGAAGGTAACTAAGCAACTGATCGGACAAATTTGACCCGGGGAAAATGCACAATTTCGTGAAAAACACAGGATGTAATAAAACTGCGTTAGAGGTCATTAAACAAATTACATATTCTATTGAATTACTTATCTATTCTTTTAAGTAAATGATTTCTTATTTACTAGTTCCTAGTTCCACTGTAATAAATGGGTCAATCATGATTTTCCTGTCCTTCACAAATCACAAACTAGCGCTTCTCAAGGTCATCTGTCAGAAATAAGGTCTCGTGTCAAAGAATATGGGTCACGGTCTCTCCCGCCTAGATTCTCATTGAGTACTAGTGTTACTGAATTATATTGCTTACTCAGATTACACTTTATTAACCTTCAATGGATAATGGCAGTTATCCTGAAGTTATAAACAGCCTTTATGATATCTATGCTATAGGTACGTTTGTGCCCTAATCCAAATTAATCTATCTTAGAAGTTGGTAAAGGAAAATTGCTTTTACTCAAAGTCTCTCTCCCCTTTAAAGAGAAGGGACTCTTATGTCTTTCAAATCATAGATTCAAGAAAAGCCCTGTGTTTATGATTATTACCTACATAAGAAGATTCACTTCTTGAAGGTCTGTATATTTGGTACGAATGATAATGATATGATTCAGAGAATGAATAATTTAATTACTTATTTCTGCTAAGATACCGAGTGCCAGTTTTAGAATTATGACTCATATCTAATACCTTAAGATTCTTAGTTTAATTAGTATTTGTAGTAACATGCGCATTGCAACAGAACAGACAATGCGAAGAGGTATCGAGTATCGTAGCGCGTTAGCAGGAGGCGTGTGGTCAACCGCACTTCTCAAGTTCGAATGTCGGCCGATGCAACTTTATTTCAGTCGCTCATATTTTGTTGCGGCCTTTTTGTTATTGAATTATTCTCATTGTTAGGTACGATTAAATGGTAGTCTGATGAAGGCATATAATTTTGTAAAGCAAACTTTTCTGTTACTTACTGCGACCAAGCAGTTACAGCTACGTTTTCTCTATGACTACGGCATTCATTCAGTAGTTTCACAAATTACGCGTTCTATCTAGAGTGACTTTTAGCAATGGTATATTTTGTAAGTTTATATACAAACTTTCTGCATTGTCTACAATTTTTCATGCTCAAGTATTTTATCAAGCAGCGAATTTTAAGACCAATGTGGTTTTTTTACTTTTTTTCTTCTTATTTTTCTCGTCCTCACGTGCTTAACATCAACAATGTCTAGCTTTACACAGTATTTCACTTCACACCGTCCTGATAACTTGTCTTGAGCTGTTTATTCAGCAATAATATTTGCGCAGACGCAGGACTCGGGGCAGATAGCAACAGGCTGCACGATTGTTCTTCGAATTAACGTAGGATTCAATTTGTTTCTAGAATTCTTATATACAGGTACACGTTACAGATCTGAAAAATAACTTATGGGCAAGAAACAGTTTAGATATTAGGAAAATATTTAGCCAACAATAAACATGTCATGGATTTCCGCAAAGTAACGCCTGATTCCATTTTTTTTTTAAGAAACAGTTTGACTTCTCGATCTTCGATCTTCGATCTTAGGTGGGGCAGACAGCGTTCCTAGATTTGTTATTTTTGTTTATCTCAGACGCTAATAACTGCATCACCTAGACTAGGATCAAATATTGAGACACCAAAATTACACGCATTATTTTCTGAAAAACTTTTCAAACAATGATACCTACTTAAAGATTAGTTTATCTGTGTACTCTGTGTATTTGCCTTTGCATCATCACTCTATAGAATGACACATATTGGTTATCAAACTGACGCGCTCTAAGGTGATCCTAGAGGTTGTAGGTAATTTTATTATTGTTTACTATTACGTTTGCCTCTTCAGATAACAGATAAGTATCGATCGGTTATAGTTTTGCTTCAAGTGTAGAGAAAGGTCCACTTTTTATATGTTTTGTATTAAAATCTTAAAACGAGATGAAAACTATTTCGCAACTATTATCTTGTTGGAGTCACGTTCAATGAGCGCTTGTTTTCTTAAAGGGTCTAACTTTGTTGCATTATGAGTTAATTAAAATTACTTACACCTACATAATCGTCATTATTTAGTAGACACTAAATATTAATCATCATAGTTATCTATTTACTATTAGAGCTGTACACAGAAAGTGAATGCACTTTGAGATTAATCACGAGATTATACATGCATGCAAGCAGACCCCGTGTTTCGTAAACGTGATCTGATTCATCCAAGGGATTTATTTTTAAAGTCCTCAAGAATTCTGACGTTGGATAAACTTTCCAGACTGCATCTCATACATGTTATTAACCGTCAATAAATCGGTGTCAGTCAATTTTAGATGCATGTAAAAAGCTTGTGCCAAATTTTCGCGCATGCGCGGTACCGCCCGCCGTACGTGCCTACTCGGGCGCAGCCGCCCTGCATCGTGCGACCCACTATTTGTAGATAAATGTGACATTGTTTTATTTGCCACAGGCAGGCGTAATCATACTAGTACTTTTCCATGCGAAAATCGTTAACCCCAGCGCGATAACTGGAGAGAGTGCGCGCTCGTGTGGCGCGACTTGTTTACAACATTCCTAACATGTATCCTGGATTGTAGGACAGTGTTAGTAGATCTGTCCGTCTATTGTACACTCATTGTGGGTGGATGCGAGCATGCCGGACCTAATGGTCGACGAACTGAGGTCCAACAGTCTAACTGTTGACAATGTAAATGTTTGGAATCAATACAAATGGTATATTTATTGTTTGCGGGGCGCGGGGGGCGGTGTCGGAGGGCGCATTTCCTTCCCTAGATCCTCGGGTGTAGCGCGCGCGCACGTCAGACTGCATCCTGCCGCGCGCCTCACTCCCGCGCACCACGGACACCAGCTATCGGTCGTGCACGCTCACATACTCAAGTGGTGTACTTATTTACTAATATCGACTTATTGTGATGACGATTGTGCATGTGTGAGTGATTTGTCATGAGATGGATCTACGGGTGAGCTTTTTTGGTTTGTTTTACTAATTATTGAATCTCGTAAACACAAAAATAACTTCTCATTAACATACGTAACAATTTGAGAATTTTCTATCAACTTCTTTTAATGTTTTGTGTATCAGGTAGGAGGTACGTGCTGCGAGATATCTATGTTTACAACTTATTACACAAGAGTTTTGGTAAATAATTATAATTAGCACATGATTCGATTGTATCATTAATTATAGAACGTGTGACCTCTTGATTTCATTATATTTATTTTACCGCATAAACATTTCAACGAGAATGGCAGGAAAAAAATCCCGATTTTGCGTAAACAATTGTAAGTCAAATAATTGGGAAACACAATTTGAATGATATCTCTATCTATAAATAAATACATGTATTGAAGTATTGTCGAAGTTAATTACGTGTATGTATTTGTCAGTACATATGTACTTTGTAAGCAAGGCAAATATGTACACAGTAGTTTGGTGAAAGCACTATTTTGTCTAACGAGGGGGAAATTTGGAAAATCGCTCCAAGAAAAACCCACACTGTATGATGTTTTCCGCTTTCTAAATTAATTAAAAAATTATGTTGCATTACTAACACAAACACAAAAAAACAACAATTTAAATATGTTTTGTAGGTAAATTAAAGTAGATAGCTAGAATTAATAAAACTGTTTATATTACGTACATCTACGGCTTTAATTAAATTGTATTTTTATTTTTGTAGTGTAATAAATAGAAATGATAAGGTTTAAGATAAATAAACGTCACAAAGATACATAAAATGTTTGTTTACTAACAAACATTGAAGGCGCCTTTTCATTGGTGATCACACTAACGAGTCTTAATGATAACCGAATATAATTACATATATTTAGTTAATGAAGAGAAATGGTACAAGTAATTTAGAAAATATGATCAATTTATTAATATGGTAACTATAATTAATGGCCCAGGTATTTTTGTTTGAATAAAAGATAACTGATGACTGAGATTTTTTAAGATTAAATTCCACATTTGAAACGATAAACACGGGTGCGCGATACGCGAGGTCCTATTCCCAGAAAAAGATAATAATGGACAAAATAAATCTATTACGTTTGATGGCTTTTTTGATAGCAACTATAATTAGAATGCATAATCACTAATCACCATGTACCTAATAGCTAGCTCGTTGCCATAACAACCAATTTTATAAACATCTGTCTAGCATTTGTTTATCATACCGAGATTAAGCAATAACTTAAACAGTATGATGAAAGCCGTGTGTTAAAAATGCAATAAATTGCAGTTGTTATTTTGAGGTGATTAGTTATCATTGCATAATTGCGTAAGATTTAAATATTTGTGTTTTTTTTTATTTGGACCAGATTCAATAATGGCCCTATTGTCTGAATATGAAAACTATTTGCCGAATATGATTGCCTTGTTTGAAACATTGACTAACACTGGACTTGAAGAAACATCAAACTTGTATTGAATACTTAGGTATGTGTTATTAACAAGTGCACGCAAGTCCGTACAAACCGAATAAACAAACCAAGTCTAATGCAATAACTTTGCTAAATAGTAATCTTGAAACACAAGGAAAACGTGAGATATATCTAAAAGCACTTAATTAGCACAGACAACACTTGACGGTGCTCAAAACAACAAGCAGTACTAAGTTGATCTCGTGTTATCTGGTAGAGGCACTCATTAGCAAAATGGTGCACACTCGACCCTGGGACCCCATCCGACCTTTGAGCACAAAACACGACAAGATGTTACCTTGCTTCCAGTCGCGATAAGGTCTTATTATTCTGAGAGAAAGCCAGTCCCTAACAGGTCCCGATAGGAGGCCTAGATGTATCTACCAGGAAATGTAAAATACGGTGAAATGGAACTTGTATTAGGATGCATTTTAATCGCCCGCATTCCGTCGGTTTCTGCAGAAATGTTTGCATATGCTGGTTGCGGAGTACGTTGGATATTTTGCTTTAGAATTTAGTATCGGAATGCGGGAATAGTTTCAAGTAGATATTTAAGATAGTTAAAGTTCCAATAATTAATTCATAGGACAAACCTTATAAAGCCTTAGTATGGGAACATGCTGTTTGACAATGTAAATATGCCGAAAAGGACGACAAGTAATTTTATTTCGGTTTACACTTACTTATCGATTGTTAAATCATTGTACTCAATACTCGTTTATTTCGCGAAATCAAACTTATCTTTCAACAATCGTATCGAGTTCATCGTAAAAGATTAAAAACATTGTAATCTCCTTTTATAACTGTCTCAAGGCTTTTTAAAAATATATCTTATTGATGTTGCGTTTACGTTTTTTATGTAAATGTACCTGCTTTTATTATGCACTTGTCGCATTCACTTGTTACCTACTGTATTTCTTTGGAAGTGTATCTGTATATGGGCACGTTTAACTGGGTGGCTCGTGGCTACCTCCGGTATCAGGGCACTCGTTATTGCCATAAACGTCCAAATTATCTGTGGTGACATTTAGTTCGTGGCTCGAGGTGGTCTGCGAGTTGATTGCGCATGCTGATAGCACTTAATTACGATCTAACATGATAGTGTTGCTATTGACTACCATATTTGTAAGATTTAAGCCTGCTATACAATAACTGGACCGGGAAAAGATCTTAGGATCTCGATCATGATAAAATATTGAATGCTAGGTAGGACTTCTGGTTCGATCTTGGCTCTGGGCGATTTACGTCTGGAAAAGTCAAATCATAATCAATTCGAGGACAAAAATATTAAAATGTTACTTCAAATACCGGTTACAGCAAAAACACAGACGCCCGACACAAACACATGAAAAATCTTTCTGATTCAAATTCACGTAATAGGCATATTTGCAATCATATTGTAAAGAAACTCCACGTTTTCAATTCAAGATTTCACAATCGCATAAAAATAAATACCCTATTGTTTGATATTTACGACAATACTGACACACTTTGATACTTATACATATTCAAGTAAGAATTTTCTTTATGAATGCGATGCGCAGTCTGGCTTTTGCTTTGAGGTAAATTAATCTGCTACGCCTTTAAAACTAACTACGTACATTTTACATAAGGGTATATATGAATACATTGGTTCCAGAACTCTCCTGAGTAATGGTTTAAGGTTTGATATAGGTCTCATAAAGAAATCCGTTTATCTCACATTCTAAATCTATCAATACTTAAACAACTAGTCTCACACTATGCCTAGTGATACACGAGGTAACAAATAGAAAACTAGTGAGACGGTTGTCTGCGGGACAGACTCAAACACCGCTGCCAATGTGACTCACTGTGACTGTCAATCAATGTATTTTTATCCACAATTAACCAGTGACTGCGTTAATGAGCACCTAATCAAATCAGTAACTTTTCCCTTGCCCTTTAAAATATGGCACTTTCTTTAAGTTCAAATTTACACCCTGTAGGTCAAAGTTTTAAGTGTATCGAGTATTTTGTAAAAAAAAATAACAAAGAAATGTGATAGCTACCTAATAAATAGCCATAGCAAAAGATTTTCTTAGCTTCTGCTATGGCCGTTTAAGTAGCTACCATATTTCTTTGGTTATGTTTCATCATCATATTTGATTTATTATACGTTCAAAAGAAAGATAAAGTTCTAAAGGGTTCGAGTTATGTGATCATGATGACGATGATTCAACGAGTTGAAATATTTAGTAGAAAAAATATATTCTGTCTATTTACATATGGGCAGGGCATTGGAAAACTGTTGTAAGATATTTTCTCACTCCTTTGGTTAGAGGGTGACCAAAAGTCAGTATCTCTTGTGAGACCCAATTCTGCCGAATTCGCTCTGTAGATAAATCTGTTTGAACTAACCTAGATTAGTGAGATTTGTAAGTACTTTAATAACTCATAAAGTAGGAACTCCATATTACATTTTTACTTACTATTTATAAGCATGTAGAAGGTAAGTGTGTCGAGTAATGTCGTTGTTTGTCACGGTGGTGGTCGTCACGCTGCGCTGTGTCGCGTCACAATGTGCATCTCGTCCATTATATCTTGACCCCTCATAGTGGCGCTACTTGCAATCACTGGACCTATCTCACACGTTGAACTCTGTATATTTTACAAGTTCCGTACTTTGTCGCAGGTCTTGATATGTTGGTTGTAACACAGACGCGCCGCCACACTGCAGCTCGCTTTATTTCAACAAAACTTGATGATTTTGGTTTCGATGTTGTGTTTACTAACAAGGTACTGAAATGTAGATCTAATTTGCTACGATTTGTTTTTCCGTTTGTGTGACTGTCGGCGTAGCAATTTAGTCAGTTGCTGCGACGACGTAGTCAGTTTTTATACGTGGGATAATTTGGTCTGTCGATGAGTGGTACTTTTGCAGAATATCCCTTGCTATCATAGTGTTTTTCCATAAATTAAAAAGAAAGCTCTTAAATTCAGTTGGCAATTGAACTGACGACAAGAAAGATTATTAAAAAAAACTTATTCTGCCATTCTTAAATGTTTATGTCTCAAATGAAAAATCTTGTTATTTATTAGTCCAGGCGTTCAGCTACATTTAGGATCTAATTCTATTTTCCGTCGAATGTCGTTGAAGGTCACGCGCGAAATGCGCACGCGCCGCCGCCCGCCCACTCACAAACAAGTAGAGGTCGATGACCAGGCACCGATTTAAACCCTTTATATTGTACAAATTAGTGTCGTCATCAATGCACTGAATGGCTTCAGGATTTATTGCTGAACGTATTGCAACGTTATTCGCCCATTTAAATTGTATGTACTTCGATCTCCTTTGCGAGACAATCATTCAATTCATGAATGTAGGTAGTTTTATGTATTAGTTTGTTGCGGTTTATGGTACAAAACGTATTTTAAAGATATTTAGCTGTATTTGTATGTGGTTTTTGTGGATTCTCTTGATGGCTGCTCTTCTGCCGAAAGCAAGAACGAAAGCCAGTATACTTATAAATAAATTACAGTTTATAATGTCCACTTTCTGTAAATAAGTAATTGTATACACAAGCAAAACTATTAAGATGCATTACCAAAACAATAGGTATAAATCACGCCACTTTGAATAAACATTATTATAAGATTACCTTAATAAAAGCAGTGGATATTTTAAATGTTATGCCTGATATATTCGTAAACAAGGCTATGTAACAAGATAATGATATTATGCATTATTTTAAAAAGGAAAGTCATTGGAAAGGCATAATAAAACAATATATTTTATAAACAGAATAATACGAGTAATTCTAATTATACATTATATTTAAAAACCATGACCATCGCAATAAAAAGCAAGCAACTGCTAGGGGAAAGCAACCTAACCTATAAATAACGGTAGCCCCAGCTTGCGATGTATGCGCAGAAGCAAAGATAACTGAACAACATTTTCGTGCAGCCCAGCGCTAGATTTTCACAAAGCACGGTGCAACTGTATCACAGCGACGTGGCCACATATCATATCGCTATAACAAACGTTACAATCGTGACTCGCATCAAACATTATTCAGGACATATTGTTTCCTCTAGCGGTTCACATTCCTCCAGTTTTCGGGATCGTGAGAGGGTTCATGGGCTCTGCGGGGCATAAATCGTGGACGACATCGTTTACCGGCGGCGCCGGCACATGCATTACCGTGCCGTACCGACTGCAGTCTGGTCTATAAGTCACCCCGCAAGATCTAGACGAACCGGACACGGCCAGCCCTATCTAACCGTTTAGTCCATATTTGACGCGGAACCAATTTATGTAAAGAGAATTTCGTTGCAACAGAGGTGGTATGGATCAAGTTACTGCTGGTACCGCCCTGCTTGAATATTTATTTATTCTGATACTATTAGGAGAGAATAGATTGTGTCTGGCATAAAGTAAGTAACGTAAATTTTAGGTACCCAGACTTACAACAGGTAAGGGACTGTAATTATAGTTTATAGTCCTTACCCGGACCGAGCTATATCTGTGTGCAGCAGCTCTTCAACTGAAAACATTCTCCGATTTTTAACAACATACCTAATGAAGGCACGTGACAGACGATTAGCTACAGACACTTAGAACAGTGGTATTTGCCAAGAATTTCAGGAATTTCACAATTCTATCAGCATTACACAAGGTAAAATAGTTGACGTTTAGAAACGGGCATACCTAATAAACAATAGTTGAAGTGAGATGTCTAATGTCTATGTTGCACCCATTTGCACCAATGACGTCCAAATTATCGTGCAATCTACGCCAAAAGCGTAGGATTGGCGCGACGGTATGCCTCCAAAAATACATGCTGAATATACTTTTTGTTATTCTGAGGATAAAAATACATTGATACAAACACCACTCTGGTTTACAGGCTTTTCGTAATGACTTAACCATCTTTGGCAGAAAAACTTTTTATTTTCAGAGGATAATTTTCTATTTAGGAGTTATGTATGTTTTATTGTATATTTGAATTTCATCATAATTATGCCAACAGTTTTGATGTGTCTCGTCATTACATCTTTTGAGGTCAGGTGAAAAAATTACTGCTGCTCTCGGTAACATTCTTGTTCTAACTTTGAAAGTCTACTTACTTATCACTTCGAAGCTTGATTCTAGAACAAAAAATGTCTGTTTCTAGGCAAACCTTCGTTGTGCAGTTGCGAAATGCACCGAGATAAACAGACAATTTATTATTGAAGTATGCAGAAGTTCACAAAGTCAATCGTATCAACATAATTTATGTTTTCACCGATACTTATTATCAACAAATTGTACTTGCTTTTTATCTTGCTCTGGATATGTGCAAAGCGGAATAATTTCGCATTACGCATACATTTATTTTTAACCAACTTTCATACAGTCAAATGATATGGGATATATTTAGTTTCCTGTAGATTATGCCTGTATAAAAATGTTTTTATGTTCTTGGTTTTAAAAGGAAAATCCAGGTCTCATCTGAAGTCACCGAAACGTTTTGGTTTTCCTTAAACAAACTATGATTTCAGCTTTTAATTGTAGTCTATTTCAATTCTGAAGACTAATTTATGTTTATGCCGTATTTGATCACTGGCGGGATATAGTTTTCCTCGTGCTAATTTACCTCTTTCGGAGTTAGGTAAGAAGTCTTTACCTGAAGATTCCGTAAATTGATGAATATGCACATAAGCACATATTTTAGCATATGATGATAATCTGCCGTGTGAGATTTAATAACAATTAGATTCACTTTTCTAACGGAGTATGGCAGATAACATTTTTGATCGACTGTACATACTAACGCTATTCGGACAACTTATAACGCATGAATATTATTGCCCCATTCACAATCACACAAAGTTCTATTCAAAGCTAGACAAGCTTAACAGATCCTAGTGCAGTGTTCTATAATGGCAGGCGCACATTCCAGAGCCTAGTCGCAGTTACTGTGGCACCATGAAAGAGTGTTGGGGTGCTTGCGTGCGCATGCGACCGGTTCGCACGCATTCCGCGCAACTGCACAGCCGGCCTTATAAGGATTTACATCTACTACAGCGTAACAGATAAAAACGTTTATAGCGTTACTTTACTAACAGTTTCAAAATTTTCGTTTAATTCGTACATATTTTTGGCCCAAGTTCGCCGTTAACAATAACGTCCACTTTTCTTTTAACAATTGTTTTCTTTGCTTTTATTTTTCGTTAAAAAAAGTTGACGTTTATGTTGTCGGTGAATTTGAGCTGTAGTACTTAATTCTGGGTTTCACGAGACATTTTGATTAGTGCAGCAACCAAAAACTATAATTACTTATAAAGTTAGAATAACCTGATCTTATTATGTTCATTTAATGCTAAAATATATTTCATTGCAACTTCATGCCTAAAATTCGGTACTGGATTTATGGAAATAAACTTCATTATTCATACATTTTAGGTTCATGCTATTTGTTAAACATGTAATAATTTAGGACTACAAGAATCGGTCGTTTAACACCCTAATTGGAAGTACCTCTTTACAATTCAGAAACAAATCCTGTAGCCGTGTAGACAGTTAAGGAATTCACACTTTAGTAGCATTGTCTTGTAACTTACTATCTTGATTGGCTGCGTTCCTAATTCAGTTCAGTATTTGCATATTGCTTAGATAAGGTATAAGTAATCTTACCGAATACAGTTTCCTTATTAGTCATGCTTTTACAGAATAGTAGGTACTACTTTATTGTTGTGGACACTCCTATTAGCATTAACAAGTAATTGATATTTTAATTGCCTTTTACGAAAAGAAGACACCCCTTGAAAAGATGAGAAAGCCAGTACTTAGGCCTAAGTAGAGTTTTGTTGGGCTGCGGGATTTTTTGAAAGAGTTACCCTGATTGGCATGGCAGCCATTGCTTAAAATAATATGTTTTCGTTTTCTAGGCGTTGCTTTATACATATTATATTCATCATCGTCCTCCGAGCCTTTTCCCTTCTTCTTTTTTTTAGGTGTCCTTATACAATCTCTTTATATTAGATTCTTGGTGCAATTATTTCTAGTAGGTAAATGACACAATATACAATGTTACGATCAGTATCGTCATTTGTTTATCTGGTTACGTGTACCTGCGTAAATAATTAATTATAAATGAAAGGTAATTAAGTGTGCACGTTTAATGTCGAGTTATCTGGAGTTCATCACTACTTCTCGTACTAGTGCACTGAAAGTAACTCGTGTTTACCCATGTGTACACCTAGGTATTTACTATTGTATCTATTAATTTCTCTCATACTTAGAAGACCTGCTAATATTATAAATACTTTTTATCTAGGCTAGGAAAGAAGTTTACGGACTCGGGTAAAAACTCGGATGGAAGTACCTCGGACCTACTCACTTATTTGTTCAATATTGCTAGGAATATGAAATCATCTTACGATGTGTATATTTTAAGCGTCTGAATAAACATCCCGATATGATATCCAATTAATTTATTTCAACCGGATGCAAATTCTTTAGTAATTTTCTTAGCAGTTTTTAATAGCATATCGCGAGCTTGTAACTTGTCTTGTACCGAGCTCGCTTGCAGATAATAAATACACGTTCCTGGTAGTCGTATAATATCTGCATCTTCAGACACATGGGAGATAGTTGGGCTAGCGGCACCTGGCTTCATTTCACGTTTATCGCAGTTGGGCGATACCGCACGGTTCGGCCGCAGTTACCGCAAGTGTAAGCTCCCTTTGTCGGCGCCATGACAACTAAATTCATTGGCTTCACTATGGGGAACTTGTATTGGCTTTCAGCATAGATTGCGAGCCCAGGGCGAACGGCCCACTCGGAATTTATATCGTTGTTGCATTCGCGATGAATTCCAATGTTCGCCTGTCTGGATTGTGACAACTTAGTGCCCTATTTAAAGTATAAATGTTTGTTGTACGTACATATCCATTTTAGCTGAGAACGATTTATTTTATATTTAAGCGCCTATTGCGCGGTTCCTTATAAATAAGCCGATTCTATTGATATAATAAATATCTGTGGCTTTCTTGAAGTTTGCCAATAAAATGATAATATGGCGCCGAGCTGGTCTGCAACACTTTAATATTTCGTAAATATTTTGCCTAGTTTGTTGCGTCACATATTACGCAAATGAATATCAAAATTCAGTGCAGAGGAAATCCAAATCATCCTTAACCACATACATACGTATTATGATTTCATGAAAATAAAATGCAGCGCAAAAGTTTTCGTTTCTTGGCAAAATGTGAATTCCTACAACAATTTGAACAACGTTCCAATATGTTTCTATAAGTTTTTTTTTAAATAAACCTATGTATTAGGAAAAGTCTATTGCATAGTGCTGGACAGTTTATTTAAGTCGATACTTCTATGTATTTCTCTGAATTGAAATCTATGGCTTAATTTGAAACTGATCTTGAAAATTATAGTTACTCTGTAATCTGTTAAAAATGTAGTTGTTATCCAATTACGAGATGCACCATGAAGACCGGTATTATAAATCACAAGATATAAGTAGTAACCATCTAATCACATCATAAAATCTATAGTAAAGCTCTCCTTTGGACAGTTTTTTTTTTCTCTTTCTAGATGTTTTGTCGAGATACAGGTAGGCAGGGTATTAGAATAAAGTGGACCTTACTTCAAAAATGGTTCTTTTTAATGTCACCCAAACGTGACAAATGGTAAAAATGTGGATTAAAATTAAAACCCAAAAGTTATTGGAACTTGGCATTTACTTATGTTATAAACTAACAATTTTATTATCGTGTTACCAGCTTAATTGTGGATACTCGAAAATAACTATTAATAGCTTAATTTATTCATAAGCGCCAGTCAGATGTTATTGCTTACCATAACATATTTAATATTGCTTCACTTTTGATTAAATGATTTTAGAAATATTTAGATGAGACTACTTACTTAAAATGGAACTTGTGGACTTTTCTGTAGTTTTCTGAAACTACTTTTTAATGAACCTGTAGTTAATTGCTGGGTAATAAATAAAAATCTCTCAACACATAGAACCAAAAATACTTATCTCCGAAAACCCATTCATTCAATTTCTATTATAGGCAAATGAACAAGTGATCTGTTAAAATTCTATGAATATATTTAGTGATGGGGATCCGTCGATATCTCGTCACTGGTTGCGCCCGCGCCGGCGCGGCGGCGACGCAGCGGGGGTGTCATCTATCACTATTCACTACCCGACCGGACGAAAGTCGCGCTTCTAAATAAACAACGACAAAAAATTAAGTAGGGATGTCCCTTTTAAGTAGGAACTACTCGTATTTCACTTTTTGTGTAGGTACAAATAATGCATCTGCACTAGTGCGTGCGAAGTAAGGACGTTGAAATATTAAATTATCGATAAATCCCTTGTGGTATGTCTTCGATATTTTTTATAATCACCTACTTAAATAAATAATAACAAATACAAGACCGGGTTACAAACTAAAATCGGTCATTGATAACAAAAAATATTAAAAAAGAAATACAAATCGGGCATTTACCAACTGTTACATTTACTTATCTAATCAATTACATTGTATTAAATAACAGATATATCATTTAGCGTCTGCAAGCTATCAGGAAAGGCCAGCTTCAGTGCAATGATCTCGATTCTAAAATAAAGGTTGAAAGCCTAAATATGGCTGTGTTACAACTGTGATAGGAAAGTGGGCCTGCTTGCCCAGTCACAGGTTTGTGAGGCAGTTGCAGGAGAAATTTAAAATTCGAAGTTCGAATTTGAAGTTTCTCTAATGTTACTGGCCGAAAGTGCAGTTGATGCACGGCTCCAGAAACAGTTTCTATGTAAAACTATTTTGAAGTTGCCTTCATACTAATCCGTAGACTGTTGCAATCAATCGACAAACTCTTGGTATGCTAAAATTAGTAAGTATTGGGACAAAATAGCGTATTCTGGTGCATCTACAAAAATATAAACCGTAGATGAGTCTCGATTAGCAACACCTTGTTCCATGTCACAGTTGTATGCAGTCATTCATAACCTTACATCAAGCCAAGGCGAACTACATAATATTTAATTTAGTCCTATTAATTCTTATAATAGTAGTGTTATTTTTTAATGACTTCCGCTGATATTAGCTATAGCTATAAACATCAAAGTCAATGTACCAGAGAAAGATTCTTTATAATATAAGTCTAGTGATGTGCATTAAAAACCCTTCGATGCTTAATCGTTCGGAGTTAGTGGACTGTAACTTTTACGACAATCGATAAAAATCTTAACAAGGATATAGATATTTATGGAGTAATATAAGGAAACGTCTTTAAACGTAAGGACATTTTTAATAGTAAATCGGGACACAGAGATTTATGTTTAAAGCATGCTCATTATTCGGTTTATTAGTAACCACACTGAAGCCGCCGACATAATCTATTCTGTATAATGAAAGTAAATTACATGTCACTAAGTAATGATTACCTGATTATCTGCCATGCCACTAAGATTATTAGCTTAATATTCCAAAATTAACAATGTTTATTCCACTAATCAATTAGAAAATATCGATAAATAATTAACAAGCACTTCTCTAATCATGTAAACAATTTCTTTATCACGTGTGAGTGAAACTGCCTCGTTCGCAATTCGTTTGTTTTTCACGGCAGTAAATAGGTGATTGTATTATAATTAATAATTGTTATCGTAGTTCATGTTAATTAATACATTATCTAGTAAACGGTAGTGACATGGAAGCTGTTTACTATTTGAACTTCGCTATTTTAATTGACTTTCTCATCTGTAAGTAAACAACTCGTTAGTTTAAGGAGAAATGACACGAGTACTACTGGGTTAAGTAAAAATAGAGCATGTGTGAGAATTTATTGTTTTTTATTTGTAAACATGGACTAGTTTTAGATGCTATATTAATAGATGCTCAGGCGATATTAATTCATATTGTTTTCTTTTTTATTGTTCGTTCTGAATCCTTATTAAGGTTAGGGAAATATTGTCATCATGTGTGATATTATTTTTATTTATATTTTTTTTATTAGTAGGATAAATTAACTGGTAGTGAAAACAAATATTAGTAATCTTGATATGATATTGCATTTGTTTCGGTTACATAACACATGTCTCAATGTTTGGGCTTTACACGTCTGTCGGGCATTCTTACGACGTCGAGGTGCCGACTGTCGAGGGCGCCAACACCGAATCACACGGCTGATACGTGATGCGCACGCGATGCCGGCGTGACATTATAAATATATTGACAACTCGCTCGAAATCCCTGTAACCGATAGTTTATCATTAAGGTCCGGTGGATTAATAACATTAGTGTACATAAACAAAGCTAACGATGCGGAACATTGATGCATAGGTTAAATATCTCAAATAGGTTTTGTCTAGCGGAGCGCGGGCGGCGAGCATCGGGCGGGCTGCGCGCGCCGCTCATTCGCACCAAGCGCAAGCGCCGGGTGGCTGCGCCGACACGTACTCTCACATTTTATTAATCTACCCTCGAACTCAAACAGACGGAAACCGAATATCAATTAAATAAAAATAAATCAATATATAATAAAACAAGTTCATTTAAATATAAAACGCATAATAACGTGAACAACACGCCGGCATCGAGTGACAGTTATCTGAGTGTCTCCATTAATTATGAATGTTTTGTAAATAAATAAATTGTAACTAAGTGGAACAGGACGAGACTTTAAGGTGTTATAAATGAGCCCGTGTTTACCCAAGAAGAGAAGCTCCATGAGTTCTCCCAAGCTGGAGATGTCCCTGGAACACCAGATCCCTGTGTTGATGAAAAAGGTAACCAAATTGAAACATGTCCGATTTGTCCATTGTGTTACACTTATCATTAACCTTTTGACCCCGTTCGGGTCATTTGTTGTAGTGATGTCTCGAATTCTTCGTCAATAATGTTTAATTAGTTTGATCTTGCAATAACTATTTGTAAAAAATATCATTGAAACTGATTATTTAATTAAAAAATAAATAAACTGTGACACATTGAGAGTTTGTGAATGTTTTGATAGTGAAATGAGCATGGCAGATAAGTTTCTTATCTTTATTGATAAAAAAATTGTTTACTACGTAGAGCGAATTTTTTTAATGTTATTGATTCACTGATCAAGGAGTTCGCATAACAACATCTAGTAGAAAAAACATGTTCATAGTTTTTATCTTGTTACCGGGTGCACTAACGCGGTGTCCTGCGTGAGCGACGAACGCGACGCGACGCGACGCAACACGACGCGACGTAATGCGACGCGATGCTATACGCGACAGATGTCCTACGTGATTTTGGTCATTACTTCTCAAATCATGGAGAAGTTGTGTTACAATTTTGCTTGAAAGTTCATATTTAAAGTACAGACAGCAACAATCTTCCAACTTGTTTGTACTAATAAACGATTTCTTTAATATTTATGTTTTTTTTGTCCCACAACAATCAACGCTTCTGAATAGTTCGCGGTGTCGCGTCTGGTCGCCCTCAAAACAAGTACGCGTTACGTCGCGTCTCGCCGCAGACTGTCACATAGGCCGCATGTAGGGAATTCCTTTGAGTTGATCGCGTTCGTCGCGTTCGCAGCGTCGCGTCGCGTCGCGTTCGTCGCTCACGCAGGACACCGCGTAACGCATAATGCTGCGACTGGGAGCGGCCGCGCCATCCATGTTGAATTGCTAATACACCCCAACAGTGGACTCTATTTACCTCAGTTTAGTATGCAAACCGCTTTGGTAGTTGTCGGCATATCCAGTTTCAGGATCTGGCTGTAAATTATTAGGTATTCCTCGGGCTAAGTTATGTGCAGTTATTATGTAGACGACGGCCAACGACGGGGCGGACGTTACTGCCCAAGTTATGGCGGCTAGGCTTATAATCATCTTGATGAACGACTCCCGGGGTTCAGGTATCCTAATAGCACAGGATGCAGAGGAAACTGACACTTAAATATTGAGAATAACTTACTTAGGTACCTTGAGTTATTGCTCTAGCTGTTAGGGCTTCGGATGATCGCAAGACTGTTGCACTGACGTGCAGTTAATCGTTTAGCAATGCTAAAAACATGGGAACGACCTCATTTTTTACAAATTATTATTATGAATCGGTATTAAACATGGATTGAATATCGTCACGCCAAAGAGAACGACAAACCTATGCTGACCTAGCTTGAGTCTATCAATTTTCTTTTTCATGTGATTTTTATGCAGTCAGTTGCATTGATTTTCATATAAAAAGATAATTTGAGGTCATAATTTTTTTATTGAAATGATTATAGCAAATTAATAAATTATGACTCTTAGAATGAAAGGACAACTCCTTTTAAGAGATCATAATTATTTAAACAATAGGTACTTAACACGGGACTAATCAACTGAAGGCATCTTAAAACATGAATGGTGTCCTTGTAAAATAATCGGAAATCCCCAGCCACAGTTATGAGTACCTATCTATATCAACAATAATTAGAGACAGTCATTGATAAAATAATCAAATGAGCGCAAGTACATACGCGTCCATTTAAATTTAGTCTGTAAGCAGTCTGATCATTGTTGGTCGCCCTAACTTGCAGAAAGCTCACACTACAAACTTTTAGTCGGCCGATAGTTGGTTTGAACTCATAAATCAGTATGAAAATTAATGGAAGTACACATGCGACAACGATCTGGTATTTTTGGGGTGTCGGACTGACTAAAAACTTTGATTGACTTCACGATTTTCTTATAAAAATAACCCTCGGGCCCACAGTCATAGGCTTATAGTCTATTGTGTTTACTTCTAGGGTCTAGTATTTCTTAATGTATAGTGACACAAAAGATGACAAATGCGCAGAACAAAAAAACAACGATTCTATAGAAGAAAGGATCATTATAACTGCACCCATACAAACAGAACAATATGAGCAATTGTTTAAATCTAATAGCCCCCATCAAACTAACTATAACATCTTTTGTACCACTATATTTTTTGCAAATAAACTATTTATTTATAAACTATAAAAGTTCATGCCGTTAGGAAAAGCTTGATCAATTTCCTCCTACCTATATACATATACCTTGTTTACAAACCGGTGTATTTTATATCTATCTAAGGGGAATTTAATTGATATATTAACTGACCCTTTCATTGGCTATTAACCAAGCAGTTCTACAATAAGTAGATTAACGCATTTGTTTCTTAAAACCTTTCAAATTATTAGACCTACTGTTTCTCATATCAATGGTCAGTGGCAGAAACGTTGACATCAGAATAGAGCCTTTGATTCTTGGATCTTAGTTTGTTTACCCATGAACAACAACTTCAGCAGTTTGCACTATCTTAAGTACCGTACTTTGATCAAAATGCACACGTCAAGTAACATCACTTTCTATACTTATGACACGTTTCACGATGCGCC
Source organism: Helicoverpa armigera (assembly GCF_030705265.1). NCBI lineage: Eukaryota > Metazoa > Arthropoda > Insecta > Lepidoptera > Noctuidae > Helicoverpa > Helicoverpa armigera. The sequence continues at coordinate 7,488,232 of NC_087130.1, read as the reverse complement.
CATTTCTATCAGTTTATCAGTCAGAACAGTACGTAGTCAGGTCAGAAGTTACGATCAATGCTGTAGTGTCGTACTATCATCTCGTAACACACGGATATACACATGACTTGCATAAGTGCATAATTTTTGACTGCTAATTTCGCGTCTTACATTAAAAGGTCGTTCGAATATTTTGAGATATAAATGGTCTTGTTTTATTTTTGACACGAGAGTGATAAGTGTGAGATAAATTATTGTAGGTATAGGTGATTCTTCATCGTTTTGAGAATCCATAATTATATTGACAAATTCCTCATGCTAGAGGTAAATGGGTACATGAGTAGAGGCGGTCAGATAGGCAGTCGCTCCTTGTAAAACATTAGAACTCAGTTGCATTCGTTGAGATTGGAAGTCGACCCCATCATAGCATTTTGCCTGACAATAAAGATGATTTAATTTGATTTGATAGTTGGAAAAAGGCTTCGCAGATTATGATTTTGATTATGATTCATACTACATCGAGAAAAAGAGGTTTTCGTTGATACAATTTAAGACTAGGCTCGTGGATATCATGTTATGGGTATGATGCAGTGTTGATATGTTTGTTGTTTATCGATCGAGTAAAGTGCGAGGCGACAGGTCAGATATTACGATTATGGCATTACACAGCTCTCGTTGCACCACAGCACACGGATAAACACGTGTTTCCCTTGAATTGCACGTCAATAAACTGTTCTTACTACTACTCGTGTACTCTGGATTAATCATGTACTGAGGTATTTCAGTATTGAAGCTTAAAGTATGTTACCATTCGTAAATAATCTTGATGCTTCAGTTCGGTAGCATTCTTCGAAAGTATCTTAATATAAACGTAAGGTTTGGTCCATTTTAGCGAACTGTCATATTAGGTACAATCTACCAGCCTTTTGGGCACGCTCCCAGTCAATAGCGAAGGAATTTTTTTGACTTGTAAATAAGTGAGCCAATCATTTTGCATGTAGAACAATTTTGTAACAGTCATAAAGCTATCGGAATGCACATAGGTATATGCAGTTATGCGTTCATATCACAGAACAAATAAACACAGTGTTCTTGAGAAATTTATAGATGCATTTTGATCGGAGAAAGGTCGAATATGTACATTATCGCTAAGGTTATATACATAATGCTATATTTCGTGCCAAGTACTCATTGACATCACCTTATATCTACGTTATCATAGCAATCAGCATTTGGGACTAACTCCAAGACGGTAATGACGAAATTGCTCCTGTTTGAATTAATGACAGATTTATGCGGCATAAATGGTTGTGGGTATTTCGATAATATATTGTGTTGCTAAAGATTTATAGTCTATCTTCCATCGGAGGTTTCACCCGCTTCCTGAGGGAACTTCTTCTTGCACCTGGATAAAAAGTAGCTATAATAATGCCAAGTTTCTCCTTTAGAATATTAGTGGAAAGTGTGAAGTGCTTGATATCAATTATATTACAGGTAACACCAAATGTATAATAATTTGTCAATTGCATGACTATTAAAACCTCAGATCAAAGAGATTAAAACTAACTTATCTAGAACTAGAATTAAATATCGAAAAGTGTCTGCTTTGGATGTAAAGATTAAAATATTTCTGAATCATATTTTACCATTGAAAATTTCTCGGAAGAATTTGTTTCACGATAGCGACATACTTTCCAAACATATCAATCATTTTATTGCCCTTAAATTAGTTCAATGTTAACTATATTGTTGTTATTCTCTACGTATTTTAATGACACATAAATATCTTGGAAGTAGCGAAGTCAAGCGGTCATTCACCCCGCTCGAAATAGTAGAATCTAAATGCCTTCTACCGTTCTCCTTGGAAATTTTTGTATCAAAAATAGGAGAATTCGATTCTAGATTCTTGGCGCCGAAAGACATCGTTATATACGACTGATACAACTATTCACGGACTCACTTTGAGTTTTAATATTTACCTACTAATATTATAAAAAGGAAAGATTTTTTGTTAGTTTTGTTTGTTTGTACCCTAAATTCTCCGAATCTACTGATCGATTTAAAAATTCTTCCACTCATCATACATCACACTTTCAACATAGGCTATATTTTATTCCTGGACGGACAGTAGTCCCACTAGACGCGGGTGAAACCGCGGGAAAATGGCTAGTTACTTCAACGTAACATTAATTAGTCTTACCATAGGTAATTTACTTCAATGAATTGAAATTGTTTTTGCTGAAATAATCCGTCTGCGATAGTTTATCAGTATAATCTCAGGAATTTTCATAGTTTTAACTTTTCTTGTTTCTACGTGGTCACACGTTGATGTGTCATGCAATAGGATTCATGCCTATGAACAACTCATATACCTAGGTACCTATTTAAATAATATTGAAGATTTTAATTACTATAGCTAGTTAATTTTCATAATGTTTTTCATTCAAATACCTATATTTTACATTACATTATCACCTATTTATTTATATATTTGTTAAATTGTCCTAAAAATTATATCTTCAAATAGATTTTAGATTTGATAATTATCGAAATACACTGACTACTGCCACTAAACGCTTCGAATTAATTATGATTAGAAATACAATTATTATTTATCAGATACTTAAAAAATTGCTAAATACAGATGTATTTGTAAGTACTCTTTAGTTTTCTCTGCTTTTTACCGTTTTCTGTAACTTTTACATCATCAAAAAATAAATTGGCATAACGTGCTTACATTTTTCAATAGATCTACTAATATGACATTATTGACACTTTAATATGTCATTGATTAGTTATCAACATATTATTTTACTGATTGTCTATCTACATGTAACCAGAGATAATGCACAACTAAAAAATAAAACAAACTTCAATGTTAGTAAACAAATATGAACTTAACTATTTTAATGAATTATTATCTACAGTATTCATTTTTTGTTTACACTTGAAGTAAGTACTTAGGGTACTAGTACTTATTACTTAAGCAACTACTACCACATACCAAAGTAGACAATTTTTAACCGACTTCCCAAAAAGGAGGAGGTTATCAATTCGGCCGGTATGTTTTTTTTTTTTTTTTCTATGTATGTACATCGATTACTCCGAGGTTTATAGACCGATTTACGTGATTCTTTTTTTGTTCGACTCGGAATAGCTGCCAGTTGGTCCCATAGTCATCAGGTCAGGATCTGATGATGGAAACCCTGAGAAATCGAGGGCAACCTTCGAAAGTTGTAGGCATACATAGGGTAAAAACTTGACACTCAGGTGTACGCCTAAAAGCACTATTCAACAGTGAAGATTTGGAGCTGATCTGATGATGGAAACCAGAGAGGGTCGAGGGAACTCGACAACTGAATATGTAAACTACCTCGTGTTTGGGCTTAAATTATTTGTATTGACAAGACCTTTGCAACAGTGAAGGTTTGGAGCTGACCTGATGATGGAGACCAGAGAAAGTCGAGGGAACTCGACAACTGAATATGTAAAATACCTCGTATTTGGACTTATATTCTTTGTATTGATGAGAACTTCCCACTTGTATGGATAGTGACAACTATTCGTATCACTGAAAAGCTTTAAATAAAAAACTTTTTTACAAAAAAATTAAACCGACTTCCCAAAACACTAAAAAGCAAAAAAAAAAACTAATTTTAGATTCATTGGCCTAGAAGTCGGTGGCAAAATTAACTTAGTAACATCCATTAGACACCGACTTCTAGGCCGATGCACCTAAAAATAGTTTTTTTTTTTGCTTTTTAGTGTTTTGGGAAGTCGGTTTAATTTTTTTGTAAAAAAGTTTTTTTATTCAATTAGAATTCGAACCTTGAAATATCTATACTTGTGTCCAAACACAGACATAACCCGGACACAAGGAACTACAAATGATTGTATTTGCACGTGCATACTTGTCTACCTTCTATAAATACAACGACTTTCTTTTATTGCGCGCTCTTCAGAAAGCCAGCTCTTGTCAAGGGCATCAGGCTCGTCGCGATTACAGGACAAGTTTGTTCCTTACATCAGCGAGGATAATAACATACCATGACGCGTACTTGACGCAAATTCGCTCGGAAATCAACCATAAAATCAGAAATTCACACCATTTTATCACGTCAAACATTTTTAACGAGCGATGATCAAATTGTAAGTAAGACTCGTAAATATTCATCTGGCACGAAACTTACGTATTTAGGAAGAAAACGCGTTAAAAGTGATTTGTTTGAAGGAAATGTTTGGAAAACGGAACATGAGATACATACGTATTTAACTGTAGTTTAGATTATGTCAGATCTAAAAGAGAAAAACATTGAAATGTGGCTAACTGGACATTGAAATGTACTTAAGTTTCCACATGCTAGGTGACATATATTTATAGATGCATTTACGCTCCATAAAGAGTAAAGCAGATCTTGTATGAACCTTGCATTCATATTGCAGTTTTCCGGAACAAAACTATCAACTTTACGATAATCTGGTAGAGACAAATTTTGCAAATAAACTCTAATGCTATGACAACTGTCGAAACAATAAGACAAAAATCATAATAGAAGCTAATTCGGTGGTTGTTAACATTTGACTGTCAGATTTTCAATTGTTGTTTACAAACATAATAGAAAGGCGAGGCGAGGGCGCTTGCTTGATGTAGTCATAATTGATCGTCCGATGGCCACTTAAATATTTAAACAAGCATCGCAACGGTACCGAATTGACAAGTAAAATACGACGTCTTTCCGATCAATGTTATTGCTCCCGAATCAAACATCCGCACGAATTAAATCGCAGAAAGCGAATTCAAAGAAGAATTTAAAACATTTTGTCGTTTCCCATCGGGACCGACAATAAGGAATGTGCGTTTGCACTCATATGAAATTCTTTATGGGAAACCTATAATGAAATGTCGTGTTTGTGAAAGCGCATTGAATTTTCTTCAGAACCGGTTGTGGACTGACAATCGAGCGCAGTTGCTGCAATGTACCGCACTGCTGCACTCTTGAACGTTGTAAATTAACTATGAACATGGATATCGGAGATGTAAACAGCTTAGCCTAGTATGGCATTGATGTCAGAACGAGTTATGACGGCTACTCCTCCTGCGTGTTTTAATTAAGAATTATAATTAGTTTCTCTCTTTCATTGACTTTGACATGGATTCTCCTCCTCCGTTTATCGTGGGCTAATTTGCTTCGCGTACACTTTAATGATTGCAATCATGTCTACAAGATCTACATGGTTTGAACGATCAATTGCTTGTGCAGCCGCGTCGTCTAGTATCGAATTACTCGGTCTTAAACCATTACTTTCCTTATTTACAGCCCTTTAATCTGTCAAGCGATTTTCTTCAGGTGCCGAGTCTAGTATTAGCATCGTGTTGATAGAATCATTGCGGTGCGCTTTAACTATCACAGTAATAGCTTGTCGCGCTTATAAACTTTAATCTCGCTCCCGGTGGTTTGAATAATAATAAAGCCGTAGTTATTCGAGTACCGTTATGTCGTGGGCTGATGCTGGGGATGAACGGCAACAGAGTCACGCGAACCTGCATTTCATTTATTAATTTTATGTCCGATTTATGAGCATTTAAATCTTGCCCCATTATTAATCGATATTGAATTCAGACATAAATATATCGGCTCTACAAAATGTTCAATTGCCATTTGTCGTTTTGTAGGGTGCCAGTTGTGCACACATTTAAAATAGACATAGGTATCTGCGGTTTTTTAATGATATCAATGTCATGAAAAATAAAAGTAGACTATAATTAATAGTAATCTAATACATATGATACTAACATAGCACAAAAAATATATTGTTAAGTAAGTAAGTAGATCATATCAACTATCAGTTCAAGGACGGGACAAGGCCACTCAAAATTGAGGGTGTAGTTACAACCAATGATGCAAGGAAACTAGAAGACACACTCTTGCCAAAACGAATAGGAAGCAAGCAGTGAGGGGCGCGCCTTCTTTGTTTACAAATAGTCTAAATATCTAACAATGGTCCGATGAGTGAGGGGGCATAGTGAAGGCAGTATATGTCTAGTGCCAAGCGCGTGATCACTACTCCTATTTATGTCTGTCTGACGTCTGAATGCGTCTGCGCACTATTTTAGTACACAAAGTGAAAGTCACGATTAACATCGTGGACGAGGATGTTCCTGAACCTGTAATTGCGTTATTTAACCGTTTTTACGATCATTCATGACACTTGTAATTATGTTCAACTGTTGCTATCCGAATTACTAATGAGTTTCGCAAAAATAGTTGGCATTTAACGCGAGGCTGTCATTTTCCTCATCGTTGCGGTGATTTTGACTTACAAGTGTTACACGTACCTAAGTGCTTCGAACTTTCCCTTTTTTGACATCAAAATGAAGAACGAAATTCTTTCATTTATCTACAGTGTCAGTTTAGTACTACTTAATTAACATAGCTATACCACTTAGCAATACTTCCGCACATGTCTCAATGATCAACCCATACTGCTTATGATGGTCTTGCAATAGCTTAGCTTTTGGAAACCGTTCAAATCCCAATGTGAAATTGATTAATCCTATATCAATAAAAAATCTAATGCATCTATTTCTGTTGGCTTATCGCCAATATCAACTATTTTGTACGTAATGAAAGTAGCATATTTGTTTAAACTCCGATGATATGCGTCATCGTAATCTGATAAAAATATTCCTAGATAGAGCTGGTGTATTCTGTCTCCTTTCGTAGTCTTCGAAATTGAAGGAGTAGTTAATCGAGTATTGTTCGAGTAGTGATAAGGTGAAGCGATGAGTCTCCGTCAGTTCGTATGTGTATTGTTTCATGGAACGCGCCGGCACGCGTGTGTGTGTGACCATCGTGATGGCAACGCACACGAACGCAACGACCGCTATTCGCCCTCTGATGTGTCTCTCACTTTTGGTCAACCAGTTTAATGGTATCAACTGTCATATTAATACTAATAGCTTTCTTTGTAGAATAAAAAAATAACAATTTAGCACCAATTAATAGAATTTTGGTAGGTTTGGCTACATTTTTAAAATTCGTTGATGTTTGCTTAATCATGTGTGTTGAGTCTTATCAGTATGTAAGTGGGCCTTCGCTCGTCTAGTTCACCTGGTTACGTTATGTTCTAGTGAAGTGTCTGAAAAAACGATAAGCACGTAAATAATGTGAAAATATCACTAGTAACAGATATCGTCTAAATAGTTTCAATGTCAAGGTCTATGAAATCAGGGTCATATGTCATCCTGGATTGTCTATGACAGTGCGTGAACAAAACTTCTTGGTGTGGGTGAGTCATTTACGTCACATGAAACATAGGTACATACACGGTTCTTGCAAAATAATTTCTTAAAAGTCACACGAGTAGTTTCGCAGTTAACCTTTCTATTAAGACAATGTGTTTTGGCGGTCATTGCCTGATTGAAAGTAAATAAATTCCTAATGAATATTAAACAGAACATTCATACATTAAAGTTTATTTTGCACGACTATGTTTTGACTTACAAGGTGACTCATTTTAATTATAAGTATACCTGTTAAAATGACTATTTTGTAAGAATTTACTAGTATGGTCGACGTTTTACATAATAAAATATTGTTTCGTAATCTTATACCCTAATTAAACATTATTTTAGTTCCGCACACGGCACAATAGCTAATAAACAAAAGGTAAAATAAAATGGTTTTCATACGACCAAAACAAATAATAACAGAGGTAGACAAGAACTTAATCAAGGCTTGCTAGTAACTTTGCTCAATTACTTTTTTTAGACACACATTATAATACCATCGAAGGACCCCTTCAAATCTTCTCTATCTCAATTGAGAGGATCCCGATTCTTACCATAAAATTATTCGAAAACTAAAATTCTATGAATTCGCAATAAAATGTCGGGTCTACTGAAATTTTCAGTTTATCAGTCTGATATGACAGGTACATTAAACAAGATAAGGGCTCTACTTAATGCTAACTTTCACGTACACATCAATGACTTATTTGTTTTACTTTCGTTCCCTTTATCTTCAAGTACGTATTGTAAGAATCCGATAAAGGGTATCTGTAACATACGATGTTATTCCTCGATCATAATTTTATAATCATTCTGATAACATTGTTGCCACCAGTTACAGACGTTTTGTCTGTTTTTTCAAGTGTTCATAACATACCTAACGAACCTAGTGGGTATTTGATAACAAAGAAATAATTCATAACAATAATATTATAATACCAAGAGATGACACAATAAAGTACCTAATATTTTAAATTTTATTATTAATAATAGAAAATACATATATAAACAATACCATTCATAACATATCTGAGTTTAAGCGATTTTTAAATAAGTTTATTTATGTCCATCAGGATTGAGGAGCCACTTTTTGTATCTTAATGAAATTTTGTACTTATTTAGTAGTAAGTTAAAAAGTATTGTAGGCTCAATCTTGGAATTTGTAGTATAATAGTTCAAAAGTTATATGAACACAAAGGTGGCTCCTCAATCTAAATATTTGGACTGAGGAGCCACGTTGGAACACAGAAAATATACGATGTACATTCTTGAAAATTTTGTATGATTTAGTAGTAATTGAGCGCAATGAGTACTAAAAATGTAATTCCAGTACCTTTAATATTTAAGAAGATACAATACTTTTAATGTGGCACCTTAACCCATACAATGAAAGTGTGAATTCCCATGAGTCGTAAGTGGCAAATTCAAATTACACCCCATAAACATTTAGTAGTAAGTGTGTCTGAATTTGTAGTACATAAACAAAGTAGTAAAACTGAGTGAATTTTGTAAAAAAAGGTATTTTAAGTGGCTCCTCAATCCTGACGTTTCTGAAATGAGAAAATGCTTGAGTTACCTGAAATCGGAACGGAATAAAAAAAATAAAGACACTAACATTTAGTATAAATTTCTACTAAATATACATGCACAAATGAAAATTGTATGTATTCAATATCTGATAAAAAATCATCTTTTCCATATTCCTTAGGACGTCGCCATTAAGGGTGACCATGTTATATGAATTACGTCAGGATAAATAGTTCTCAGCTTTGCCGCGGTGCTCTCTCTCTGGCGGCATATTGGGCTAACATAGTGTAGTCTCAATATATGACATGTCATCGACATGAAAGAAGAAGACGCTTTACCGCCAATTTTTTTTATATTCTTTATTATTTTTTATCTCTAATAATTTGTCGTCAATCGTCTTGCTGAGTTCCTCTGTATGATCTTATTATCATTCAGTACAGCTGTCAATTTTACTAAATGTGCATGATTTTTCAAAAATGTTTTGATGTAGCAAAAATGTTCATCAATAAGTTATTAAAACTGCAGTATCAGTTTCCTGAACATCACTTGGAAAACTTGCTATTCAAAACACCGACAAAGTTTCTACTAGGAATTAGTCCAGAACAAGGTTTTAACAACTTACTTAGCAATACTCCAAAATTAAAATTAAGAATAGATAAGAATGCTTGGCAAAACCTTTTAATGCTAGTAATATATTGCAGGCATTAAAACTTTTGAAATACACATAAAGTCCTTAAAACCAAGATTTAACATTTTTTTTATGCAAAAGAGTGTATTTTAAGTAACCTCAGTGGCAGTTGTGGAAACTCTTTACCAATATAAATAAAATATGGCCTAACACAAGGTAGCTGCTATCAACCGTTAAGGAGTTCCCTAACCGCACTTTGTCTTCATTGTCAGGTCTGATATGGTACTCATAACATATTTCGGTGTAAAGATCTCGTCAATACGAAGCCAATGAGCCCAAACACTTGGCAGTTGCTATATAGCGATATGGACTTCCCTTGATTTTCTGTCGCCTCCATCATCAGGTAAGATCCAAACCTTCATAGTCATATCACGAATAACCTGTTAGCTATGGGACAAAACTGCGAGTAGAAAGAAAAAAAGATTATATCGGTCCAGGCGTCTTCGAGATAGCGAGTAACAAAGAAAATAACAAGTGACTTGAAAATGCGAAGTATCGAATTTACGGACAATGAAAATCAAATCCATTGCCACTACGAAATACTAGGCAGTATGGTCGTAACACTTACACTAACACTAGCCTGCCCTAAGGGCAAAAAAACCAGGCGCGTTTTTTGAATTTGGAACATTACACCGCACCAGTAATGTTGAATGACAAAGCACGTTTGGTTATTAAATACTTTTGTATTTAATAATATTTTGTCATTCAAGAGGCGGAATAGCCATAAATGTGTTTGCCTACAGAGGTTTAATAAAAAATCGGCGGCAAAGCTGAGAACTACCTATTTATCCTGATTTTTATTCATATAACATGGTCACCCTTAATGGCGACGTCCTAAGGAATATGGAAAAGATGATTTTTTATCAGATATTGAATACATACAATTTTCATTTGTGCATGTATATTTAGTAGAAATTTATACTAAATGTTAGTGTCTTTATTTTTTTTATTCCGTTCCGATTTCAGGTAACTCAAGCATTTTCTCATTTCAGAAACGTCAGGATTGAGGAGCCACTTAAAATACCTTTTTTTACAAAATTCACTCAGTTTTACTACTTTGTTTATGTACTACAAATTCAGACACACTTACTACTAAATGTTTATGGGTGTAATTTGAATTTGCCACTTACGACTCATGGGAATTCACACTTTCATTGTATGGGTTAAGGTGCCACATTAAAAGTATTGTATCTTCTTAAATATTAAAGGTACTGGAATTACATTTTTAGTACTCATTGCGCTCAATTACTACTAAATCATACAAAATTTTCAAGAATGTACATCGTATACTTTCTGTGTTCCAACGTGGCTCCTCAGTCCAAATATTTAGATTGAGGAGCCACCTTTGTGTTCATATAACTTTTGAACTATTATACTACAAATTCCAAGATTGAGCCTACAATACTTTTAACTTACTACTAAATAAGTACAAAATTTCATTAAGATACAAAAAGTGGCTCCTCAATCCTGATGGACATGTTTATTTATGTTTCATCTTCACATTCTTCACTTACTAATTAATTCCGAACCTTTTTTTGTGACAGTATTTGCCTCACTGTTATCATAAAATAATTTATATTTGGGATGTCTGGTCAAATATTAAGATAGCTAACTCAAACATAATACCTAACTAACTAGATAGAAGCAGTTTTTACTTGATTTATTTTTATGTACAGCTTAGGACAGACTTTATTTTCTACGTACTACATACGTCATTTAAACCGTTTTCCTAAAGCATCTACCGAAGATGGTAGGCAATAGACGTCAAATTAAGTATTAAAAAGGACTATAAATCGTAAACAAAATTAAAATCTTCCGATTTCCCACAGTCAAACAAGAAAAATGTTGTCAAATAAGATAACACCTTTGAATAGTTAGAAAAATTTAATTACGCCATTATCTTTGATTAATGTGAGCGATCAAGATAACGTTTTAAAATACCATTTTCCTTACAAATTCTTCACCTTGTTCTCAAATTTTGAAAAGTCTTTTTACAACTACTTAGCTCGGTAATGTCAAAAGGAACATCAAATTCTGTGATGTGAATGCAATCAGCCATCACTTAGATAGGATAAATACGCTGTGTGGGTTGTGTGTCGTAACATCAAAATGCAAAATGTCGCATGGAATATTAAAATCTGCAATGAATCTCTCTGCATCCGCTTATCCTCGATTGTCAACGTGTGATACCTTGACGACACAATACCTCTCATTACAAATGTAAATCATTTTGATGTGAAAGAATATCCTCTTATTATATCACTCACAATAGCTGGTAGGTATGTCATCTTTTCTGAATGGAGGCTTTCTGAAGTGGCTGGTTATAAAATCACTCATAATAATTGCAACGTTAAAGTGCACGCTAAATAGAGGAGCGCTACAATGGTCTCATTGGCAATACTTATGTATCGGACGATGTCGCGTGCAATTGTGCCTTATCTGCGGTTCAATGACCAGGCTTATCGAACTTCATTGAGCGCCTTGTGACGACACGCATCTAATTCTTGTAGGCACTTGTGAGGAATGCTTCATTATCTTGATTATTATTTATTTTTTAAACACAGCTGCTATTACGTTGTTAGGACAACCCAAAAACACTTGTCAATTTTTCCGCTTCGCATAATATACAGTTTATTTTGTTATTGTTGTAATCTGATTACAAGTTTGTAATTTCAATATTATTGTCCTTATTTATGATTGATTGATTGATTTCAAAGAAGAATTATTTAATTATCTGGTTTGATCAGAAGCAAAATAGTTGAACGGTCATCGACCTAAAAAAGGCTTATTATTATGGCACCATGAAAAATATGCGACCCGGCGCCGATACAAACAACCTATATCGAGTAACAGTTAAATATTAATTTATACGCCCTCGATACTCTTCTCATACATGTATAACCCATTCATCACAGAGTTTATGCCCAGCATGGGTATTATAAATGATATGAATTATTGCATAAATTAATCGTCGTTTTTCAATATACTATCAACTGTAAGCTCAACCTCTTGAGAGAACTAATAATGGAATGATGGATTATGATGGAAAATTCGTAATTTATATTATATAGCCATAGTATATTAGTCTTTGAGGTTATAAAGGAAATTGATAAGACATTAAGAATGGACTGCAATATTGCATTCGATACAAGGAGGATGCATGCCAAAATTTTCTAAATTCTATTGTCATGATGTTTCCCGTATATTATAATTTATTAATTTTACTTAACGTTTGTCGTAAATTTTACTGCTTTACAGCTAGTTTTGAATTATTTTTGTAAAAGCTGCTGCACAAGTTATTAACGTTTTCTTGGCAGCAATAAAGAGCTTTCTAATGATGCATAAATAATGCGTTGAAAATGCGAAGGACGAAAGTTATGAACGAGTTCGAAATTTCCGCTACATTACGACGGCATGACTTTAAAATCAGGAAAACTGTATTGTAAAACGATGACTTTTGAACTCCTCCTAAGGTATTTCTGAGTATAGGAAGATTTTCATTAAAGAAGTCTGGCTACTTATGTAGTTTGTTAGCATATATTCTTGTCAACATAGGTACATTACTCTCAATACCTAGGCAATTGATTCCACCAGTACTTATAGCAATTCAGATTTATGCGCCGAACCCTAAACGATGGGTGCGTGCGCAGTCGCACGATTGATAACTACAGTTCTATGAATAAATGGATGAACCATTATAGAATAAAGGATCTGCCCCGACCCGATTGTTTGTTGCAAACATCCCGACAGGCGAATATGTATGTGTTGTGGTTCGTCTCGGTCTACAGTCTATTGACGAAGATATACCTGAATAGGCAAGGTTTGATGCCAATGTATGGACTATGGACACATCTATTTTCCTCAAGTTTGTTCAGCGTCTCAATTAAGTAATTAACTGAGGTTTTTTCTAGACTCCTCCCAAAAGATTTGATAAACTTGCTGAATGATGCTGACTGAGGTCATGATAGACCACAATTTTTTCGTAGGCATTTTGTTTGTATGAATTTGCAACATAACGCTAATTGATGAAACAATTAAGTCTTGGATAAAATAAGCTTAGAAAGGTCACACAGGACGTTCATATCAATAGATATTGGCAAATATGTACAGAAATGATTTGACTTTAAATGCTATATTTGAACACGGCTAATAGCTTCAAGAGAAACTAGAAAATCAAGTTTTGTTGTTATGAAGACGATAAATTGATATACCTACGAATCGTTGTAAATTTTCCCTGATACCGAATAACTACATACACTTAATTTGATTATAATTATCAAAATGCATATGAAAATATCAGTGTTTATATGAAAGTAATGACTACAACAAGCAATAAAAGAAATTACCACCTGACAAGCTTATCTTTATGTACCCTTAATATCAATCAACTGTTAATATAAACTTTCCACTGGAAAATAATATATTTGAGGATCAGTCCTTACGGCACAACATATAAGACCTTCTATTGTACCAAATACTTTTCCCGGGATAACTAGTAGATACTGTAAGAAAACTATCATAAAAACTTACTTTTTCGAAAAGAGTGTCTATGGAGTTTCTTGCCGGCTCATTTCCATGAGACCCTCTCCTTGGTACCGTGCAACTAGCTTGGTTTCAGAAAAACTTTTGCGGGCCCACTTGCATTTAAAATAAGAGAGATCATTGTACAAAATCACGGCCTATTAATCAACAAAAACTATTTACAGCAATAATTATGCCAAGAATAAAGATGTAATATTAAAAGGTTATCATTGTACGATGAATGAGCGCTTTCTCTATATCCAGTCACCTTGGCCAATCACCTGTGAAAGACGTTTCCAGTGTTTACAAACAGACAGACACACACACATGACACTGTTCTTTATACAAGCTTGTTGTTTCTTCGATAACTCCTTTGTTATCAACTTTCTTGGCTAGTTATCATTGTGTGCTAGTACTTGTGAAAACCCACTTGAGATAATGTGGACCTATTGGAGCTTTATTGAGTTTCATTCTGTTTGTAATTGTAGTTGCTATCTTTGAGGAAAGAGACAATAAATAAATAAATAAATAGGTCCGATTCTACTTCTACTAATGTTTCGAGAACATAACATGGACGAATGTAAACAAAATCAAAGAATTTCCTAAAAGTTAGAGAAGAATTTTCGTAAGCGGCTGAAAGCCACTTTCACATGCAAAGTCCAGGACCACCATCAGACTCTTCATTGTTTCTCGCAAATCGTGTAGTAATAATACATTATGAGAATTGAGTCGGCCATTATTTATGAACAATAACGAGTGGCGTGGTTGCGAGCCTCGGAGCGGTGACCGAGTCGGCCTGATTGGATAATGGCGGCCTGGCCACTGATGCCGCGATGCATTACTGAACTATATTTAACTGAAAATGTACCTCCTACGAAAATGTAACGGTTCGTTTTACTCAGTGACGTGGGTTCATGTGACTATACACGAGTGTCCACCACATATGCGGATCCTGCGCATTAGGAGTCTTCAGAAATAGATCTTAATAATGAGGCTGCAATTAGGGATTTGAATAATGTTCTTGGAATTGTTGACACGTTTTACTCTGATTTTATGATGACGATAAAGATGTTAGAATAGTTGGTGGTGTCAGATTTACTGGAAAAGTGTGAAAGACACGCGTACGGTCCTTACAATGTACCACACGAGGATCGTACCTATGCGTAATATTCCAATTTCGATGTTCATTCATAGGTTGCTATTACTCAACATATTAAAATCGCAAACATCATGAATAATAAATCATCTTAGTATAGACACGTCGAGTGGCCTCCTTTTGGCTACGGATCATAATTTCAGTAAATATGATGCGCGTCTTGTGTCATATCAACACGCGCGATATTTGTTTTGGCAGTGCTCGTGACACACCTAACTTGGAACCGCAACATCCAGACTTATCTAAACAAATTGATTCAGTGACTTCCGAAAGCTGCTCGAATTAACTATCACGTTCGTCATCGAACCGGACTTGCGCCACAACTGCCATCGCCAGATGCTCGTTCGGTCGCCCCCGCTTCCGTGACGTTACTTTTGGCACCCGAATCTAATTACGAAACATCTTCAACTACATGCTATCAAACTTCCTAAATCCATACGTACCTGTATCTGTATACAGGATAAATGGCCTGTTATCAAATGTCCACTCTCGTCACTGTCACGCGCATTCAATTCAATTTCGCAACAGCTCACTTTAATTTAGATCAATTTTGAAGACAACAAACAGAGCGTTTGCGGTAATAAACGAGCTCGTCCGCTACAGCAAATCAAAATAAAACCGCATCAGCGACGCTGTTGTGCTGGAATTATCTGACCTTTTGACATTCTGGAACATTAATGAAATGATTGATGTGTGATTTCTAGGTTATTGTTATATTTTCTCTTGGCAAAACTTCAAGATATCGGGTTACTGTAGTCTTATTGTCAACGACGTCCTCATTAACGATTAAAGTTCCTCTTTCACCGCCCTTTTTTATGTTGTATCGCGCGGCCTCATTGTGAGTACTTGTTCGTTCCCGTCAATTTATTATCGACACTAAAAGGCGAGATGTTCATGACAATTACAACTGATTGGGCAGTTTGATTTTATCAGCATGTGTCACAAGAGTTGGCTGGCATGGAGGTCAAGGCTAGGCGACCCACTTAGCTTGTCTCTTAAATAGGTCGGCCACTGACCTTCACAGTGCAACAGCTGAGACGCACCTGCAAGAAAGTGGCACTTTCCTTGAATCTCACAAAATTTGTGACACTTTGATTGATCCTAGCGCCAAATAAAATATGATTTGGGAAATATTTTGTCTGAGATTTCTCATAAATATTTTGAAGAATTTCAGTATCTACTTCTATTTATTTTCAATTTTCCAACTCTATATATATTCAAATAGTTCCACTTCATCCGCGATATTTATTGTACATTATGAGGCATTTGATTAAGTACTATTACGATAAATCGGGTCTTGCAGGGTTGCTAGGAGGGCTAAGACTAGACATATAAATTTTACATCAGCTGTGCATTTATACTATCTAGTTCATGTGTCCGTGGGTCCCTCTGCTCACAGAGCAATGTAATTTTATTATCTTATCGAGGTCGTTCACTTTTGACATTCAACATTCATTTTGTGATAGCGAAGAATAAATAGCTGATGACCGCATAAGTTGACAAGATTTATAGAAAATCTGGCTGTGCAGAAAATGCATTCTTTCGGTACCAAAATAGGCTGAAAGTTTTGAATTCTTGCATTTTGTATGCAGCTGTTATTTCGCTCTCTTACGATCTCTGTCGGTGCCAAAATGAATAAAATAACCATCTAGGTCACCTTTATATTATAAATAGCCTCCTCACCAGAAAACAATCTGCAAGCGGTTCAATATGTAATAGTTGAATTTGTATGTTTCAGACGCAGATGAGCGGAGATCGAGCAGGGTCGCAGTGCGGACTGACCTCGCTGCTGCCGATGTCGTGCGGCAGGCGTGCCGCGGCGTTCGCGCGCGACCTGCACTCGCGGCTCAGCAACCTCGGCGGCGCCAGCGACGACCACTGCGAGAGCAGCTGGCTGACGCGCGACGCCACTGTGCCGCACCGGGCAACCACCTCCACCGCCGCACGAGACCTCGACACCTTCTACGACTTCGAGCTCGAGTGCGAGAGCCCCTCCAGCCCCGTCGATGAGTACGAGCCCGCCTTCCCTGAAAGATCTCCTACCGACAACCAAGAACAACCGTTTTACGACGTTGACTCTGAACCCGAAAAACCTAAAGAACAAACAAAATTTTTATTACAGCAACCAGACAAAACGAAAAATGGTTTCATATTTTCTACCGCCTTTTATACGGAGTGCACTCCACCAGTGAAACTTCAGCCAATTCCCAGGGAAAATGGACACGCAGATAAACGTTTATATTCGGCCATTACTTTTGAGGGTTGTGCTCGTCAAAATAGCTTCGATGAAATCGACTGTGCCGCCAAACCCATTGCTGCCTTAGAAACAGACTCTTTTAGTTTAACTAACTTTCAAAGTGCCACAATAGACAGTGACTCAGAATTCGAATCTGCCAAGAGTGAACCTTCAGACATTGTTGAATTTGAGGAAGACTTTCAAAATGAGAAAAGCACCGAAACCTACACAACAGAATGCGTGGAAAACTTATCACTCGCTGAAGCTGAAATTCCGCTTGATGAGGAAACGCCGACAGAAGCCCCAGAACAAGTTTTAGAGACAGAAAAAGTTACACGCAATGAACATAGGCCTGAACCGTTACACATAATAACCAGTGAAGTTCCTATAGAAAACGAAGTATTGCCTACACCTGAAGTCGAGCCGTCCATTTTGAGTGCAGAAAGTAATGATGAAGATCAAAAACAAACAGAAACAGAAATAGAAGATGACCGACCACAACGTGTTCGGCGCTGCTCTTCACTCAAAACTGGTAAAACGCCACCCGGTACGCCAGGACGTAAAAAGATCGTTCGTTTTGCGGATGTCTTAGGACTGGATCTTGCGGATGTTAAAACCTTTATGGATGAAATTCCAGTTGTACCAAAATCCGCATATGACGACCTCACTGGGTGTGATGTCCAGAGTACCCCACCTGCCCGGCCTGCACCTCGGCTTGGAGCACTCACACTGGTTCCACTATTCCAACTACCAGTGGACATCACAGATAAACTCGAAACGCAAAATGTGTGCCTTGAAAGTGCGCGAGTATGCGACGGCGTACACGTCACCGTGTGCGGCTCCGTGCGCGTACGAAACCTGGACTTCCATAAGACTGTACACATACGCTACACAATGAACAGGTGGAAAACGTACACGGACCTGCAAGCGTCCTATGTGCAGGGATCGTGCGACGGTTTCTCAGACCGCTTCCAATTTGTATTGTACGCTCCGGCGATATCGTCGGGACAGCGGTTGGAGCTGGCCGTGAGATTCTTGTGCAAGGGCCAACAGTTCTGGGACAGCAACAGCGGCGCTAACTACTGCTTCGACTGCTTGGCGCTGGGCCCGATGACAGCCGCCAGTGCGACGAACGCGCCGGCAGCGTCGGGTCCGCTGCACCCCACTGTGGACTGGCACCCGTCGTTCTACTGACGCGGCCGCGAAGAGCCGCGAGGTGACAGTGTCGAGGCGACGAGCAGCGCGTCCGCCGCCGCGCGGGCCGGCGAACACATTCCTGCGCGGGCTGCCCGCCGGCGGCCCCGGGCGAGGCAGAGCGGGCGTCCTGAGCTCTTCAATTGATGAGGCTTCACGTTGTAAAGCGTACTTGTGATATAAATTAGACTAGGCGTAGATATTGAAATCGACGAGTGTGCGACTCGTCTTCAGAGTGCCATTTTGCAATAACGATGTTTCGAGTTAATATAGAATGTTTGTATATTTCATAGATTTTCGTTCATACTATGTTAACTGTAGCGTAGCGTCCCGTAGGACAATAAAATGTGATGTTTGTGTGTGCGGTGAGTGCGGCCGCGCCTCTACACATATACATATATACATAAATATAAGAGAGACGAATTCTGAATGATATTAATTAATATTTTAATACATTTTTATGACATTATTAGACCTTTGTAATAATTATAATATGTCGAGTTAAGAGTATCACGGTATCACCTAGATAGAAAGATTTTATTCACATAACGTCTTAATGAACTGTAGATAATACGAATATCCCTAGTTATAGCATCTTTGGTGACATAATATATCTTCCTTGTTACGCCGTTGTAAAGTTTTTAAATAGTTAAAGTAGTATAAGAATAAGAACAATGTTATTAAAAATGTTTCGAAACTACGAATCCTATGCGAATATTGTAACTAAAATATTTTATATCGATGTTTTAATCTGGATATATTTATATTTTATATTTTTATAATCACGGTATCATGACATACTTCCTATGTGAGAACTGATAAATAATAGCCAATTGTTAATTCAGTTTTGAGATTTTAATAAATGAGACTATTAGAAATTACGAAATTAAATTATTGTTACTTTTAAGCGATATTATAATTTATTTATTAGGCCGATCTTTTGTCTATTTTGTATATGTACCTGAATTCTTAAAATGTGGCCATATTAATTTTAAACAATTTGAATGCTATCCTTATGAACTATTATTGTTACTCTTATAATTGACTCCTGTTTTATAATAAATACATACCTAATAAATTAATGTGCATAATTATGATCTGGTGGTTTATCTTATATGCCCTGAAATATTAATAGTGATACTTAGTTCCTGTATTTGGATAAAGCGAGCTCGTTAAATTAAATTTTAGCAATTGGCCAAATGAAATCAGACAAAAGGTAGGTAAATATGATCAGGTGCTTCAAGCAAGAAAACAAGGATCCAGTACGTTAAAGAATTGAACCAGCCATACTGGTCTTCAGAATTAATAAAATAAAAGGAATGTTTGGGCATGCTCATCATAAATCGGGATATATGGCTCAGTCAATTTAAACATATAATGGTACTTAAATAACAGAAATTCGCAGTCGCAAAAATTGGTGGATACCTTTGGTTCACTATTATTAAAAGTAAAATATTAAAGACCACATCGACTACCTCGATATTCGAGGTCAAAAGTCGAACTTTTGGTAAGTGGGCTAAAAGATTTTGGTATACATATACATATAATCACTATGGACTCATCCCAGGTGCAGCCGGACATACCTGAATCCTCTATCCATTATTGAAAAGTTGTGCATTCAGAAGATGCCCAATTCATTTATACTTGTAATGGCGCCCAACGTGGGACTACATCTGTTACATACCAAGGCCCAGGTCTCTAGAAGAAACAAAAAACTGTTTAAACTAAGTAAGTACTTTAATTACAGAATCTTAACAATTAGCAAAATATTATATCACAATTACACTTTAATTTGATCGCGTAATAAATAATTTATTGCAGCCTAAGGTACAGATCATCAGGTAGAGATTTAGGGAAAGACTGACAGAGCTGAATTATTTAACTCTGTATTACACAATAAAATAATAGAATCACCATTCATTCAAAGAGATAGGTAGTTTTCTTAAGCTAAGGCATTATTACTAAAATATACAATTTCATAAAAAATGGAAGCTGTACTTATAACGGTTGCCGCTTAATATAAAAATATGGACATCACTTAAATAATTAATTACAATAAATAGTTACATTTTCGCGCCAATAGCCAAGATGGCGGCGATCACGACTTACACAACAACAAACAATACGAAGCTTTACGTCTAATCTTTTAAATATCCTAATTCGTCATTAGTTTATCAATTTACTGGCAAAATGTACACCGTTACTATTTTTCATTCGCTTTTCTATACATATTCTTTATTCACATAAATTAAATAATAAACTACATTAATTGTTATCTATCAGAAAGACAGGTAAGTCTTGTTTTAACGAACCTACGTATATACAAACTTGTATTTTAAGTAAAGGCATATCAAAGAGAGGAATAAGGACTTTACAATAGGTACATAGGTACCGTGACCGTGTATTTCCGAAATATTTGAGTCGTAATTCACTGGCTAGGCTCTTTAACTTCTAACTTAAATTCGATCAAATAGCCAGAAGATTTATTTAACTTTAATAACATGAATTCATTCTTCAATAAGGAGGTTATTTTCCAACGAAGAGACCAAAAATAAATCCACCATGGCCACAAACAAGCCTTTACAAAAATAGTCTAAATAACAAAGAACTCAAATATTACGTTTCAGTCACTGGATACATCAGCATCAGTCCTCCATTTTGAAATTCATCTCCTCACTTCAAAGTCTAGAAGGGATGGGCTACCCATCAGATTAATACGGTTATACTCTTGGGGTCTTATGTGCCCTTCGTGTTCTAGAGCTACGGGGCGTAGGGACCGTAATTGTGGGGTCCCTAAGAGCCCTGAGTTGCATATGTAACCTCTGTTTGCAAAACTCGTAGAATTCTATCTCCCTAGTGAAGTTTGCTCGGACGATCTGCTTGACTTCTTCGGAGACGGGAGGCTTGAAGGCGTTGCGGTTGATCCGGCTGAATGTGTTCATCTCTTCTGTAAGTTGGAAATGGTGTGAAGTGAGTATCTTGTAAATAAATATGACAAATCTAAGAGTTAAGAGAGGGGGTCTTCTGAGTATGATATTATGCTATCATAATCGTTAGGTACTAATAGCTACTTTAAATGTGAAAGTCTGTCTGTCGCGCTGCCAAGTCTGTATGTCAAACCAAAAAAAGGAGGAATAAAGTCTGAAATCAGTAACCTTCATAGAGCAAGCATGGTGTTTAACGCTCAATCTTTCTCAGGGGGATAATAAAAAATGGCTGGTGATCATGATGATGAGATAGTCTAGAATTCAAGACAGGACATAACTAGAATACATTTTATCCTGTATGAGAGCCTTTTGGAATAACCAGTTATATCTGGTAATTTTACCTACATAACATCATAACAGTTTGAATTGATAACACATGACGCACCAAATGCAATGGTATCTGTTCGCTATAAATAGCTCGAGAGGATTTACGCAGTGGAGTGAGGTAGGTCAAGTCGATACCGCATACCTATCATATGGTTTGTATTGGACAATTAGTATTCGGCTGAGTAATCGGCTTATGATTAATTTTCTGCTTCCTCAAATCAAGAGGTTTCTCTTGTTATGTTTTATTTTTAGTAACATTAGCTTTGAAATAAGTGTCAAAGAAAGAATATGATAGCGCAAGAACAAGATTTTCTATAAACTCAATATATACAGCTCATATATAATTTATATGCTTGAAGAGTGAGTACTTGAAGAACATACATAGCAAATAGAATAGGACTGCTTGATTGAATGGCTTTTTTAGCCAGTTCACCGACAGATTATAAACTCAACGAAAATATTTTATCAACCCAATTAGTCGTAGATAATAACTGCCGAAAAGTAGACAAGATTCCATTTATCTGCATAAATCTACGGCAGTCAATAATAACCCTTGTTACGGTCATTTGATACGAAGAAATGAGTCATGTTGTGTGGAAAGTTTTGAGTATTAACGTGGATGGAAGAATACGACAAAACGAAGGATTAATTTATTGTCTGAAAGTGGTTAGAACGAATGAGATGAAAAAATTGTGCCGACCCCAATAAAATTACTGTACAGGCAGAAGGATGATGAGTGAATACTAACCCCAGTACAGTTTGAGTGCTCCCTGGAAGAACCTGGGCACGTATCTCTCCAGCGCCAGCAGCGTCGAGTTCATATCTTCGAGAACTCCCACCACCGCGTATTGCTCTTCCACCACGCGCTTGGCGCGCTGCAGGGCTTCCACACTGTTGAAGGGGCTGGAATAACATAATAAACATAATAATTAAAATTATATATTATGAAGATGCAAAAGCTTTAATAAAAAGTTCATGTAATTCGATATGGACGTAAGTTAAATCAGAGAAATAATATTTTAAGCGCCTTCAGAAATAGTCATAGCAATGTTTGCTCAGACGTGCAGTGCGCATGCGCATTTTATTTTGTAATCTCCACCTGTTTTCCGTCTTGTGATTACTGAACAAACGTTTTTAAACATAATCGCTTTAATTCGTGCATTTATTTCACGAGTTAGCTGAAGATGGGGTGGTGTTTTCAGGCTTTATAAAAACCCTCTTTTTCTTTCACTATCACCGTTTCCACAACACACAAGTCAAAATCAAATGAAATAAGAGTACCGACATACATAAACCAACCTAGATACTTTGCATATTTTGTTAACTTGTAAGGTACTAAAAAACTAAAACTACACCCGCATGCATGGATTCTATAGTAAGTAGATACTTACGTGCACTGTGGCTCATGTCCGCAGAAGAACAGCGTTTGTCTCCGATGGTCACCGATACCCTCGTGAGTCTGACCTTCCACGTAGCGGCACTCGCGATCACCACTCAGGACACAGGTTTCAAAGTCCTGGAATCATAATATTATAGTGAGTAAATAAAAAAAAACTCTACCTACTAACACCTAAAATAAAACTGAAGAAATTGTTATGTTGAACGCGAAAATCACAGGAACTACTGGGCCCATTTGGAGTAAGTATTCTTTCAGTATTAGATAGCCCATTCACCAAGGTAGGCTTTAGGCTACTTTTATCTGACTGCATGAAATAGATCAAACAGGAGGTGGGTAAAACCGTTGGCGGAAGATAGTACCGAAATAAAATAAAATGAGGGGCGTAGCCAAAAAATCTTCCTTATTATGTTTTAGTGCCACAGGCGACAGTCGAACTAATAATAAAGATGTTCATACGCAGGTACCTACATATTAGTTTTTGCGCACATTATGTTACCTCGTCATCCTCCCATCTATTTTGTCGAACAATATTTTTAATTATCGAACGCTTATTATCACAGGTCAGACTAAATACTAAGTACTTTCAGTTTTTTGCACAAGTAATTATATCATCAATTTTTTTGCTTATGCAAAACTAATTTATTTTTTATGCGATGCTAACTAAGTTGGCGTTTTAGCGAGCTCTCTTCAAGGCGTGAACTTAAAACTTATTCCATTGGTATATTACCTATGTAGGTGCACAACACATGCGTACATTGAAACGGTAGGCTGATTGGGTGTCTGCAATCATCCAGTTTATCAACGAAATTAGATCTGTTGGTTTAATGAGGTTCTAATGTATGTTCGAATTCTTTTGCGTATCAAAGACACGTAGTCAAAAGTACTATCGCTTTCTATTAATGTCACAGCGATAATAGGAATCATTTATATTGATCTGCCTACCAGGCCTAGCAAGAATTTCACTATTGATTAGACCAATTACTGCATAACTTCAAATGAAATAATTAGTAAGACCCCCTTGAAAACAGTGGAAATCGCAACCTGTTTTGTCTTCAACTCTACTAGACATAGTTACACAATTCCACCGTATTACGCTTAAATAGTTTTGAAATGGTAATCACAACAATAAAACAGTTACAGCAAAGCTTACTGGTTATTCCAAAGACCACTGTAATCTAAGAAAGGTATTCGAAACAGCTTCGCGAATCGAGAGCATGTCGGCCATTTGTACTTAGTTTGAGTGCGGAAAAGCCACAATAATGCATTTCCTGAGCCTTTTGATCGATAGCCGGCTTCTTAGATACGCATCGCGTGTAGGCAAGATAGTGGCGAGTGAAAATAGGGCGAGTGGGCGGCATTACATGATCTATAATTCATAAATAGAAATGGCTTTACGATAATATCTGCATATTCGAATAAGCTTCTATGAAATCTTAGAGATTTGGTGTAGCCTGATGCAAATGTTTGAAGCATTTTCAACAAATTGAGAGCGACTTTGAGAGAAATAGAGACAAGTTAAAAACGCCATTAAAATTATATTTTTTTTTAAAGAGAAAATATGTTCAACATTAAAGAAAAAAATATGCGAGTAATTCATATTATTGTTCTGTTTGCTAAGCATAACGAGATGAAAAAATACTTAGAGGAGCTAGTGATGTGCTGACTTTAATACATGTAATTAATTTTACTTTTATGTATTATTTTATGTAAAAAGTTGATTCCTATTTTGCCGACGAATTTTAAGAAATACTTGTTACACAATAAATAATATTATATTTTTTACCACAGCCTTCAATTGTTTTGTCAGTAAATGACTTAAAGCTAATTCATGTGTCCAAAAATATCTAGGCTTTCGCAAATTACTTATCTAAATGTACCGGTTCAGATTTTAACGAGCTTTAACCACAACAATAATTAGTTTCGACTGGTGACCTAATTTCGATTAGTTACATTCTAAATGTGTTTACATTTAGTTCAGAAATACCTTTTGAATTAGGTCATTAGATTTTGCATATTATCATGAAATTCTCAATATGCGAGTGCCTTACAAAAAATTAAGTGACACTTTCCACTACACTTTCCTTCAATTTAATCTCCTAGCTAAAAAAGCCCTTAATTAATAAAAAAACACACTTGAATATATGTGCTATTCATTTAACAAGACGAGAATAAACAGTCATAAAGGTGCCATTGGCGTCAATTCTCATAAAATACAATCCTTATAGCCCTCTCGATCACGATTGCACCATCTCACTAAGGTGCAAATATGCAATTTAAGTGACCAGTTTAGATTCTAGATTAAGAATCCGAATGGCAATTGCTACTAAAATAGCAATAACGATTTATGTACGATAAAGGACCTGTAAGTGAGTTCTTTAATTATTTTTTCTCACAGATAAAAGAGATTTAAGAGCCGTGCATAATAATTTTAATTATATCTTAATAACAGTTATAAAACAATATCTCCTACTGAAGCTATAGGGCGTAATAGCCAAATAATAGGTACAATTTTCATTCATAAAATCTAATAGTTATTTAATCTCATAAGCAATTGGAAGAAGCTAGAAATGCTACTGCAACACAGATTTCCAAGTTAATAATAATTATTAGAAAATTAAAAAGTATCATAAACCCATTATCTATTCGATTCAATAACACAGTAGTTATGGCGCACAACACTGTTCTATTAGCGCAGTGAACATCACTAGTAGCTCGTTAACTGCTCAAAACTGATGTATCATTCCCATCAATACATTAACCCAATTAATCCGTGAATCGTTAGACGCATTGCATCGATTTACTTTTCTTTGTAAGTGATCGATCGTGAGCATCGATTCGTGCCCGATAGCGTCGTGACCGAGTGATCTGGTCGATCTGAACTCTTGACCATGGGATTCCACTGTTCTACTGAATGAATGTTCTGACAGCACTAACGGGCCCGTCTTGAAAAAATGGGGAAATTCGACACAGAGAATCGAATCGAACAACAATCGGAAAATCGGTTGTCAATTAAAGTCCGGATGGTGGAATTTGATGGGCTTGAAGTGGGTTTTCGGAGCAAGTAAATCGCGAAAGCTTGAGAGTTTACTGGCCCGTAATGATAATACCATGGTTATTGGCCATGGCGTTAACGGTCGCATTAAAAATTGATTTATACACCAGAGATGAGCCGGGGTATAATTGTTCTGCTATTGTGTTGAGAGAAATCGTGATAGGAACAAGTTATTGTTTGAGTTGTATGTATATGTATGTTAAGTCTAATGATGCCTATGTCAGCTTAGCATGTAATATTAGAGGTCATAAACACAACGGTTTGCTGCGCTAATTTCGGGACTTCACTCTCTAGTATAAAATTGCCTTCAGAAACGACTTGAGGCTCCGCTTTTGAAAACTGTTCAAAAACTGCGTAAGTAACGTATAATGAACCTTCCGAAGAATGAAATATTTTCTAATAAAATCACATAATCGAACCAACAAGTTATCACATAGTTGATATTGTACAGCCAACTGTAGGTAGCCTAACATTCCTAGGTAATGGTATCAAGGATCAACTCCCGCGCAGCTTGCGGCTCGGCACGTGTTCAATTTTAACCGATTCTTCGGCAAATTGACGGCCGATCAACCCGCTGTGATTCGATGCCTATCTGACAGTTTACTTCACAAAAACATAGATTTTTTGTAAGATACCGAAAACAGCCGAATAAAGTTTGTAAGTATTTCAGATGTTTTTGCTGTAACTGTGTGGATAAGAGAATGTTTTTCTCGGATTTAAGAAAAAATATTACGATACCAAGTTTAACAAGTTTCCAAGAATGTAGTTTGCCAAGTTGAGGTTAATTAGGCAAGTCTTTGTGAAAAAATGCAGACCTCACGATATTGGATTTTTTATACAATAAAAAAACGACAAGATACCATTTTCACCGATACTTAAAAGCATTGGCGATCAAAAATCGTGTCTGCATTTCCAGATTATGTTATTCAGCCTAATAGATGGCTGGTTACGATCATCCTATTACCTACACGTTTCAGGGTACACTATAAAGTGTTTCCAAGTAATTCTAGCCAAACTGCAATCACGAACAATATGTGCTGCAGCGATAATCATGGCTGCATGAAGCGCTTTATTTCAAACCAGATCATTTTCACCGTTAGCAAATAAAAACCTATCTCGTAGGTACATAAACGAATGGAGATCATGCCACGATTGCTAAGTAACAATAAAAAAAAACTAATAGCTAACACGTTTCTCACACGGGTTCGTTATCAAAACTATGAATATCTTAGTGTGTATTGCAATTGAAGCAATTCTATTGATCTTGATATGGCTACTGTTTTCGCCAAAGAAAATAATACTTTTAAAGTGTCACCAAGCAAATCACCAGACATAAAGTATTTATTTGAGGGGATTGAAATACTAAATGGAGGCTACAAATTTTCATCTAGGCTGACATTAAACTAACTAAAGTATTTATGCAGAAATACTGAAAAACTTATTCAACTTCATGCTAAGTTGAAAGTGTTTGAAACCACTAAAAAAACAAAGCAATTACATAACTACGTAGTCTATCAAAGGCAAAAATCTCGACACTTAATTAGCTACTAATCCCCTATTTAGCTTTTATTTATCCTGTCATAACGCGATTGACATGCATTGTGCACGCTTCTAGATCAGATAACAGGCAGACGCGATGATTAATAGCTATGATGAATAATTGCATGTCGACTTTTTTGTAGCATTGTAGGTGTCAATGTGAACACCATGTGGTTGAGTGTTCAAAAGCAATGGTCTATGTGAGCGATATACTTATGTGTTTATAACTGTTGTAATATGTGAACGATATGCTCGTACTTATATTTAGAACTTTACGTTTGCTATTAGAATATTGCTAATATTTAAAATAAAGATTCATGGACATTGGTATCCATTAACACCAGAAACAAAATCGTTTAAGCCTGAAACGACATGACATTTTGCTTACAGAAAACCTGAGATATATGTATACAGTTACAGGATAAGGTACACACACACGTCAAATAGGCTTGGTTTGATGAAAAACTATTATTCCCATACCCAAATCTCCCTTCCCATATACCAAAATATTTAAGCCCAATTTTCTTTTTTAGTATATAAATGGAATCTTACCTTTTTCAGCCATGCAGGGTCAGGCAGCGGAAGGTCGGGGAAGGCCCTCTTCCTCTCCACGTAGTACCACGGAGCTCTGACGTAGTAGTACCATGAGATCACCCTCTCCACCGGGTCACGGACCACATTCACGTATATTGGCGACGGGAAACCCAACCTGGAATATTTTGTTACCAATCAATAAACTTGAAAATAGGGTAAAGAAAATCAAGAAACTTTTTTTTATCTGAAAGCGCGTACTTCTTCGAAGTGGCGGGTCAAAGGCCTTTTCCAGCCCGAGATAAGTCTATAAAACGGTTGCTATTTTTAGCTCGGATAACCTTCCATCATAAAGTATCTTCTTTTTTCCGTCTATATTTTTCTAGATAATTGAATTGCAGCACAATAACAATTCCCGCAACTCATAATAGACAACAACCTATCTATGTCATCCATTGACATCATCAGAAGTTTTTGTAACTGCTGAAAAACTGTAGATAAAATTCAATGCAATCAAAAGTTAAATGAAAAACAGTTGCACCGAAACGCAATATTCTGCTCTCGTTACAACGGCCGATGGTTAAACAATAGAGATTAAATACACTGTTTTTACACGTGCCTCTGTTCTGTAATTAACACTAACAAGAGAGTCACCTATCAGGTAATAGTTGCTCGCAATTAACGCTACCTCATTCATTAATCATGTTATATTTACTTCTATACAACCAATAAAATTTGGTGCAGTGTGATTGATGTTTGAGTGTCGGCGGCTTCGTCTTAAAGCCAAATGGAACAGTGAGTCAATGCGTAAATATGAGTATCAGTGCCTTGAATGACAGCCGCGGGTCTGTTAAGTTTTTGTTTCATATCATTGAAGATTTAGCGCCAGATACCGCTAGTTCATGCATCATTTGAGGCTTTGAATGGTTTCCGAACTAATAATTGGTTTTGAATGTAAATGGTTGCAGTTTGATTGTCTGAGTCCCAGATCATGTCTGGCGTATTTTTTATTGTAGTTGTACTTTCATAGTTTTGATATTGCAGAAGTTTACCCATTACGGTTTGATTTAACAATTTGCAAACATAAATACAGCGAGGAGTTTTGATGTTTATTTTGTTTTCGATTCGCTCATTTCACGGCTCAGTCGCCGGCGGCGGTTTGTGCCTCTCAAGCTCTCTGCTATTAGTATCGCGAATTCACAACCACTAACTTAAATAGTACATACAAGTCGTAGATCCCTAAAACTTTGAAAGGCTTTCATTGTAAAGTTACCCTGTTATATTTCCGTCGAACCTTAAGGCAATGTTATTAAAACTTCACGCCAGGATTCATGATACAACTTCAACGTTATTTTGTTTCTTTTTGCAAAATATAAGTTTTCTTGGTTCTTTTTTTAAAATTACTTTCACGATATTTTTCTACAATCTTACCTCGGAGTCTTATAAAAAAATTACGCTACATTTTTACTATCATGAAATGTCAGCTGTATTAAGAGGAACGATCAAGAAACAAAGGCAGCTGGAATGAATGTTACTCATGAGATGACGTCAGATGAAGTATGGAAGAGGAAGACGGGGTACGGCGACTCCAATACTGCAAGAATGATGAAGATAAATGTTAGCTTACCTGGTGAAGTTGGTGTAGCAAACGTGTTTGATGTAGGAGGCCGGGGGGTCATAGCTGGACACCAGACTCGCGAGGGCTACTTGGTCGGCTGGCGCCAGCCGAATCGTCTCCACGCGCTGAACTGCGTCTCGGTGGAAACCTACACACAGGTAATACTAATTATTAGATTTTCATTTCTATGTTCTTGTAGCTTCCATATATGTATTTACAACTACTAAAGGACACGACTTGGCCTAGTGTGGTAAATATATTCGCTCAAAATTAAATTACCTTTCAGTAATTATAAAATGCTTTACACAGGGCTATTTTACACATATCGATGTAAAATCTATGCTATGTCATAACAGCTAAGATTTTCCAATTAAATTAGAAAAGCTAAGTGGTAATAAACTTTATTGAAAGCTGAGCAAAATTAACCAATTGCCTTTACAAAAATGCCTATTAATGTATTGAATAGCTTTTGAAAATATTTGTCGTTAACATCGAACTATGTTAATATCATAGAGGTAATAGATATACTTATTTTCAACTAACTTGAAGTTTTTGAGATTGTCAATTATTTAATCAATTTTTTAAATCACATAGATTTTTATAAAGATTAATTTGCTTGTACGAATAAAGTAGGTCCATATATTCAGTTGTGGAATGTTTTCACAATCTTAAAACTTAATGAGCGCCTTTGCAATGACTGCGAGCGGCATTTTAGCGCCAGGACCAACAAACTCGCTAATGACCGGTGTATAAGAGAACTCGTTTACCAAATAAATTCAGCGCTTAATTGCTTAAGAAATTAAATATTTGAGTATTAAATTCTTAAGTGTTTCAGTGTAAGAAACTAAATCGCAGTCATTAATAATGATCAACTTTAATGGAGTTAATTAAATGTTTTTGGATATAAAACACGGTACTTATTAAGTACATTTATTTGAAGTGACCGTGTATACGTTTTATCGTTAATTGATGTAAAATTACTGTTTCTGAGAACTTCAATACAGACAGCACCTAAGAGCAGATTACACTAGTTTGCGGCAGTTTGATGAATACAAATATTTCTTATAGTCAACTTGCTCTAGCCAAACAGTAACAAATTGCGTGCGTATTTTACTCGCGAACCAAGGTGCGTGAACAATTCTGGTGGTATCCCGCCATTATATTTTCAAATCACGATGTGTTTGGTGCAAGCCCTTATTTGTTTCTGCGAACCATTTGTTACATGCAACCAAGATGCAGTTTAAAACATTGCTTGCACTAAATAGGAGCTAGTCTGCGCTTAGCAGGCAATCGATTACTGCACTCTTATGTTCTCTTATTTAATGACCAGCGTGTTTGGTCTGGAGATAATTGTTCCATATTTGTTTTGTTTAGATTTATAGCTGCAATAACAGAACTTGCAGCAGAAAATTAAATTCTTAATGTGGAGGAGCAATGTTTTTATTTAATGGGTTGTTAGACTTAGAACCTACTTATGATTTCTCTACATATTCTGCATCTTAGAATATGAAAGAAATGGTCTTATACTTTTGTTTTGGTATTGTACAATATAAACCTGAATTTCTATTTGTACTACCGTAGTTCTTAGACTAATTAAATTGGACGTTTACAGCAATTTTTATTACAACTTATATTTAAATAACTTCTGATTCTTTATTTACTCACTAAGTACTTACCAAACTGATTCTTATATGCCAGCCTATGCAGCAGTTCCATGAAGGTCTGACTGCCAACCTTAGGCACTCGATTGAAGAACAGGATCTCGGTGCCAGCCCGAGCCGTGTTGTTCAGCTCCCAGGGTTCTGGCACCAGCAGCTCATCCAGGTACTCCTGTTCAGCCTCCTGCTGAGAATCCTCAGGCTCAGCCTCTAGTGTTCGTTGGGGTTTGCTGCGCTCCTGGCGAAAGATAACCATGGAGGTAAGTTATAAGTTGTGGGATATCGGACTTCTTTGCTGGAGAGAGTTACCATCATGTGTTCTAAGAGCTAGAAATATTAGAGGATAACTTTTAAAAAATGTCATAAAGAAAAACGATGAATAAACAAACTGATATGTAGGTTTAGGTACAGGTAAGTATAGTATTTTAGTATTCATAAACTGTAGAAGTCCTATTTTGCAGGATAAATTCTCAACGAGTCAATTAAATATTATTAAATATGAGCTGCTTAGGTTTGCAAAAAGTAAACGAACATTGAACTCTATAAGGGTCTATGATCTCTAAGTAATAAAATTTCCATAAAGTTTTCCTTGCCCTTCCGCCTATTAATAGTTAGTAATGTGATCATGGTCATCGTAGTTTTCAAATTAAAGACGAGTATGCTAATGAGTCTGAGCATGTAAGTTTCTACTAACTCTATTGGAGAGTATACCTAAACGTTTTCTATTTTTTCGTACAGGAAATCTTCCACATTTTCTTATCTTTTTGTAACGTTAATCCAAAGATTAACGTACACAGTTCGCTTCAATTTTCATGGCTTTTCCTGAACTGCATATATAAAACAAAGCTTTTTCAGACTAATAAAACATATAAACCAGCCCTACTAGCCCAATTATTCGTCATTAGCGCTCAGAGAACAACATAAGCTTTTACCATCGGATGAAATAAAAAACTAGTTATAGGCGTTATACCTTTTTACAACCACCCTTGTTATCTTTGAAGATATAAACGAGTTATTCTTGCGTTAGGTGCAAAAGCATAAAAGTCTATTTAATAATTGCATTAATTAAAGAATACATATCCTTTACTTACGTCTGTCAGTACAGATAAATGTTTTTAACTTGCTATATTTAGACGAACCTAAGAATATGATTTGTATCCTCTAGGTGCCTGAAGGCTTAATTAATCCGTTCATAGCTATATTACTTGTTAATGTTCCCTTAGATTACGTCAGTCAGACGACTGTGACTGCGTTCACACGGAGATGATAGGGAGTCTAACCGCAATCTCGTTTGTGTTTATACGTAGTTAGGGCCTAATGTGAAGGTGGTGGAACCTAGTTAAGGTATATTTTCTGGGTTTTGGCATGAAATATAGAAAGATTACACATGACTTTTATCTTTTATCAGAAGAACTGACAAATGCTAACCTGATCCTAAAATTTAACGCAAAATGAACAGAAATGGAATCTCAAATTACTCATTTATACGTAAGGAAGTACTGCAAAGGTACTCCTAATATGCCTGATTAAGATAAAATTTTAAACCAAGCGTCTTCAAAAACAGAAGACAGTCAGACGATGGGTGTCCGCAGCCTATGATGAAATTGTAGTAAAATGCTACGTAACATAACGGATTTCGAAGTTTTTTCTAACTTGTCATTGTACTGAAACCGATCTGTTTGAACCGGTGGCTCACAGGTATGTCTATTATTAGATAGTGGACAGGCGCGATCACGATGAGAATGATTCCAACTCCATTACCTGTCAATGAGGGAGCCACTCGCGCTACAATGCCACTGTAATAGACTATTACTTTAGAAATTCGTACGCAATGTAAGTAAGTATAATTGTGTTATGTAGGGTTGGCTGTTAGTCTTATGGTCAGTCTTCTTTTTTATGAGCTAAAAACTCAATTATATCGGATCGTATTTTCGGTTCGTACCTTTAGAGGGAATGCTAAAAAAGTATGGATAAACCTATGTAACACTTAGACATTTAAAATTAAACAGTACACAATATTCACGTGAGAAAAACCTACCGATCTGTGGAAAGAGATAAATATTATTGGAGAGAACAAAATAGCAGTGTCAAATTGCAATCATTGTATTTTGGAGGCTTATGCCAAAAGGATAAAAACAAAGTCGAATTGCAAAGTACAAAATAACTGTACGCACTCTAAACGATGATAAATGAGTTATCATTCATTTATAATGATTTATTTGCAGATAAACTGTACATAGTATAAAGATACCTCAATTTATAAGGATCGGAAAAAAAACAATAGCGTTTTGTTTGCTCGTCAAACAATAATAAATCTAATTTATGATTGCTAAACGTGATAAATTAGTTATGTTATTTTGGCACATAGCTTTAGGTTTAATACTGTGTACTGTTATAACATTACTCTCATGCAGCCTACGACCAGATGAACAAAAAAGCTTTTGTTGTTCCTCTAAAGAATTATGTGTTATTTACTTCAGGTAAAATCTACATGAATAAAATATACTAGGGGTTTTCGACGACTCAGAGCTTATTTTTTACGGGGTTAAAGTATCTTAAAATAAAATGAAATAAGCAAGCAGTTTCTTAGCAATGACATAAACTAACGTAAGTACAATGCACCCTATAAAATCTCTCCGCGTACTTACTAACTGGTTCTTTAATTACCGAATTAGCTATAAAACCCGCTGATAAAAGAGATTGTAATAAAAAGGTTTTTAGCACCAGCCCTACACGCGTATACATAAAATGCAAGGTGTTACTCACTGCGCCGGTATGCCTCCTTATAGCTTCGAGAGCCACTTTGTACTCTTGCGCAGACGCATACGCGTGCTCCGTGCGGTCCGTAGGGACTCCTGGGGAAAAAGAAATGAATAACTTTAGTGAACGTTTATTATCAACTTAATATAATTATCAAAATAAATGTGACGACTCTGATTAATTGCAATTTTGATACAAATTGATAGGACTAATGAACTATTGTTCTAATTTGGATGTAGCTCTTGGAAAAACTAAAAAAATAAATATTTGACATGGACTGTATACTAATGTTGAGGTATCTTCAAAGTCGACAAAATGCACGCAGTGACCCCAACATAAAGAATAATAAGCGTGTTAAATACAATATAACAAACTACAAACTAACAACAAACCATAAATACCTCCATGGTTTTGTGAGATACAGCAGAAAACAACAGAGAAACGTGCAGTCCGAGATTGGGCGAGATAAGATTTTAAAGAAAGCTCATTGGAAATAGTCACTGAAGGCAAAATAACCAACTATAATCCACAAACCAACTTTAATTTATAGGTAACTCTAGAGCACGTCGTTTTCACAATTTATTTCTCAGTTAAACACAAATGTTCTTTTAAATTCCTTAATGTATACGCTTTTATTACCCGCAGCAAAAACAGCCACAAATGGAATGGACGCTAACACATAATTTACATCTTTTATAATTTCCATTACGTACAATTATATTAGTAGTTTGCGCGAACTGCGGCTGTTGACTCTAGAACTAATCGGACGAAATAAAATTACCGGTTGCGTATTAACTAAGTAACTCCGTGGAACTTTGCAGATGTTTTCAGAGAGTAAAAAACACCCCGTGCTACCTATTCACGAATAATATTGGTAAAAACGTTCGCAATGCTACAAACTTTTTGAGTTAGCTAACTTTGGTGCGGAGAGGCGCGGCGTGAGAAGAAAATGTTTGAAAAAAGAACGTTTGTAGTTTTATTTTTTGTTTTTGGTAACAATGTTGCCATATTACAAAAATTCATTTCATCAGCCAGTATCAATAAAAAATAGATGAATTAATAAAAGAAAGAACAAATTAATTTTTAAATACTAAAACAGACAATAGAATGGCACTCTGCCTTTTCCACCATCTTAAAAGTCTATAAATCACATTACTCTTCACCGATATCGCTTTATCCAAAGCATATCGAACCTCTTTGAGAACAGTACTACAATAAAGTGTTCCTGTTAGATAGTGCGACAGTAATACACTAGATTACATTTCCTTCGCACGACCCAACAGATGGAAATTGTCTTTCACAAATCGGTAATACGCCACCATTGTGTGTATAACATAACTGTATGACTTTCTTGTCATTGCTTTCGGGGTTAATGTGTAGCCATGATATATATTTTATGATTTGTCACCATTTTATTGTCACGCGCACAAGTTGGATTCAAGTTCCTGATACAGAAGCTCTTTTTTCGTTAATCTGTGAAAAGTGTTAAGAGTTTGGTAAGATGTTTTTGTATGTAGTATGATAACAATTGTGAGAACATATCATATCCAGCAATTGGCAACGCAGCACAAAATCTCAAGGGAACTTATCCATCATTATCTAAGCTCTTGCTAATTAGTTGTATATCTGTTTTGTGAGTGATGTTTAATAAAAATATATATTATATAAAAAACTATATTTTTTTGTACATAATGATATCTCCACAGCAATTTCCTCGGACACAATTTGTCAAGCTACACATTCTATTTTTATTTGGACCTTTCGTCTGCAATCACTGTGGTCGGGACCACCTGCAAGGAGCTTAATAAAAAACGAATTCAAAAAACATTCGAAGTCGCCATGAGACATTTATTCAAAACATTACCACCTATTTAAATTGTTGCACATTTAAAGTTGGCGCAGCCAATAAAAAAACAAATTGCATCCTTTTAATTAAAACAAAACTGATATGGATTCAAATTGATGTCTCATCCGGTACTTTCATTCTGCAAATAATTTTATAGCTTCGCATCCCCATTTATGGCTTTCGATGTTTTATCTGTATTCATGATTGATGTTTTTTTTTGAAGTACATACTTGCAATTTGAAATTGGAATAAAGCAAAACTTGTGGAAAGTCTAGGTTAAAACCTTCATGGTCGATTAGGTATCTTTAGCTCGCATTGGATCTGGGATAGTAGAATGCTATAGAACGAATGAGCGAGACCACTTAGCACAGTAACATATTATAAGTACTTAATTACTGGCAATTAAAGACATACATTATGAAAATGAGCCGAGGTGTGAGATCTAACAACTTTCTACGGAACAAAAGCGAATGATCAGCTTAATAGCCTTTTGTTCAGTTGTGCCCATAAAAGTACGTCTGAGACATTCGAGGTTAGCGAAAAATTGTTACAGTATGTTAAGATTTGTAATGATAAGCTACGGACCGTTACCTGATTGTGTGGTTCACAAGTATTGTCTGCTTAACAATGGTTGATAAGCGTTAATGTATCAGCGCCGAGAAAGGAAATGATAAAAATAAAGATGCATTTAAGAAATGCACCTTACATTTCATAAGCTTTTTTTAGGGCTGAACCCGCCCGTGCAGCTGAGCTGATTTTTGTATGTTGTAAGTTAAAACCCTACGCTATGATGATTATAAAATGAGCATACTTTTACACATTTTTTCTTGACACACTCCACTTTATACGATCTCCAGCTAATGCTAAATCACTTTATTATCCAAAGAAAAACTAACAATAAGAAATAGAACAAAAACCATTTGGTTACCATTAAAGCGTGAACCATACTAATAGGCTGTGCCTGATGGATTCATAAAAACTACATCTTCATTCCAAATAATAACGGCAACTAAGAAAATAAATAACACGGCTTCTTTGATAATGTGAGCAATAATGATATTGAAGAAAGAAAAACGAATCAAGTGTAGCGGAGCACATCCGGAGTCGGGAGCAGTGACGTCACGACTTGTGACCCCAATGAGCATGCACGACTCACGATTGACACGAAAATTGATACCTAAACGAAGATCGCGAAGTAATGACGATACTACGATAGCACCAATCAACCACTCCAGCCATTACTGAACGAAAATAACAAACAAAAAACATGAACTTGCAAATCATTATACCATTAGTGCATCCCTAATTTTCACGATGCTCTAAAATATCTGACTAAAACAGTTACAGACTTTCATCAGACCACTCACCGGTTCATCGATCAAAATTAGATCTAGCATGATTTATTGAGAGCTTTCAAAGATTAATATATGTGTAGCTTACTTAATGATTTGCGAAAAATTGATATTAATACCATTGCGTGATGATTCTAATAACATTTTATTTGAAGCTTAATGATAGTCTATGGAACGCCAACAGTTATAATCTGGACTATGAATAAATCACTGCTCTTTTTAGCCTGGGGTGATAAAACCAAAAAACTTTATAAAATTGGAATTTTGCTTCTGTGATTTACCACATAATCGGCGGTTAACGTGTGATGATGCGTATTTGCTAACTTAATGTATGTAATTAATTTATCTCAACCATTTATTAGACGTTCTGGTTATTTGCCGAGTAATCATTGCGTTAAAAGGTTTCTGTGGTCTGGTTTGGTCATTTAATAAAAATCTGTGACTAAAGATAATAATTTCTTTGCTCCAAATAAAAGTACTATTTTTGTAAGTAGCAGAAATAGGACCTCAAGTTGTTTCTGCTATGGTGGGACAATCTATTTGTACTAATTGATAAGCATAGGTTGCGCTAGAAGTCGATTTTTAAGCCCAATGGCCAACCCATAGATATCTCATGAAGCCGAATTAACTATTGACTATTTTACGAAATACCAGTCTAGGGATTACGAGATCACTAAAAAGATTACTTAATAGATTATTATCTCAATTATACCTGGTCAGTGCTGCAGAGACATATAATTTATTTTATTTTAAATGTTTTATTACTGCGTTTGTCGGCAATCAACATACATTTTATTATCCGGGTAATATAGCAATATCCCTCACTATAACCTATACTTACTAATAATATACTTTTACCGGCTGTTAGGAAATAGGGTAATTTGTAAGTTTTATCTATATGGCTACTAACTTTTCTAATAATTGCTGTTGTAAAGATGTATTAAATATTTTGATCCAAATCATGTAATTTTTTATTACTTAATTTGTACTACTTACGAGTTCTTAACTATAAACACTGCACTGGAAAAAACGTAAACAAAATGACTTTTTCATTTTAATTAGATCGTATAGGGTTGTCTTAGAGTGAAAACTACGGAAATGGGAAGAATATCAAATATAGTCTATTTCTCTTCCCAGTTTTCATTAAACATTACAAACATGTTCCACTTCAAGATGAAATTAAGCTGAATATCCTAGAGCACAAAAGGAAATCCAACATAAAATATTATGCGGATTCCTTAGATAATAATCGTAATAAGAAGAATACCGTTTTTCCGATCGTTTATATAGCACTAGCTTGTGACTGCGGCCACGCCCGTTATGAAACAAGCCTGCATGTAAAATAGGTCAGGAAATACAGGAATAAAGCAACATTCTGTTGATGGGAGAATCGAAGTATGAGTCAAATGAAATGGGTGCATTCATCCAAGTCTTTGACAAGAGAAAAACAGTACATTTTTACGAGTCAAAAGTATTTTTCAATAATATCACTCTGACTGTGCACGTATAGGTACTATCTGATCCATTGTTCGAGTGATACCCTGTATACGCTCTAATAAGTTCATCTATTAAAAACTTCTATCTAAAGTATCACCTGCTTTTTTGTAGCCTTTACACGATAACATGTATATATTTTACCTCCCACCGCCTACAACTCTATCTTGAATAACTACATTAGTGGGTGCATCTCCATTACATACAGACACACTTAGCCTCTATGATATTAAATAGATAAAATGCTTGACAGTCCTATCTAGTACATCGTTAACACCAATCGGTACTACAGGATATGTGACGGCAACTAGTTTTTTTTTTTCAATTTTATAATTAAAGCTGGTAACTCTAGCTGGTGTTACATTGACTTCATTAAGGTTTGAAAGGATCGTTTTTTCTAATTAGTGATTAAGATAGTGTAATGTTAATGAATTTCGAGGAATGTTTGTACAGGCAACGAGATCCTAGTTAGATAAATCTACTAGAACGTATGAGAAGAAACTTATGTGCCGTATTTTTGCCGATCCTTTCAGATGTTCAAATGCTGTTAACTGCAGAAGTGGATCCCTTATCAAGTACTCATTTGTTTACCCCTATTAATTGCCTAGTGTGTAACGTCTGGTACCTAGTTCTGCATAGTTTTGGACTTGATAACCTACGTAAAAGTGCCATTGTATTTGTATCACATTTGTAGAATTGCAGATAGATTTTTTTTTCATTTTCCACAATTTATAAAAATACCGTAGCATTTAATTTTTTTTTGCATAAACTATTACAGGTATTTTATGTAATAATCGCTATATTCGCTTTAAATAGTTAGTTTGATGAGAAATCACAAACAAAGCTGACAGCCTCCGTCCACAAAAGCCCGCGATGGGAACCGTTGATTGTCCAACATGGCCCATTGTGTAGACTGTAGACTATTAGGACGATATCGAGTACCGACAGGAGGCCTCAGTCTTTGTTCGCTTACATTAAACTAGTGCCGGCAACCCTCAAGGGTACTCCATACAGATCCAGACATCTAGATGTTTTGACTCCAGACAACTGAGTGGACGCCGGCCTCAATCCCTTGCAATCGTTTAATAGAGGCAACCTCACAGTATGAATGAGATAAGCTTTGTGTAAATGCTGGATGAAAACGATATTGTGGGTATAGGGGACATTCGAGCTTTGACTTTTTTGATCATCTTGTTATGTGTGAACTGATTTTTTTAACGCTGCTTTACTTTTTTTTATCAAATCAAATTATGATGAAATAGCAATCACTGTGCAAAATCTTATAAAAATGAATAAGGTTCGTCACAATGTGAATAGGCACAACACCCAATTTAGACATGAACCCATATAAATTATTTAATTTTAATTGGTTCTGAATAAATAGCGTGCAAACATACGTAAGTCAACAACTCTTTATACGCACGTGCGCAAACGCAGCATACACGACTAGATGCCGCCGGCGCATCGAGATTCGCATCTAGGATCGAATTATCCGCGACAGCCATTATTTATGCAACCAAGTTCAAGATTATTGTTTGCGTGTTCCCACCGCAACATTAACTCATAGATTTGCTAATAGACAACACAACTGTACAATCAATTCTTTGTCTTATTCTCTATTTACAAATATTATTGCACATTGTATAATACCTACTTCGTTGCGACACAATTACGGGACACAAACGGCTCGTAAAGTATTTTATTAATGAGTTCTATCGTCGGTATTAATTGCGTGTAGGCACCTAGTTGTATCAGACACCGTTGCTATAACAAGTGCAGTTGTTAATACAATGACAATGACAAGGATCATATATTTATAAATAACTGACGACTTTTTTAAACTCTAACGAAAAGTTAAATCAATAAAAGTATTCAATTTTAAGTTATAAGAATACAAGAAATAGCCGGCTTCTTATCCTTAACGGTTAATCTTAGACTACGATTGCATTAAACAATCCTTTTTATATAAATCCATGCTTATTCTCCGAACTGGAACTGAAGAGCCGACAAACAGACTTCTCTCGGATTCTCGAAACTCGAATTCAGTTTATCTGTCTACTTTAAAAAGTAGACTTTTCAGTTTTTGGCTCATTCTGACAACTTTAAAAAAATACAGGGTTTTCTTTTACATATTTTTTTTTTCAAACGGTTAGGTTATCCTATTTTATTTCCATTTATCAGCAATTTATTTTTTAGCCATAAATATTTTGAACACGTTTCCCACGTTAGAGGACTTTCATTTGCCCAAGCCATTACCATCAATAACGTTATTGACTGAATTGGAATATAAATTGCTCTTAACAATGGAAAAATATGGCGAAGTCTAAACTTTTTCTTCATGAGAGGTTTCCCACTGAACGGTTACGGGATTGCAATTATGCGCATTTTAAAGCACGTAAGTAAACTGGTGAACATTTTACAAATATTTTTAAAAGGAGGCGTGAGACCAGTTGTATGTACCAGACCAATAAATACATCATGGAATTGAATCTACACAGCAAGGACTACCTAAATGGAAATAGCATGGCAAACATGTGTCGTCTTCTAGTCTCTTTTTCTATTCTTTTTCCCCCTTTTTCAATGTTTGTTTGTTCTCATTCTTTCAAATCAGAAATTTCTTCTTCGTCTTATACTTAATTCTTCCTTATTTGTTAGAATTTGGTTCTACATATCAATATCGTAATAGTTTCGTTTATGTGTCGTATACAACTTTGTTTACAATGCCAAAACCCACCAAATGAAACAAAATTCACTCACAATAGCATTTTACAACATGTTTGTACACAAAGAT
Source organism: Helicoverpa armigera (assembly GCF_030705265.1). NCBI lineage: Eukaryota > Metazoa > Arthropoda > Insecta > Lepidoptera > Noctuidae > Helicoverpa > Helicoverpa armigera. The sequence continues at coordinate 7,446,286 of NC_087130.1, read as the reverse complement.
TCATGAATAGGCCACGAGCCGTTTACAATAATTAATATGACATACATGCGTAATTAATACAGGAACTAATTACATAATCAGAACGTAGTCATCCGTAATATACATCATCATTACCGAATATTATAACTGAAACTACGCTGCGGTCTAAACAGAGTATTTTTTATGGTTCATAAGTATGTTTTTGAAGATTGCATGTTAATAACCGTAACTGTATGTAATGGTTTATTTATTTTTTGACGACGAACTAATGTCTTCACTTCACAAAGATAAAAGAA